>NW_022900942.1:45763079-45894497 GCF_012274545.1 Fukomys damarensis
ATTGATAAAAACACTTTTCTCCTCTTTCCTGATCATCAAATTCCTTCATCCTCTAGATACAAGAATGGCTTTTCTAGGTAATATTCACACTGCACTATATTTTTCCATATGCCTCCTAAGTACAAGTTAGTAATTTGGAATATAGCACAAACTATAAAATCCCTTCATCACATCTTTCTGCCATTTAGTACCAAATGATTAAAAGTCAAATGTGCTTTATTATGATGAATAAAATGTAAGTATTTTCTTGCTTGTACTTTGAGAGCCACCACTATTGGGGAACTATAGTTGGGCCTCACCAATTACTGCTCACTTGCTCAAATGAGTCTATCATGGACCAATTACTTTAAGGCCAATGCAATATGAATTCTGACAGTAGTATTCACTGATGTAGAGTGGATTTACCTATTGCTTTACATATTTTTCATTATTTTATCTAGTGCTTGTTCTTTTATTCTGACTTTCTTGACAAGAACGGCTGATTGAAGATTCAGGAAAGCCCTAGTATATCCCCAAGAGGATCACCCTATGTGGAAATTCAAATAGTACTAGTACCACCTTGATCCAGAGCAGCAGCTCTGAAAACTCCTTTGCTTTCACAATGGCTTAGTTAATATAGACCCCCTATTCAAGATATTATATTACTCCTATGAATCCTTCTAAAGCCCTACAATACCAAGCATCTGCTCAGAAACCCTCATTGGCCTCTCACTACCAAGACTTTTTAGAAACCTTGTGATTCATCCCAGTAACTGAACTTTGTTACTTTTTTCTTATATCAAATCAAGTACAAACATACATTTAAAATGAATTAGTTAAAGGAATTCTAAAGGCAAATTCAACTAACTCCATAGTAGCACACTGACTAGAGGAAAGTTTGCATTCTCAGCACATTGATGCACTTTTAAAACTCTCATTAATAAATTGCTTTGTATCTTGATGTTTGTTCTTTTTATTGACTCATTTGGAATTAATCATAATCTAAACATTTATACTCAAGCTGCTTAAAGTAGGGAATTTGCTGTGCTTTTTCTTTGTGTGAGTATGATATTCTCCTCATGTAGGGAGGGTTTTAGGAGTGATCTGAAAATTTTGGGAAACTGTGAACAATCCTTTAAATAGTTAGAAAATAGAAAAAAAATCAAGTTGTTCAAACCCAACAACTCTCTCAATGACTGCTAACTCTAGCTCTTTATTTCCATTTAAATAAAAAAAGAACTTATCAACAAGATTTTAAATAGCTTTTTTGAAAATAGCTTCATGTAATAGGCTAGAAATATATACCAATAATTTTGTCAAACTTCCTTTACACTCCTGGATATTTTAATATAAGACTCACATCATGGCATTTTTTCTTTCTCTCAAATAACCTCATTTCCTTATATATCAGAATTTCTACTCCCCATTAGTAAAAATAAACTCATGTAGGTGCGATTTTGTTTTTTTTATACTTTGGGGACTAAATTTAACTAATTAACATTTTAATAACTTTCCACCATTTGTTCTTGCAGAATTAGGGGACTTGCTCAAGATAGACTAAGATATAGTTCTAACCATTTGGAATTCAAGCAGCTTTGATTTTAAATTAGTACTTATTTTCCTATATGCTTGTGGACATTTTGGAGTTATTAACATATAGGCCATAAGGTAAACTATAGAAAGAATGGAATTTATTTATTTTCATTATACTTTAAACACTCAAAAGATTCTGAATTGGTTCCTTAAATGAAATTTAAATATTGGTGAGTGTCCTGGCAGAGCAGCACTTCAGGTAATACTGTGAAATCTCACTGATTCAGAATGATTGAAGAGAACCCTCTTTATATAGAAAAGCTTTGGAATAATAAGGTTGTCAAGAATAAGCACTTTTATTACCTTTAAATATACAAGCTGTAAGTCAAACAAAGTTACAGGTCTCTTGCTGGCGGAGACACCATGAAACTCGTTTAATGAACAACTAAGAACTTCTTTCGCATAAAGGCCACACTCAGGACAAGTCTGAGTAGACACCTACTTCCTAGGAGTGAGAATGGAAGGCTGAGATGGGAACACAGGTGGAAATGTTTAGCTTTGAAGTTTGGCTGTTCCACCTAGAGTTTAAATAAATATGCTGCACAGCTAAGTCTGAAAGAAGCCTCAAGACAGTTGAGACCACCAAGAGGACTTCTTATTATAGGATGGACACACTGGTGCAGGTGGTCTGCTTTGACATCTGCGGTCAAAGAAGGAGAAAAGAGAGTGAGGAAAGCAGATGATGTGAGAGTTGACTGAGGGCTGGCACACCTGAGAAATGTGGCCATCTGCAACAACTTCAGTTTCAGATCTCCCTGTCTGACTCTGTGCCCTGCCAACATCACAGTAAAAAGTCTGCTAAAGCTTCTCGCTAGTAGATTCATGGCTAGCCAAGAACTTATTCTGCTCAGAGCTGGGCTAGCGCATTTACCCCTCACTTCTGCTTGTCCCTTCACAACTAGTCATAATACTTTCATGAGATTATCTCTGGCGTAAATCTCGCTAGAATATATCGAAACTTTTTCTTTTCTTCCACAACTTCTTATTTTTTTTACTTTTGTAATACTAGGAATTTATGGCCTTGTGAGTGCTAAGTAGGCATTTTACCATTGAGCAAAGTTCCCAGCCCCTCTCCCCCACTTGTATTTTATTTTGAGTCAGGGTCTTGGTACGTATCCCAGTCTAGTCTGAGTTTACAAGCCTCCTGACTCAGCCTCCTGGATTAGTTGGGACTATAGGTATCTGCAAGGACAGGTAACATCTCATTTTTTTTAACTTTCTTTCTTTCCTTTTAACCTCCTTGCTTTCATTATTTCACTTAAACTCTATTTATGAAGGCACATATTTGTAAATGTAATACTAAAATATCCATGTATTTACATTATCTTTCAAGTGCTTTACTATTTGTGCTCTTAATCTTCATAATAATTTTGACAGCTATCATTTTCTATCATTTTGCAAAAGAAGTGACTGATATCCAACAACTTAAAATGTTCAGAATTACAAGAATATTTTGTGATTTAATTTAATTGGACATAGATAAAATTATTTATAAATGTGGAGACTTTAAGAGAGAAAGAAAGGCTGGGAGTTTCCATGAAAACATGGGGCTCTTATGTAACATTTTTCTAAGTATTCCAAAGGGTTTGTGGAGTTTCGTGCCTGATCAAATAAGATTTTGATATAATAAAACTGATGACTTTTTGAAAACCCTGAAAGTACTTATTTGCTTACTGTTTCTAAGCATGTCTTCCTTTCTCACATACAGCCATCTTTCTAGAAATTAAACCATATGATATTCTCAAAGGCCAAGCAAAATTGGAAGTTAGAAAGACCTCATTCTCTATCCTCAGTCACTTTAAAATTTATTAGTTTATTAGTGAATTTGCTCACAATTAAAAGAGAGGAACTACAACTGCTGAATGAGATAAAGGTAGAAGAGTAGATGAATTATACATGAAGATCTAGGAACTCCTAGCATGGAGTACCTAGTATATGACGGCCTTTGTATCTCTGCTGAGGTCAGCATCATTGTATGGACTATACAGTGAGCCACACAATCTCAATCACAAATACCCAACTCTGTTATTTACATAAATAATATATACCAAATAAGTATGACCGTATTACAATAAAACTTTATTTACACATACACACACACACACACACACACAGGGATCAGGCCAAATATGACCTGTAGGCAAGTTTTCGAACTCTTCTTATGGCTCCATGGCATAAAGGGATTTTAGAAGAGGATAGAAATGTGTGGGAAATAGATCCAGTACAATTCCCAAATTTCCTTGGCAACTCCTTTATTCTTGAGATGAATATAAAGTTATATGATTCTTTATTTGTAACCTGCTACTTTCTATTTGAAGTCAATTTCTAAAATATGCTCCAGGTTAATCTAGGCTAGACATTGCTTCCTGCCATCAGATTCACAAGGATCAAAGAAAAGCAGTCACAAGCCAAGACAACAGAGGCTGTGAAGTAGGCAATTTTCCTTTACAGCCATCTGTGTACCTCTCTGAAGTTGTAGGGTAATTTGAACAGTTCACTTATTTGGGAATCGGATTGACAAAGTATAACCATTCCCACTTTGTCTTCCCATTACCTAGGTTAGCACAGATGGAGAAAATACTCAACTACATGATTCTATTAATACTAAAAAGCTTATCTTCTTTCCCATTTGAATACTCTACCTCCCAAGAATTCGTATTAGGTATCACTTGCTTGGTCACTTCTATTCTAAAATATGTTTTATTACTTTTGTCACAGGGGGTTACTCCTTCTCTGCCCTATCATTACTTATCCAAAATATATTATCTTCACTTATGTGCTCATGTGTATGTTTCAATTATACTATCTCTACAAATGGCAACTCTTCATTTTGATTTCAAATAAGCTCAGAATAAGGATGGTGACTTTCTCTTATCTTCTCTTCCCGGTTGCCTAGATTAAGGATGAAAATAAAATCTGCTTCATGAAGCATGTGCATTTGACTTAAAGGAAGACAGTGGGCTACATCCACTGGTTATTACCACTGGCTCTGTTGGAGCTTGGGCTAATGGAGCTCATCTGCTTGCATGCTAATTGTTCTGCTAATCGTTCCCCACTCTAAGTAGAGGTTCAGCAATTGCCTCAGCATTGACTATCAGCTGACATTGCCGGCATAGTTCACAAATGGATATTGAGCACAGTGGAGAGGAGAATGTGCAGAAATGTTTTCTTCACCTCCCTATATCTCATGCTTAATATGATTTCATAAAATCCCACAAATAGCTGACTCTATTCACTTTGGATGTGGCAAATCCACTAAGCATCCAATTGTGGAGATAAGGATCAATTTTGTCTGGGTTTCCTAGTTGCACTTGTAGATGCAAAATGCAGGATTTAATTAACTCCATGTTATAGTTTATATCTACAGTGTCCCCCTAAATTCTCATGTGTTGTAGATGGGGCTTTTGGGAGATTAATGGATCATGAGGGCACTGTAATTATAAGTGGATTAATCCTTAGATGAGTTCATTACTGAGTGTGCTATTAGAAGGTGAGGCCGTGTTTGGAAGAGGTGGGTCACTGGACACATGAGATGGAAGTGTGTATTCTTGTCCCTAGCTCCTTCTTCCCTCTGTGTTTCCTGGTTGTCATAGGTTGATCAGTTTTGCTCCATCACAGACTTCTACTATGCTGTATGTGTCTTGGAGCCAATCATCAATGCATTAACTGAACCCTCTGAAACCATGACCCAAAATAAAACTCTCCTTTTAGTTGCAGGTGTTACATATTTTGTCCCAGAAATGGGAAATTAACTAATACAAATGGTGACTGAGTTAGCAATTTTTGTCTAAAATCCACAGATGACACATGGTTTAAGTACTAGCGTTTCAGGTTTTCACTAAACAGTGTATTGACCCTGCCTATATGACTAGGCTTTTATGTATGTCTTCCTCAGCTAAGTTTTGTTGAATGAACTGAATGAAGCAAAAGCTTTTTACCGAAGTTTTATTACCCAGTTCATGATCTAAATATTTAGTTCAATGTCATTGGTAAATAGCTATCAAACTTAATAGCCTTAGGAAATTTTGGTAGTAGACATCTATTCCATTTCATTTATGAATATTTCAGAATTCTTTAAGTCAAGAGATGCAGATGAAAACAGCACTCAGTTTTCACTTCACTGCAGAAAATATGGCTGCTATCAAGAAATCAACCAATAGCGAATGCTGGTGGGGTTATCAGGGAAAAGCAACCCTTCTCCACTGTTCGTGGAACTGTGGACTGGTGCAATAACTGTGGAAATCAGTATAGTGATACCTCAAAAAACTAAGATTAGAGGTCTCATTTGACCCAGCTAGACACCTGCTAGGTACCTTCCCAAAAGAATTTTTAAAAATTATACCACAGTGATATATGTGTACCAATGTTTATAGTGGCACAGTTTGTAACAGCTAAAACTTGGAAACAGCCCAATTGTTCATCAACTGGAGACTAGATAAAGATGTGGCTTTTCAATATTCTTTCATTTTCTCAGTATTATGAAGAATGTGGAGTAGACTTTATGTAACTGCTTTTTAAACAGAAAACTCAAAGCCAAAGAAATGTTTGTTGTCAAAATCATATATCAAATTGGCAGCAAAGCTTAGTCCTTTCTCCCTTCTTAAATTCAAATTATTCCAAGTACATTGTACACTACATCACTACTGACCTGCGAGCTTAATCTTGCATGGCATCAAAAATCACTTTTTTTATTTTTCTAACTATATTTCAGAACATTTTACTTATCTTCTTTACCTAAATAGAAAAATACTACTTTTGTTGACAATGGCAAACTATACCTTTTAAACTTATTTACTGATAACTAGTACAATTTAAATTTAGAGCAGGAAACAGAAATTTTCTATAAGAATATAATTCTCTGCTTCCATCTTAGAATACTGTTTATTACAGATTCTATATGCTTAAGATATTTCAAGATTAAAACATCTTCCCTGGAAGGAAGGGGAAATGTGTGAAGATATTCAACCCAAGTAGGGATACAAAAAGTATCTGGAGAAAAGGAAGGGATGGGAGAGATAAAGATTCTTTGTCGAATTTTGGACATGCCAATCATCTCATCTCTGAAAATAAATGCAGAGCTGGGGGTGTTCTCAAGTTATCAGTTTTTTGAGGGGAAGAGAGGTTAAACACTTTGAAATGGGAAACAACAAATGTTATCTGCTGAGTGAGGTATGAATATAACAGACAGTAGAGTCTTCTGAAATGGTCCCAGCTTTAGGACTCCATGAAGAACAATAATTCTAAGGATAAACATCGGGAGAATGACTAAAGATACTGGTGACTCCTAAGATGGCATTTCACAAAGTACGTCCCAGAGAACAAATCCTAAGTAAGAGTCTTCACTGAAAAGGTTCTTGGTCAACTAATCAAGAAACAGTAGGCCCTGTTGTCATCTAATTAGGATTCAAAATTCAAACAATATAATTAAATGCCCTGCAGAAAATAGTGTAAAAAACAAAACATGTTTAGTTGTTTTAATTATGAAATGCTATATATAAAAAAAATTATATACAAGGTGTGATTGCAAAATACGATGCATTTTAAGAAATTACTATAGGAAAAAACACACATAGCCATTAATCTCTCTCAAAATAGTCTTTCCTTGGAGCACACTCATCCCACCATTCCTGTGCTTTCCTGAAGCAGGTCAGGAAGTCTTTTTCTCGAGTGTTTAGCTGCACTTTCCTGACTGCCTTGATGTCCTGAATTGATTAAAAACATGCATAGTTCCTGCTCATTTTTTAACCTTGTGGAAGAGTTGATTATCACAAAGTGCTGCATCTGGGAAATGAGGTGGATGAAGTCGCACTGTGATGTTTTCATTAGCCAATGTTTGCATCAGATAGCACTCAGCAGCAGCAGGTACAGTACACTGACCACATCATGCAAAAGACAAGAAAAGACTTCCTGACTGCTTTGCAGATGGAATAAATGTGTCTGAAACTAAGGAGAGTATTTTGAGAAGGAATAATGGCTATGTGTCTTTTATAGTAACAGATTTTTTAACATTTAAAAACAGCTGTATTTTCTGATGAGTCCTTGTATTATAATAATAAAGTAATTATCTTTGCACCCCCGTTCATATTAAATATAGATTAACATTGTACTTTATTGCTTAACATGATTTTGTTTTTAAGAAAAGGAAGCATTCTTGCTTAAATCAAACCCTAAAAATTATTGTCCCAGCCCTCTGTGGAGGTTGATGTTGATTCCTTTGTTCATATTTTAACGTTAATGAATCCAGTATTTCCCAAACATGTTTACACACAGATCTTCTTTTTATATAATATCTATTAACAGACCATGGAAATTCTGAAGTAAGTGTATAATTTCGGATCATTGATTTAAGAGTCTCACCTGTCTTTATAAAACAAGCAGGTGAGTCTACTTCAGGCAGAAAGAAATGGGTCAGGAAAGAAAAAAGTGAATTTGGGGCCAGAATGAGCAATCACTCCTGGTGAAATAAAAGCTGCAACATGAAGCTTTGGGATGACTCTTTAGCCAAATATGAAAAGACTTCCTTTTCTCAGGAGATCAGCTGAGGGTAAGTTCCAAGAAAGTTTATCTGGGGATAGATGGGATATTCTGAAGTTCCCCATAAGAAAAGGGAGAATGTGTCTTGAAAACAAACAAACAATACAGACAGCAGACTTCTGTAACTAATAGCAACCCAGCTGAGTGTCGAGACTCAGGTGAAACATCTACAATGTCGGATCTAGTGAGCATTCTATTCAGAAAAGTTTTCTGCAAATAACTCAGTTTTTATCTACACTGTGCCCTATGGCAGCTTTTCCCCACACCTTCCATGCGAAGAATCCCTTCCACTTACCAGAGCCCCAACAATTTTGGTTGAAGTTACTGGCCTAAATTTTTGTCCATCTAATTCACTCCATAGACACAAGGAAATGTCCTTATCTATTCAAATAGTTCAGTCCAATTTGCTTGAAATGAATTGAAAGATAAGGAAGATATAATGAGTATGGTCTGACGGAGCAAAACTGAATCACACTTACAATAGCTTTCACAAAAATAACCTACACTCCAGACTGGGTGAAATTCTTTATATCCTGCTGAAAGTGTTATGACTTCGAACTAAAATATCTAATTTGCCGTTAGAAGGTAGGGCCTGGTTAGAAACAGGTCACTGGGGTGAAACCTGGAAATGTATAAAATTGCTTCTCTTTTCTCTCACTGCTACTGGGATGTCAAAATTTGATCAGCTTTCACCCACCAGGCCCTTCCGCCATACTGTTTCTGCCTTAGAGTCAGCCAACCATGGACTGAACCCATTGGAATCTGTAATCTAAATAAAAGTTCCTTTAAATTTTTGTGTGTCTGGTATTTTGTCCTAGTAACTGGAAAGTGACTGGTACACTGAATTATGCTTGCAATAGCTTCATACAATGATGGCCTACACTCTGGGCTGTAGGTGGTTCTTCAGCTTCTATCAAAACTGAGTCAAGGTAGTTCATGTCACTTACTAAGAATCAGGAGTAGCTAGCTGCTTTGTATACTTAGAGTTAGCCTCTTGGACTATTTTAAATTTCCCAATATTGCTACGTTTATTGGGCCTATAAAGATGCATGGGGTAGAAAGAAGTTCATAAGTCTGTGACTTATCACTCATTAGCTACTTGAAATCCTGAACAAGTATGATGACACCCTTCCATATGTATCGTGCAGGATTAAACGAGCTAACACCCATGGTATGCTTGTCTTATTGTTTAGTAAGTGGGAGATTCACAAAATTAGAGCTAATTTTATTACAGTTATTATTATAAATAACTTAAAAAAAGAACAAAAATATGTTTATTGGGGATAGCGAGGCATAATTGCTTTTTAACATGGATGGTACCATAGAAATCTGCTTGACATTTTTCCAGGCAGAACAGACTGAGTAGAAAACACAGTAAAAAAAAGAGAAACTGACAAAACATTATGATCTAATAGGGTCTAATAGTGTCAGGTAAAAAAAGGATTGAATTAATAATTAATATTTCACCAGCCTGGAATAGATATAGAAGGATGTAGTTGATCTAACATTTTTCAACATGTTATTTGATTCTACCAAGATGCCCCTTTATCCCAAACCTTTATCCTTTCTAGAGATATGAGAAGACCCACAAAGCACGTGGCAGTCTCTACCTAGAATCATGCTTCATCCTTCTGTTCATGTGCAGTATTATGGAAAGTGTGCGCCAATTCCTCTTCCACTGGTTTATATGGAAGGGCCTGATCACATTTCATCTGGCATCTTGAGGGAGCAGGAAGGCAGAGATGAAGGTCCCTGTGTAAATGATGAGCTACATGATGGGTTAGCCTAGGTATCCCAGCCAGCCCAGCAGTGTCTCTGAAGTCTGAGCCAATCCATGCACACATGCCTTTGGAGCAATTTGCATCTTCAGTCTAGGTGTTTACTCAAGTTTCTCACTTCACCTCTATCTATCAGAGCTCTTTCCACCTCACATGACACTGTTCAAGTCCCCCTCTTCTAAGAATTGCTCACTAAACCTCCCAATCTGTGGTGTTTTGTAGACTGAACTTACAGTAGCAAGCACAGGTGAACACTTAACAGCTGCCTTGCACTGGGATTGTATGATCATTTTTACCCACGTTTTCTCCAATAAGATTGTAATCTCCTTTGGGGAAGAAACCCTGTCTTCTGTATTTCTCAAACTACTAGGCTAGAAGTGAGCATAAGGAAACTAATTAATAAATGCCTGCAAAAAGGAATGTTTTTAATACCTAACCTAAGAATGTGCCCAGAACATACTCTAAGGATACAAGGAATTTTAGAGAACTCCAAGTCCAAATATATTCATCCTTACAAATGCAGTTAGAAAGGGTCCCCATTGCAAGCCCCAGAGAGTCTCCCAAGACATCTGTCATGTGAGTTTGAAATGCAGCATTGTCATTATTCAGAAGGAAAATAGAATCACTTATGAGATCATGGCTCATTGTCAATTCCCTATATATTTGCATTTATTGTGACAGATGCTGTCGAATCTCATCCCAGCTCTATTATTCTACAAAAACAGGTTAGCCCTCTTATGCTATACAATAATAATTAGGATAATATCACCAATTAACTCTCCATGCTTCCTTCTATCTGGAAGGCTCCCAGAAAGCTTTGATGATTGCAAACCTAAACTCTTAACAGTTTCAACTGGACCTTCACTTTCTCCAAAAATTTCATTTTTGACTGAAATATTTCATAGGCTATTCACATCCCAAAGGGGATTTTTTTCAAAGTTTGAGATAATAGGTTTCAGCCATCTTGACTTAGAACAGAATGAATAAATGCATTTTCTCCACAGAAAATTCATAATGCCTTAAGCTGAGTTTGTGCCTATGACATATTCTTAACCACCTACTGAATTGCTTTCTCTTCATTTTTGAGGTTAAATGGGAAGCCTGGAGCCTATAGAATTCTACTATGTGAGCTGGTGGAAAATTTTAAAAATAATAATAATAATAAAGAAAAAGAAATACAGTTTTATAGTTACCAGAAAAAAAAAATTTTTTCCAAGAACTTACTGCTGTATTTTTCAGGCGAGGTACCCACTATTTGCTGACAGTGTACAGGCCTGTGCATCTTGGAATTTTTTCTACATTTTAAAACTGCTGCTTGTTTATCTTTTCAGGGGTGTTTCTATTTTTACATTTAAGGAGGTATGTAATGTGTAATAGTTATCATTTTTGGCAATATTCTATGTAGAACTGTTGAGGTGCTTCAACATTAATCTGCCATTCAGAGACAGAACATAAACCCAGGCTGGGTAAGTCAGGATCTGAGGAATGTGATCTCATTGCAAAGGAAGACAGTTAGTGGGAACTCTCAGCAGTTAGCTCCTTAGCATCAAGTTAGATTACAAGGCACACTCTGGGACCTAGGTCATAGAGCAATCAGTTAATAATAAGGAAATTAGTAAGTAGGATTAGAGAATACTTGATCTGTGGCAGGAGATCTCACAGTAGAAACACCAGTTACCTAGTCTATCATTAGATGCAAAACTCGCAGAAGGTTTTCAAGTTCTCGGTCCTCAGTCTTAAGGCATAAGTGCCCCCGCTAATAACATGGGTGGAGATTGACCCCTGGGCACTAGAGGGCATCCAGCCAGCATTACCGAGATTATACAGCTGGAGAACAGAAAAATCTTCAAGGATTATATCTTGCTCATACTAGGAGCATCAGATTTGGCTGACTGTGCTCAAGGCATAGACAAGCTAGTCTGTATCCCACTGCACTGGCTTAGGTGTTGGAGTGGGTTAGTCCACACAGAAGACAGCAGGAGTGTTGTCAGTCAATAGGAAAGACATCAAGCTTGACAATGAGTAAGACTCTGAATTCTGATAAACCTTTGTAAACTGAGATCTAAAAAGTAGAATTATAATCTGGAGACAATTATTTTTAAATATTTTGTTAATTTTATAACAGGAACATATGTGCATGGTTTATAAATGCAAACAGTTCTAAACTCCTCATACAGAAAAATGAAAGTCCTGATTCCTTATGTCTTTCCTACCAGGAGTATTGCTTTCTAAAGTCAAATACTAACAAATAAATAGATAGATAGATAGATAGATAGATAGATAGATAGATAGATGATAGATATTCAAGTAATATAACTTCTTTCCTTATATATCTTTTATAGCCTATGTGCAAGTATATTTTATATCTTTTCTATTGTACAATTGCATTTTCTCCTATATATTCTCAGTAGTATCTTTATACTTGTGTCTTTCTTTACAATAGTTGATTTGACCTTTCATGAGGAATGTTTAGATTTTGCTGTCCTTTCCCTCTTCTTATGTATATCTTTTTCCTATCATCTCTACTTCATGCAGTTATGGCACAAAATTGAATTTTATATAACACATATATAAGTCTTATGTTTTCCACAGTGCTTATGTTTAGCTTTTTTGTGTCTTTTATACTTGCGGTTGCTGTTATTGCTGTCATTTTATTGTCATCTGAGTTTTTGGAGACTTTACTCAAAAGTCTGGTCATTTCTGACTATTTATATTTAAAAAGGGACATGCAAGCTACTAGGAAGCCTGGATTGCTTAGATGGGCCTCGCTGAAACTAAATGAGAGTGCTGTGAATCGTTCTTTCCAGTGGAAACTAAAATGAAGGCATATAAGTTTTGTTGACCCATTAGGATCACTGTTCTTCTTCAGAGACATCTCTTCCCTCCTGTTTGGGAGAGAGGCTCCCTGATAAAATGCTCACCTGATCATTTTATGGAAACAAGAAAGTCAGGAGAGGGACTCCTTACTCCAAAATTTGTGCCTCCTAAAAATCTTCGAAACACCCACTTTCAGTCCTTGTGTTCTACGATACTTGAAGTCTCCATCTCTGCAGAGACCTAACTGATTTAATTTTTTCCAGCGAGTAAACCTAACTGGTATCTGCTTCAGTTAAGTAGGAAGGTAATGATTAAAAAAAAAATAGATTGTCTCCAGGAGTAGGAAGATAGTGTGAGGGTTTTATTTGGACCATATACTAAAAGTCAGTTTCTCTGTGCCAAATGTCTGTAGTGTCCCCTAACTCTGATCAAATCTAGGTTCTGAGCAGGCAAAATACCTACTAATTCCGCAGTGCCTCTCAGAAAATACACAGATTTTCTTTCTTTAAATCAGTTACCACCTCCGTCATCACTTGCACATTCCAATAGTTTGCTGAGATCCACTTCCCTTCTCTCTTCCTTCTGTGATTGAAGCAAACTCACCATGGTTTTTTGTTCTGTTCTGTTTTGCTGTTTTTTGTTTAATCTACCATCCTTCTATTCCCTTTCAAATGGGGTGGTCTTGGGTATATAGTTCTCATGAGGATGTGTTAGATGTGGGCATTCTGGGTAGTGTGGTGCCCCATAGTATGTTTTAGATTCAGGATTACTACGAGTAACCCTCGAATAATGCCAGATGATGACTGTCCATTATGCCTAGGCATGAAAATAACATGGCCTCCAGCCCAATACTGGAAGACGTGTTAATTTTCTATGTGTTCATGACTCGGGGAGGCTTACCTTGTCACTACTGGGAAATGGAACTTTAATACAAAAAAGGATGTGGAAATATACCACATATTTGATTCCAGGATACAATGTGGACTACAAAAATCTCATTTTGACCTGAAGATTATAACAACCAAAGGTACACACTGAAAAGTTCATACACATCTGGGAAGAAAGTTATCTGTCAAGGAGAAAGCTCACCCTTATGTCCTCTGAGTTCTCCCTCACAGAGTAGCTAAAGGAGGTGCTCAGGTTCTTAAATCAACTCTGATATTTCAGTAGAAGCAATTTCTCACTTGCCTTGATCAACTAGTGCTGTGAAGCTCATCAGAATTCCCCTTATACCACAGCTATTTCTGAATATTAGTTTGTGTTTCTAGAATAGTAGATAATGAAATTATACTTTTGGGCTTTAATATATTTCATTTTTGATTGCAAGAGAAGCTAGAGATTTACTTATGCTCAGAATTGTGCCTGAGCTCTTCTAGGTAAGATAGAATTTGATACCATACCAATTTATTTAGTTTCTTTTCAACTAGAATAGCAGTTTTTGTATTTATTTATAATGTTTATCATTGCCTTAATGCTAATTTAATCTCTTTGAAAAAAATCTTCAGACTGGTAATAAATGATACACTGGGAAATAGGGAATTGATAATACTTACTGATTTCAAACTCTGTCTGAAACTCCAGTCTAAATTTACACTTAGGAATTATTTATATCCTCTTATGTCATATCAATTTAAATAATATCCCACTCTCTGGGGCATAAAGAATAATGCTAATATTAAAGTTTCTATTTAATATTTGCTAATTGCACATGAAGGGCTTACATCAGCTGCATTTAGGGTGTTTTTTATTTAATTTTACTGTATTAGAAAATCTATGAGGTTAAGTATCCTGAAATTATCGCCTTTAAATATTGAGTAATAAGAATATTGTCCCCATGGTACACCATATATCATGTGGCCTTGAATAAGCTTTCTCCCTGTCACAAAGGGAAAAGAGGCAGCAGGGAGTTTGGTCTAATCTTGTTTAAAAGAGTGATTGTACTTTTTAAAAATATCAAATCTGCATTTAATAAGCTATTTTCTTCATGAAACTTGTTTAATGTTATTGACGGGGTTGTAGGCTTTATAAAATCAAAACCCTAGAAATAAAATGAACCTTATTACTGCAAAAGTGGCTCATATCCTAAAAGGATAACCATAAAGCATCAATGCCATATCACAAACTCTGAGCTTGGTTTTCCTCCTTTAGATTTCTTCATGAGCTTAATCAAATGTGTTCACACTTTGGCACAGTGAGGAGTGTAAAAGGAGTCATGGGCCACACACCAAGACATGTCTACACGTACCATGAGCTATGAGACCTTGGTCATACCGCATGACTTGCTGATCCTTGGTAGTTTTATCATCTGTACAAGGGAAATAATTCCTACTTTGTAACGTAAGAAAAAAGTCCTTTGAAAGTATCTGTTCTAGGGTGGCTCTTCTATTAAGTTTTTCTGTCACAGAAAGCTAATAAATTCAATATGGTGGTAGTAAACTTTTTGAAATGATGATATATTTATGGCCTATATTGTGACGATGACTTAATAGGTGTATATTTATCTATAAATGCAGTGAGTTGTACATATTAAACACACACAGATTTTTATGTGTCAATCATATCTTTAAAAGGCAGTTTCAAATACCTTATAGTTCGTAACAGGTGTAATAAATGGTTATATAATGTTCATAGGACTCAGCAATCTACAGTCACAAATTTGCCACAGTAAAACAATTTAGATTGCACTAGCTTTTTATCACCTGATTATGTAGGAACCCTGATTCCCAAAAGATCACCCTAGCTTTCCCAAAGTGCTTATTATTAAACATAAATAGGTAGACACCATGCCACAAGAAATTCTGTTTCTTCCTTCCCTACTTCTGTCTCTGGCCTAATAACAAACAAACACCAAAACTATTCCTCACAAAGTTGATAGCCATTTTTTTCTCTCTAGAGTTTCCCCAGAAGCATGGAAACATCTGGAGAAACATGGAAACATCTCTGAACTTCTCTTAGATTCTATCTGGGACACCCAAAGGACAGGCTATTGTTCCTATTCAGCTATTGCCCCTCCAGAAGCAATGACCTCAGAATTAGACATTCATTCTCCACTGGGAGAAATAAATCATTTACACAAATAGCGATACTTCTTGGTAGATCATTATATGTGGCTAAAAATGATACAAACAAAAGTCAAAGGACAGTGAAACTATGCATTGGGATCATTAGAAAGAATTTCCAGGGACTGCTGGCTTTAGTTCTGTATGCAAAAGAAGGGATATTCCTTTGACAGAAAATAGAGCAAGATAAAACCTCATAGCATGGGAGATTGGTGGTGAGTTTCTCTAGAGAGATGGAAACTCTGATGGGAAAGTGCAAAACAATGTTGGACATAGGATAGGGAAAAAAAGACACTGCTGCTAATGGTAGTAGCTACAGCCATGATACTAATGAAGGGGATGGTCAGGATGGTCATGGTGATGAAATACAGTATTAATTTTGCCTCTTCTACTATCAGTAAAATCCCAGATTTCCAACATGGGGCTTGATTAACCTTGAACTGTCCACACTTCCTTTATTGCTCCCTTTAGCACTCACAGTCCACACTTACCAGCATAATAATATTGTAGTATCAAAGTGGGAGAAGGGATGGGTTTCCTCACAATGTTTTCTCATGGGACAACTGCTCCACACACTTACAAAAACGAACAAAAGCTTCGATGGAAAAGACACAGTCCTAAGTAGAACATGTATCTTAGTTGCTTCTTTGTTGCTCAGACACAATACCCCACAGAAGTAATGGAGAACATTCAGAGCTTTCAATGACAAAAGCAACAAAACAGCTCCCGGTGGCTCGTATGCCATAGGTTCAACACCACTGCTTTACACCCATAACTTAAAGGGGAAAACATTTATTTGGGGCTCACGGTTTGTAGAAGTTTAAATCCATAGTTGTCTGGCTTCAAGGTAGAGTGTCATGGCAGAGAAGAAGCAGTTCTTGTCACGGCCGCAGGAACAGAAAGCAATAAAGGGAGGAGGGAAAGGAAGTGGACCTCTCCAAGACCATCCCCAGTGACCACCTCCTTCAACCAGGCTTCACTTCCCAAATCACAGTTAGCTATAAACTCCTCAGTGTAGTAATGTACTGATGAGCATCACACCCCCACGATCCAACCACCTCCCAAAGCCCCACTTATGAGTATATGAGGCTTTGGGGACATGTTGATAAAAACCATAATGGTGTATATGCCTATCCTTATGAGAAGACTTATCTTTGTTATTAGTTTTCATACTGATGAAACCTTTTTATTTTACTGTGATAAAATGGTGAAAGTTATCCCTCTTTTCATCATTTGCCTAGCTAAGTAGGTGGCCTTCTTTTCGTGTTTGGTTGCACTTTGGGCAGTTCCAATGCTGCATTCTCCAAATGTTGTCCTTTTGTTATCAAAATGTGGGAGCAAGTATAGTAAATGTTTTCTCAGAACCCAGCTGGAAGAGCATTGTCATAGCCTTCTGCCCCAACTCCATCTATTATTGTCTAATATTAAATATATTATTGTCTAATATTAAAAGATGTCTGTCCACCAAAAACCATCCTCAATTTCTGTCATTATAGCTTTCATAGAAAGATTATCCAATGATTCTTACACATCTGTTTGCTTTTTGAAAGAGGATCTAAGGGAAGGAAATTCCAAGAGAGGAGATTCTATATGGAACCATGTGGCAATAAAATAATCACATAAATATCTGCAGAAGGGATGTTCTAGAAGGCATAAACACAGTCACTGCCAAGAACTTATAGCAAACAAATTCTCAGGTACCGGCATAGGAATTTGTCATATGTAGGAAGATTGAATAAGGCCTGGGTCTCCAGCATTCAACTTTAGTAATTGTTCAGTGGTATCACCTTTGAAACATTCCTTACAAGCAAAATTGTTTATGTTGAGTAAAGTAATCTATGAGTTTACAGAATGTGTTGAAAAAATGTTTCTGATTTGTGAGACTAAGCATGAATTCTGCTTTAATATGTGGCTAATAAAAATGCTCAAGAATGTACGTATGGACATATGTATAGTTAATAACTTTTAAATAACTTAATTTGGAAGGTTGTAGTTGACTGATGAACAATAACTTCAGCTTAATAAATGCTGATATTGACCAACCAAGAAATCAATATCTCCTTAATAAATTAAAATAAAATACAAATATATCAGGCTTATTTAATCAGATTACATATTACTTTAAAATTGTTTGTCAAGTATGATATTTTCTAAGAAAGAGCACTGAATGTTTAATTCGAAGTTATTATTGGTGTAGACAGGCAGAATCAACCAGAAAGAAAGGAAGAAAGGGAGTAGAAAAGGAAAGAGAGAAGAGGAAAACAAAGATGCAAGGGAGAAAGAAATTTGTTTCTCCACTCAGTGTGTGCAGAGGCACAACACAGCCAGCCCTAGAATTAAGAATGCAGGCGATACATTCATGCTATTGTGCTTTACAAAATACACTGTGATATATACATCTAAACACGCATATACACTTATGCACTTAAAAGGTTCACAAATACTTTAATAAGAGCTACAACTTCTTAGTTGAACTCCTATTCCTAAACTACAAGTAAAATAAGGCAAGCTAATATTGGTTATTCTTGGTCCCTAGTATATGACTGTAAATTAGTTTACCAAAATAATGTTCAACATTATGGAGTTTTTAATACAAATGAAGGAATGAAAAAATTATAAAATCTGCACATTTAATATGACCAACGTGACAAAACATGCTGCCCAGAGCATATTGCAGAGAGAAATTTGTCTCACAATTTTGATCTGTAGAAGGGAATGTACAGCTTTATCTACAGGCTAGAATCATTAATATAGTCTAATTCTCTTAAATGGTTTGTGACTTTTTTGCCAATATGCAATTATGGGCTGGATTTCCTGCTTGACACTAACACTACCATATATTCCTTGTGTCTAGCAATATTTTGGGAAGGTCTTCTTAGTCCTTTCTGTTCTATGCCCTCCCATCTCTTCATTTTCTTGATACCCATATTCTTATTATGTAGCATATATATTTTTATTTCTTATTTATTCTCTCACTAGAATGGTCTACTTAAAATATAAATTGAGGATATTTATTATTTTTGGTCATAAGGAGGTACAGTCTGGCTAGTATAATAATGGTAAAGGGAATAATAATGGAAGTTGTAGGTACAAAAAGTTAAAGCATTGGATTAGGTGGGTTCACACACAAAAAGTGATCACCTAGAATTCTATCTCAGATGATTCCCATCCTCTTGCTGAGTTTTGGGGGAAACTAGTCTCACAAGGAAAGAATTACACTATATGCTAAAAATCACCCATTTATTAATAGCTAAGAAGCCCCTGAAACTTCAGTGCAAGTCTGTTTGGCAAAAGGTAGATGGAGGAATGTCATGAAGCTATGGGGGATTCTTTTGTGCCCTTCTCAGCCCCAAAGTTTAGAAGAGACTCAAGGATGTTTGAAGTGACACAGAAAGAAAAATCAACAACAACAAAAACGAGTTGCCAGCTTTATGGATCAGTCTTTACTAGACAATAGAAATAAAACGGAGAATTGTGGCTTGCTTTTCCTAAGAGTAAGAAGTGCGATGATAGACAAAAATCAGAAACTTGGTACGGTTATTTGCCTACCAGGAAAATGTGACACCAAGCATACACCGGCCATGGATCCCCCTGGCAATGCTTTCCTCTTTGGGGTGGAAGAAAATGGTTAAAAAGGGTGTGTGGCAGGCCAGGGATTTAGCCTACTGGTCCTGTGCCTGCCTTGAAAGTACAAGGTCCTGAGTTCAGTCCCCAGGATCAAAAAGAAAAAAAAAAAAAAGGAGAAGAAGAAGGATGTGTAGAAACGGTGTTGGAAAGGAACAGAATTCCCCTTGGGTCTCAAATACTATATCCCTGCTTCCATGCTGTCTATCTCTACCACTGGGAATGCTCGCTCCCAAAGAAACTAGCACACCTCAGGAAACCTAGCCTTGTCTACTGCTATCTGGTGATTCAATCATCGAAATAATTATATACAGTAGACCCTACTTTAGTACTTTCATTTTCAGGTGAATGATTAGAAGAGTTAAATAAATTACACAGCTCAAGGTAAACAGATGTGTGGACATAGAGGGTTTTCTACTTCAGGAGAAAAAGCAGTTTTACCAATCAAAGGGGCAGGAACAGTGAGGATTCATTGTACGTACCAACCATGGGGATATATTATGGCCAGAGAGAGTGTGTATGGGCATGTGACGCATCAACAGGAAAGTCACTGGAAATGGGAAATGAAAAAAAAAAAAAAAAAAAACAGGATGATTTTTTTCCATTAAATTTATTGGTACATTTTAGGTATACAATACAGTTACATTCATCATTAGGATCTTCTGTCTTTGTTTTTTCCCCATTCCCCTGCCCTCCCTTCACCCCCTCCATCCTTCCCTATTAAAAACAGAACGATTTTGATGATCTGTGTCATTCAACAGCATGAAGAAGCATCCAGCAGGAGAGCAAGCTGCCTTCTCTGAGTGTGAGATATTTGACATCCATCATCCCAACACCCTAGGCCTTGTCCTGAATGAGCACTGTATTCTTACCCCACTAGCTCACCTGGCTTCCTCATCCCAGTGGGTTCACACATTAGCAATGTGCTCCCATAGTTGCAAGTTGCATTAAAAATGCCTCACAGTCTAAATGCTAATGTGTTCAAAGTGGACAAAATACTATCTCTAGTCCCATTTGAATGGGACTAAAAACTGACTTCTACGACCAGCACAATGAAGTGACTGACATCCTTCTGCATTAGAAGACTTTAAGGACAAAATGAGCACCTTGGTGATCTCTGCTATTCCTCAGATGGTCAGTACTTGAAATTCTCCCATTGAAATGCATATTTTTTGCTTAAATAGAGCTCTCCTTTGTGATCAGATATCCCTTCCAAGAGTTGTGATTTAGACTGATTTTAGTCATTTATAGCTTAGTATAAATGAGAAATCTAAAAGCAGGTACTGAGAGGAGAACAAGAAGCCTACAGGAAAATAAAAACTCATAGGAGGGTGACCATGGGAAAAAAAAAGACACACTGTGTTGATGTCTTCATTTTCCATATTCTCAGGAGAAAAGTCTTCACCCTACTTATTCATTCAATGCATGACTTCCAGCCCTCATTCCAGTTTACCCTGGTCAAATGGTAACATTTCTGTTAGACAAACCATGGAGTTTGTAAGGAGGAGAGTTTAATCAATAAAATCAATATCCATAACTAAAATTTAGTTTAGTCATATATTTTATTTCAAATGTATATGGAATAATCTATCTCTTGCCACATAATTCCAGCCTCAGCCAGGATAAACTCTGCCTGCATCTTCCCACATACACAGAAAAAGATTATAAAGATTTTGTAGTCATCATAGATATCTCTGTCCCTGGGAACCTTTGAATTTTTTCTTTTTAATTTTGTAAACTCAGCTTCAGCTAACTCAGCCTCAGCTAACACATTTGGGAGTCTAAATAAATCATTAAAAATCTTCATAAAGATAGGCAATACCAGTGAAAAAGTAAATCAATTAAGGCACTTTGGAAAAACAAATATCATAGGAAAGCATCATATCCTGGCCTCTTCTAAAATAAAGTTATTTTTTGTGCACCTATTACCACTTTTGAGTCTGTCTCTCTCCTAGATGCTGAATGTGTTAGCTGTTGGGAGAAAGAGCTTTCTCAAAATCCCCAACGCTGAAGTTTCAGGGAGTAAATGGATCATACTCCAAGAGGAAACCTTGCATCCAGAAAAGCAGGGTCACCCGCAGTTCTGCAATGTGTCGAAAACACAGAATGCCACTTTTCTGCTAGCCAAGGCTCTTATTTCCAAGTTACAGATATTCTGCTTGAGACTGTGGATTTGTGTCAGCCTGCATGACTAAGTAATCCACAGAGTAGAGGAATGTTCTAGTCAAAACTGGATCTCAAATGACTCATTCATTCCACAAATACTGGCTAAAGGCCCACTTTAGGCCAGGAGCTGCTCCAGGTTCTGAAGATATAACTGAGTAAAACAGACATGTCATCAAAGATAGCATGGCAGATGGTGATGAGCACTATGGAGAAAAATAGTACAAAATCAAGCAGGAGTGGAGTAGCTGTTGATTTATCAAATGGCCAAAGAAGGTAATATATGAGTAGAGACCTGAAAGAGACCAGAGTATGAATCCCTTCAGAAGTTGTGTCACCCCACCCCCCACTATGAAGTTAATCCTTTCTCTGCTTTCTCTTCTAGATTTTTTTCTCAAGAGATCTGTAGCAGCATAGATAGCCATGAAAATGTCTGAGTCTGTCCATCTGTCCTATCTCTTCATCTCTTTGAAGGAGAGAAACATTCTCTTTCAAAGTGACCCATAAATCCCCAAGAAGGGACTTCTTGGATGCAAGGATTCCTCTTGGTGGTGGAAAACATAACAAAGTGCTCACTGTGTCATGTCTCTTAATATTTTTATCTGTGCCATGCATGGTGGCACACACCTGTAATCCCAGCACTTGGGAGCCTGAGGCAGGAGGATCGCTGTGAGTTCAAGACCAGCCTGGGCTACATAATGAGTTCCAGGTCAGTCTCAACTACATAGTGAGACACTGTCTAAAAAAAATTCTTTATCTATAATTTAAAAATTAGTATGAATAAAGGAAGAGTGAAAATGTACACGAGATAGCATATACCGTATTTTATAAATAATGACTATGCATTAAACATTGGCCACTGTCTTACAGAAGTCATAGTCCTAATGCCTAATCTTTATGTTTCTTTCTGGGGGTGGAGATAACAGGAGGCAAGATCATGGGCTGATTTTGCTCTTCTCTCTTCTCGGTAGCTGCCACAGTTCATTGTATCCTTTGGGCAAGAATCCCCAAGAAAGCCACACATCTTGTGGATTCCTTCCAGCAGCTACTTCCTGCATACCCCTGAGCATAAGCAGTTGGGTGCTTTCCTCGTGATGACAGTATCCACTAATAATTCAGGGGAATAAGTGTGGGGCTAACAAAATAATATGCCAGTGAAAGCCACAACATAATAACATCTTACAAAATCATTGTACTTTGATCTCAGGCGTGAAAGATATAATAATAATAATAAATAAAAGCTTACTTTCTGTTTTTATTTTCTGGAGCACCTTCACTTAAACTCAGTTTCTTTCTCAAACCCTACCTCTACCCAAGAATTTAACTTCAAAAAATTGTGAAGTACACAGCATAAAACATGGCATGGTGTGTTGATCCTTTGGAGTGAAACTGAGAACAAAGAGGAAGGAATGAACTCAACATGTGTGCTGTGACTTTAAAAATATGGTAAATGATGACATTAAAAATATTACAATAGAAGACACATAGCCATTAACCCTCCTCAAAATACTTGCCCTCAGTTGGAACACATTTGTCTAATTATCCTTTCTATTTTTTGAAGCAGTATTGGAAGTTCTCTTTCATATCTTTTCTTGGTTCTCTTGATGTCCTGAATTGATTCAGGACAATGTATGGCAATTTATCTTAAGTAAAACCATCACGGTTGTACTCATTCATCTTATTCACAGAATCTAACACTGTCCGACTTCTGACTCTTCTTCAATGTCAAAATGATCATGAAAGATGAACATTTTGAATAAATTCAGAACATCAAGGCAGCCATGCCAGTGCAACTAAAGGTACTCAAGAAAGAGGACTTCTAGAACCACCTAAGAAAGTGACAAGTATGCTGTGATTTAAGCAGGGGTTCAGTATTTTGAGGGAGATTAATTGCAATATGTCTTTTACTATAATGATTTTTAAAACTCAAACATTCACCATATTTTTGATTCACCATATTTTTGATCAGCTTTGTATACATCACAAGTCTTGGCCATTGTGATACTTTCATTGTCAACTTATCTGACTCACCTATCCCCAGATAGCTGGTCAAATATTATTATTTCTGGGTATGGCTCTGATAATGTCTCTAGAAGAGACTGGCACTTGACTTGGAGGACTGAGTAAAGCAATTACCCCTCTATCATGTGGCTGAGCATCATTCAATGCACACAGAGCCTGAGTAGAAGAAAAAGTGGAAGAAGATTGACACCCCCCTTTCTCTCTCCTGTCCCCCACTCCCTACTGCAGAAGAATGAGCTGAAACATCTACTTTCTCTGTCCTGTTTCTGAGGCTTTTGGACAACAGCACTGGCTTTGCTACATCTCCAGCTATCAGACGGCAAGTAATACAACTTCCCAACTTTCATAATTATATTAAACAATTCTTTATAATAAATTACATATGCAGATATGGAAACTACAGGGAGAAAATCAGGGAAAATAAAAAAATTTTGGAGAAGCATAAGGTATTAGTTCCTTTGGAGAATTAGAGTGTGTGTGAGTGGTAGGAATAGACATAGAGAAAAATGAACAGGTTCATTTGACTCCAGAATAAAAAAAGAGAACCAAGAAGGGGACCATGAGGTTCTTGAGCAGAAGCAGTGGGGCCCAAAGAGGAGAATGTGAACAATTTTTCTGGCTGTCAAGTTTCACAAGGTAGAAACAACATCCATGCAAAAGAAAAAAAAAGAAACAAACAAACAAACAAAAAACCTCTATCACCCCCATGCCTGGGCCTTTCTCACTTATCCTTCCTTTCCTTTAATTTTGAAAATCCGTTTTCAGACTATTTCATCCTCCTTTCTTACCTGCAGTACCCTGAGAACTATTTCTCCCTATAGAGCAACCTCTTTATCACTTTCAGGAATTCACTACTACGTTTGTGTTTTACCATCTAAATTCCTTTCTTCTCCACATCTCCCAATAATCTTTGCCTTGAGTCTCATCTCCTCTTCCCCTGCTTTCATCTTTCTCAGTGAAAAACTTTCTGACACACATAGTAGGTTAGTGGTAGAGAGACTACCCACAGCCTCTCAATCCCACTATGTTGGCTGACAGCTCATCTGGATCCACCTGAATTGGTTCTTTGGTGGACATTGACCCAGGGCTAATGAAAATTTGAGTAAACGCTACAGCTACATGAGGGGCTTAGCTGTGGGCCAAAGCTGCTGAGGAATCCTGTGCACTGTCTCCTACATCCATTTGTTTCCTAAATGATCAGCTTGAGTGAGGCAATCCTGGCAGTTGTCAGGGAATGGGTTACTTGGCAACACATTGCTTTCTACATTGTGGATGATTACAATAATTTTACATACCAGTACTATTTCATGACCATTCTGAATGGCGCTGTCCAGATGGAGGGAGAATAGTGTGATTCAAAGTGAGGAATGGCCCAGGGACAAGCACAGGACCCATTGTACTTTGCCCAAGCGAAATCTCTCCCCTGGGCTTGAATGAGACGTTTATCAGCAAACAGTTATTATTACTGTTTTATTATTGCCTCAGTTAGCATTTATATGGTACTTTGTATTTTCAAGGCTCTTTTCAATCATTTTTATTAGTGAGAGAGGACAGATTTTCAGACACAGGTAGAAGATTCTAAGAGGCTGGGTTTTCTTGAGAAAAAGAAATATGTTTCTGCAAACAGACAGTCATTCTGTTCTCTAAATTTGACTTTTTAAGTGGTGGCTGAGAGATATAGAAATCATTTGTGCAGTAATTATCCAATAAAAAGCCACTAACTGAACTGAAATGCCAAGGGAGAAATTATAAATGTCATGCTGCTATGCAATCACAAAGAGAGAAATTCATTCATTCATGTATGTATATGTGCGATTCATTCATTACCATTTGCTGAAAATGAACACTCTCCCTGCCCAAACTTTGGCTGAGCACTACAAGAAAATGCATAGAAAAGTCAATTCATGGCCTTGGTCTTAAAGGACTTGAAATCATTATTTGGAAGATAAAACACTTCAAATAATTAAGACCATGAAGCAAATAGTACTGATTTAAAATACAAGAGGGATTTAGAGAAGGAAGATTTATACATTTGGGAAGGAGTACTCAGAACAGTTCCCTAAAGGAAATTAGACTTGAGTAGGATTTTACAAGATAGGTAGGTCTTGAAACATTTTAGAAGAGAAAGATGACATCAAGAAAATAAGATCTCTGTTCCCCAAATATTTTTGGACCAAATACTTGAGCAGATGTATTTCTCATATTTAAAGAAGGAATAGACTCCACAACCAGGTATTAAAACTAGCATAAAGACATGGAATTCTTTAGGATTTATGAACAAATGATGCCGTCCAAATTAGGGTGATCTTCACTTAATAAGAACATCTTAGCTAACAGTTTATAAAGGGATTTACAGAAGAGCAATCAAGGCTGAGAGTTCAAGAAGGAACTACTTTTAAAAGGGTATCTTTTAAACATCTTTTTATGGAAGGTAATGTCCAATCAGTAATCAAAGTAGGGATAAAACACTCAAGATGTCCAAAGGCTACCTGTACTTGGAATGTTAGAAAACTTCTTTTTTCCTACTCTTTCCCCATTCTATTCAAGAATGTAGAAAATACTAACACTGAATGGTGGAAAAGAAATCTACCAATAGGTTAAATTAAATGGAATATTTGATATAAAGAAAGTGAAGTTTTTGTTAATTCTCAGCCCCAAACTATGAAATACAATCCATCTATGAATATTTATCTATTGCCTACTATACTCCCAGTCTTGAACTAATATCTGAAGTGGTATTCTGGAAAGAGACCACTTCTGATTCTTAGAAAAATTACTCACTTGTAAGTAGCATCTTAGAGAGTGAGGAGAATAATATAAATGGTTCAAAGGAAAAAATTAGGTAATCATGTGGGAGAATAAGGTTCGAAAATGTAACAAAAGTCATGATGTTCTCACTTTAAATGAAAGCCACAGAATATAGCTAAGGGGGAATTATGTAGGAGACAATGGAGATTTGAAGGTATTATTTTCATTTTGGTGCCAAATATATAATAAAATACAGATATTAAAACTGTAATGTTATATATAATAAAATACAGATATTAAAACTGTAATAAGTTATAAATATATTTGCAAAATGAAACAAGACAATTCAGAAGGAATAGAGCTAATTTCTAACTTGCTTTCCTATCCAAGTGAGCACTTTTTTCTAAATCCCCAACACTTGTAGTTACTTGCCTCAAGTTCATGTCTTAGATTTTACAACCCTGGCTTCTATCCATAGTCCAGCATTGGTGTACTATGAGGAGTCAAGGTGAGATTACTGAATGCTTAAGCACTGAAACATTAAATATTCTACTACTTACTAATATGGGATCACTAATATGTGATCTTGAAAAAAAATCAACTTATGTAATTATGAAACTTAGTATTTTGGGTGTAAGTATCTTTTCAAGTTGTTATGAAGGTATATTAGTGCCTTCTCCAGCAATCATGTGATTATTAAACAGTTTTTATTAATCTTAATTTTACCCAAAGGCTACAAGATTTTGCTGTATAAAATCCTTTCAGAATTCTCTTCCCTTCTGAAATGACGATGGAATGAGATTTAAAAGTAAATTTCCACCAGGCATGGATGTGGTGCCTATAATGTCACCACTCTGGTGGAAGGCTGAGACAGATGGATAGTAAGTTTGATACTGGCTTTGGCAAGTTAATGACTTGGAGACTTTGGCTCAAAATATTAAGTAACAAAGAGTTGAGAATACAGTTTACTGTGAAGTCCCTGACTTTAAGCCCCAGTACCACATACAAAAAAGTAAATCTGCACTAAACTATTGACTATATTAACAGTACTTCACATTTATTTGTGCTTTAACATTTACAAAGCTACAACACACATTCATTGAAAACTGCAACATTAGCATTAGCAGAACAAGAATCTGTGGTTCATGGAAAGTAAGCAATTTACCAAGTCACACAGTTCATGAAAGAAGGACTCAAGCCTTGAACTTCAGTTTTTGTCCTCAGACCTTCTGTAGTTTTACCACTGCATACTGTTTCTCCTTGCATATTTATATGCACGTGTATTGAAAGAGGAGTAAGTTGTATAACCAGGACCCCACCTTGTCCACTGAAAGGTTATATTTATTTAAGAGGGGCCTTATGTTTGTAACACTAATGAAGGTGTTCTAATGATTATTGTTTTAGCATTTTAGAAAACAATGAAAGAGCTATTTTGGAAGAAAATAAATGTTGTACATACCCAATTCTTTTGTAACATATATGATCAACCCATTCCTTGTATAACAAAAGTGAAGAGAATTTTATTTATGAAGCACCTGACTGTCTACCGGCAGAGGAGAGGGTGGGATGAATGATCCAAATTGTTCCAGGCACCTTGAACCATTTTTGAAATTAAAGAAAGCAAAGATCCCAGCCAAAAGCTTTCCTAGCATTTCTACATGAAATTTATAGTTGTACCCTATGGTACAATCAATAAAGTTGAGTAGGAGCCAGGAAATGAAGAATTTCTGTTTGCTGGAAACTTTTTGATTTGTTCTATTATCATAATTGATGACCTGGAATCAAGAACTTACTCAACCAGAATATCAAACATCTCATTCTCACATAGACAAATGCCTCTGGAAACCAATTAGGAAAATGTTGTTGATTCACTTAGCTCTTCCTTTCCCTGGTAAATTCCCTTTTCTTTTCCCTGCTTATATATTTGTCTTCAACTCTACAGAAATATGCCTTTAAGGGGAATCAGGAGGTTTTGGGGGAGAAAGGTATTGTGTGGGAGGATCTGTGTGTTCAGAAATGTCCTCATCATGGAGAACACATTTATGAAACTTCCCTTGAAGAACTTTACACCCTTCAAAATAGGTCCTGCCTGAGATCTTTAATCGTCAACACCTCTGATTCACAGCATTCCATACAACTCAACTTGTCTGTTTAGCGTTCTTGAAAGCCTCTCTTACCCAGCAATTTCTTTAGCACACCAAGCTCATTTCCATCTTGGGCTTCTGCTATTGGAGTGAACCCACTCTGTGACCCTCTATATTGAGGTTTTCCCGTAGTTGTCACTTTTTAGTATTCACATCTTTCCACAATTGCCAACTCTTCAGAGAGGCTTCTTCTATATTAGTCAATTTTTCATGATTCTTAAGCAAATACCTAAGGCAGGCTAAATTTGTGAAGAAAAGAGGTTAATTTAAGTGACAGTCCTAGAGAGTCAAAGGTGTGTCAGTAGCTTTAGCTCAGGTCAGATGATGGATGATGATGTCACAACCAAGGGAAACACGTAGGAGGAAGAGACTACATCTTGAAACGGGAAGTCAGAGACTTGGATGGGGACTGGGTCAGACTTTCCTAACAACTTGCTTGCATAAGAATTTGCTCAAGGAGAGCAGTACTTCATTCCAAGGGTGTGGACCTGGAAGGCCTAAAGACCTCCCAGGAGCCCCAGCTCTTACAGGTTCAGTTCACTCCCACAATCTCACTGAAGACCCAGCTCTCAATCTGTGAAATTCTGGGAAATGTGCAACATTCAAACCATTAAAAACTGCCCTGATGTTTCTAGATAAAATTTATTCCTGCACTCTTTTCATATTGTCCTGTATTTTTTTGTGGCATTTATCACTTTCAGAAATTGTGTGAAGTATTTGCTTACTTTTTTAGCATCTATTTCCCTGCACATCAATAGAAGTTTTTCAAGGGCAGGGATATTGTCTGACTTGCTATGTCATATCCCCAGCTCCTAGATTAGTGGAAGGCATGTGGCAGGTACTTAATTAATGTTTATGGAAGTGAAAAAGTGAGAGCAGCATCATGAATTTTGTGTTCACTCTTTTGTGAATACTCTATGTTTCTGTGAAATATACTTCAACTTATGTCTTTTGTATACTGATGACTTCTTTCATCAATTAATTTTTCAAAAGAAAAGCCCATATCTTCTATATATATTGTATTTCCCATGGCTGGCTATAAAACTTGTACTTGATAAATTTGTAGAGATTGAAGAATGATAAAAAATGGGAATAATGAAAAAATGGGAAACATGCAATTTAAATAAAAATTAGCTTCATGAATAGGGCAAGATCAGTAGATAAATAAATATTAAGAAGCCTTCATTTATCGACAGAAATATCTTAATTTTCTATTTGTTTTTGTTGTGCTTTTAGATGAGAGAATATAATAAATAATGCACAAAGATTATATAAGCACATTAATATTTTCCCCTCCAAAATTCCCATGTGAAATATAGTTCTCAATGTGATTATATATGGAGGTAAAGCTTTTAGGAAGTAATTAAGCATGGAGGTAGAGTTACCATCATGTAATTAATATCCTTATGAAAATATCTCTCTTCCCCCACCCGCTTTCCATCATGTGAGAATACAAAGAGTCATCAATCTCCACCCAGAAGAGACCTCACAAGAGCTGGTCCATGTGCTGTCACCCTAATCTGACATTTTTAGCTTCTGGAAGTTTGAGAATGAAACTTCACTATTTATACCACCCACAAAGGAGCACATTATGGCCTTTGCACCATTGGCTCCAGGATGGAATATCCTGTACTGACACAGAAGGAGGACATGCATCCTGAAAAACAGTTAATTAAACTGAGAGCCCATGCCTTTCCCTGTGTCTGAAGTCTCCATGTGTCCTCCTACCCACAAGTTACAGAGGATTTAAATTGCCAACTTTCAATGCACTGACACACTCAAACACCCACCACATCCACACATTTTATACTTTTCACTTGGTCCCATTCAATCCCATGTGGTGTTTTGAAAATATGTAAAGGCAAAGTGAGGCTCCAATATTTTCCTCTCCTCATAAATATGGCATTTTAAATAAGGTTCATACATATTCATCCTTTGCTCTTTCTTTTTTCTAAATGTGCACCTATAGCTCAAGTTTTATTCATACCCTTCTCTGGTTTCCTGGTTTGAATTGGAAAATTGAAATCTAAAATATTAACTGAATAGTAAGTGGGCTAAAACTCACCTTTCAGTGGAAGCATGAAAAGAAAAGCAGACAATTTTCCAATAATTAACTAGCATGATAGTGAAAGAACATATCTAGTTTAATTTTTTTTAAAAAAGCCACAGGAAGACAGAGCAATCTGTAAACAGAGCATTTACAAGGAGTAATAGTTTGATTTGTGGGAGTAACTTCTGATGGCAGTGTTATTAAATTAGAATCACAATTTAAAATTGAATCCCAAGAATACTCAGGTAGTTTCAGAGTTTGCCAAAGTTTCTACAAAACTTTACAATGCATACACATTGGTTCCCTTCAGCAGCACATCCAAATGTGTCCAGTACAGATACACTCCATCCAAAAAATCATTATTTTTATTTCTTTTTATCCTTTTCTTTTAAAAAAAGAAAGTGAGCAGGAAATCTCACTTAAACAAGCTGTCTCACAACATTTCTGGCAAATCTTTATTTCAACTAAGTTGAAAATATCTCAAGAGCAGCCTGTCATGCAGAATTTCAGTGCCTCTACTCCTAGGAAATGCAGAAATAGATGATATGTGGGATTGAATAGATGCAAAACATCTCAAGGAAAAACAGCTTGATGTGAACTTTAAATTGACCTGCTTTTATGGGAGAAGCATATGCTCTCCCCCATGTATCAGCTAGTTATTGCTGTGTAACAAATCACCCCATCCCTTAGTGATTTAAGCAATAAGTATTTTTAATTTTTATTAGTCTACAGGTCAGTTGGGCAATTATACTGTTCTCAGCTGAGCACAATCCCAAGTTTTCAATCAGCTAAATATATGATTAGCTCCTGTAGTGTTCTAAGCTGAGTTTTCTTACACATTACTGGACTCTTCTCCAGAAGGTGACTCATCGTTCACTAGGCTATCCCATGTTTGTCTATATGGTAATGATACCACTCTTAAGAGAAGGTACCTGTTTGCAGACAAGGCCTTGTCTCAGAAGTGGCACACCATCCCTTTCACTTTGATATTTTGAGGCAAAGCTGGTCACAAGCCCATAACAGATTCAAGGACTGGAGAAATAGACTCCAATGTCACATTGCAAAGGATATGACTATAGAAAGACCATTGGGTGGGACCCCTGATACATACATCTACCACACTTCATTTTTAAAGGAATGCTTTTTGAGAAATCTCATAAAGACTTTTTGGTGTTGTCCCTACAATCCCCCTTTCACAATCTCTTTACTAATTCCTCAGACAATGACACTAAATGAAAGCTCTGTGAATGCATGACCCATTTGCCAGAATTTTTGAAAATGAGAATAAAATTTAAAATATAGACTAACGTGCTAATATTTAGAAAATATATAAGGATTTACATAGAAAGTCCTCTGTTTATAAGCATGTTCATGATGCAGCATTTCTGAGAAGAGTGATGCATAATTATGTCCAGAACTGTCTTGCAAACATCCTGTTCTGCAAGTTTGGATGAGAGTGCTTTTTTTAACCTACCATGTACTGTCAGAATAATACACTCAAAAAGAACAAAGAATGAGAAATTCAAATCATTTGTAGGAAAATGGATGCATATTGAGATCATACTCTTCAGTGAAATAAATAAGACACACATGTGTAAATACCAAATAGTTTCTCTGGTGTAAAACTCTAAAAGTGTAAGTAAGATGCAAATGGTATAATTGACAACGTGTACTAGGAAGAAAAGGGCTAAAGGTGTAGGGGAAGTGGGAAGGGTAGGGGAAAAGAAACAAGGGAAAAGAAAAAATATGAGAAAAACAGAAAAATGGAGATAAAGTTTTTGTAAATAGGGAAGGGAGGAGGGGGTGAAGGGAGGGCAGGGATAAGGGGAAAAATGAGAACTAAGACCTGTTATGTAAAGGTACAAGATCCCAATGATGAATGTAAGTACCAATAAAGTACCAATAAACAATAAAGTACCAAAAAATAAGAAAAAGAAAAAGAATCAGGATACACATCACTCCCCCAAATAGTCTTTAAAAAGTAAAGTGACTAAAATACTAAGAGGTTGTGTTTGCCAAGATATACAACAAAGAACAATAACCAAGCCTGAATACATGCACCTGATGATAACTGGAACATCCCTCTCCTGATACACAGCAATTATTAGCCACTGCTGTTTATAAAATGCATTAATTGTAGAAGGCAGGTGTAGTGGCACACACCTGTCAACCCATCAGGAGGACCGCAAATTCAAGCCCAGCCTCGGCAACTCAAAGACTCAATGATTTAGCGAGACCAGGTCTACAAAAAAAAAAAAAACAAGAGGCAGGAGGTACTAAGTACAAAGTCCCTGGGTTCAATTCCTACTACCACCATAAAACTTCTACAAATTTGAAAATGTAATTATAACAGGCACCTGCACATTGATGAAATACATTTTTTTAAAAAATCACTATATTCACTGTAGGCAAAAAAAATTTCCCAGAATGCCAATGGGTGTTTTTATAATATTCTCCCCAAACAGCTCTATTAGCCTTGCTGTTTTTCAAGATGAAATGTCTTCTTTAGCATTCATCCATTTTTGGTCTAATTGTAGAATCTAATTAGGATGTCATTTCAACTGTTTCCAAAGGGGAAGTTTTTTCTTTAGGTGGCATTGTCTCTGTAAATGAACAAATTCCTTTTGGAGATCCTCAAAATACTGGGAAGCATGGAATAGAATCTAATTAGGATGTCATTTCAACTGTTTCCAAAGGGGAAGTTTTTTCTTTAGGAAGCTATGTGGCATTGTCTCTGTAAATGAACAAATTCCTTTTGGAGATCCTCAAAATACTGGGAAGCATGGGGCAAAAAGGACATACAGACATAGCATTCAGGGCACTTTTTGTTCTTTTACTATCTTTACTTTTTCAATAAATCAGTGTCTCAAAGTTTAACCTTCATCTAGAATCCTTCTGGGGCTCCCACTCCTAACTCACTCCAGAAGGTACATTAGTGGATGTGAGTTCTCTCCCAGGAATTCTCCCTCCTTCTGTTTTAAATCAAAAAATATTTTTGCAAATTAGCCAAAGGAGACAGGCTATAAGCTTCCTGTACGAATCCTTCAGTGTGCCCTCTGGACTTTTGTCTGGCTGTTCTCAAAAGTTGTGCAAGTTAGGATGGACATTAAAATCTACATGGAACATGTAAACAGCACATGTGGGGGCACACATCTTCCATAAAAACAAGAGGCATCTGCGGAGTTTCTGGAATTGAAATGCAGAGGGTCAATGCTTACCAACCGGAGGCAAGTAGGTAGCTTTTAGATTTTTATAGTGAAAACATCTCTTAGAAACCATGCTAGCGCAAATCCCTCATTTCACATAGGAAGAAACAGAGATTAATTCTTCCTTCCCTAAAAAACATAATTATTAATTGTCTAAAATCAGGCAGGAACTGTCCTAGCCCCCAAGATAGAGCAGAAAGGAAAAAGTACTTATCTTAAGGCATTCCTTCTCCAGAATTCTTGACAGAACTTGCCTCTTCCATTGACCTAGAATATTTGGTAATAGGGAAAAAGAAAAAACAAACGTACATTTTAACTTCCGATGCTCTGATCAAGTATTTGCTTTTCTATAGTTATTCATTTACCTTCAAGAAAGCAATAGAAAATCAGTAACATGGACTAACAGGGCAACTTCAGAATACAACGAAAATGCCAAATCAGCATCCAGAGACTATTGCTTTGAGGCACAAAGAAAATGCATTTCATGTATTTGCTCCATTGTTTACACTGCACTAACTGCACAGAATCCACAGCAAAATGTAAAAGGCCATAAAAAGAGAAAGATGCAGCCTCAGTCCTCATAAAACTGCCTAATTACCTAAACTAAAACAACAACAACAAAATCCACTCTAATAATTGGAGACAAGATACGTTATAGTATATACCAATTTGTGCTGCAAGAACAGAGGAGGTTCAGTGTGGAGTTAGAGAGATGAAAAGATCAATTTTGAGTTGGGTCTTAAAAGAAGTAAAAGAACTACGAAATAAAGCCATGATTTTTTTATTTTTGAAGTTTTCTTAAGACTTAAATATAGCTTTCCAATCTAGTATTTTCTTGCTTTCCTTTAAGGCATTATCCATATTTATATTCAAAGCCCCTCTTTTGTCTTCCATGTCTGCCATTCCATCCTTTTTCAGTTTATTCCTCCCATTTCCCTTTGCTCACTGGTCTCAACTCTAACTCTTTATCTTTCAATAGTTTCCTTAATTTTTGTTTATGTTTGTTTTCTTCAAGGTTGCTTCTTCTGTATACAATAAGCATGGCATTCATTTCAGTGTCGGTGCTTTTTATTTTGCTTTTGCTTTTGTTTTCTAATGTGGCCCTACCTCTTCCTCCTATTCTCCTGCTATACATGGCAGGGCTGCTGGTACCTCTGCATTGTTCCATTTTGTTCACAATCTGATAGAAGCAGTTAAAATGTTGAGAGATGGAGATATGAGGATTGAGGACAGTGAGCAATGTGAAATGGAATGAACCAATTTGAAGAGAACAGTAATGTCAGATACAGAAAGGAGAAAAAAGTGGCTCTGAGTATAAGCAGTAATAGTATCTTATAAGGAAAGAAATGCCTCTAGAAGATTCTTCTGTGATGTTTAATCATATTGTCTGGCTGATAGGCAGTTACTTTCAGAAGTATCCTGACTAGTGAAATATTATTCTTATTTTTGTTTTCCTCCTTCACTTCATCATTTTTAAAGATAGCTCTGATACATTTTCTGTTTACTACTTATCTTTGAGTTAGGTTGTTCTTCCAGAATCAAATGTTGGTAACAGCTTAGAGTTTGTGAAAGTCTCAGTTTGGCCAGTGCCAGGGGGACACCTGTGAGTTTGCATAGCAATTTGTGATCATTATTTCTCCCCTCCCCAGGGATCAAGGTAAGCCCTGCAGGGCTTTCTGTGATGCAGGTTTCTCCTCCACTTGCTTCATCCAAAACCTGCTCTCTAAAACTGGGGTTATGATGTTAACTGAAACAGCTTGATTCTTTTGATCTTTACTTTGAAGAATTTTTAGGCGAGACCACAGCAGTGTTTTACTCCAGAGCTAGTTATTTGTAATGACTGAAGCAAGACTCCTCTAAACAGACTACTAAATCCTCATGTTTTAGAGTTTCCAGTCTGGCTAATGGGGAAAGGCGCATCTCAGGTCCTGGGTAGCCAAGCTGCCCTCCCGTCTAAAGCTTACAGGTCGGTCTTGACCTGGACTGAAGTGGTTCCCTCACATGGACATACTGATCAGTATTCTGCTTATGTCCCCAGGATCACCCTCTACAGATTTCAGTATCCTCTCTCTAGGTATCTATCTTCTCAGTCATTCTGCCCTGCAAATTCCAGCCACCTACACTTCCCCAGATCCCCAGCCTCATCTCCTCAAAGCAGAGGCTCCATTAGACTCTCTGAGGCCTTCCTTCTTTAATCATAGCCTGCAAATGTCCGAAGGCAATAAGCTTGGGGAAATGAAGGACTTACTTCGTTGTTTGTTCATCTTTTGGGAACTGTTGTCTGCTGTTCTGGGAAAGACTGCTTTAGAAATTGTCTTTACTTGGGCGAGGGAGGGTGCTCCAAGTGGAAAGATGAATCCAGTCCCTTGTACTTTATTTTAGCTACAATGAGAAAAGTAAGTTATGATATCATTTTTGTTCTAGCCCCAACTTTGCTTCTAAAGATTTGTTTCAAATACCATTCAGGAGGTAGGCCCCATTTCTGTTGGCCCAAATGAGAATTGCAGATTTTGTTCCTTGGAATATGTTGCTTACTCTGAAGACCTGGGCTCTGTGTTCATTGTCTGAGACATCCTCGAGAGGATTTCCCCCTCAACATCTCCCACATGGTTATTTAACCTTTTCTACAAGAGTGAACCTTCATCTTGTATCCCAACTAAGAATAATAGGTGTCTCCTGGGTGCGTTGTTTCGCATTTGCTTTTCCTCCTCTTTTATTTCAAGAGGAAATCACCATGGTGAAGCAAAATTCCTTGCATCTAACGCTGAGCTCTGCAGCAGGTAAGGTTTGTAAGTCAAACCTCATAGAAGTCCCTGCACATAAGACAGGACCTATGTACTGGGAGCTCTTAAAGGGCATTCGCTGACTATAAAGAAAAATGCAAGAAAGTTGATAATATCTGAGAAAGAACAATAGAAGAGTATGTATGATAAGGGCATAGCACAGAAATGTCAGTAAAATGTACACCAATTATATCTTCAAAACTTAAAGTCTAAATGTATTACATAATTTTAGTGAAGCAAAGCATTCTAGAAGTGTTTTAATAAGCATCCAAATAATAATGGCAAGATACAGAGCCAGTGGATGAAGGAAGGAAAAAAAAAAGGAAAACAAAGTATATGAAAGTACAAACATGGCACATGATATTTGTTTATATTTCTCAAAATGTCAGTGAGACAAACAGCTTTCCTCCTTGCTAACAGACACCTCTTATCTTGGCTTCTATGACGTATTCACTAGTGGCCATAAAAATGAACCAAAACTTAGAAAAATATGAAGCGTCAACAGTACTCAAAGAAATATAATTACTTAGGCACTCTAATTACATATGCAAAGTAAAACAATTGTTTGCTATTTACTGCTGTATGCCAAGAACAACTTAATATTAATAAATATTTGTGAGAAATAACTTTGTAAATTTTAATTACTTAACAAAGCAATAAAATAATTTTAATTAAAAAGTCTGTACACCGTAAGTAAAATGACCCTTTGTATTCTAGCAGAACAGCTTTTTTTAGAGCTGCAGGATAACATTCTAAACCCCTAATTATGTACAAATCATGAGGGAAGAAAAGGACTAAACACCATATTGTCTCTTCCCAATGGAAAACTAGGAAGTAAAACCTGAAAAGGAAAAAAAAAAAAAAAAAGAAGGAGGGTGGATTGAAATAGGTCCTTTTTTGAGACACTCTTCCTATCTTGTTAGAAATGTTTTCTTTACTCATTCTAGTAAAAATCCAAATCTTGGGGTACCAGGGTAATTCATACTCCTGATGACATGAGCACTATTTTTCTGCTATCACAACTATGCCACTCTCCAATGGACTAACTCACTACAATTCTTAGTGAATATATTAATTGCCATTTTCTTACTGGAAATTACAACCAACTTGTGGCAATTAGTACTGATGATTTTTTTCAAGAGAAATAAATAGTTGTATGTCTTATTAATAATTTCAACCACTAATCATCTATAACTAGAAATCAAAACTTGTGTGTCCTGATTTTTCCTGTGTATGTCAAGAGGAGAATGTCAAATGGAATGTCCTTCTGCTCTCCTCTCAGAAAGGCTAGATTCTTCCAACACATCTGATATGGCTAAGCAAATTGTATATGAAAGCCATTTTATGTATTTCTCATTCAGTTATACAGGATTCTGTCCATTATTGGTATACCCCAACTCCCTTTCGTTGCTGACAAAGACCACTCATAGGAAGGAATTATTCTGGCCTCTATAAGAGTTTAATATAGAGGTTCTGTACTGAAATTTTTAAGTCTCAAGTCCTAGGGAAAGTTCCCTTCAATCTTTCTCTTTCTTGATGAAGCCTACAGCAGCAGTTGCTGGAACTGTGATAAAAGGGAATAAGGAAAGGACATTCTCTGAGGTAGAGCTGTTTTCTGAGACATGATTTACTAAATGAACTCATTGGCTGTAGTCTCCCAACTATTTTCAATCTGAATAGGAGAATGAGGTCAGACATCAACAAGGTACACCAGAGTCATTCTTATGATAACAGCAAATTAGCCCTGGGAAAGAACACGTATCAGCCTGAAAAATTCATGAAGATTTGAATCTGCTGCCTAATTAGCCACAGTAGTTGATACATGAGGGGAAAAAAGTAGCCCACAACTAACAATGTCAAATTACAGACATTTGCTGGAACTTTCCATTGAACGGCTGAATCGATTGAAACACCCTCATGACCAGCTGAATACATGGAATCAAGCCCAGTAGAAAGCATTTCTGTGACTATGACATCACCTTTGAATTTTTGAGTACGGGTGACTCACAAAGAATGAATGTAAGTCAAATTCACTGTCAAACAACACATACTAGACACACACACACACACGCAAACACAGAGTATGCAAGACATCAATGTAAATTTCAAATAAGTGTATCAGGTACAATAGAATGACTGCACGAACAAATTCTAGGGATATGGGGGGAATAGATGTAACTCCCAAACCTGCCAGATATCTGAAGTGCAAGTTCATGTTCTCTAAAATCGAAGAATGAATTCTAGGAACAATGAAGGTTAAGAGTAGGAAAAATTTATTGAAAGAAAGATAACTTTTGTCTAAGAGAGACAATAGGGGGACCACTTTTCAAAGGTGTTTTATTGAGTAAAGCCGTGAGGTGAGGAAGGTTCAAGGTGGGACAAAACTTAAGACCCAATGGAAAATTACAAGGTGGGCATGAGGTGGCACAAAATCATGACCAACCAATAAGATTACAAGTACAGTCACCCAGATAATATTGATCAAACAGGAGATCAAATAGGAAAATAAGTCACATACAAGGAATTTCCAGAAAAGTGATGTACTAGGGAGATTGATGCTCTTTTAGAATATCAAAACTGCTATTCATCTCTGGGGGAAATAGTACCTCTTTTCCTTTTAGAATGCTAACCAGTGAATGTACTTCAATTGCTTTTCTATGCTGAGTGTCCAGCTTTGTCTAAGTGTCTTATAATAATTTCTAACTAACTTAGCAATCTGCAATACCAGGACAGAGAAAAGCCATTCTCTCCAGCTCTTCCACCAATGTATCAATCTCTCACCATAAAAAAAACAAAAATTGACAAAATGATAATATATACTATGGGCTTGAATGCTTTCAGTAAAATATACAAGTATATATCATAAATAAATTAGTCTCCTCAGATCTGAATCATCATAGCCTTCTCTAAATCTTCACCTTACTGATGCCTTAGAAACCCTAAGACCTGACCAGTGTAGAGAATAATTACAGATTTTTATACCAATAAAATGTCTGAAGAACTTAGGCAAGAGCTGGCACAAGCCAAATAATTTTCATGCTTCTTTCTGTGTGAACATCCGAGAACTGAGAAGGGAAGAGAGATTTTGTGGAGAAAAATAACACAGTTATCAGAGATAGTGGTAAACATTGGAGAGTATTCATTAACTTTCCTTTTCTTACAGAAAATGGCCCTGGATACATTAAGACTCAGAGATCCTGGCATGAGTCCAGTTGTGTCTTTTGCTTGCTATTTACAGAATTAAGAGTAGTTAAAGAGAACTGAGGAAAATGAGAGAAAATACAAAATAAAACAGGCAATTTATCTGTTGTTTTAGGCTCTAAACCAGGCACGTCCAACACCTGGCAACACATAAACCTGGACAGCTGGCAACTTGGTCCAACAAGATCATAAACTTTTAACAGGATTATGTGATATTTACCAATATTTTTCATTACTTGATTGCAGTGTGCTTGAGCACATACGACATAGGTGACAATGTAGCATTGTGCAGAGGAGGGAAAAGCACAGTGCTCACCCCATCTCTTGCATTACCACACACAGGTCAGTTGGAACCTGTGTTCCAGATGTTACATGTATTTGTGTGGCTTGGCCACTAACGCACAGAGAATACTGATAATAGTATTTAACATACCTACTTATGTGGCTGCGACGGTAGGTGTTTATTGCTCTTAAGTAGGCGTGGAAGTCTTCTTAATTGTTAAACTTGGACTTCTTAGTTAAATAAAATAAAAAAATTAAATATAAGAAAACAAAGTTTGTTACATATATAAATTATGGTTTATAGGTGGCACAAGACAATTACTTGTCACTCAGCGTGACCCACTCAAGCCAAAAGTTTGAACACCCAAGCCTTAGGCTTACAAACAGTAAAGATAATTTGAGGTTTGCTTCTAGGTATCGAGTATAACTTACCTTGGTGAGAAGAAAAGGTTCTGAACAGAAAGAGATGTTGTCATGTATTCGTTTCAGGGACTCATTTTAGGGTAAAAAATGTGGCACATGAATGAATAGGATGGACCAATATGTAGAAAAGAGAACCATATTTCATGACTAACCACTATAATTGCTAAAATCTCAGATGGAGTCAAAATGAACTTCCGTTGCTGTATCCGAACTGATTATTAAATAAAATATATTGCTCACTCAAATTTATGGAGATATATATATAAGCATCTGTATATATTCTATAATATGTGTATATGGGTACACATGCATACATATGATAAGCTATTTGCTAAATGATAAAAGGACACCAAAACAAAGAAATATATGAGTTTATGTAGATTCTTGATACCAGAAATCGATTTTTATGGATAAAGTGTTCTTGTAAAGTATACATGAAGCCCAGAAAAATCTCCAAGTTCATTGGATGAGTAGATAGTAAATGAAATAGGAATTGATAGAGTGCATAATAGCTGTTTTGTGAAGTTCTCTTGGAGGACATCTAAAGGATGCACAGGGTTTGATTAAATGAATAGGACTGAAAAAGGTGAGAAGTTAGGTTAGCATGGAGAAAAATGCAGAGGAAGGTGAGTGACATTTCTCTGTAGATTAGTTAATGGCATAACAATTGTTGCTTAATTCAGAGTCTCATGTAAGTTACACTTTGTGCAAATCAGTGAGAAGGGTGCCCAGGCTTTACATTCTCTGATCTCTCAGTGATCAATCTAGGAGTGGCTAGAGCTCGCCTGGACATCAGAGTTAGCTCGATAAATATGCTTGCATTTAGCCAATAACTCTGGAGTGGTCAGGGTGTGACTGTGATTATTTTAGTTTACTCATGTGCCTTGTACACCAGTCCTAGGCTCAGGACTATAAACTGAAAAGACCACTGTGCACAATTCCATTGAACATGCGGCATGTAGTTCCCACACCACATCAATGTCGAAGTTATCTTTTGAAGAATATCCTCTGTAATAATGTTGATATTTAACACATTTGGACCAAGACAAAATGTTCCTCTTGGTTGCATTTCAGGAAATCCCAGGTCTCTGGCTGTGCCATCTGTTCACAACAAGGTGTGACTCCATGGCTTTGGGATATTTGGACCTCCCTCTGGTTATCTCTTGAATAAGAGCCCATCTGGATGCCAATTCTCAGTTATGTTTTCTTTAGATCCAAAAATAAAGCTAGAAAAAAAGGGAAAAACTCAAAGTATTAAGTCAAATAATTTGTGTGCTACAGTGTTCATCAACAAGTCTAATTTATTTTGTTATAGATTTATAACAGCTGAAATTTTAACTTTTGTGTTCTTCCTTTATGTGCTGTTAGCCATACAAAAAAAAGCAGTAAGAAATAAATACAAGTATATTTCTCAAAACAAATTTCACTTCCTTTTACTCAAACAAAAATAAAAAATAGACAAAAGGTTTTGGTTAACCAAAAGCAAAGAATCTTGGTTATTTATTGCCTGTCGTTCGTGACTATCACTGATGCTAGCTGACATAGGAGAGTGAGAGTTATTTTTAAGGATATATGATCCAGGAAAAAAAATCTAAAATGGCTCAGTTAATCCAAAACATAAAATCTTGACTGACATGAACTGGCTGATAGGGTTTCCAACATCTTATAACAAAACCACCTTTCAAAGCATGACTCCTCCAAGAGCTGTTTGCGTATATGCAGCTCTGAGCTAATGCTTTTCAATCCTCCGAGTATTACGAGAGACCCTAGGAAGGGCAGTCATATACTAACTAATCAAAGAGATTTTTCTGTAATACTTTGGGTTAAAATTTAGGTTTCTGTGGGAAGGATCACTCTAAACTGACACTGATCACATTTGCTCTACACTTACTAAATGATGTAAGCATAAGTTTTCTTAAAGAAACATAAAAGGAGGGTGAGAGTCCTGAAAATGTGAAACAGATGAAGAAGTAATGGGAGCAGAAGGAATGCAGATTAAGAAAACAGGGACATTAAAAACAATGATAGTGTCACAAACATAGGACTTTATCCTTTCCGTGCTGAGTAGTACTCCACTGTGTACAGATACATTTTCTTTGTCCATGTATCAGTTGATGAACACTGGTTGTTTCTACTTCTTGTGTATTGTGAATAGTGTTGCAGTGAACGTGGGAGTGCAGATGCATCTTTGACATACTGAGTTAACTTCCTTTGCATACATACCTAATAGTTGAATTGCTGAGTCATGCAATTGTGCTATTTTTGAGGACTCTCCATAATGTTTCCTATAAATGGGTATACTGATCCATATTCCCACCAATAGTATGTAAGTTCTCATTTTTCCACATTCTTCCCAAACTTATATTTTGCATACTTCTGTTAATTCTTTTAAATGGAATGAGGGATTATCTCCTTGTGGCTTTACTTTGCATTTCTCTGGTTATTAGTGATACTGAACATCTCTCCATACACCTGTTGGTGATTAACATATCTTCTTTTGAGAAATGCCTATTTAAGTCTGTTGTCTATTTTTTCAACTGGAATTCTATTTTCTCTTAAATTGGTTTAGTTCTTTATTTATTCTAGAAATTGATCTTTTATCATACATATGTGTGTGTATAGATAAATATAGTTTGCTATAGGTTGTCTATGAACTAAAAGATGAAATCCTACTGTTTTTTGACATGAGTTTGAATTGGAGGTTGTTATGTTAAGGTAAATAAATCAGACATAGAAAGACAAATTCTACATGATAGTCCTTACATTTGGAATTTTTAAATTGATTTCAAAGAAGTTGTGAATAAAATAGAAGTTACTAGAAACTAGAGAGAATAGGAGGAGAGAGAGACAGGACAATGTTCAATGTGTGCTAAGTTACATTTAGATAGGAGAAATAAACCAGAGTGACTATAGATAATGGTGATATACTATGTATTACAAAAAATATTAAAGAAACTTTTGAATGTTTTCACAACAAAGAAATGATGAATGTTTAAGGAGGTAGATACACCTACACTGCTTTGAATATCACACCACATATAAATATCTCAAAATATCCCACGGTACCCCATAAACATGTACTATTTGTGTCAATCAAAAAGAAGAATAAATCGAGCTTGATCTGGTAGTGCATATTTGTAATTCTAGCACTCTGCAAGGCTGAGGTAGGAGGACTCGGAGATTAAGCCCAGTGTGGGCCACTTAGCATTATAGTGAGTCCCTGTCTCAAAATTAACAACCAAAAAAACATTAAAAGTTTGAAAATGTAGCTGTGGGAATAGACCTTGACTTCATTTCCCAATGCAAAATAATAACAATAATAATAATAATAATAAAAGCCAGAGAAATGCTTGCACCTTCCTGGATTCTAGCATCTGCTGTGTGAAAGCTCAGAAAGCACTGGGATGCCTAAAATGTTAAGAGAAATTTTAAGATTTCACATGTACCTGGCTACAATATGCCAATCTGCCACAAATCTGATATTATGATAAAAAAATTTTCCTTTTATTTGTCTTACTCCTTAAGAGCTAGTTAAAAAATTACTCTAAATGTACAAGACATTGACATTTTGCTCAAAGTTTAGAAAGTGTAGGCTTTTTCACTAAGGCAGGATTGCATGATGTGCTATATTCTTCCTCAAAAGCATATGAAGTCATTCTGACCACCAATGGGTCAAACTCCCTAATATTTCTTTCTATTCAAGCATTATGCAGCAGAGATGCATGTCCTGTTTCCCATTGATCATGTCAGCTTGCTATTTCATGCTTCACCAGGTGGCAATTTGGGGACAGAGGGAGACCTGGAGAAACACAGAGAGACCTATACACGCAAAAGAAATAAAGAAGAAAAGTAGGAATGTCATAAGCATTAGAAAAAATACTGAAGCTGGTGTATAAGTCAAAGGCACATCCTGGTACTAAATACCAACAGATCCATTAAATCAATCTTTTTTACTCTTCTCCAGCATTGCCAATAATAATGACAGAGGACAGAAGAAAAGCACCTTATCACCTTTCTTTATGCATCTTCCTCATCTGTCTTTATAGATCACCACATAATGACTCTGCCTGTCTCTGTGACCTGCACCTCCCTTTGTCTTTGACACATGTCCCAAACTTCTTTATATGGCTCACACCATTCACTCTTCTGAATTGTCCTTCCCTTTCATTTTTACTTTATTTCTTTCCATAGTTTCTGTATGAGTCTCACAAGTCTCCTTCATTATGAAACTCTCACTGTTCCTCCCAAGTGTGATATCTGTCCTCTCATTAACCAGGGATGTTGCAGGGCATGGAGGCACATACCTGTAATCCCAGCACTTGGCAGGCTGAGGCAGGAGGATCACTGTGAGTTCAAGACCAGCCTGGACTACATGGTGAGTTCCAGATCCATCTCAACTATATAGTGAGGCCCTGTCTCAAAAAAACAAAAAAACCAAACAAACAAATAACTGGGGATGCTATACTTACAATACTCAACATATCCTGTGTTATTTTATCCTAAAATGTTTACTGGACATGGGCTATAGGCTATGCACTGCCTTAGATGCTATTATATTCTGTCCTCATGGACTTAAATTATTTGTATCCTGTTTCCCTGGTAGTTCCCTCAAGGATTGATCATTTCATTTATCTTTAGATCTTCTGCACTATGTACAAAAAAAGGCTTATTTGGGTCTGTGTTGAATCAGTTGGAATATAATTCTAACCACAGTGTTTCTGATTTGTGCAGAAGACTGTATTTTGTAAAAATCCATCCTTGGTCCTGTTAATATGCCTCTAGCAGGAGAAGCTTTTTGTCTTACATGAGCAAATAGGTGCAATATATATTGGGGATGGTAAGAAGATTCTTCTGTCTACTTCACTACTATAAATATGCACAGATTGGTTTCCAGGGCTTTTTAAACTCCTAAAATAATATAGTCATGTGTTTTGTTTTCCATATGCTCTCTCAGGTATCAATAATTCCCCAACATTGAATAATGTAGCTAACGGAAGGTCTTCTTATTTTTAAAAGGAAAAGGCTACTGTGTTAAAACAACATGGTTTGACCACTCCAAGTGTCTCCCGAGAATAAAGCATCATCTTCCAGACAGAGGAATTCTAATCCACCATGGACCGGTAACAAGGCAGTAATGGTGGTGGCCAGAGGAAGCCATGAGCCTCCTGTGATCTCTGGGATAGAGGATATCATTTATATATAATCCTTACTCTGTGGCTGTGGTCTTTGGGATATGTTCAATAGACCTTCAGTAGCAGTATTTAAAACACAAATGAATAAAAAGAAAATGAGAATTTGGCAAATACTGGTGAGATTATCCTGGACCAAGATTATTAACTAGGACACAGCACCTTTGACCTGCTTCCAGCTTTTCCACAATTGTGACATAGTCAGACAGTGCTCCATGCAGCGCCACCTCCTCTGTGTATCTCTCTCCTTAGTAGAAGTTTGTCTTGAAATGCATGAAGAAATATCACCATTTTAATCAGCCCCATTGTTCTTTGTGCAAAGCGAGGCATGCGTACACAGGTGAAATGAGCAAGAGGAAACACTCAAATGTATGTGAGGTTCAGGTACTCTTCCAAGTCCTTTGTATGTTTAACATCCTGAATTGCATTCTCCATGAATTTTTCATGGTTTTTAGTCCAAAGTATCAATTTCCATTCCTCTAAGAGAAACATTCTTAAAAATTCTATTTTCCTCCGACTCTTAAAAAACAATATCCATTCACAAAAATAACTGAGAAAAGAGAGCACAAAACATTAAAATTAATCATACATATCCTATGGTGCCATAGTAATAAATGTTGACCTCCTCCACTTCTGTTATGAAATAAACACACAAATATTCACACAATAATTACAGCATTCAGTGTAGGAAGCCCATGTGTCAGTCCTCTCCAGACCTCAAGATTATTCTGCTTAGCAATAAACATTCACTGTAACCTGTCCTCCAAATCCAGAATCTAAACCTCTAAATTTTACTTTCTACAAATTAATAATTCCTATTTGACTTGGCCTATTAATTTGAAAGCTCTTTGGGAACTTGGACTTGCAATTACAAATCTCAGTTTTCCATGGAGAAAATACTGACTTCTCATATAAATTCTTACAAATATTTAGATCAATGAATATATATTTAATATGGATATATAGTATATACATGATATGTATATCATGTATATATATATATACATGATATATATTATATATGGATATATATTTTATATAGATGGATATATGTATATACACACACACATATATATATATATATGGGTAAGCTCATTTCCTCTAATTCAAGAAGCTGGATCTTCACAATAGATATGAACATGAATGTCACCCAGGGATCAGACAGGGGCATCTCATCATGTGAGCTGCTGTAGTAGCATACAACTCTAAAGCTCTGATGGGCATGATTGTCAAATGCACAGCAATGGCCACATGCATGCTGCACCTTTATGAGATTTCACTCTGGCAGTGATAAAACAGAAAATGTGCTTCTTTTGTTTCTTTTTACATTAGTTGTTATTACATAGAATCTTTTCTTAGAGGAAATTTTCAAAGTTCATTGAATCAAAGTGTGTCTGATTACCTGAGCAATTATAGACATCAGTTCTAGTAACATGAACATCTTTCTGAAAATAAAGTATGAGATATCCTCTCAGCTTCCAATTTTAGAACAAATACTCCCTCACAGACATACAAGATGATCAACTGCCCAAGAGAATTGTTCAAGGACACTGTGATGATACTTTAGAGAGAAGAGACCTAATTCATCTAACCAGATTCCTCCAAAAGCAAAGTATTTGAAATTCAGAAAATCCTAAGACATGGGGAATTATCCTAAATGAAATAAAAAGCTAGTGAAGTGTACAGTGATGTACAGTGATGCTAACAGTGGATCACAACTCATTAAGAGAAACTATTCATCAACCGAGAATGTTTCTGTGGATTATGGGAAATGACAGACCAGTTGTAACTTACAAGGGTCAGAGATAGTGGCCAACATATGAAAACTAGAAGATGTAAAAAAAAGATGCCAATTATGAAGATAGAACAACTACAAGATCACAGTATCCAGAAGATAAATGATCTCTGCCATCCATGAAAAAAATGCAAAATAAATATAGCCAATACTGAGTTATACACTCTTTAATACATTAAAACTGTATAAAAATGATTCTCCTTTGGCTTTATGGACTTATTTCTGTAGAATTATGCATCAAATTAAAATTTCTTTTAAGACTCTTATAAGAAGCTATGTCATTGGTCATACCTAGCACAGAAGGCATTCAATAATTTTTTTAGATTTCTAATTGACTGGTTATTATTGGGGAAAGGGAATTCCAGTGTCATATTAAAACGCTCTATCAATATATAATTTTTATACACTCCACTGTATTATAGTGTTTAAGATTTGGCTCACATCGTGTTATTTCTGAAACTAAAATCATTTAAAGGATAATCAAGAAATCTTAAAATAATTTAAGAAAGATGGGCACTTACTAAGCAAATCCCTTTAATTTGGGAGATTAATTTTAGTTACAGAACTTGGGTAATACCTCCATTCTAGGCATGTTTTATGTATAGTTTGACCAAGAGAGGTAATGTATGTGAAGGCACTGTCAATACTACAGACACTGAAAGTGTCAACATCATCATGGTCATCATCACAACAGAAATAAACTGCGATTTAAAATTAGTTTTTAAATGTAAAACTAGTTCTCCTACTTGTGACTTGTAATGCTAGAAGCCTAGCAAATATCTAAGTCTCCCTCACTCTAAAGAAATGTGCCCAGATGTCTCTGACACTGTCACCTTGTACAACCCAGACCCATTACAAGCTAATGATGTTTGTTGCTGGTGTTTTTCATAAGGGAAGCACGAATGTTCATAGATTTCATCTTTTTCAAGACTAGCAATCGCATCATTTTTACTGGATGTAACACCATGCTTTACCTTCTCTCAGGAACTGTATTTTCTTGGGGAACTTTAATTGGTGTCCTGTAGCTGACCATTCATAGTTAGCACTCAGAAACTGAAAGACTCTGTGGTACAACTCAGCTTCCAACAGAACACGGGAGTGAGGGCGGATTGACATGGGCTCCTTCATGAGGAAAGGGGAGTGAAGATTGACAACGAATAATCAATACATCAACATCCTGCTGAGTACCTATCCTATGCCTATGTGGAGGCTAAAAGACAAAACACAGTCCTGTCCTTCAAGGCCTACACAATCTAGTTGAGAAGATGCACACACAATATGTAAAATAATGCAGAATATACAGTGTCTACCTTTATGAGTAGATGTGAATTTAATCTTAAAAAGACACTGAAAGAGATCAGGAAAGGTAAACTGAAGGTATCCATGACAGAAGTTCCCAGAAGTCCTTGAGACTCTGCTGAGCCTTCAAAGGACAAGTGGACTACCTAGAAATAGGGAAGCCGGAATGGAGAGTGAAGAAGTTGACCCAATCCAAAAGAAGGCACTGTGTGGGGATTGGTGGGATAATGACAAGTCTTGACATCTTGTCTGAGCGGTTTAGACTCAGTGCACCTGGAGTAAAGACCCACTAGAGATTAGGAGCTGGAGAACAGCCTGACTATATAAACATCTGAAAACACAAAATAGCAATCAGTTTGCCGCTTCTCCCATGGGAACAAGGAACTGATGGATTAATTCGGGTATGACAGATTGAATGTTTTCCAGTCTCTGAAGTATGCCTAAGATCTCTGGTGTACAGCCCTCCTCAGCCTTGCATCTAATAAGGTATGTGCCCAAGTCCCATGATCAAAGAGAAAAACTGAATACTTAAAAGAAATAACGGAGGATATGTTCAGTACCCAAATTGCACACTTAAACTGATAGAAATTTACAAAATTAGTGCTTTTCCATATTTGAGATAATCCAGAAGAGAACACCTTTGTAGAAAGCACACTACTTAATGTCCCTGGATCCCAGCTCTGCCACTTACTAGCTTTGTGATCTTGGATAAATTTCTTGACCTCTCAGGGTCTCAGGTATCAACTTAAAAATGGAAATAATTGTAGTATCTACCATATGGACATAGGAAGTTAGTTCATATTTGTAAATCGCTTAAAAGAGCAAGAGTTAAAGATAGCATATGTGCTATAAAATATTTGTTAGCAATAAATAACAAATAATTAATAGGAGGAAAAGTAATTTTCCTAAGTATTGAGGTATCACAGGATTCATTGGGCTCAATGAAAAGATGCAAATATTGGAAAAGACTGGAGACCTTTTTTTTTTTTTTTTAATTTTTGATCACAATGGCAGGGCAGAGTTCCTGGGGGCAAGTGGAGCTACTGTCATTTAGTGAAGAGACCAGGAATGCTCTAAACATCCTGCAATACCTAGGACAGTTTACACATAGCAAAGAACTGTCTCAACCAAGTGTTAATGCTCAGGATTATAATCCAAACATGTCTCTGCTCATTATAAACAAGAGGTCTTCATAAAACAGCAGAGTGCTATGGAAAGCAAAAAAAAATCCACAGTCCAGCTCCACTTACACTTTGTACTCTCAGCATTCCTCCGCTAACTCATTTTTCAAATATGGTCAGACTAAGGTTTCCTGTTGTAGACTTTACATCATGATGTAGTGGACAACGAGTGAAGATGCAGGAAATACGCTTTGCCCTTCCGTATAGCACTATATCACTGCCATCATAACTATGTCCATCTTCTAGCCAGAGCAGTTGTAGAGAGGACAGATGGGAGCCCTTTCTTCAGGGAACATTCTCCTTGGTTGGGAAACCAAGAGCAACACTTAGGAAATTATCGGGGAGCTTTAGACAAGTGTGTGGGACCAAGACTGAGAGACTGAGAATATAGTGTAAAGTTAATTGGTCCTGGAAAGGAAAAACCAGCATAGCTGCAGCTTGCATGAAGCCTTTGTAATCCAGTCCAACCGCCCTTGAGACATGGATAGGATTTTGATGGGTGAAGGAAGGGCATTCTTTTACATAATACTGAGTTGCAAAAATGCAGAAGCAGGAATATGTATATGTCCAGAGGACAGTGAGGAATTTGTTCCTGGAGGGACCATTTCGGAGGCTGGAAGTGGGGAGAAGATTGGTGGGAATACGAAATAAGTTTGGATAAGGATGCAGCCAATGGAACCACTTTGGTCCCTCCATAAAGGAAATGAAGAAAGGTATTTCAGGCTTTCATGTATGGAAATGCACAAGGAAAACGGATGTTTATAACGGATGCATCAGCATGAAGACAGAAGCCACCCTGGAAAGCACAGAGAGGGACTGCACTTCCTGCCCTGGCTGCAAGTTGGGGAAAGGGGCCTTCTGCCCTGGAGACCAATGTATACAGCACAGGCTGTTAGATCAGCTGTGCTTCTTGGGAAAGGTATTGTTTAACCTAGCAATAGCTTTAAATTTGTACACATTTGCATGCCAACATGTGCTACCACATAGTGCCATTTACAAACTATCACAATCCCAGACTTTAGCTTGGGGTGGTGGGGTGGGTATTTGTGTTTACTTAGCTATCTGGATTCTTTTCTTTTCTTTCTTTTCTTTCTTTCTCCTCCCTTTGGTTACTAAATTATACATGTAAATCAATGCATATCTTGAATTTACATACCAAATGCAAATGGTGTAACTGTTGCTATTTCTCCTGTTCCATATTTTTTCTCTGGAGAATGAATACCATATGCACCTTTGGTGAATCATTCTGGGACTTTGCCCTTCTGGCTTCTCAGATGATCATCATGGATGAAATTGGGAGAATAGTTCTGGAGTGCATTTGAAGCAACACAGTGGTTAGGCTTTAGTGAATATAACCTAGGGAATTCAGAATATAAAAGTTAATCTAAGCTGAAGAATCACGGCCACCATCAGACAATAAGAATCGTGGTCGTTTCTGCAAACTAGAGGAATAGTGCCTCACTTAATGATATTAAGTTTAAAAAGAAAATTGAACCTTCTGGGAAATGGACAGCAAAACTAGGCCAAAGGGCCTAAGAGCAACTAGCTAGCTACCTTCCTCATGTGCCAGAGTTACTGGAAGTCAAGATGTGGGGTTCAGCATTTATCAGAGGTATTTGTTGCCCAGTGCCCTAGGTCCTGGCACTTCTAAGAGCCTGCCAACATTTATGTGTTTTACTAAACTGCTTGTACTACACCTTCCTTTTCCTTGGCGACCTTCAGTCTCTCTGGCACCTACAAACTTAGCTGGCCCTTTGGAAGGGCTCTGGACATTGCCCTCCTTCGAGTCCATCCACGCTAATCCTCAGATGGCATAGTTAATTTGCTTCACCCAGAAATCCTCCCCCAGAAGTCCCGTGTCATCATTTATAAAATGAACTCTGATATGATTTCAGGGGATATTTTGGAGCAAATAAGAGTATTAGCTTCCTTCAGTTCCCTCTTCCAATTCCACCTCTAGGATTCTACCCTGCTATTTCTGACATTGTCTTTTTTCATGTAAAATAATTTATACTATTAACTGTATAAAACAGGAAAGATTAATTCTGAGGGGTTTTTTAAACTAAATTTGAGTTTGATTCTTTTTACCAAATCTCATTCCTCTTTTTTCCTCAGTTCAGTATAGTTTCCCATTAAGAGCTATCAGATTCAATCAAGGGTCTCAATTCTTATGGTTCAACTTTCCTGAAATTCAGTGCTCTTCTCTCCTTCTCCATGAACTTTGCTAACTACACACACGGAGTTGTCATTCAACCTTAGTTACATCAAACATATACATTTCAAGTCTTTCATATCTAAGACAGGAGCAATAAGACCTTAATCATTTCCAAATGGAAACAAAGTTCTCTGATCATTGACAGTTGTGCAGTGTCAGCAGCATGGACTTTCCTGTGTTCCCATCCAATTGATAGAAGATGCTCCACTACTTTTATAGTGACCCTTCCCCACTCCTCACCTACTGAAGGGTGGCTGTGGGAATCCAATTATAGTTGAAGTACAATAGCTAATTTCAAAGACTGTAACATCTCATAATTCTCACCACTACCTTGAAGAATGGGAGTTAATGTTCAGAATACCCTAAAATAACTTTGAGCTATGTTTATTTAATTTACTTCCTCCATACCCACATGCACATATATCACTTTTTTGTGCTAGGAGAGAAAGCAAACCGATATACACTGTAATGGAACCACTAATGAGCTGATGCTATCTACTAGCCTCTTTAAAATGCTGTTCCCTTCCTGTTTTGCATTTGTTGGGTTATAATTTTAAATTACGTATGCATCTCTAAGTCCCATCCTCCTCCCTCCTCTCTAGATCTTTCCCTTAGTTTTTCTGCTTTGTAATCTGAGCATTACCTTGCCTTAGAAATTGACAGACATTCACATATACTCACATATACACTCCAGTAAAAAGGTAAAGCTTTAGATCCACCTACTTTTAAATCTGAAGTTGCAAGGGGGAGTTGTGAATGCACACAGGTGCACATACATCATCCTGTATTTCCCTTCTTTCAATTAATTAGATCTTCAATAGCTTGACATTTAACATCCTTTAAGTGTTTCCCAGGGATCTTTGTGTCATAAAAGATAGCTTTTTAAATTTGTTTCTCCATGTATTTATATAAATAAAATCTTCTATTTCTGTTGAGGATTATGGAGTACAGAAAATTTGGAAAGAGGTAGAGTTGATGTGCTGAGCAGAATAAGTGATATTTTATATATAAGGAAATTATATACCAAGCTCCCTAGAACAAACCTTTTCAACTATTACCCATTATGGTTATTAGTAGCATCCTTTTTTTTTGTTTTTTGCTCCTTGTTTCTGGCCACTCAACCCAGCAGAAGTTCAAGCTCCACCAAACTCAAAGCTCTTATTTGGCAATGAGCATAGGGTCTAGTGATGTCCTTTATTTCTGTCATTTTTTCATGTGTTAATGTGACTCCCCAACAGAATAGTGATCTCCTCAAGATCATATGTGGGGTTACCTTTTAAGCATCTATCAAAGGGCTGGACAAGCAAATGTTGATGAATAAAGTTTGACTGATGTTTATTCTAAACCATTGGGATGAAACCCTAAAGTTGTACATTTCAGGGATCTCCTCGAGATTCAATGAAATGGCAGTGTTACCTGAAGTATTTTCCTAGCCACTGGGGAAGTTTCTAAAACATTCTTTGGATATCAATATCGTGGCACTCATCAAATATCAGAGGCAAAAAGGACCATACCTATAATCAAAATTCTGCTTTGCAGATGAAAAACAGACTAACATGAAGAGACTGGCTTAAGATGATAGCAAAGGTGGCGTAGCTGGATCCTAGAATGTGCACTGCTGTCCTTTACCTTCAATAACTCCTGTAAACTGTGCCCAGTCTTCAGTAAAAAAAAAGTCTTGGAGGCAGAATATCAATTTCCTAGTCAGGGAGTTTTTGATTTGGGCATGAAATAGAGGTTTGTGCTCTCTCAATATCATTTCTTGCCATTTTCTTGTAATTTTAGGATTTTTTCCCCCAAAGTCATCTCCAGACCTGTAATCTCCCAAACTGCTTGGCCACAATCACCCTCAGCTCTCCACAGGAGGGAATCATGTGGAAAAGTGTCAAAAATCAAGAGTATTCTACACAGTGTGCTCTGCCCAATGGATCTCTGGACCTGCTGTCTTGGGTTTTTCACTCCCCCCTGACTTCGTTTACGTATCTTTCTCTGGACTCCTGGGTATCACTCAGCATTGAATCTGTGTGGAATTAGCTTCCACCCACCCTGCCTCTTTGCTCCTTCCTTCCTCGGTCCCTCTCCCCAGGCAGGCATTTGTACCCAGGAGCACTATACTCTATCTGGCTTAGTTTTTTCATAGAAAATTCCTCCTCTTCCACCTTTGACCCTGCAATAACTCCCTCTTCTCTGTGCCCAGACGTTGTTTGGCCATTTCTTCTAAGACTCAAGGTCCTTCCTGCCTACCTCATAATCTTTCTAGGGACTCTCTTTAAATAATCAAATTAATTAGAATATCTGGCTTTTTCTTATTTGCTTAGTTTCTTTGTATGACATTTAGTAAAAGCCATTCTATTCTAATATACTATTCCAATATATTATCTGCAGTACATTCCTTATAGTATAAAGGGTCATTTTTTTATAAAGACTGTTTGGATTATCAATTTAAAGGTTCATATCACAACCCTGTATTACAATGTTGTACTCAGGATAAAATCAGATTAAATTTTGACTCACAATGCCTCAGGTATATGGTTTGCATACCACTTTTATTTTCTGTAAAATATACTATTGCAGCACAAACATTTTGACATGAGCCAGTACTCTGGGCAAGGTAAGATATGAAATTTAAAGTTTAAAGAGAAACAAAACACAAAATAGTGCCTTAATAAGAAAATAAAAGAAGTAAGAAAGGGGTCTTTTTTTCAAATTAGCCATTCATAATTAGAAGAAACTAAGAAATTTAGGTTACTAGCCTGTTTTCCCAAAGCCTCCATGTTTCCTTCAACTTTTGAGTACCTCCAGCTGTGCATTCCATTGTGGCCCTCATGCCCTTATCTGCTGTGACTCATATACATCTGGCCTTGTCCTACTTCTGCTTATCCGGAGAACATATTAATCCTTCCCTCTTTCCCTGAAGTTACTTTCCCAAAGTACATTTTCATTTCTTCCCATTTTTTAATGCTATGGGAGTTATGAACTACTGAGAGACAATAGTCTTTCTTCCCCTTTCTATCCCCCCATCCCATGCCATGTAATTTCCTCGCTCCAAACCTTCTTGGTGGTAGTTGCCAGCTTGCTGAGAGTAAGAAAATATGGTGGAGCATAACCTATTTCAAATAACACCCTTCCCTTTAGTCTAATTCATCAGCTGGGAAGAGTGGAGGGTCTGTAAATGCCTCTTGGGACATGGACCATACACATACACACCATTTACTGCCCTCTATCAGGAATGAAGCGGCTACAACACAAGAGAAGCTGTATTTTAAAAGGGCTCACAGGCTAGGCAGAGGAGGGTCTCGTGCACATAGAAGCAATGGCGAATACAAAGGGGAGAAGAATTATTGCTGTGAGTACATATGATTTGTTTTCCAAAGGTTCATGTACTAGAAGTGTGATCCCAAATGTAACAGTGTTGTGAGATGGTGGGTCTAAGAAGTAGGATATCGTGGCAAGGGAATAGTTCTAGAAGGCTGCTCCTTAGAAGGAGGAATTTTTTCCTGCTTGTGGTGTGGTGGTTAATCTCAATTAAATCAACTCAATTGCCTTTGGAGATGCCTAAGGAATTAGTAAAGCACATTTCTGGGTGTGTCAGAATGAGTCAGGAAGGCCTGAGTTCAGGTACCATATATAGTCCCTGGCCCCTTTCTCTCTGAAAATATTTCCCCAGCTCTAATTCTAGTAGTCAAGAACTAAGTGTCTTTGCTCTACCATGCACTTCTGCATGATGTTTCCACCTTAGAATTCTCCTACCATCAACTGAATTCCCAGAACTCGTGAGCCAAATCAAGCCTCTCTTTCTTTAAATTGTAGGTGTCAGGTATCAAGTCTCCACTATGGGAAAGCTGAATAATATAAGTAAGAATAGGTCAAGCCTTACAGGACTAGATTAATTCCTATAAGAGAAAAGTGCTGTTATGGAGCAAATTCAGCTTTTCCAGTTCTATTTCTTGTTCTTTCTCTCCTACACATACATGTGTGTTCCTTCTGCACAGCTACTTATCTGCTATGCTGTGATATAGCTGGAAAGTTTTTACCAGACATAGGTGCCGTGCCTTCGGGGCTTCCCAGCCATCAGACTCATGAATCAAATAAACCTCTTCTTAATAAAGTAGACAATCTCAGGATTTTGCTATAGCTACTCAAAATCAAGATAGTGAGTTAGGGTAAATATGGTACAGGTAGTAGATGCCTGGGCATAGAAAAAAGATCGGGTGCACATGGGCAAATGGCCAGAAGGCCTGGACAGAGACAGAGGCTTCAGAGCTCTCATTTCTCAGAAAAGGTGACACTCTTGTCTGCCGAGAAAGTGAGACAGAGTTCTAGCACTGTTCTCTCAAATGCAGGTTTCCTCTTTGTACCACCTGGAAATTTGAAGAAAACAATGAAGTGAAAACATCCAAGTAGAGTCAGAAGGAGGTTTGGGGGTTAATGAGTTTTGTTAGCGTGTTATTTTAATTGCTGTCGTTATTTCTGTACATATGCCTAGGGGCTTGCAGTGAATGCATTTTATTATTAATATTAAGCATTTTGAACAGCACTTTCTGTTTGCAAAGTGCTTTACAATCATTAATTAGTTATTCCTCTGACACCCTGGCGAGGTGATCCAGGCCTCATTCACTCCCCTGCTCGGTTATAAACAACAGCCCCAGAGTGTTGAGGTTAAATGACTTGGCCAAGGTCACCAGGCCATTCAGGGAAAAGCTAGGATTAGAATTTTCCTGTCTCCCTTCAGGCTGGCTTTCATGCTGCCAGAGCTAGAATCTTCCCTGGACAGTGCCCATAAATGTTACAATAAATAAATGGAGCCAGAAAGAAAGGAAAAAAAAATATGATTCCTAAGCCTCATTGCTAAGACCTGGGGACACTTCTGTCACAGTGGCAGGAACTGGAAATTGCTGAGAGAAGACCAAAACTGAGCTCCAGGAATAACATAACCCGCCACATTCTTGCATCCAGTTTTAACATGTCCTCCTGGAACCCCATGCTGTCATTGTTGCTGGCTATCTGAGCCCATTTCCTTAGCACAAGCCTTTTTAACTCCGAAGGCATTCACTGCCCAAAAGGGCTCCAAGATGTATAATAACGTAGCGACACCTGGAAGAGCACCGTGTCAATTTAATTTGAACCAATTTGACAAGTCTGATACACTTTCAGGACAGCAGCCCACCAGGAGACAACACAAGCCTTCTCTTGTTAGGTTCTTACCCTCGCTATTTCTCCTGGAAGTAATTACCTTAGATCAAGAGACCGATTGTAAACGCGTTATGTTTTGCTGACAGCACAGAGCTGGGGAGAAGCAGTAACTCCAGTTTGAGAGGCAAGGAAAATACAACACGATGTGCTTCCCTCTCTAAGCTGTTGTGCAGCAAATGAAATTCAGTATTGACAAATGCACATTAATGCCATTGGCCGGGGAGAGGGTGGACAGAAAGTGCTGACCTACAGAAGGAGCATTTTCTTTAGGTATCCCTGGACCACACTGCTGGAAAAATCACAGAGGGAAATATTAGAGGCAGGAGAGTCCGGGATTGTCCTTTTTTTTTTTTTTTTAAATAATACATCAGCCTAGGAAAGAGTTGTCCCCTCAGCGGGATTTTTCTTTTTTTTTTTTTTTTAAATAATACATCAGCCTAGGAAAGAGTTGTCCCCTCCCCACACCTGCCCACACCCACTTCCTAAGGCTTGTGCCAATTGGAGCAGCTCCTAAGACATTTTCTAGGGATTAGTGATCAAAGCTGACATCCTGTAAGGAAATAGAGAGTTTTCTAAAAACAGGAGTACTCGATTTAAATCCTCTTATGGCAGATGTTTTTTAAAAGCAAAACCTGTTTTGCCTCAATTTGGGCAGGACTAGCCCAGCCTTGATTTATGTTCATTACTCTCACAATCTTCCCTTCAGATGTGAGAGGGGATCATGATTGTTCAGTTTGTAGCACATTTCTCACTTCTATTTTGATGATATTTCCAGAAAAATGTCACAGGACCAGATGGGCCACCTTCCTCCGCAACGCCCAAAGTTAACTTTACCTTCAACGAGAAGAAAACATCATCATCAGTTTAGCACATACCTCACATTTCCTTTTTTGGTTTGTTTACTTGTTTAAGTGCTCTTTCCATGTGCTAAAAATGAACATATACGAAGGGTCTACTGGATTGTCATGGCCAGGTAGCTGGAGGAGACAGCATTTATGGACACATGGGGAAAGACATCAGGCTGTGTCCTCGGGGAACTTTCCATGAAGCTGAGAAAAAAAAATACGGATTTAGAAATAACAGTTCTACTCAGCTGTACTAGAGATGGGTCAGGTGCCAACAGACAGATCAGCATTACAGAGATTTGTGTCAGGAATGAAAATAGTCTCCGAGGAATTCATACAGGAAGGAAAATTTAGGCAAGGCTTAGAAGAATGAATGTAGCATACCTGCACGCACACACACACACACACATACACACAAGCAAGCAAGAACAGAAATCTATGATATTTTTCTAAATTTTTTATAAATCTCATTTGACCTAGAATTCCTGACCACTGTTCTTTGAATTGTTTGACTGGCCCTGATGTTCTAGAAGCAGGAGAACTTGGTTTGGATTTATCTGAGACACAGGGACGGTATCTCAGGACTGGCCTGAGTCAACCCTCAAATCTCCAGTAGCCCTGAAGCTCCTGGAGGAGGCAAATGCCTCTGCGTCCTCAGCCCCCTGGCAGACAGCAGCTTTTCTCCTTCATTACTCTGCTTCAGTGCACTGTACATGCCTGATCAGGTCTTTCAGAGTGGTGCCGATTCTCTGAACAATTTCTCTTTGAGTGTCTGCTATGTGCCAAAGTGTTGCTTGTTTGAATAGTCCTTGCTATAATAATATGGGAGTAATATCTAGCATTAACTAAGCACCTGTTGTTATTGTGTGTAATGCGCTGTGCTAAATGTTTGCAACATTATTTGATAGAATCCCTAGAGAAGCCCTATGAAGCAGGTATATTTATCATCCCCATGTTTAACATGACTAACCTCAGGCTTAGAGAGGTTGCTGAGAATTTCAAGATTATGCAACTGGTAATTGGCTGTGCTGAGGTTGAAAGCATCTCTGGCTGAGCACCAGCTTTCTACTCTTCATCTCCACCTCCCTGTACAAACACAAGGAGATGATAATAAGAAGATAGGCACAAGCATTGTTCTTGCATCTCAATTGCCTTTTTCTTCCTAACACAGATGAAACTGAGTTAAGAAAAAAGACATGTGAACAACCAAAATAGATTTCAAAAATTCCATGCACTGATGGACTACTTTTGACTCATAGAACAATCATTCAGTAACCATTCATTCTTATTTTACAAATAACTATCAGCTTTTCTTCTTATCATTTGGCAAAGCAGATAAGAAAATCACTTGCAATTAAATCTATAAGGAAAATGAAGTTGGTAGATATTACAGTTATATTTCAAAGGAGATAATGATGGCAGGTAGTATCAGGATATAAATCTCAGTTTGTCTGAATCTTCACTTTGATTTTTGATTTTTTTTAATTCTCTAAAATCAAATCCAAAAGTTAATTTAATCTTCAGGACTGTAATGGGGTCCTTATACAAAGGGAATCATAAATTATGGATTGCGACAATTGAAAAAGATTCTTTTAATCTAAGTCCGTTTTTAATAGTTGAGTTGTAAGTCCTTGTGAAATGTGAGAAAGAGGCAATTAATGGATTATGGACTTTATAATGTGGTTGTAACAACCTAGACTGTCATTAATCTAGAATGTACTTACTCCATGGGCCAACAATAACCAAACCAAAGCATAAAAACTTCTGAGTAGTCCTTGCTAGAGAAGGACCAAGATGCTTCTCACTCCTTTGCAGATCATGTCATTACTTGCATGGAATTATATATCAATAGGCTAGTTCTGGTCTCTTTATTTAGACTTGTTCTAGTTACTGTATAGTAGAAAGTCAGCATTAACGAATCATTCTTGTGAATATACATAAAAGCCAGAAATAATCACGTACTAACAGGCATAAAATTTTAAAATTCACAACAATACAACACCAAAGAGCTGTGCAAAGTTTTGCATATCGATGATTAAATGAAATAGATACGTGGCTTTATTAAGCAAGTATTTGCAAATATTTAAACGTAGAGCTAGCCAGCAGAGGCCACACACAATTACTCCAGGGAATAAATAGGAAATGCATAGTTGAGACAAGTGAATTTCTAGTGTTCTTAATTACTTCCAAACATGTTTGCACTATAACTACCTCACATCCACCTTCTTAAAGAATTGTCTTCCTTCATTTACTATGCTTTAATTGGGGATTTAAAAATTCTCTCATAAGAAATTTCGAATCTGCTATAATCTATATTCATGATATATGTTAAATTTCATCAATATTTTTGGGCTCAATGAAGAAGTCCATTGAATTTAAGTCTTCCTCTCGGGGCATGAAAGACTTAAGATATCACCACAGAGTATTTGTAGAGCAAATACAACTTTGAAATTCCCAAATCTACCTTAATTTAATTCAGTGTGTGTCTACTAAACATCTACAACATATTCAATACAATTCCTTGTACTAAGGGAGATCAGAGAAAGTACAGAACCTTTTCTGCATAAATTTTCAGCTTGCCTGAAAATACAACACATGTGGACATGAAACAAGTAGCCAGATAAAGGAGAATGCAAAGTTCAAACACCTGGTGAAGTGTGTTGAAATAAAAGTATAGATTGGAACATCAGAGGAGACGAGATCAGTCCTATAAAAAATACTTTCCTGAGATATATAATGGATGAGCCTCAACCTGCAATGAGGCTTGTACAACTTATAGTCTACTCATTGTAGAAAGAGGTGGTGAACCTACAGCACACGTTTGCAGTAGGCTGCTCATATCATCAAAAGTTCTAAAATGCTCACCATCACTGACCTAGAGAGTGTGAATGATTTTCCACTAAAAAGAGAGGTAAGATCATGGGCACTGTGTGGGCATAGCAAGATGTGAAACAAACTGATGTGAGAGGCCTATGATACAGAAGAAAGATCAACTTAGAAAAAAGTTCGGTGCATTAGGTTGATGGCCACCCCCATGCACCTTAATGTGCATATATCTGTAGGATGTCCCTCTCCTATCCACAGGAGGAACAATGAGCTCCAATTGCAACTTGAAAAGACTGGTCAGAGCTCCCTGCAGATTCTCATTGAAATATTTCTCATCAAGGAAACATTTAAAGGGATGGAGAGGGGTACAAATGGCCAATAGAAGGACTTACTGAGATGAAAACCACAAAATAATTTCCCAGATTGACAATGACTATTAAAATAGGCCAGGAGGGTCCATGGTTATTACTTTAACAATTAGTTAATTTTAGCAGCAGGGAGGCCATTAGCTGACCAGCTCACTCTTCTGCCCAGCATATCCTAGCCAATGAGCTGTGATTGGGGCAATAAAAATGTGATTGTGCCCAGGCAATAAAATATTTAGACTTTTAGTGCATTGGTGGAAATAGTCTACATTTAAAGTGACAGAAATTCATATTTTCCTTATCTTTACGTATTTTTCCAAGGCCAATGGGCCTAATTGTTGCCTAGCCAATTTGAGAGAAAGCCTTAGGAAAAACAACTGATCAAGGTAAGACTGAGGAGAAACAAAAATTAACAAAATAAAAAAGGAAGTACAAGAATACATTCTGTGGGCTGCAGTGAGTCAACAAACTCAGGTTTCGTTTCCAAAAAGAAAAACAGGATATGTGAAAAATCACTGCATAAATATCACATTGGCATAATTTATAAAGAATATGAAAATTAATGATGTAAACATAACTATATCAGTGAATAGTGTCTATAGCTAATGTCTTTACTCATAAATGCTATCAAAATGTAAGTAAACTGGGGATTTAAATTTAACTTGCCCAATGGATGCAAATAACTTAAATATTCTATATGCAAGCTAATGTAAATATTGCAAAAACTCCAGAAAATGGAAATGAGCATGCAAAACTTTCTGCACTAATAAAGCCAATATTCATATTGCTGTTTTCTCTCGACAGAGATTTGGTTTTCTACACCAAATGATAAATGTAATGTAAACTTGAGACTTATTCTGAGGTGTGTATCAGAGTTCTATCTTTCATAAAATCCTCCCTACTGCACACATACAAGAATCAACATTCAGTCAGAATTGGTCTTTTTCCATCCACAGTCCATACTGAAGCACCCTTTTTACTCATCATGTGGGGAATATGTCCTTAACCAAATCCTATCCAAAGGTTAAAACTTACTATGTCCATCCTGAAACATTGACTTCTTGCTTGTAAGAGCACCGTATTTCTTACACTATTTTAAAGATTTGCAGTACTGTGAATAGATCTGATTGCAGTCTAAAGCAATTAAGGAAGGCTTTTTCCATGAGATTGCAATGTCATCAGCCCTGGAAAGACAAATATTGTTTAAATGGAGAAGAGAGGACAAACTATGCTGAAGACTAGGATCCAGATGGAGGGAGGCTTAAGTACCACCTTGCTATTTTCCGAAGGCCAAATGTGAATTGGCAAGGGGGAGATTCACACATGGGACAATGGCAGAGCAGACAACACCTTCAAGATGGTCCAGCCCTGAGACATGGCAATCTCTGAGTCAGGCTATGCATTCCCTGGTCTAGGAGTTGTCTTTTCTTGAGACTAGCAGATGGGTAGTTTTTGTATTGTTTTCATAGCATTACATCATCATTGAGTTCTTGGCACATCATCTAGCTACAAATTTACTAGTATTCATTATTTGTTTTTTAAAAAGGAAAAAGGAAAGAAAGAAAGAGGATAATTTACATTTCCTGATTCAAAGCCAGGGCCTATTCATCATCGCCTGCACATCATTTATAAAGATGATAAATGAATGTATGGTAACTGAACCCTAAAACAAAATGATGTGTTTTTCTTAAAGCTTCGCAGGGCTGCATTTCCTTTGTAATTAGTTTACTTTTTTTAATGAAATTCTGTTAACCGGTATTCAAAATTTTTTAGACTGCTAAAAGCATCCCCCAAAAGAGAAAACGACAAAAAATAAGGATCTTTTTTCACAAGTAATGGTGCAAAAACATCAAGGTAATTGCATAACTTTCAGAACTAGCAAGAATATAATCACATCTTGCTGATCGTATGATATTCAAATACAGGTTGCTTTAAGAGAAGTTACCATTGAATAAAAACCTAGATAAATTGCTGTTCTATCTTTGGAAATTCACATTTTAAAGTATATCTTTAAACTCCTATGTATCTGTATTATTCATAGGATAAACTACACACCTTCAAATATTACCTGCATAATTTCAGGAACTTCTCCCTAAACTGAATCTCTGTTCTCTCCGAACTATCAACTTAATCCATTTCAAGGTTCCCTATTTTGAGACACCTATTTTTCTTCCAGCCTGCAATAACTATATCACTCCACCCTCATTATCTGGCTCCTGTGTGTACTTCCCTCATCCTTGTACAGTTTCCTCCTTTGGCAAACGTCAAGTGGAATCTCCTCCAAGAATGGTAGCCCATTCTGTAGTTTCATTTTTCTGTCACTCACATCTTACTAGCACATATATACTCATGATATTGTGGGTGGGGGTTCTTTTTTCCTTTTTCGATTTTGGACAGTTATTAACTTCTCAGATGTGTCTTTGTCTCCATGACTATATATCAAAGTTCCTGAGAGTAGTGGCTGTATCTAATAAGTCTATTGTTTATTGACTGATAATATTGGGATTAGAAAATAGAGTCTTCACTGGACTGCGGCAGCAGTTTTACTAAGGTGACATGACTCTCTTCCAAGCATGACCCAGACTTGGAGGATCTGAAGTCCAGGGTAGCTTCACTGCCTCCCTCTTACAGAGACGAGGAGAGGTATGTATGTATATATGACAAATGATGAATGATTGGCACCTTTTCCTGAGCAGGAACTGTACTTGGAGTACATCGGAAGACTTTGGAACTCTCCTTGAGTAACCCTGTCTCAGCGTTTTATGGTCTTTCTTGCTACTCTTTTCTGGTATTCCACAGCTACCATCCCCAAACACATCCATTCACATACAGCATCCTAGAGCCATTATGCTCTTCGCCTTCCTCTTCCTCTATCAGGTTACATGGGCTTATTCTCAGATTTTCTTCTTTATCCAGGGTAAACATTCACTGATAGCCTAGACTCTGGGGCCTAGAACACAACATATTTCAGGCACCAGTCAGGCACCAACACTCACGTGTTTGTGCTGGGATGAAGGATAAAGACTGATAGGGAATGAGCGCAGTCTATGTGCAAGTGATTCCGTCATACAGTTTAATCTTATTTATGTCTCCAACATTGGCATGTAATACTCAAATTTCATTCTCACTAATAACTTGGGAGGAAGAGGTGCCATTGTTTGATGTAAACCTTATTTTTTAACTTATTTTTTCTTAGATGATCCTCCCAAGAAAGGTCTTTCTTTCTGTCATTCATTCATTCATTCATTCTTTCTTCCTCTCCTCCCTCCTTTTCTCTCCCTCCCTCCCCTCTTCTCTCTCCTCTCCCCTTCCCTACTCTCCTCCTTTTTTCTTTCTCTTCTCAATCTTGTTGTTTTGTTCCCCTTCTCCTCCTCCTTCTTCCTCTTCCTCTTCCTCTTCCTCCTCCTCCTCCTCCTCTTCCTTCTTCTTCTTCTTCTTCTTCTTCTTCTTCTTCTTCTTCTTCTTCTTCTTCTTCTTCTTCTTCTTCTTCTTCTTCTTCTTCTTCTTCTTTCTCTCTCTCTCTCTCTCTCTCTCTCTCTCTCTCTCTCTCTCTCAGGTGTTTATTCTGCTTATGGTAATTTATTGTCCCCACAATTAATTATCAGTGAGTCCTCTACTTTTATTACATAATACCCTTTCAATCTTTATATACAGCTCTTTCCTCCTATTAAGAAACATTTCTTTGAGAATATCAGTCATCTTAAGTGTCTGTTTCTTTATCCTCATTTTGGGGTGGAGAATCTGAAATTCACATACTCTTCCCATTAGCAGAGCCTTTCCATCTTCAGACTTGTCTGGATTGTTGTGTCTTTGGAGCAGTGGCAGGTAAAGTATACCTGAGGTGTCAGGGCAATTACCTGGGGAGACCCATTGCAGCAAGTAAGTCATTCTAATTCAATGGGACTCAAGTTTTAGCAATATCAAAACAGCATGTGTGACTGGATTACATATGGGCTTCTCAGCCCCACAGCCTGAGCTCAGGATTCAATAATTTAAGGTGGGGCTTAAGAACTAACAGATCTATGGGGGATTTAGCTCAGTGGTTCTGCTGCCTGCCTTGTAAGCGCAAGGACCCGAGTTCAATCCCCAGTACCAATAAAAAAGAATTTACAGATCTAACAAGTGTCAGGTTATACTGCTTCTTATAGTGCAAGGATCAATTACTGAAAATCAGTCTCCTAAATAATACATCCAAATAGTTTTGCTCTGTCAGTGTGAAAGAGAATTTGGAAATTGGCTTATTTCCAGAAATAAATGTATTTATCTACACTATCCAGGGGAGTGTTTGTTTGTTTCTTTTAAAATCAATGTCCAAGTTTGAAGTTAAAATAGAACAAACTTTATTTTGGAAAACACTTTCAATTTCATGTTTTCCATCAATATTTAAGAAAATTCCAATTCTGCATTTTATTAACATCAATTAAGATTTTGTTTTTGCTGTTGAGATTCTGTCAACCTTTTTTCTTATGTAAATTATATTTTTTTGTCCACATTTTTTTCACATTGCAGTTTGTTCTTAGTCTTTCAGTCCTTATGGATTTATTTCCCTATTTCACAAAGCACAAAAGCTATATCTTATATCTTATTAAACATAACATGTAGTTTTCAAAAAAATATTTCTGTGTTTGTGTTTACCTTAGTAAATTATTTTCAAAAGCCTTAGCTTCTGTTAATGTGCACAATTGATTTTGGCTTTGGCATTTGTGTCCTAGTTTCTGGTCTGTTTTTCCTGTTTGTACATCTTCAAATAATGAGATTTATTCACATCAGTTCAATATAGGCATTTATTTAGCTATTCTATATTTGAATGGGTAGTGATCTATTTCAGTTCAACCTTTTCCAAGAGACATGATGTGTAAATATACTTTAGTCTTACTATTCATGGCTGTTCTCAAAAAGCAAACAACAACAACAAAAGAAACCTTCCCAAATCATTATCTGGATGGTAATTTGACATGCAGTCCAACAAGCCCAGGGCTGTTTTGCTAGATATTCTTAAGATTTTACTTCTCTTTCTTAACTCCTAGAACTGTCATATAAAACAAATATATAAATAATAAGCAAATAATAAAAATATAAAATTATCCCCACTGTGCATTCCTATTAAGAATTTTCTTATCTTTGTCACTGCCTAGAGTAATATATATAAATTTGCCAAGCAAAATGTAAAAAGCCAAAAGCTAATCTGTTTGCACCTTTAGCTCACCCTCTCTTTGTCCAACTATATAAAAATGCATAGGAACTCAACTCTACTTCAATACACTGTATCAGTATTGGGATAGTTGTCTAGTGTTATGACCAACATAGACAACCCGTACGACAAGTGTGAAGACTAAAGTAAGGAGCCTAGGCAAGGCAAACAGGCACCTTGGGTTGGTTGTGACTTGTGCTACATGAAAACATCACATATTATTATTTTCAGTCAAACTGAATCAAATATAGAAATTTTGAAATATCTCCTGGTTTCTGGGAATGACTTCCTTCCTGCCTTAGTTCTCCCAGAGATTATGAGCACTTATTTTTTAATTTGTCAAAAAATTTCCATTGAAAGATGTGCACAGAATATGTCAGGGTTGGCTAGTCAATGCTTGTTTAACCAGAAATCAAAGTAAGTTGTGTGACATAATGTTATCATCTCTTTTAACAGTTAAAATCCTTCAGTGACTCCCTATTATTGGCAAGATAATATTAAAGTCCTGTAGTATGAAACTCAGTGTCTTTCACATTCTCTACTAAACCCACACTTCTGGATCTCTCATTCTAGTGTTACAGAGTAAATTGTGTCCACCCAAGAAAGTGTATGTTCTAGTGTTGCTGTAATTGAAGAAAGAACCTCTAAAGGATTAATTATGGTTTAATGAGGTCATAAAAGTGATGTCCTGGTTGAATGTGTTGAGTGGAATTACTGTTTTTCACAAAAAGAGACACCAGAGCACCTCTCCCCTTTTCCTACCACAATTCCATGGTTTAATATTTTGACACATAAAACTAATTGTCACAGTTTAATAGCCATAGCACTAAGGAAACACTATGAGAACACAGGGATAATATCACCATCTCTAACCCATGAAGAAAACTCTCACCAGAAAAAGTATTTACAGGCGTACTAACCATGGGCTTCCCAGCCTCCAGAGCCATGAGAATATAAATTTTTAATGTATAAGTTTTTACTGTGTAAACCAACCAATATATGCTATTTTGTTATCACATCTCCACCAGATTAAGACAGCCCTTCCTCTTGTCTAAGGGCTTTCAAGGTAAGGAGACCCAATAGAATAGATGACAGAGATAAAGAGGTAAAAGATAGATATAGATAGAGGAATTAATCAATTATGGAGGCTGAGAAGACCCAAGATCTGAAGGTGACAAGCTGGAGTCCATGAAAAGCTCATAGTATAATCCTATCCTGAAGGCATTACACTGATGTCCCGGTTACAGATGGTCTGGCAGAGAAAGCAAATATTTTTGTTCTATTCAGACTATAAACTGATTAGAGGACGCTCACCCAAAAAAACAGGGAGGGCAATCTGCTTTACTCAATCTATGAGTTCAAATATTACTCTCACCCAGAAATACCCAGAGAAGCACCTAGAATAATGTTTCCCCAAATACCTGAGAATCCTGTAGCCCAGTCAAGTTAAAATATATAGATTATTATAGTTCTCTTCACGGTACAGTTACTAAAATACATCATGGGCTGCACATAGTTCTAGTTCAGCAGAATGTCATCATCTTAGCATCTTTGTCTATGTGGTGTGCTCCTTCTGCCCTGAGTGGCTTTTCTCTGCATCTCTTCTCTTCCCATTTTCACTGGGAAAAATCCTATCCATTCTCTACATCCATCTTTTCATTTCAGCTGAAGAGGCTGTGAAGCCTCTTTTTATTTCTTCAAGCAGAATTGACATTTTCTTCCACTCTCCCTTTACTCAACCAGTGAAAATACCCTTGACATGCATTACTGCAATTTTTATTTATAAATAAAAAGACATATTTCACTAGCTTATGAGCTCCTCCTGCTCAAATGTATTTTTTGTATTTTTGAATGTAGAACATTATGCATCTATAAAAATACTCCAACAAATTCCTGATGATTAAGTATTGTTTATTTGAAAAAACACAAGGTTAGAAATCAAAAGACAGGAATTCAAGTCTGTGACAATACTGTCTTGGGCATTCACTAGGGGCTTATTGCCAAGACTCCTGATGGGAGAGCATAAGGAGCCTTCCTTTGCCATGCAAACATGAGCACTTTATCCAGTCCCTGTGGCATTACCCCATCTTTCTCTTGGCTCCCATCCCCTCTGTTTTGTCAGGTAACGAGTGGGCTCCCCCTCAGAGAGCTATGTAGAAGCCCTCAACAACTTTAGCATCTGGACACTCCAGATACCTGGAGAATACATTTCTCCCAAATATCTCCACATGTAAGGAGATGGTGTACAAAGAAGAGTCTGGTTGAGTCTACTAGTGCCTAAAATGTCATTACTCAGGCCAAATAGGGCACAAAGCCCACTCAAATCAAACAAGAAAGACTGGTAGATGAGTCTGGAATCATCCCAGCTGGGGGAAGATGATACGTAAGGAAACAGAGATAAAGGGATCTCTTCTGTCTGAGGAATGTTGCTGTACATCCTTCCTGCTAGATAGGAACACAGGTGCTGAGCACAATGGCATCAGAGCAACATCACCACAAAGCTGGAGAAGCTCCTATGTCTCAGGTCTGAGAAACCTCTGGCAGGAGGCACAGTATTAGATTGCAATTCTAAGACAGAAAAAGGCAAGTGGGAGCCATAGGTGGGGTCCAGGAAATGCATTTAACAGAATTCCTTGGTAGAGAATATAGGACTCCAGCAACTAGGTCGAAAGTACCAAAAGAAAACGCAGGCACTCAGGGAGGACCTCTCCATGTGGTCTTCAATCTCCATGGCCACCTTGATGTTCATACTGTGGCTCATAGAAATTCCCAATTCTCAAAGGTTTGTATCTTCATTACTATCAAAGAAGGCTTTAGTCTGCTCAATTTTAATGTTATTCTTGACTTTCCACTATTCCTGAGCCACTATGCCTACATCTTGAAAGCATATACATGCTTTCTTTAATTTTTAAGGAAGGGAGAATTTACCTCTATTTCCCGTTTAGAAAATATGCTACCAGTTAGTGACTTTCTGGGAACATATATATGTATACACACACACACACACACAAATTGGTCTACCTGGTTACAATATGTATACACTTTCTAACTGGGTGGCAATATAACATTTCAAGTATCAAATGGCTTCAGTTGATGACATAAATTACTTTCTTTCCCCCCTCAATGCGAATGCGTGTGTTGGAATGGAGGAATAAAATTTCAATGATAGCCAGAAGGAAAATAGAATCTACAACTATACCCCTCCCCTAGGTCATTTCACACACAATACAACACAACCTATAAGTTCGAAGGGCCAGAAAATATGGATATCTTCATTAGTTCATTCTGAAAGTTTTGCTGGTCTGGTTCTTTCTACATATTGTTTAGAGTGGTGGAATCTAGTGGCACTGGTCTGCTGTGTGCTGGGCTTTGGGGTCAATAACTTCAGCATAACAGATACAGCTGAGGAAGTCCCATTAAGACTCAGTGCAACTGTTCTTGTGGTTGATGCAGTAGATTGTCCACTACAGGAGTTTAAACAACTGGTGAGAAATAAGTCCTGTGACAACCTATATTTGCTAATGGAGTGGGAGTTCTGTAAAACCAAAGAGAAGAGCATTTCCTCAGCTGCTGGCTCCTCTATTGTCTGTACCCAGAAGCAGATGTAGCTGAAAGGTGGAATAAGTTTTGTCTGGAAAAAAAGGGGGGACCACATATATTCTTGCTCTGACTGCTATCATCTGAGGTCTCATCACCAATATTATTCAGCTTTGCAATCCACTGATAACTATTTAACAATCATTTAAGTCCGCATGCTTCACAGAAAGTCCAACATTTTGTAGAACTTTATCCTCAATGAATTCTGGAAATTCCTAAGAAATGCTGGCTACCTGTCCACTGTGACCTTTCAGCTCAGGCAAGCATCTATTTCAGAAGATAGCACTGTGTTCTCCCCTTTACTGTCTATTTTCAGACCATGGCTGATTCTTGCAGCTATGTAGCCACAGCTGTGCCTTGTGGACATCACCTGAAGGAGCAATGAAGCCTCCTTCAAACAGTGGCTGCCCAAGCTTTTAGTTTAAATTTTTTCTCAAAGGTTACAAGAGACCATAGAAGAGATTCATAATACAGAAAGTGCTTGACACTGCTTATGAGATGAGAGAATTTCTGTACCTCCTATATAGCTATCCCCCCAATAGAAGTACCTTGGATATCGCCCCCTATTTGAAGTATCGACTCTTCTGTCGCTTCTCTAGCATTACCGGACCTATTATCCCAGGTAATCAATTGATTAGGGGGGAGGGTTTCTATTCTCACCCTCTTTTTCATGCCCTAGTCTGCCTAATAGTCTACAAATGTCCAACTCTGTCCACAACGACACAGATTAAAAACATGAAGCTGAACAGGTTATCTTCTCTTTTTTACCTCCATATAATCCACAGATTCAGGAAAATATTCCTTCCACTAAAAAATAGCACTGGATGACGTTATTTTACTGAGATATTACTATCACCATCCTAAGAATATCATATATCTTAACAAATGTCCACAACAATTTTAATAAAAATAATACTTTTCCAAAGCAAGAAATGGAGTAGCAGCTAAATATCAAATGAAAATATTAAGTGAAACAACCAAAAATGTGCTGCATTTTTAGAACAATACCATCCCTGTCTCTTGTCATTCCTGATCCATCCAAGCTCTCCCCCTAGCTATAAAGGATAAATAATGACTGTATCTGGTCTCTGAGCCTCTGTAGAATCCTGAGAGTAAGTTGCTAAGTCCTGCCCTGCCACAAAGACAATGACATTGGATAGTGAATTGTCTTTTACATGGACAACATCTAACGTCACTGAACCTGACACTCCTCACTGCCTCTGGTGTTGTGCAGTTGGGTCTGTGGGCAGATAAGTTTATGGGCCCCTGCTCTAGGCCATGGACTCTTCATTGTGGATTTCTCCACTCCATTTCTGGTTCCTTTAGGCATGGGTGTCTTTACACAAGCAGAACTCTTCAATATGAGGGGAAGACCAAAGAGAATCTCTTTCCAAATCCTTTACTTAGACACAGTAAGCTGATCTAGGATCAAATTCAATAGAATGAGGGCTTTGGTTTGCCAAGGTGAAGGGGCTTTCCCCCTAGATTCCTAATCCAGCCATAGTCACTCCCTTCTCAGGAGGTGAGTATACCTCTGAATCTGTGAACTCCACCTAGTAAGCTAAGATGCTTTATGGGATCAACAGGATAGGTTTAGAGGTCTAGACTCAGAGTGAGCACCATATTAATCATCAGAAACCCTTTCTGGTATGACTACCCAGCTGGACATGCAACACAGAAGGTCAAGACAAAGGGAAGGCAACTGGGTTTCTAAGTCTCCAGTGTGCTGCATTACTCAACCCTGGGTATATAACTGGGAGCTATGAGCTTTGGGGACTATGAAGCTATGAGCTTTAGTCTTGCCGGCCTAAAGCTCATGATGGAATTGAGGAGAGATATAAACTGAGGAAGCATCAAATTACAAGTAAGAATTCAAAAAGTGGTCTGTTGAATAACAGGTCAAAAACACAAGACCTTTGTATTGCCTAAAATCATTCTATTACAGAAATGTGCTGCATAGGTTGCATTTCCCCAGTTGCTACACATTTGGAAAAGCCATTCCACATTCAAAAACAAGAGGAACATACTGGTACAATTATGTGGATGTTCTCAAAACATGAGGGTAAATAAAAGAATCCAGAGACAAAAGACAATGTCAAGGATCATCTGGCCTGAGGCAAGGGTGAGGCTGGGATTTTGTTGCAAAGATATGGGGAGAGAGTTGTAGAGTGGTAGAAATGTTCTGAATCTTTAAAGCAGTAGTGGTTTCATGACTGCACACATTTACTAAAATTCATCAAAATGTGAATTTAAAGCAGATGAACGTTTAAGGTACAATGCTGTGTCACACAGAAATGGTTTGATCGATGATGCATATACAATGGTGTATAGCTGAGGTGAGGTCTATCCTAGCCTCTTAGATATAGTACATGTCAAATGCAAATCCAAATCCAAGAGAAAAATTTGAAGGAGGTATCTGAAATTAGAAAATGCACACAGAGAGATTAAGGGGCAAATCAGAAAACAGAAAACTACAACTTGTAGGCTAAAGAGTACACAGAGTTCTCTCTGGAAAGGAAGATGTGTCTTTCAGTTCTTAAGTACAACTCAAATATGCAAAAATGCTGGAAACTGCCTAGAGCTCACTTGACAGCAAAACCAGCTCTCAAGTACCATTAAGATACTTACGTAGTATGAATATTCAGAAGTTTCAGTTCAAAACATGACTTTGTTTATAGGTTTGTGTTCCAGATCCCACTGTATATATAGACATTATCTTTCTGAAATCTAACATGTCAGAAACCTTATCTAGCCCAAAGATTTTCAGGTAAAAGATTGTGGGTCTGTGTCACACAAGAGATATTTAGTAGTCTCACAGGCTACCCTAGACCTTCCCTGACTTCCTAAACAGACAAGAAATTGGGTTGTCATATGTGCATTCAATTTGTAAGCACCCCATCTGGCTTAGACACCACACACACACACACACACACACACACACACACACACACGCACAAACACACATTGACAAATCTTCAAAAAGTATAAAGGTCAAGGGAAGATGCAGATGAAAAGAGGAGCAATGGATGGAGTAAAAATGCCATGATGGCGCACAGACAGACCTGTTGTCAAACATCATCATATAATAGACCTACTACAGTAACCTAAAGAACTATGATTGGCCCCTAAATTCTCTAAACAGTGATGCTGTCAGATGAGACAGGGAAGATAAACTTTGATTTAGTCAGAATTCTGACTTAGTGTATAGCAATTATGATACCAGTCATGCACATTATTGAATATTTGTATTTTTCTTTCATTAAGTTTATTGGTACTTTTAGTTATGCAGTACTCTTACAGTCATCATTGGGATCTTGTACCTTTACATGATGTATATTGGTTATTATTTTCTCCCCATACCCCTAAAGAATACCATATCCTCTCACCCCCCACCACCCTTTCCTATTTACAAAAGCTTTGTTTCCATTTTTTTCTTTTTATCACATTTTTCTTTTCCCTTCTTTCCTTTCCCCTACCCTTCCCACTTCCCCTACTCCTTTAGCCCTTTTCTTCCTATTTCACATTATCAATTATACAATTTGAATCTGATTTACACTTTTAGTTTTTCATACCAGAAAAACTATTTGGTATTTACATGTGTGCCCTACTTATTTCACTTGAGAGTATGATCTCAATATGCATCCATTTAGCTATAAATGTCCCTAATTTCTTGTTCTTTATGCCTGAGTCATACTCCATTTTATTAACACACACACACACACACACACACACACAAACACACACACACCTTCTTTACTCAGTCTCCAGTTGATGGGCAATTAGACTGTTTGCAAGTTTTAGCTATTACAAACTGTGCTGCTATAAACATGGGTGTGCATATATCGCTGTGGTATGATTCTCTTAATTCTTTTGGAAAGACACCAGCAGAGGGATGGCTGGGTCAAATAGACCTCTAATTATAGTTGTTTGAGGTATCTCCATGTTGATTTCCACAGTGGTTGTACCAGTCTGCACTCACGCCAGCAACGGTTCCTTTCTCCCCACATCCCCATCAGCATTTGTTATTGGTTAATTTCTTGATAGCAGCCATTCTTTCAGGGGTGAGGTGGAATCTCGGTGTTGTTTTCATCTGCATCTCTCAAATGATCACTGATGTGGAACATTTTTTCATATATATATATATATATATATATATATATATATATATATATATATATATATATATATATATATATATATATATATATATATTTGCGCTTTCACTTTTTTGTCTGAGAAATGTCTTTTCATTTCAGATGCCCATTTTTGAATTGGGTCTTTATATTGGGGGTCTGATTTTCATTTTTAGTTCTTTATATAGTCTAGATAGTAGACCTTTGTCTAAGGATAAGCTGGTAATTTTTTTTTCTGCATTGTAGGTTGTCTCTCAGCTCTGTTGGTGGTTTCTCTTGTAGTGCAGAAACTTTTTAATAAGGTGAGATCCCAGTTGTTGATTGTCTCTGCTAGTTCCCATGCTGCTGAGGATTTGTTCATAAATTCTTTTCCTATAACAATGTCTTTAAGAGTTATACCTAACCTCTCTTCCAGCAAGTTTAGTGTTTCTGTTTTAATATTTATATCTTTAATCCACTTCAATTTTAGTTTAGTGCATGGTGAAAGACAGGGGTCTAGTTTTAATCTTTGGCAGGTTGAAATTTAATTTTTCCAACACCATTTATTAAAGAGGCTATCTTTCCTCCACTGAGGATGGTTGGCTCCTTTGTCAAAGATGAGGTAGTTGAGTATATCTGGAGTTGTTTCTGTATCTTCTAAACTATTCTACTGATCCTCGGGTCTTTTTCTTTGCCAGTACCATGCTGTTTTTATCACAGACTTTGTAGCATAGTATCAAGTTGGTGATTTTTTTTCTCATTGAGTTTATTGGTGCATGTTAGGCATACAGTACAGTTACATTCATCATTGGGATCTTGTACATTTACATGACAGGTCTTGGTTCTCATTTCTCCCCTTGCCACTGCCCTCTCTTCACCCCCTCCTCCCTTCCCTATTTACAAATATTTCATTTCCATTTTCTCATATTTTTTTCATTTCCTTTATTTCCTTTCCCCTATCCTTCCCACTTCCCCTACACCTTTAACCCTTTTCTTCCTATTTCACATTGTTAATTATACTATTAGGATCTTATGTACAATTATAGTTATTCACACCAGAGAAGTTATTCAGTATTTACCTATGTGTGAATTATATATTTCACTTAAGTGTATATCCTCAGTATGTATCCATTTGCCTATGAATGACTCTAATCTCTCATTCTTTATGGCTGAGTAGTATTCCATTTTATAGAAAAACCACATCTTCATTATCCAGTCTCCAACTGATGGGAAAATGGGCTGTTTTCAAGTTTTAGCTATTAAAAACTGTGCTGCTATAAACATGGGTGTGCATATATCACTGTGATATGATTCTTTTATTTGGAAAGATACCTAGCAGAGGGATGGCTGGGTCAAATGGAGCCTCTAATCCTAGTTATTTGAGGTAGCTCCATATTGCTTTCCATAGTGGTTGCACCAATCTGCACTTCCACCAACAATGGAGAAGGGTTCATTTCTTCCCACAACCATGCCAATATTTTTATGGGTTGATTTCTTGATAGCAGCCATTTTTTTTGTGGGACGAGGTGGGATCTCTGTGTTGTTTTCATCTTCATCTCTAGAATGATCAGTGAAGTTGGGGATTTTGATACACCCTGTCATGTCTCTGTTCCCTAGAATGGCTTTTGCTATTCTCGGTCTCTTCTGGTTCCAAATGATAGGTCCAATATAGTTTCAGAAACATTAGCCATAGCAATTAGACAAGATAAATAAAACCAATAAAGATAGGAAAGGAAGAAGTTAAACTATCATTATTTGCTGATGATATAATGCTCTACATAGAAGACCCAAAAAACTTTGCCAAAAGACTTCTAGACTTAATTGACAGATTTGGTAGAGTAGCTGGATACCAGGTAAATACTTAAACATCAGCAGCCTTCTTGTACACAAACAACAGACTCACTGAGAGAGAAATTAGGGAAATTCCTTTTACAACAGCATCCCAAAAAATGAAATATGTAGGAATCAATCCAATGGAGAAAGCAAAAGACCTCTACATTGAAAACAACAGCACTCCACTCTGAAAAAGGAGACCAAAGAAGATATAAGAAAATGGAAAGACATCCCTTGTTCCTGGGTAGGAAGCAGGAATATATTTAAAATGGCCCATACTTCCTTAACTGCTACACAGATTCAGTGCAATCTCAACTGAAATTCCAACAGTATATTTCACAGAACTAGAGAAAACAATCCAAAAATTCATTTATATATCTATATTTCTTATCTAGATCCCATGGCAGTCAAAGTCTTCACAGTGATGAATAGAGTTTAGCACTTCCAAACAACATGAACAAAATCTCTGCATTACTCTCTCATTACTGTCAGTTCAACTAAGCAGATCTGACTGGAATAGGACAAATGGAAGTGATAGGTATGATAGAAGAGAAAACATGCTACAGAGGAAATATACACACATACCATACCTTAAAAATTTTCTCTATACAGGTAGAACCAGTATGTCCTTGGACTAGTCACAGTCTCACTCAATACTATAATTCTTTCATCTCAAACTTTATTTTCAAATGAGTGCTATTTTTGTGCAGCTGAAATTAAATAATAAAGGTAAAAATGTTACCAATATACCTGTATATCAAATATATCTACATCATTATTTTAATGGATTTTTATGGATGAGCCAAACTTACTAAAATAATCCATAACTGTTAATCATGTTGTTTCCAGATTTATATCTCATGTGAAAAAGGGGATAAATTTTCATATATATCAGTATGTACTTATCTAATCACTTCCTTCAGAAAAAAATATAAAATAGGATTAGTACAATAAATCTCTTTTTAAAATATAATTTCTATTGATATAATAGTACATAAGATGTACATGTAATAAGTATACATTGTACACTGAGTTTTGACAAATATATACATTCATGTAATCACCATGAAAATTAACATATAGGATGGTTTAGCTATGTTTCTCGTGCTGAGACAAAATATGCAACACCCAAGGTTAAAAGAGAAAAGGTTTATTTGCCTTACTATTTGTAGAGGTTTCAGTCCATATTCTGCTGGCTCCAAGGCAGCACGCATGGCAGAGAAGGACCACAGAGGAGAAAGAGTCCTCAGCAAAGCACGACAGGCAGAAGGCAGTAAGTAGCCAGCAAGTGAAAAGCGACAACCCTATCACCTGTCTTTCCCTTATATTTTATATAGGCTGGAGTAGCATTCAGACCTAGGGTGGGGCACCCTCTGTCCTACCCAGGACTATGTCAGCCAATTAGTGGACTAATTTAATATTCATATACCTTTCATGCCAGCATAACACACTTAATCCCAGCATCAAACACTCTGTCTAGATCCAGCCACCTCTGAAAAGCCCTGCCTATCACCACATGAGGTTTTGGGGGGGACATCTAGATACAAGCAATAGCAGAGGACAATCCTATAATCCATCCAGTTCTACAACCCTAAGTTTATTTGGGCTGGCATATGTTTCTATAGGAAGATGGCAAAGAGAAAAATTAGGAAGTTCAATTATAAATGTATAATTTTATAGAATGTAACTGAATTATTATCAAGAGTAATTCTATCACTTTACATATTTCACCACCAATTGTGAGAGTTCTAGTTGCTACTAATCTTCATCAAAACTGGGAATTATCATAGTCTTTTTACAAATTAAGTATTGAAGTGGGTTTGTAGTATTATATCACCATGGTACAAATTCTCATTTCCTTAATAAGTAGGGATGCCAAGAGTCATCTCATGTGCTTATTGTCCATTTGTAGCTCCTTTTCTGTAACGTCTGTTCAAATTCTCTGCACATCAATAATCAGATTGTTTGTATGTTTTGATTATTAGACTTCTTTATATATCCTGGATAAAACACTTTTAATACAAGAATTGTGACTTTCTTACCCTACAGCTTGCTTTTTCATACACTTAAAATTTCATTCAGATAGCAAAATTTTGTTCAATAGTAGACATAAATGAAATACATTTTATCAAATTAATCTTTTCTAATTTTATGATTTGTAAATCTTTCTAAAATCCTAATCTTTTTTTAAAATAGACAATATATTATCATCAGTAGTCATTCCACTGTGCAATAGAGCACCAGAATGTACTTCATCTATGAAGGTATCTGGTCTTAGAGGGCTAGGACCCTGAGAAAAAGCAAAGTAAAGAGAGGAAGTCTGACCTGTACTTGTCAATGAATGAACACAAAGTAATTAAAAAGTTTGATATATCTCCCGTTAGTCTCATGGTTCTGTGGAGGAAAAATGGAATTGATAACCTTTCCAGGAACAGGTTCCCTAATAAAGCCCCCAAGATCTCAGTTTCAAAACCTCAAGAACTTCAACTAGGTGAAAGGAAAAACTAAGAGATATATAGGAAGATAAACAAAGTATTGAAATCAGCTTTGAGTCGGTGCCACTGATGATTGGATTGAGGTAGTATATTTTCAATCTTACTGCCTAGTAAAGAGTAAGATTCATCCTCTATAGAGGAATATGTTTTGCCAAGCCTCTGCAATTTTTAATAAAAGAGTCCATCATTCTATCAAGAAATCTATCATTCCAAGGAAGCAGACCAATGGGAAAATATATATTAGTAATAGATTCCCATTTATTCCAGAAATAATAATAGATCTAGAGTTACTCCAGATATTAGTTATCAGATAGAGATGTTAAAATAATAACTGTTATGCTCAAAAAACAGATGACAGAATGAAGCATTTCACCTCATATCTGGAAACTTTAAGAAATGAATCAGGAGGAGGGGGTGAAGGGAGGCCAGGGACAAGGGGAAAAAATGAGAACCAAGACCTGTCATGTAAAGGTACCAGATCCCAACGATGAATGTAACTGTACTCTATCCCTAAAATGTACCAATAAACTCAATGAGGAAAAAAAAGAAATGAAGAATCAAATGGACATTCTAGAATTGAACATTACAGTGTCTGAAATTAATAATTTAATAGAGGAGGTTAACAGCCATTGTGTTACTATTGCTGAGAGTGAAATGAAATGAACGAAAGTTTAGTAGAAAACAATTGAAGCAGAGAAGTAAGTGAACAAAGAGGATGAGAGAGAAGAAAAAGAGAGAGACAGAAAGAGGAAGAGAGAGAAGGAAAGGGAGAGGAAGAGAGAGAGGGAGAGACGGAGAAATGTACTATGGTGAAAAAAAAATGTAATAAATGGGTAATGGTAACCCACAGACAGAAATAAGAGAGTGTTAGAGTTGTGATAAATTAATATGTTAATACAATTTAAAATAAATTTTAAAATTTTATTACACTAAAAGACACATTGACTTTAGTTTCCCCCAAAATACCCCCTCTCACTGTGCACAGAATTATCCCATCCATCTTGACAATTCCTGAAGCAGTTCCGTAAGTCTTTAGTGAATGTTTTTCATCCCTGTATCAATGATCTGAATTGATTGAAAATATTTACAGCAATTTCTGTCAAATGGAAACATTAATGTGTCCTCGTCTACATTATTACCCAGTTCTGGCCCTATTGAGACTTCTAGCTGTTCCCCAAGGCAAAATAACCATGAAAGGTGACCATTTTGAATCCATTCCCAGCAGGGAGGCACTAGGACCAAAGAGGTCTCACAAGAAGACTTCCAAAATTGCTTTAGAAAGTGGCAAGAACAATGGTGTAAGTGTGTTTAAAGCAAGGGAGCGTATTTTAAGGGGGGGTATGGAAATTTATTCTTTACTGTAATAAATATTTTTAATTAAAGATTTGCCATATGTTGGATCATGCCTATATACATATACATGGATATAGAGAATTTCTGAGAATTTTCCAAAAAGTCTAAAAATTTTGAAATCACAGAATTAGAGTCTCCACATATCCCTTAAAAAAGAAAATACACCTTCATATGTCAGAGAAAAACGTGTAAAACCCAAAGGCCAAAAATGAAAACATAAGAAGCAGTCAGAAAAATCTTTGAGTGAAAAACAGGAAGATGAACACTGACATCTCAGAACGCACAGAAACCAGAGAATAGCATAATGATATCCTTCAAATGTCAAAAGAAAACACCTGCTAATATAAAACTCTAAACTGAATGAAAATGTCCTTCAAGAGTGAACGTAAAATGTGTGAGGTCTAATCAAACAAAAACTGAGAGGACTGTTAATGAACACCTGCACTAAAAGATATACAATATTAGAGAGAGTTTTGGGAAGAAATTTTATTAAAGATACTCAAAAAGAAAAGAAAAAAGTAGAAATAAAATAGAAAAAGGTAAATACATTGGTTAATATAAATGAGCCCTCATCTTTCTCCATCTTTAAAATTTTCGTTTTTATTGTGTGATACATAGATTTTAGATGGGTTCTAGGCTTTGCACAGTTCTCATGACTCTCCCCAACCTATATTTGCAAACCTTGCTCTGAAAGTAATGAATATGTGCCAAATCTAACCTTTATTATGTGATATAAAAGTTCTACTTCACCAGTACAATCTTTGTATGAATGAGCTCCATGCTCAGTCATGGTTCCTATAGGGTGATAAATCACACGAAAACCACAATTTCTAAATGAACTAATGCCAATCCATGACTTTAGACTTTCCTAGCCTCTTCTCTTAGTCCCACACTCACATAGGTACAGTTCTCATCCTCACCACCTCGTGTCATTAAATGTTATGAACACCAATGTGTTTCACTTTGGTAATGTTCTATCTTGTTTGAAGAAAGAGAGTTCCCAGGACTTGCACTATGGTCTTTCCTTTGCAGCATAGCCATTGGAACCATACTTAATTTAGTTCTGCTGAAGATGACCAGACCCTGAGGACTGACTATGACTTGCCACAAAATTAATCAGTTTATAGCTCAGATTATTTATGATATTTCTGGTATGCTATCTATCATTGAACAAAGCAAAATTCCCTGGTACCTTGCATTAAGCTACTGGTAGGTCCAACTTTTTTGTCTCTGTATACCAGTACCTGAAGATCAGGTAAGGTCAGAAGTGTTTACCTTACAGAGTAGAAATTTATTCTGATATTTTCTCAAGGTATGTGAACTCTTCTGATATCTATCATAACCTATCATGTGAGAACTTTGAATATATCAAAATGCCTTATAACAGCGCACTGGTCTATTTCTTTAATGGCATCGTTCTTACTGGTTTGGATGGGCAAGAAGTAGCAATTACCTTAGAAACATTATTAACATCTAGGTGTGCAAAAGGCTGGAGATAAAACCCAACAAAACCTATGGATCTGACTCTTGGGTGACATTCCTAGGAATAAAGCGGAGTTTCCTCTTCTACAAGCTCTCATTTGGTAGTAAGCACAAAATACATGTTGATTCTTAGAGACAACATATATGGCATTTGAAGGTGCTGACCCCACTCATCACCTAGCTAAAAGGCTGAGTTGTAAGTGAACATGGAAGCTGATCCATGGTACAACAGATCCTGCTGTCATGTAGGATTTAGAATCTGGTGAAACACGGCATGACTATGGCAAATAGAAATGCTGAGTATAGTTTCTGGAATTCACCAGTACACAAATAATAATGCAATCCCTGAAGATACTGGAATAAAATAATGGACCTTTCTAAAGATGTGATTTGCTGTCAGAAAAAAAAATCCTAAATTAATATGAGATCCTGGTAGAGATTTACTATCTGATTACAAGACAAAACTAACAACCTGAATTACATCATGAGATGGGTGTTTTCTTATCTACTGAGCTATGAATTTTGGGATGTGCAGTGGCACTCCACCATCAAATGGAAGTACTGTTATATCCTCTAAGAGATTTTATAAAAGTTTCAAGCATAAGGAAATCACATGAGCTGAAGACTTTGAATCTCCTGGCTTTTCCACAGTTGCACAATCTCTTAGAACTCCTTTAACAAACTCCTACGGTCTTATGGGGTGACCCAAATCATCAGTTTACAAAGGAAGAAAGAAGTCTGAGCTAGTGTGTGAACAACTGTCAACTCTAATCAAGACTATCTAAAACAGATAGCAATGATAGAAAATCTGCCTATTGCCCCCAAACTTGGGGAGTGTATCTAATTATTTTCTTTACATGAATGGAAGTATAGATATTTGTACTGATAACTATCAGGCTTGAGGGTCGGGGATTCAGAAAGTAAAAAAGATCTGTAGATTAATTCTGAGAAATTCATAGAGAAAATCATGGGATGACCCTCACAGGTGAACACGGGAAAAGAGGATATGTTTGTTTCTATGTTACTCATTACAAAAGGATAGTCAAAACAGAGGAAGCTCTCAAACATTAGACAATTTGACCATTCCTAAAGATATTAGCTAGCCTTTTTCTCTTTCATGCTGGTAGTTATGCAATGAAATCACATTCAAACTTCCACAGAAGTAAAAATGGAAAGTTATGTATGAGTCAGTCATAAGGGGTCACCTAAGTGAAAGAAATTTTTTTCATCATTTTTGGATATTTAATCTCCCAATAGGCCCAATGGGTAGTCAATTATCAAGGGGACCATCCCAGCCTAGTGGCAATTTTATTATATAAAATGCTTGCTTATAATTTTGGGAGGAGTCATACACCTTCAATATGGTATATATCTTGGTAAGGATTATCATTCCTTGTTCCAAATTTTTTGAGTACTACCACCCACGAACTACCACTACCTACAGGATGATTAAATGCCTTATTTACCTTCATGCTATATCAAAAAACACAGATTTTAATCAAATATCTCATTTCTATGTAAAATGTAACAATGGACTATTCCCATGTCATTCACTTATCTTACGCCATATATCCCTTACCTCAGATGCACATATCTGAAATAAAATGATAAAATAACCAATTGAAAAGTTGCCTTTAGAATGTTCTACGTGCTTTTAACTTGTGACCAATCGGTGGTACTACTTCCTTCATAGTGTAATGCATATAAATGGAAATAAAGGGGTAAAAGTGGGGCTGTTCGTCTCACTCCTACACCTAAGAACTCACATAGTATTTTCTGGTCTAGAGCTCTTAGTTCCCCAAGTAGGAAAGCTACCTGTAATAGTCATAGCAAAGGTCCTTTTGAACTAGAAGTGGAGCTTGCCACCTGAACATTTTGGGTTTCTCTAAATACTAACTCAAAAGGCACAAAAGAGAATTATCGTCCAATGTAATTGTCAAAAGGAAACCGAATAGTAATAAGATGAAGTCAGGCAAGACAATGGCTGGAACCCAGGGGTTCCTGGAATACTTCTAAAGTCTTAAACCAGTATGGACAAAGCTATTACAAGGATAAGCATTTGAATCACTTCAAAAGGTAACGTATTCTAATGCTATACCAGATGAGAGCAAAGGAAACCTAGAATCCTAAGAGAAAAGAATTCTAAGTATCAACTATGGTCTTGATGCAAGATACAAAGACAACAGCCACAGCAAGAATAGGGATAGTTTTCCTTCCCTCTTGTTACTCACACACTGACACCCATACACGTATGTGACATTGTGTCCTCTTCTTTCCCTCTATTATTTTATATAGAATATAGGTGGCACTTTCCCTTTAAATGTGGTGCTTCAATTACATAATAGCTTCATGGGCTTGTAACCAAGGGGAAAAATATCTAATTTCACTCAGGGCAGAGGCAGTGATTGATTGATAGAACTTGGTGTCTTCTAACATCTTACCCAATGAAAATACGAGAACCTTCCTATGTGCCAAGGAGAATTAGATTTTATTAAATAGTACCCATGGCTGTGGCATGAGAGTATGTATGAGCAGAAGAATATGAAAGGATGCTGAAAAGCCTAGTAAATGAGCCAGCCAGTTGTTGACTTTGGCCTCTGCAATGGCCACACCCGCCCTTTTTAATTCTGCTCGGTAGTGCCAGGGTTGGTGTTTGTCTTTCCTTGTGGCTTCCTGGTAGGTTTAGCCAGTAGGAGGCATTGGTGGGATCAGAGACAGGAATAAGGAAGGATCTGTGCTTCAGTGTTCTCTCTCAGTCCCTAGAAGCATCATAGGAGGTATCTACAACCCGGGCCACAGCCATGATGTCCCTCTTCACAGTCCCAGCACTAACGAGGTGGACTTTGCTTAGTACTTTTTGGCCCCAGTAGCAACATGTCCTACCTTTCTTTCCGTCAGCCCTGCGAGTGGTGGCTGTCTTTGACATTTCTTAATTTCTGAGCCACCTCTTCATTCTCATCCATTGCCTCTTTGAAATAAGCAGAATGTGCTCAGTCTTTCTGCCTGTCATTGTCCCATTCAGTCTACCCTTCCTGGACATTTAAATATCTCACTTCTTCTGAGTCAGTGATTTTCACAGTTTCTTGGGTTCTTGAGGATTTCCAGAAGCCCCCTCAGGGTTTCTGCTGAGAAAAAGCAAAAGGAGAAGAAAGGAGATTTGAATTGTTTGGAAAACAATCCATTCTCTTCAACTGTATTATTTCTGTTTTATACGATTTGTTTACAGTTCTTGGAGGAATTTCATCAAAACAAAAGGCTTTTGCTTATAATAAAATGTTTGAAATTGTGGATCTTTGCCACTGATAAACATGTTGAATAGAACTTGGTCAAGGATAAAAATTTGGCTAGTGCCTCAGTAGACTCTGATTTGTTCTAACCAGGAGATGAGGGAAAGACTCCTTCAGAACCCAAGTTTCCTTCCTTTTGTCTCTTACCCTCCCTCACAAATTACAATTTTGTTCCATGGCCCTGACCCTCTGCCTTTTGTTTCCAGGGTATTCTCATCCTCAAAAGCCTGACTGAAAATTTCCCTGAACATACTGTGTATCAAAAGAGTGAGTGCATCGAGAGAACCTGCAATAAAAATAACCCAAACAAATGACTACTGTGTCACATGTCCTATTAGCAAAGTACTTGTGTGGGAACAAAATGTTGTTGTTGGTTTTGTTTTCATTTTTTTAATACAGTCAAGGCCCCAATGGGGCATGAATGTGGAATATCATCCAATTTTATAATATATGCACCATAATCTTCTTAAAATGAGTTTTCACTTCAAGAAACATAAGGACTTAAATATGAGCAGCCTGTTTTGTGCGCTTGTGTGTTTGGCATCTCATTACACTTCAGACCATTTTGTCTTCTTAGAACAATTGAATATCATTAGTGGAGGCATATTTTGTTGCCAGAACTTGCTTGGTTGCGATTGTGCTCGTTAAAATGTGTCCATTTGCCAGCTGATGGATGGGAATTCTGAAGGGTACCCGGTGGGTAAGCATTTGAATATCAGAACGTTCATCTCTTTCTTCCAGAGGAAAAAAAAAATAGCTTTGCTACCAACCAACTGGAAGCATGAATTGTCCTTGACTTCCCCTCCCTCCTTTTGTCTTCTTTGTATAACACACAGTTTAGTTCACTGAGTTTCTATCAGGCACCCAGAACCATGCATGATACAAAAGCCTTAGAGTCAGGCAAATCAGGAAGCAAATGCAGGCACCTCAGCTTTATTTGCACTGTGACTTCGAGTGACTCATCTGACCTCTCTGGACCTCAGGGTTTCAATATGCAAAACACAGCTCCAAATGCTTTTTGTCAGGGTCACTACAGTGAAAACCCTAAGCTCATTACACAGTAGATACTCAATGACCAGGAGCTGGCTGAAGTGATGGACCAAATGGATACATCCAACAGTTATAGAGCAGCTCAAAAACAAATATAGTGCATCAGCGATTAGAAAAAATTGGCACTAAAATATGAGGAAACCCAAAAGAAATCCTTTTAGAGATAACACTTAGAAAACATAGTTGATTCTCATTACTTACAGTACTGTAATGTTCAATAAAGTCACCACCAGGAACACTGCATTGGCCTTGAATTAGAATAAACCACTGAACTATGTTCTTAGGGTAAAAGTATGGTTTGGTTCCTGTGAGCTTCTAGTCACATCAAATTAATACATAACTTTGATGTGTGTTTCTAAGGACAGCTTACTTAATATATATAATTGACCATTAACATTAAAATCAGAGGCAGTAGCAGTATAATTTGTGCTTAAATGAGGTTTACCTAATGGTCCTATTTTCTCCATAAGGCACATCACAGACTTCTTACTTATCTCGCTTAGCAACACTAGACAACAATTCAAGCACTAAGTGTGGAAGGCATTTTAAGCAACTAAAACACAAACAAAAAACATAAAATGCCCCAAAATGTCCAAAAGTCATAGTAAATACATCACGAAAAGGACTTTGGTGTATAGTATGAGAGTTGAAATAGTAAGACAGAGCGTCACTCTTTTTGACTTCAGCTGGGAGTGTACACGTATGGTGATTTGAAATTTTCCATATGCTAGGTATATACATGTCCATAAATGACCACAACATGCTATGTGCTGGTTAATTTTTTATTCATTACTTTTAATGGTATATTTTAGGTGTACAGTATGATGACATTCATCATGGGAAATTTGTATCTGTACATGATATATTTTGGTTCTTATTTTCCCCCATTGCCCTGCCCTCTCTCCAACCCCTCCACCCCTGCCTATTTACAAAAACTTTGTTTCCATTTTTCCTTTTCTCATATTTTTTATTTTCCCTTCTTTCCTTTTCCCTACCCTCCCCCCGGCCCTGCTTTCCCTTCACCTTCCCTTCCTCTTTGGATCTTTTCTTCCTATCTCACATTACCTATTAAACACTTTGGTTCCCATTTACACTGTCAGTTTCTCACACCAGAGAAACTGTTCGGTGTTTACACACGTGTGTCCTTTTTATTTGTGCTGGTTAATCTTAACTGTCAACTTGCCTGTATTAATGAACTCCTGGAAAAGTGGATGCATTGAGACAGAGCTAACCTCACTGATGCCTTAGGCCAGTGATGGAACCTATGACACACGTGCGGCAGCAGGATCTTTGTATCATTGAAAACTCTAAAAGGTTTGCCACCATTGCCTATGCCACTGATAAGTGCACAGCAGAATAGGCTATTAGGAGGCAAGGCCTACTTAGAGGAAGTAGATCACAAAGGCATGACCCTAAGGGCTGTATCTTATCCCAGGACACATCCACTCTGGCACTTTTCCAGCTTTCTGTTTTCTGGCCACTACAAGTTGAGAAGCTTTTCTACACCAGGCCCTTCGGCCCTATCTCTGTCTTGAAGTCAATTGACCATAGACTACAATTTATGAAACTTAGCCATAATTAACCTGCTTTGAGGTGTAGATGTCAAGTATTTTTTTCCCAGCAGTGGAAAATTGACTAATACATAGGCAAAGTCACAAAACTAGAATCATAAATAATGAAAATAAACTTGTACTGTTTACGCCCAGGAAAGGCTTTTGGACAAAGGAAGAGGCAGCTCAAAATGAAAGAGAAGTGAGCGTCCAGTCAGGGAAAGCCGCATCAGCACAGGGCTGAAGATAATTCATAGTGAGGAACAGTGCCTGGGAACAAGTCGTATTTTCCAAGAACCCTCTTGACCCAGTTCCCATGTGCCACTCTAGCTCACTTCCTTCAGACCTGATTGGATGTCCCTTATTCGGAGTGACCTTTTCTGCTTCCCCATCCATCTCTATTACTACTACTACTACTACTACTACTACTACTACTACTACTGCTGCTGCTGCTGCTCTACAACTACCTCTACTCCTTTCCTCTTTGAGTCTTTCCCATTCTTTATTCTCCAGAGAAGCACACTTCCATGACTTCCCATGTGTGGGTGCTTTTGTTTTTGTTTGCCCCAATTGTTGTAAAGTCAGAATGGAGACTCCTTGAAGTTAGAGACTTCATTGTGTTCACTAGCCCTGACATTCACAAAGTTCTTATGACAGTGTGATTGTCACTATTCATTGAATGAAAATATGAATTTAATGGTCTGAACCATTGTATGTATTAGGAAATACTCCTTTAAAAGAAATAACGTCACCTGAGTGGTCTGATTAAATGTGAAAGATTTATAGTCTAATACTATATTCAAATGAACGAAAGTTGTTCCTACCCTAATATGGTAGAAAAGATATGGTGGGGGTGGGAGGAGACTGAAAGCCACTGTGCAGAAAACAGCTTTGAAGAACATGTTCAACTTGCATCAGACATTACAGTTAAGTGTAATCATTCATGTGAGAAAAAGTCTTTTTGGTGAGACACAGGTCTTTGGGGTTGTGGAGCAAAAGAAAGGGAAATGTAGATTGTTCAAATTGTATATTCAAAGTGGCAACACCTACTTGACAAAACAAAATAGGCACAAGTCTTTATCTTGAAGCTTTTCTGGATGTTTACACTCAAAAGCACCACAACCCCCACTACAAATCCCAGAGAGCTAATAAATCTGATTACCCCTCTTTGTTCAAGGTTTCTCCTTGCTCAAACTCTTCAGTGAAATTAGCAAGCATCTATTCTTAACCAAAACAACTTTATGGCCCTTTCTATGTCTATTTCAGTTGCAATTGCAAACTCCATATGATGTGAAGAAATCTGGGACTTCATTATCAAAAATGCCTCTAAATTGACAATATTGCAGAAATTACTTTTCTCCTGGCTGAGACAAAGTCCCAACACCCACAAATTAAGGGAGAAACAGTTTATTTAGCTGACAGTTTATAGAGGTTTCAGTCCATAATCAGCTGACTCCAAGGCAGGGTGGCAGGGCAAACAGGCATCACAGAGGAGAAACAGTTCATGGCAGGCAGAAGGTAGCAAAGCAACAAGGGACAACCACAGCTCTGTCTGCTCCCTATATCTTATCCAGGGTACTTAGAGTGGGTAGCACTCATACCCTTAATCCTAGTGCCCTTAATCCTGGCACCATTAATCAATTCCATGAATCAATTGCAGTGTCACACACTCTAGATCCAGCCACCTCTGAGAAAGCCCCACCTATGAACACATCAGGCTGTGGGGGGGGGATCTAAACACAGGCCATAACAAAATTCCCAAAATTCCACTGCATCTGAATAACAAATTAAGCCATTGTCAGTCATTAATACTTCAGTGTAAATTAATTTATCTTGGAATTTGAAGCAGTAATCACATAATTTCAAACTATAATCTTATACAATGAGAAAAGTGAGATCCATATTGGGAACCTAGTTTTATAGCTAAGTTAGTAATATGAGGCAAAACAAAAACTAAGGCCTCCCAGAATTCAATTAACTATAGCATTCTGATCCAAAACCTTTCCAAATGTGACAGCTAGTTGGGGTGGTTAATGCCACGCCTTAATGAAATTTTTAATTAGTAAATCCTTGTGAGGAAAGGCCATAAAAACCTCAATAAAAAGCAAATATCTTAACTGAAAAAAATGCAAATAACTTGGAAAGATATCAATTTAACTGGTTAATTTAATTAGCTGTTCCCACAAGTCAAGTTCTATTTAAGGCACAGCATACTCCTATAGAGGATAAACTGGAAATATTGTTTGAAATATTGTTTTGGTGGGTGATTATTCAAGAAAAGTTTGGAGAGCTGAATAGAATTACATCAATGCACTACAAAGGCAAACTATGAGAGGGTCAAGAGAGGCAGAGAGAGGTCACAGAACTAGATATAAGAGCCACCCAGAGCACATAAGCTTAACCATTCTTCATTGCTCTACCATGGCATGTTCACAAGAGTCCAGGTCCCCACAGTTAAGGCTGGTCCATAGTTACAAGGTACCAATTCTTACTGAGTGCACAGTGATTGCCAAAACGAATCATAGAGAGGCAGTTCAGAAAAGTAGGGACTGCAAATGCTGATGAAGAACCCTATTACACAAACAGATAGGTGACAGATGAGCTGATTTCTTAACAGGAGAGTTGGTATTTGTCTGAAATTGTTTTGGAAATAGCTCATTTCCATGCTGCCCATATCTTTACTACATTTTACCATTGCTTTCACTACCTTGTCCTCTGCCCCCCAACCCACAGAGAGAGAGAGAGCCAGAGACAGAAAGAGACAGAAACAAAGACTGCCAAGTCTAATTATGAAATTTATTTCCTCCCCTTATTCCACAACTCAAGAAACCCTTATCTCACTGAAAAGATGTTATAAACAATTAAACTTACCTATTATTGCTAGATTCTGGCCTTAGAATAATCTATAGAATTCTGTCTTCAATCTGTTTTTACTTTCAATAATTATTGCTCATGTTCTCTGGAGAGAGAATCATCAAAATGAAATTTTCTCTTCTCACTCCATGATAGTAGGAATAACTATTCTCTTCTCTAATTTGAATACGGAATCAAGAAACACATTTTTGCTGTGAACTAAATTGGGCTGCTAAAGGTGAAATTTCTAACAAAAGATCAGTGAGCAAATTCCTTAGGGAAATGGTTCCTTTTCTAGTGCCTTCCAAATGAAACTATATTTACCATCACGGTTTTATGTATCTCTCAACAAACTTTGACCCCAGAGATTCTGAGGATCAATCATAACATTATCTGCAAAATTGTAGATGATTAAAAGAAACATCTGGCTTTCTATCTGAAGGGCTGCACCTTCCTTATTTCTCTTCAAAGACTAGGTCATTGTCTTAGAGAATATCATTGCTTTGAACCACGGGTCATGAAACCATGGCCCTGGGGCCAAATCTGGTGAAACAAATGATCTATAAAGACGTGTTCTTGGCACACAGCTATATTCATTTATTGACATACTGAGTAGGGACAAGCAGAGACAAGAAGTAGCCCAGGAGACCATATGGCCCGTAATATCAAATATATTTACTATCGGCCCTTAACACAAAAAGCTTGCCAATTCTTTATCTAAATCAGAATATCAGGTTGTGAACATAGATATTTATGTTTTTGAGGCTTTTGAGAAAGTCTGCTGTCTACTGGTATTTGAGAAATTCCACACTGAATAGCACATGCGCCAGGCTCCAGGGAGGGCTACAGAGTGAATGGAGAAGGGACACATTCAGAGAGTTGTCCAATAGTCAGAATCTCAGGAAATCCTACACAATAGCTTCCTCTTAACTTTTTGAATCTCGTGTTTCCTCCAGCATCCTGATTTAGCCTCATATTTCCTGATACAGATTTTGGTATTTTTCCACTTGGCTCTTGTGTCCTCTTTTTAGGCAGCCAGTATTTATTCTTGGCATCACTCTTTAGTTCCACTCTTGCCACTCACATTGTGTATGTTTATCTGTTTTTGCTCCACTGCCGACTCCAGACATCCAATTCCCATCTCAGTTTGAGTACAAGCAAAACAACAACAGCAAACATTCTTCTCGGTGAAGTGATTTATCTCTCAGGAGGTCTCCAATTCTTAATGTTTGATGCCAAGACAAATATGATATTGAGACACCAAAACAATTATTTTACCCAGTTACCTCAAGGTCAATCTGAGCTTAAGAAATTGTTACATGGGATCATCCAAGGGCACATAATTCCATGGCTCAGGAAAGAACTGTCAGAGTGTGGAATTATCTGGTAAGCTGGCTAAATTCATAAACCATATCATTCTCAGATTAAAGGAAGCAATATTTCTTCCCAACTCTATTTTTCCAAAAACTGAGAGAAGACTATGCTCTCAAGTGAGGAAAAGAATCAGCACTCAGCTTTGCCTTGTTGAGAGTGTAAAGTTAAATGAGATTAGATTCTCTGAGAACAGCCAACTCAACCTCCACACATCTCAATGGTCCATGCTTCTTTTGGTCATCATTAAGCTATCCAAAACTTTGCACTGATAATTGTAACCTACTGAAAAATATAACATTAAACTAAAAGTATAGATCTTTAAAAATTTAAAGATTCAAAATTAAGGAAATAGCCTATTTTTATAAATCAATACAGGTAATAATATATGCATGTGTCAATCTATATTATGTATACTCCTATGTACATAAAAATGCAGATATGGTATTATCCTAAGCAGATATATAATCACATTTGGCAGTAAAACTATCTAAAATTTTTATCAGAAGCAAGCAAACATCATTTATAACAGAACCAGATAATTCCACTTACCTTAAAAACTCCCCAAAATATCACTAAATTAAAAATACAAAGTAATGTATATTTATTATAATGACCTTGGAAGCAATGATAATTTCAATTATGGTCAGTATCTCCTCTTTAAGAGCTAAAACATTTATAAAATTTTTTGCAAGCCTATTTAAAATATTAAACTGTGAATTTCCTCACCAACAGAACACTGCTTTACTTATGTGGTCCCAAATTGAGAAGGCTTCCAAAACCATTGTTTTCATGAATTGCTATTTAGACAGAGGTTGATTATGACCCTCTGAGAGCTCCATGATATCTGATCTATGTCACAATCATCGTTGCATCGTTGACATGTGACACCTGGGAAGCCCAACCCCTTCCAGAAAATTCCCTCAACTTTTTTCTCTTGGGAGGGGAATGCAGTTTGCATCAGGTAGAATTATTACCCATGTTCCATCACCAGGCCCAGGGAAGCTAGGCTGTCCCTACTCAGGATCCTAAGGCCAACTCACTCTCTCTCTGGCGTGGTCTAACCTATCACTGGTTTTGTTCTCATCTGTGAATATCAACAGTACCTTGGAAATGTGCTTATTCGAGATATAATACCTCCTCCGTAAAATATGCATCACCCAATTGTCACTGCCTCTGGGAAACTATGAGCCACTTCCAACAGTTCTTTCTAGGCCCCTGGAGTTCCTCTCAAGGAGATAATGAAGACATGTGTCTAAGCTAAGTGAGAGTAAACTCCAGGGGGTAAGAGCAAATGCAGCCATTACAACAAAGGCTGCAATATAAGGACAAGCTACTGAGGGTACCTGATGATGTACATGTATGCAGGATTGTGGAAAGGAAAAACTTGAGACAGATTTCAGTCAAAAGAAAAATAATAGCAGAAGAAATAATGCAGCAAAATACTGTTGCTGATAAGAAAAAGGGGTGCAGACCTTTTCCAGTCACTGATAATGAGGGGAACACCCTCAGCCTTCTGTTCATCTGAAGGGATGCCTGACAAGTCAGAACAGAGACTTCACTGCTAGTGACCTTCCATAAAATGGGCAGGAAGGGTGCATGGACAGCAGAACAGTTGAAACAAAGCTAACAGGAAGAGATCAAGGTTTGTGTGAGATAGAGAATAAGTAAATATTAACAAGAATATATTTTAATTATTTCCATTGGATAAGTCTTGTTTTCTCCCCTAGACTGCCAGTTTTTACAAGGCAGGAATAATTCTTTGTGAGTACTGGAAACACAACACATAAAAAATCTTGTCCAAATTCATAAACAAACTAGCCCAAATTTACATGGCTAGTAAACTCCTAACACGTTGACACTAGGGTTCTGTTGACCTACCTAAATCAAATGTATTTTTACATGATAAGAATTTTATATATGTTACATTCTTGGCTTAATTTTAAATCTCTTCTATTGTTTATTCTTTCCTATTCTTAATCTCTTATACTGTTAGAGTCTATAAATCTCTATAAGCCATCTTATGTTCTTTCAGGTACAAAATAATCAAGTGAATAAAGGAAGAACATTATTTAGAGGGTACAAATGTATATTATTATTATTATCATCATTATTATTATTATTATTAACCTCTGTGTGTGTTTCCCCTTAGGTGAAATGATTTACACTTAACCTACCTTTCAATCTCTGGGAATTTTGAAGCAAAATTCATCTTTTCACATTTCTTAATAAAAAAAATGAATTAGAAATACAAGTAAATGTTAAAACCCCATTGAAATCTAGAATTCATCTTTAATGTCACCCTCATTCAAATCATCCCTCTTAAATAGTTCTTGGTCATCCATTACCTTGGTGTTTTTTTCCTGTCCCACTGCCCTCACTCCACCACAAACAAGGTCAAAGGACTCAAAATAAAGAAAAAGGGACCCTCAGGATTTTTAGCCCTACACATCTTGTATTTACTATATTTTCATTGCTTCTTATTATTGAGAGGCATCTTGGCATATGGAAATGGAAATTTAGGTTGAGTAACTTTCAGCAATGTCAAATGAGCTATTAACAGAAACAAACTCCACAGTGCCTGGTTTTTCTTTGAATATGAGTTTCAGTGTCTCAGCACTACAAAATGACCCCTGAGTTTAATAAAAGCCTACTAATGAAAAATAAGGCATAATAAAAATAATACATTTAATATCATAACTGCATACAAATTTACCTCAAAGATTATTGATCAATCATAAAATAATTAAGAAGGGCATAATGTTTTGTTCCAATGGTTCTAGGCACAGTTGTGAATGAACAAATGGTAAAATTTTAAAGCATATGTGATTGTTGAAAACAGAAAAAATGAAATGTTCACAAAAGTAGAAAAGTTGGAAGAAAAGTACAAGTGCTAATATACACAATAAACTTTATGTGTACACGTATGTAGAAAAAATTATGGGTCTTATTTGCTCTAAGAATTTTTGTAAACTTAAAAGTGTTAATGCTTTGATATACAACAAGGACTAGGTTAGAGAACATGTAGCTAGAATCCATCTCTGGCCTGGCCACCAATAAGCTTAATGACCCTGGGAAAGCAAGTTTCTATATCCGGCTTTCTTCATCTATGAAAAAAGGAGAATGGATTATTTCTAAACTTAAAGAATATGTTATACTATGAATATTTAATATATTTTTGATACTGAGCAATAACTTATTAATCAAAGGAAATTAGAAATATTTGAAAATTACTCCTAATCTAAGAGGGTGTTACAGACAGAAGCAACTGTGGTCTCATCAATGTGTCCTTTGATAAACTAAGATACAATTCAGGTCAGACACTACTAAGATTAAGCCCAAACAGAGTTTTTTTAAAGTGCTCATATTCTGAGTCAGGCATGGTGGTGCAAGAATGACTGTAAGCCTAGCACTCTGGAAGGCTGAGGCAGGATGATTGCAAGTTCTAGCCCAGCTTGGACAACTTATTGATTATTGATTTAGCATGTCTCAAAAAAAAAATATAAGGGGCTGTGTATGTAGTCTAGTGCAAAGGCCCCGGTTCTTAGAGTACACACAACAGTATGAGAGATAAGTATAAGTAGAAATATTACACTATTGGGTTAGAATTCTTATAACATATTATTCCATTGCTTTTTGCAAAGAAGATTCATAACATAGTGAGCAGGGCTCCAGGATTTGAAGATGAAGACAGACCCTGATCTATTTATAATATGTGTCCCATTGAGCAAATTAATATTTTCTTAGAAATATTATGACCTGAACAAAACAACAAAAGTAAAATTATCAACTAAATCAGTGGGGAGGATTAAGTGAAATGCAGTTTTAATAAAATGTAAATATTCTGGTATTCACATTTAACTGGATCTGGAAGAATAGCAAAATGTTTGTCATTACACCACTCCCTGGAAAATGTAATTGTTTCAACTATCTTTAAAATGTTCACATGGTCATACCAGCTAATTACCTCTTAGCTATAATCAAACCCTTATTCTTAAAATAAAGTTACCCAAAGTCAGCCATTGCACAAAACTTTGTGTTTAGCCTTCACCTTACTCCATTCTGCAGGAAGGAGAAATCCCATGGTTGGTTCTAGCCAGGTCCATGCTCTGTCCTGTGGAATGGGCCTTATTGTCTTTCTTTCACATATAAGTGGAAGTGAATTCTTCATCTGAAAAAGACTATAAGGGTTTTGTTTTTCTCCCTCCTTTCTTTTCTTTTTCATTGTTTTTTTCCTTTTTCCTTTTTCTTTTCTTTTTTTTTTTTTTTTTTTTTTTTTAATCAACTAAATCAGTGGGGAGGATTAAGTGAAATGCAGTTTTAATAAAATGTAAATATTCTGGTATTCACATTTAACTGGATCTGGAAGAATAGCAAAATGTTTGTCATTACACCACTCCCTGGAAAATGTAATTGTTTCAACTATCTTTAAAATGTTCACATGGTCATACCAGCTAATTACCTCTTAGCTATAATCAAACCCTTATTCTTAAAATAAAGTTACCCAAAGTCAGCCATTGCACAAAACTTTGTGTTTAGCCTTCACCTTACTCCATTCTGCAGGAAGGAGAAATCCCATGGTTGGTTCTAGCCAGGTCCATGCTCTGTCCTGTGGAATGGGCCTTATTGTCTTTCTTTCACATATAAGTGGAAGTGAATTCTTCATCTGAAAAAGACTATAAGGGTTTTGTTTTTCTCCCTCCTTTCTTTTCTTTTTCATTGTTTTTTTCCTTTTTCCTTTTTCTTTTCTTTTTTTTTTTTTTTCTTTTTTTCCTGTCAAATTCTTCGAGGGCCTTGGGCTGACAGTTCTGCGTTTAATCTTTTCCTTTCAAATCAAATTATGGGGAAAATGCCAGGGAAATGGCTGCCTAACAGCTGACATTGTTCAGAAATCACTGAGCTTGGTGAATTTGTAAGATAAGTGTCTAAATTGTGGAGAAAGGCAGTCAGCTTCCCTTCTTGGGCTGATATCTGAGGAACTAATGACTAAATGAATCCATTTTGCTCTTCACACAATGGCCTGATCGGAAGACTGGGGTGACTCTCAGGTTCAGAGGCCTCTCCAGAAATCAGCCTAAATGCTGGCTTGTGGTCTCCTCCATGCCTCTGCTCCCTACCTAATAACCGTACTACTTGTACAATTGGTGAGGCCAGAGGAAGATAGGTTTGTGCTTTGGTAAATATGAGATCCATAGAAATCTCCCTATCAAGAAGCTAAGAAAAATGACAAAGGAAATAGAAAAAACTCAGAGGACAAAAGCAAAAAAAAAAGAGAGAGAGAGTGAAACAACTTTTAAAATATTATTGGAGAGGCACCATGTTTGCGTTAAATACTAAAATATTAAAATTGATTGAGGTTGTGAAATAAGTGAATTACTTAGTCTCCCATGCATTAAAATTAATTTTTCATCTTCTTCTCCAGGCCACGTCCCACTGGCTTTTGCTGAGCCCTCTTAATATTTTATTTGTTGAAGGGAAAAGGTTTCCTTTTGACATATTGGCATTCCTGGGGTTGGTTGACTATCTCACTACCAAATCCATGCACAGATTTCTCAGCCCAAATAACGCAATAACAATGAGTAGAGACTGGCTACCCATACTGAGCTGGACACATATTTTGTAACCATATTGCCCTCTAAACACTTCCATCTATGTGCTTGTTCTTTTTGTGATTTTGAATGCAATCTTTCTATTTTCCCTCCAACCTTCCCAACCATTAGCATGAGTAATTCATCCAGAAATAAAGGAAAAATAAACCTGAAGAGAAATTGAGGCCATTACATTTGAACTATCAAAACCAGCTCTTATTTTTCATTATTTTGGGCAAGCCTTCTCAGAGATTGAGATCAGAAAAGGCACAATGATCCCCAATTTATGAACTAAGATAGATGGTACCTGTAGTTAGAAGGTAAATCCTAAGCTCCTAGCTGTCAGAACAGATGGCAAAAATGACCCAATGAGTAAGTCACATGACTCACTGGAGACAGGTTTTGGAGACTTACCAGAAAATTATACATGAAAACTTTCACCTTTAGAGTCATATACTCATGGGCTAATTCTGGATTTCTTGCTATAAGAAAAGTCCACACTTGTGAGGAAGTAAAAGAAATGATCAATATGTCTTTGGAAAAGAGTGGGATTAACCTCGCCATCACTCCTCTGTGTGTCCCTTCTTTGTGATCAGAAGAATAGAGCAGCAATTTTGTACATGGTTGAAATCATCAGTGGTAGATTTAGAGGGGAATCGGACCAAGGTCTATCTCTAAAATCCTCCTTCCAACTACAGTACCATGAAACAGCAACAAAGAAAAGTAAATTTCTGAGTATTAAAATCAAGATCAGAGGGGAGGAGGGGGTGAAGGGAGGGCAGGGACAAGGGGAAAAAATGAGAACCAAGACCTGTCATGTAAAGGTACAAGATCCCAATGATGAATGGAACTGTACTGTATACCTAAAATGTACCAACAAACTCAATGAGAGAAAAAAAAAAAGAAAGAAAATTATAGAAGACATACTATATTGTAAACAATGGTTGTTTTCAACAATTTGCTATGAAGACAAGCCATCTCTGGTCAGGAGAATTGTACTCCCCACCTAATATGGAAGATGAAAGTGACTTTTTAAAGGGACACTTGTACTCTGCTTTTAGGCAGAAAGAAGAGAACACTTCTTACATGTGCTGCTTCTCAATGGCTTCAGCTCAAGATAATCCATATGCAAAAGTAGCAGATTTGAAGGTAGCATAATCCTGACTCCCTTTACAAAGGTCATTTTTAGGAAAGCTGATGATAACCATGTGATGTCTTCTTACTTTATTTGTTTGTACAGTACTGGGGAGTTAACACAGGGCCTTCAAACTAAGCTATACCCTCAGCTCACTCTTTCTTTCTTTCTTTTTCTCTCTTTCTTTCTTACTTTTTATCTTTTTTTTTTTTTTTTTTTTTTTTTTTTTTTTTTTTTTTTTTTATTGAGTTTATTGGTACATTTAGGGATACAGTACAGTTACATTCATTGTTGGGATCATGTACCTTTACATGGCAAGTCTTGATTCTCATTTTTTTCCCCTTACCTCTGCCCTCCCTTATCTTGAGACAGCATCTTGCTAAGTTCCCAAGTTGCCTAGGATGAGTTTAAACTTAAATTTTCCTGCATCTGCATGCCAGAGTACTAGAATAAAAGGTTTAGACTGCCATCCACAGTTTATATCCTCTTGTTTTTAAAACCATTTCTTTTAAATCAGAATCACTGAAGATTAGAGGTCAATGCTGAAGTCATGCTATTTCAGGTCACTTGAGTCCAGAAACTATGATACAAAGAAATTATCTGATTTTAATATTACTCCTGACCTGGTTCAGTAGTCAAACTAAAATCTCAGTATACAAAACTTGTAACCATCCCTATATATAAAACTATCAGTATGTCAGCTCAATCCATTCCTGTGCTTCTCTTAGAAGTCAAAAGTCATAAGCCCCTCTCATCCTATAAGAAAATGTTATTCCAGGTACTTTATTCACTCAGAGTCAATTGTAAGGGCCAGAGCTCAGCTGCCCACCTGCTCCTTCTAGGCTCTGTCCACTGTCCTAGGAACACAGCACTATTAATTTAGTGAAGGGCTTTGCTTAGATAGAAGATTCCCAAAGCTTCGACAAAAAGGAACAGTAATAACAACAGTGGTTATAGGAATCAAGGGAAATTCTGTAACAATTAGTTTGGGAAACTAAGCTAAATAAAATTAAAACATTTTTGTGCTACAGAACTTTCCAGAGACTTTCATATCTTTTTGAGCTTTGCAAACACTTAAGAGGCACACATATTAAGCCTACTGCAATCGCATAAGACCCTGGAACCAGCCATTAATAATTTCAAGTGATTACTGATACCAGGAATACACTTGAAATCACAGGTTAGTTCCTGTGGCATTACACAAAACCATTCAGGTATGCAGAAGGCCAGAGAGGCACGGTGAGCCAAAACATTAGTCCTTTCTAACTCCAATTGCTTGTCCTAGTCTATACTGAATATTCCTCAGCACTTAAACAGCTGCTTCACTGTAAATGTGTTAAAATCACAATATGCAATTTTCTGCTCAGACCATAGCTTTCACTTCAAGTCTAACCCTCTTGATCTGTCCAGCTTAGCTGCACTATTTTTACATTAATTTCAACCAAACTCTTTGATCTTATCACACTCACCCATTTTGTTACCATAATGACCATAAATCTTTTAAGTTCTTGTTGTTGCTTATATTGTTCTTTTTACCTGCAATGAATTGTTTCCTCTTTTCTCTCCCTCTAGCATATCCTGTCTCCAGCCTATGCCATCAGTGTCCCCAATCTAGAAGTGATTTTCTTCTACTGTAACTATCCATGGTATCATCATTTTTTACCTACTTCTACTAGTTACTTTTTGCAGATTTGTGTTTTGTCTGAGATCTAGATTACAGAGTCTTTTCCCCATCTTTGATTCTCTATCAGCTTCTCTATCAGCACAGAGTCTGACGTCTGGTATATAAAACATTTCAAGTAATTGATCGTTAAAGTTAAATGAAACAGGGCAGTTGATGTTGTATCAATAGGCTGAGCTCAGATTGCAGGGGGCTTTGAAAGCCACATAGAGGACTTAGAAATTATGATGGGTATTTGGAGATGTTTTGGATTTCTTCTTTTAAAAAGTAGTAAGACAAAGGACACCGTGCCTAGCTGGGCAGGCTGTGTAGCTTGGCATTCCATAGGCAACTGTTCTGAATTACACCTCTTAGTTCTGACTCTGAGATCTGTTTTGCCTACCTATGTGACTTTGAGAAAGTCACTAAGTCACTCTGACTCTGAATTTCCTCATTTGTAAAGTTAGAGTGGTTTTATTACTGGGGTCATTATGAGGTTTGGATGAGGAAATTCACATAAATTCCTTAGAGCAATGCCTAGTAGCCCATAAGCCCTCAAGAAACATTAGCTAGCATTAAAATTAACCACATGGATAAGTGAAGAAAAGGACATTGATCTACATATCAGGGGAAATGGGGTCTCCTGAAGTTTGGAGAAAAAGTACAAAGTGAGGTCAAGTTGAAGATCTTGGCTGGCAACCAAGAAAAGAAAACAGATGATTGGTAAATTCCACTATTCTCTGTACCTCAGACTTGCAGAACAACAAATGCATTCATCAAGGTTGCAGAGACAATCTGTACAACACAGAAGCCCAATTCATTAATTTACAATGAGAAATATGACTAGTAAGTAGACAAGATGTCAGTATTTATGGATAAGCATGGGCTTTCCTTTTGGATAAGTTTATCTGGGAGGCATTATAATGTAAGCATTGTTTGAAAAGAGGGAAACAGAGCAAGGAGAGAAAGTAGATTTCTTAGTTACTTTCTCATCACTGGGAAAAAATATTTGATACCTGCAATTTAAAAGAAAGCAGGTTAAGTTTGGCTCACCGTTCATAGTCTGCTGACTCCAAGGGCAGGAAGGGCATGGCTGAAGGATCTGGGGGGAAAATGCTACTTATATCAGGAACCAGAGAGAGAAAGCAGGAGCCAGGGAGAAAGATATATTCTTCCTTTCAAGCACCCAGTAAACCACCTTTCCCAACCAGACCCCAACTCCTAACAGCAAGTCAGCTATAGTGTTCCCATGATCCAATTTCTTTCCAAATGGCCCACCTCTGACTACATGAGGCTTTTGGAGACAGTCTAGATGTGGGCCATAACAGTGAGTAGTTTCAATCATATGATCAGGCTGATATCCAGGTACACCCAGTCTGCTACAGGCACTATCACCAATCAAGGCATGCTGCAGCCTGCAGCGAGGAACTGCACTTTCTTCTCTTTGCTTCTGAGAGTCCCTTCTCTAGCTACCATGCATACCCTTGTCGACTGGTTGAAAGGAGGTCATTTGGATAGATGATGCTTAAATGCAATGAAGTTTCCTGGAGTTTTACCTGAATGCTATGATTGAATTCTTGGTGTCCACGGGTCAATTATTAGGATAATTCTAAGACAATCTTCTCTTAAATTCTTCTGGTAGACCTCCAGCACCCCTGAGAGACTCAGAAAAAGAAATTTCTGTATCTGTTCCTTTTGAACCTTCTTACTTTTACCCTTAAATAACACTACCAGCTCATGTTGCATAGTAAATGACCCCAAAGCTAATTATCTAAAAGTGCTTATTTTAAGCTCCTTTTTTTGCTAAAGGTTCTAGGGAGCAGCAATTGGGGCTGATCTCACTGAGTTTATCTCTCACTCTTTTCACAATATGTCAGATGCTGTCACACAATTCTGGGCTCAGTAGTAGCCCCAGTGACTGGGGCTCACTCCATGTGTTTCTCATCTATCCCATTGTATTAGAGCCAAGTCATGAGCTAAGTCAGACTCCATCTCCAAAGAGAAAAGCTACCCAAAAAAAAAAAAATCAGTAACCTGATTTCCTAACATCTACTATGAGTAGGAATAAATTACAACTGATTAAGTTAACAAATAAATGAATGTGTCTTCTGAGAGGTAATACCTGTCAGGTACACTAGGTAGTTGAGTTAGTAGCTCTGAAACCCACAAGTGCAGGAAGCCTACTCCTCCAGGACACAGCAAAAAGCATTTCAGCCCCCAAAGAAGTTCCGAGCAGGCAAAATGCATTCTTCCTCCTGACACTAAAAGTTTATGATCCTCGGAATGTAATCAGCAGGGGAGGTGGAAGCCCCTGAATGGAGGCTGACACCAAGTGACCCTTCCTTAGGAAGCTGACACTGACCACTGTTGCCCAGTGATCGAATTTGATGGGTTTCATCATCTTCCTCCTGTGTCTGCTTCAGCTGTATCGATTGCATCGCCTTCAATATCTCTTTTGTGGTTAAAGGCTGCTCCTGAGACTGCCCTATCTGAGTTGCCTGGTTTTGTCAATTGCAATTCAGCCAGACATCCTTTTACCCTTTCGTAGACAACAAAGCTTTCTGGTCGATGTTTAAAAGAAAAAGAAAAAGAAAAAAAAAACAGGAAAGAAAACTCATAGAAGACTTAGAAGTCTCCGAAAGTCACGCTAAATCCTCCCTTCCTAAGGACCTATTCCCCTGCCTGGGTTAAGGAGAACAATTCTGCTTCTCCAACCGTAGCACATGCTTGTCTCCTCTTGTAGCTTTGATATTTTGGAGACAATCTTCTGTTTTATTTTTCCTTTTCTTTCTGAAAATTAAAAAAGAAACATTTACTGACTAGAAATAAAAACTGGATATTTGAACTCATTTATACATGTTATTTATTTTATTTCCTTGATCCGAAAAGTATGACCTTTTTGTTTTATGCTTTAATCCTACATGTTCCTTTAAGATAGGCCGGTCCAACACATGGTCCACGGCTTACATGGGCCCTTAGATAGCTGATAATGTAGCCCCACAAGATCACCAACTTGTAAGATTTTTATGTAAGTTTTAGACATATTTTGCATGACTTGATTACGTGGGGTTCAAAGCCTGGACTGCTGAGGAGATAACAGAACTCTGAGTGGAGAAGGGCACCATGCAGTAAAAACTGTACTTCATTCACTCACCACATACTCACACTGAAACTGGGTTCTATCAGATATCAAATGCAGTCTTGCTACTTGGCAAATAAAACACAGAGATTACCCACAACAGTACTCCACCCACCTATACCCTTGCACTGTGACCACAGGTATTTATTGTTATTAAGCAGCCATGTAAGTTTTATTGCTTAATTATTAAATGTAGGCTTATTGGGTTATTGTACTTTAATGTTGTAATAAAAATATTTAAAGGAAGTTATGTTACTTGTATACATTAATTATACTAGATATTTTGTGTGCTGCCCAGGACAATTCTTTACTCAATGCAGCCCAGGTGAGGCAAAAGTTGGACAGTAAAGCTTTAAGATGTTGCAGAAGGAGATATTCAAAGTGGGCTCCAACTAGCACCCTTAGAGAAATGTGACCATTATCAAGGATCACTCATGGCCTTCTGTTTGTGACTTCTTGGCAGATGTGAGTTACATTTTCAAAAACCATTGCTAGACAGAAGTCCTTAACTATAGAGTAAAATCCAGTTACCTTCCTGAAAAGTAAAAAAATTCAAAAATTAAGATCTTATCCCTGCTGACTTGTTCAGCCACCCCACCTGTCCACTGTGTACACTGTGTGGAGTCAGATGACTCCATCGAAACCCTCCACCATCTACCATCCATGAGACTGAAACTACCATTTTTCTCCCTAGAATTTTCTCCCTACTCATTTGCTCAGAAATTCCCTTCTCACATTTTATTTCACACTTCTGATAATCTTTTCTCGGTCTACCTATGTACTTGTACTCTTCCTCATTTATAACAGCACTATGCTCAGTTTACCTCCATTAACCTCATTGCATTAGACATGTTGTACTTATGTATAGATCTGTAGACAGTCACCTTGCAGAGGGTTCACACTCTTATCTTAGTGTTTCAAACACACCACTGTGCTACGATTTCAATTTTAATGTCCTCTGAAGGCCATGTGTTGAACATCCTGTGACATTACTGGAGGGGATGGAGCCTTCAGGAGGTGGGGGTTAGCAAAAACAAGTTATGTTTTTGGACTGTGGCCTTGAAGGGGAGATATTGAGAAACCAGTTCCACCCTTTCTCTTTTATTCTTCCCAGTCATCATAAGGTGGTCATCTCTGCACTACTAAGTGCTCCTCACCATGATATTCTGTCTTGCTAGAGCCCAAATGCAATGGAGCCAGCACCAGGGACTGAAGCTGCTGAAACTGAGAGCTTAAATACGTTTCCTCCTTTAAGTTGTTTATCTCAGGTGTTTTATTACAGTGACAGAAAGCAAAAATACTCTGTATTGCATTGAAAAAATTTCTCTTCTATGGAGCTAATATCTGTATAATATACCATTATTTTTGTAGCACGTCCTTTCTACCATCTCACTACATCTTATGTTCTCTTCATTTTGCAATATCCCTCTCCATTAGCATGCTAGCTGCACACTATAAACATTATCTAATCTTTGTGCTAAAGTCATCATTTTCTCTCCTTGCCATTCCAATAAACTTTCTATCATTCTCCTTTACCTGGGTACCTAGTTCCATAAAAGACTAGTTTGCACCTTCCGTCCAGAGTGTCCTTAAATCTTTGTCCTCACCAAGACTATAAATTATTTCTTTGCAAAGAATATAAATATCCATACCCATACCCCCACACACACACACACGCACGCACGCAAGCCTAAACTACTCTTACTATTCTTAATATTTCAGCAGCATTTTTTTCTCAGCCATTGAGAACTCATCTTTGATGACCTTGTACTCTTCTCATTCTGGCTAAAAGCAGTAAGATGCAGGATATTAAATGGCATTTACCTCATATTTAGGAATAATTGGTGTTTTCTTTTATGCCCAAGTCATATTAGATGCATTTGCCTGGGAATGAATTCTCTGATTTTCTGTGTACTTCTGCTTCCAGTCATGAATTTCATATTCACTGAGTCAGTCATGATTATAATCAAACATATTTTTGCCATTTGCACTTATTATAATGACACATTTTAATTGAATAATATATCAACCAATAAAATATGAATGCAAAGAAATATAATCATTTCTTTCATGAAACCTAAATTGAAAAGATTTGATGAAGGCAATTTTAAAAGAGGAAAACAAAACAAGCCCTGTTAAATTAGGATGAGACATTAGTTATAAGGGGAAGAAAAATTATAAAACTCCTAAGTGTCATCCTCCATAACATTTAACATCACTTTAAAGAAACCAAAATGGAAAATCCAACATAAGGCTGTTGGGTATGGTTTATGCAGGCAAGGAGTAGCCTGCTTCCTGGCTGAATGTAAAATGCTGGCAAAGAGGAAAATTGAAAGATGTTAAAATTCAAAGATATATTACTTCTGGAAAAAGAATTTAAGTATTTTGATAAGCCTACAATGACCAGTCCCTCTCTCACGTTGTAAGAGAGCTTCCAGTACAGGTAAGTACTTAGTACCTCATATCAAACAAACATGATATTAAATCTAGCTCATCCACTTAGTAATTCTGTGCACCTGGGCAAATTACTTACCCTCTCCAAGCTCCAATTACCTTATATAAATAAAAGAAACAATAATAGTTTACCTGCATTGCTGTTCTGAGTTTAAACATAAAATGGCTAATCACATATAAAGATGTTTAGTCTCATAAGTATGTAAAGTTTGTCACACAGTTTCTGCTCAATAAATGATCATCATCCATGAACGTCACCCACTGTTTTCTCCCTAATGTACATCTTCACTGTGGCCAGTCCCTGTGGTCTATACTCCGCCCTCACTTCTGCTCATGATAAAATGTCTCCTTTAGCAGAAGGACCCATCACCACAGCATCAAGGTGCTGCCCTACCTATCACCCCTCTGTTTGTAAAGGTGTGGATTACATGTCTACTATGTGCAAGGCCATGAGAGTGCAGTACAAAGCTGACAGTGACCTGAAGAGGTTCTTCTCCAGGACTGGCTAACTCAGGCCACAGTTCCTTCTTGCAGCTCTGGAAGTACTGTCAATACCTCTCACATACAGGCCTGATGACATAATGCATTGATTTGAAACAAAGCTCTTTTAGGGTGCAGATATTTGTATGATCTGCCCTTTTTTAGGTTGTAAATTATTCACTTGCTAAGAAAACACACACACACACACACACACACACACACACATGCACACACACACTGAAACATGCCATCTAATTCCAACACTTAGCCTTAATTTCATGTTTAAATTCTTGTCTCCTCCTAATTCTCGTTTTTGAGGCTTTGTTCGAATTAGGCTTTTGTAGAGCTATCCTTCAAGAGGCAGCAGTATTGGCATATCAAGTTTGGCAATTTCAGAAGCTGTGAAGCAAATGTGGACCTATTTCCACCCAAGAGCTAGACAAGACTACAATCATGCTTGTAGGTTCACACCCGCCAGTGACTCTAGTCTCATGGTGTGCTACCAAGCAGTGCTCTCTAAATGCCCATGTATTCCTTATCTGCCTCCTCATTCCCTTCTGCTCTGTTTATTCAGTCTACTATCTACCCCTTGACTTGGATTTTCAGTCATTCATAGTCTCTGGGACTGTGGAAACCTCAGCAACTTGTCTGGCATTTTCACACATTGTGTCATGCTGTGTTCCTACTGCCCTTTGACCACCTCGTCCCATCATGTAGCTCTTTGCCAGTAAATAAGTTCATATGAAATATCTCCAAGAGAAAATACTTTGACTTCCTGAAATATGCCTCAAATTTTCCACTAATGAGTCCTTTTTACCAGACTGAGCCTTTAGTATGTAAATTCTTGTCCAAGTATGGGATGAGGTCACTACCACCTTTTGGAAACCAAATAGAGTATAGCCTGCTCCCTGTTTCATCTAGCTAGGTTGATATTCTGAGTGATTGTCAACACCATTCCAGTCTTTTCTGATTCTACTATCCCTTATTGCTGCTGAGAATACAGCATGACTAGTGTTAACTCATGTTATGGTAGTTAGCAGCTGTTAAATTATCGATGATAAATCGGTTGATCCCATTTAACAAGCCCCAAGGGCAACTAATACATGGAACATTCACATTGAATACCAGGGAGAGAGGAAAAGCAGGCATTTGAATTAGCTTAAAATTGCATCAAATAGAAGGCCCAAGATAAGTCATGACCTGGATTAACTCATGGTGACTTTGAGGGCCAAGAAGTAGAGAAGGGTAAGATCCTCAAGGGAAAGAAGCTATAAAAAAGAAACAACCAGTGTCGGCAAAATCATCCATCCCTACAACTCTGGAGCATGGGAGTGTTAACATTCCCTGTTTACAAGGAGGCAAAGAAGAAAGGATGAACATATGGAAAAATCAGCAGGGAAAAGATAGTGATTCTTTTCTCACAAGGAGCTGAATAATTAATGGTAGGAGGTGGGTGCGTTGTTCATGAATAAAATAAGGAAAAAAAAACTTTATGGAAAGCTTCAGTGAGGTCAGTGATAGGAGCCGAAGGAACTTTATAATCAACCCAGATTCCTATGGACATCAAAGTCAGGAATAAGTTTAGGAACCACACAGAGTGCAATTATGTGTGATACTAATGGAAAAGGAAAAAGCAATCTTTTGGGGGTGATTCACACAATGAGTAATTGACTCTGGGTTTGGATTGTAATTGCAGCAATGGCACCTCTGGACAAAATGATGAGGCTGCACGGGTTGCAATCAGGCAGGTCCTAGATCCAGCAGCATCCTGGGGGATCAAATGGAGTTTGGAAGGGAGAAACCATGTCCTGCCCTTATCTGTCCTGAACCTGGAGCCTGAAAGCCAAACTCTCTGACACAGCCTACCACAGTCAGGCCAAAACAGCAATGGGCAGAGGATGCTCCCTCATGGCGCAGATGGAAACAGTCACCTCTGGCTCATTGAGGGGTGGATGAGCTCAAGCAGGTATGGGCCCCAGAGGTACCTATAAGCTCTGCTTCAGGATAGACATGCTCCTTGCTGCCCCCTGAAAGTCCCTTACTATCTAGGCTCACATTATTTATCACAGCCTAAAATGCACTCCCTCCTTCCATTTCCCCTCTTCCAAGGTTAAACAGAATTGTGACTCCTTCAGTAAGCCTTTTCTAGCTTCTCCACCCTACAGAGCCTCTCTTTTCCCTGGCTGTTCAGTCCTTGGGGTCTAGTAAACAGTGGTAATGTTATTGATTACAGCCTGAGTCTTATCACCCTAAAAGATCATACAAGCTTCTTAAAAGCCAGAGCTGTATCCCCAACAATATCCAGCACAGGCTTGAGGCATTAATTACCTAGTGAATACATATTGATCAATTGATTATTTAACTCACTTAACACTTTCACATTACTTGGCTTAGCTATGTGATGGTTACAGAAAAATTCAGTGGAAGTCAAACTGATTAAATTCTAATTAATGAGGAATAGAGATGTGACAAATGGCTTCTTTGGAACAATAAAAATAAACTTGAAAAGTGAAATGAGTGATCCCATAAAAAGGTGTTTAACCTCACTAGTAACCAAGCACAATATATTTTAAAGCAATAATGAAGCGCCATTTTTCTCACATCAGTTTTGCAAACAATAAAGAATATTGCTGTGGGTAGATGGGTACTAACACATACTGTATAAGGTAGTGTGATATAAATAGAATCTTCATGGAACTTAATCAATTACCTTTTTTTCAAAATTAAAAGTCAATTGTATGACACTGTCCTAAAGATAAACGTATACTTGTCTCAAACTGTAAGCACCAAGAGGCAAATTATTTTGCCATGGCAACAAATTGTAAACAATTTAACTGCCCTGTAATATCCTGCATAAATAAATTTGAAGTCTTCTTTATTACTGGACATCATAGCACTCAAAAGAATGAAGGCAACTGACAAGGAAGGGTCTTTAAGGGTTATATATTCAAGCAACAAATTATCAATTCATTAGAATCATATACAGATACTCCTTAACCTACAATGGAGTTTTGTCACCCAGAAAATTGAAAATATCGTAAGTTGAAAATGCATTCAATACACCTAACACACCAATCATCACATCTGAGCAACAGTACACTGTAGAGTAATGGTTGTTTATCCTCATGATCACATGATTGACTGGAAACTGCAGCTTGTTGATGCTGGACAGCATAGCAAGAGACTTTTATGCCACTTAGAGCACAGATCAAAATTCAAAATACAGTTCCTACTAAATGTACATCTCTTTTGCGCCATAAAAATCCTAAGTCAAAGCATCATAAGTCAGTGACCATCTGTAGATGTAAATGATCCCACTTCGGTTACACTGTGCGTGAATGTATATGCACAAATACATGTCTACGTATAGAAAGTCATACAAAGCCAGCTGGAAGGGCAGGCAACAAAGGGTCCAAAACAGTTTGTGCCTTTCAGAGAAATGGAATTAAATAGAAGGAGAGATGAAGAAGTATTCCATACTTCTATACAGAATATGGAATTAAAATAGGAGACTGAAATCCAGGAGAGTTCCTTCCCACCCTTAAGAAGGCTGTGGTATATATTCTGCTCCACCATGCTGTCTGCACAGGACCCAGGTGAGACCACCGAAGAGCTGAGCTTTGGTGTCACATGGAGGACAGCCTTCCTTCCCACCTTCCCATCACTTTGCCTGCCATCCCACGCTCAAAGCTATTCCTTCAGGGCCCTTTATGTTGCCTCAATCTGTATTGATCTCATTCTCGCAGAACTCCTTTGGCATCTGTCTACAGTAATCAATTGATAATTAATTATGAATGATTTTGTGACTTTGGAGGAGGTAACTTTCAAACAAGATACTAAGCGATTCCTCTATTGTCATGTTTACAGTTTTGACTCTTTAGAATTACACAAGCCAATTCTCTCCCATTTTCCTCTTTGTGTTCCCTTTTTGCTTGATATCCCTCTCCCTCCATCTGCCCCCATTCTGGGGATGTTCCACTCAAAATGAAAATATAAAGTACTCATTTGGGAACAGAGTGTGGATGTTCTCTCTCCCAGCTTGCTAAATTTCAGTTCCCCCCAAGGTACAAAGGTAATGTGGCACTTTAATTAACCCAAAGGCCTCTTCCTCTGATGGAGCTTGTGGCAATTGAGTAACTAAACACCTTCCTGTGGTAAAATGGCCCTGGCAAATTAGAGAGCCTAAAATCTCATAGATGAGCTCAGCTAGAGTTATGTAACCATATAAAAAACAAACACTGTAACAGGAGTCCCATTTCAAGTGTTGATTCTAGGTATTGTGCCTCTGAGTTTACAAAGCTGAGAAAATAGCTCTTAAGTGCTAGTCAATCAGTTTGCATCCATTACTTAGTCTCCACTCAAAGGAGGTCAGACCATGGAGGATTGCAATTGGTCCCAGGGCAGAGTGGCCTCTGCCCAGCTCAACCCGTCCCTAGGGCTTCTGATTGCTGCGTTTGTGGGAAGGAAGAAAGGCTGTTAAAGATTCACGAACTCCTTAGGGTCTCCTTTGTTTTCCTAGCTTCTCTGTTTTTTACTCAACTGTCTTTGGCCCCCAATTTTCCTAACTCCTAGAATTTCATAGTAGATGCACAATACATTTTTAATGAATTAAATTAACATTTTTAGCAACATCACAGAAATAAAAGCTCTGCCTCAGGCTGAATGTGAAGTAAAAAGTTGCTGCCTAAAATTTAAGTGGTACAGGAGAGAGAGAGAGACATTCTTGATTTGAATTCAGGAAGTCTGTATTTGAGAAGATAGAAGATAATAAAAATGTAGGCATGAGGAAAAATCATGAAAGTTTATGCATATCATCCCTAAAAACATGATTATATCATGCAAAAGACTAGTTAAGTCTTTTAAATAGGAAAAATCTTATGAAAAAGGCTTAGTTTTAGGTAGCTCTCCCTGGAACAGTGTAGATGATGGACATGTAGCTAAAAACTTCAGCAAAAGGCCTAGCAAAGAGACCACAGTAGTGACCCCAGCAGGAGAACATGAGCTAATGCAAGGCCCAATGATTACAAGGGGTGATCTGAGCGATGCTGGCTAGGCTTGTGGGGGCCTGGAACGGAGGGGGCAGTGTGGCAGAAAATCTCACATATAGTACTTGGATGATGACAGTGTCATGAACACAGACAGGAAGTGTTGTTTAGGTAGAAAATAGTTGAGTTCTGTTTGGGACACTGCAATTTTGACATGTGCAGGGTGGGACGTACAGGGCAATATAAGGAGTGAACAGGAAGGATGTTAAATTCATAAGCCCAGAGCTGCTCCCGTGAGTAGCCTTAGAGATATGAGTCACTGGTGAGGAAACGAGTCTGAAATATAGAGTCATGTGCCACCCAACCACTGAGTACAGGGAGAAAAGACTGAGGATGCAGCTACTAATAACACTCAATTTTAAAGGTCGCACAGAAAATCAAGAATCCCTTCATCTTGCACCATCCTTGTTTAATATAAGTTTAACTAATGTTCTGCATTTTCCACATCTGAGATGAGTCACATCCCTTTTCAAGCCTCTGTGTCACCTTACACAGAGGTGTACTTCTCGGTCCTGATTCTTTTCATTCTTGCCCAGACACACCTTGGGACATTTTTTTTCTTTGTGCCGCCCCAGGCTTTCTATGAAGTTACTCGGCATATCGCTCATTTCCTTGGAATATCTGAATGCAGATAGTGTAAAGTTGAGGGGTATTTGAGGTTGAGAAGGCTAAAACAGAAAGTAGGCCCAATTCCTTAGAAATTAGCCTCAAAGATGAAACCACCTGCATTTTCCTCCTTGATATTTTAGAATCTACGGTCAATATTTTTTTTCAATTATATAAGTTTTAGTACATGTACATCAAAGGATCCTCAGCTCTGAAGAAGCCTCAAGTATCTCCAGCACAGAAAGGGCTTTTAATATAATTTCAACTCATACTGTAGATATATTGCTACCAATTTATCTCGTTATAATAGTAAAAATAGTCACTAATGGAACAAGGCAACGCAATACTTTAGTATGATATTTGTAATATTTTATCATACCTTTTGAAGACAGCTAGAAATGTACACATATCAGTGATTATTCCCCCACCAAAATATGCTTGTGCTACCCAAGTCTTGAGTACCCTACCAAACCCAACCTGCGGACTTCCAGGAAAAGAGCTATAAACATTCTGTCTGCCATTCTGGATGTCTTCCTGTCTCCCAGGCATGAGAAAGCAGCTGGTATATAAATGTACTGTAATGAAAAACTTTACCCTCAGGTTGGCTGAGAAGGTGTGAAGGGTGGGAAGCTGCAGGACTAGCAGTGTTTGACTGGAGCGAAGAGAACACGAAGATGAAAGAAATGAGGACCACCAGAACACCCGCAAACAGGATCTAAGAGAGCATTTTAAAATGGTTTGGGATTGCATAAGAGTGGTACAGAAATATATTTTCCAGTAAATAGAAGTGCAAATGAAAGAAAAAAAGGATGAGGCTGTGAGGATCAAAAGATGTTAAATATAGGCCAAGGTTGGAAAGTGTAAAGAGTTGTGGGATTGCCGGAAGAAGGAAAGAGGAAGTCTATTTAGGGTGGTGACTCGAGGCCTCTGGGAGCAGCCCTGAGCCCTGACCAAGCCCTCCAGGGCTCACCCTTCTCCAGTCACCTAATTCCCCTTTAGAGCCACCTGTCAATCATGCCCCTGAGGGAGCCCAATGGTGTGAGAATGTTCTTCCCAAAGCACTCTTTCCATTATCCTCGCTAAACCTGCCTCTGCCGTAGGGATGCATGCAGATTGCTCACATTAAGAAGCAAATTGATTATGAACTGAGTTTTGTCTACCAACAATTTTTAATATGTAATCTTGTCATGAGTGAACGAAAGTCATTAATAATACAGTAAGCAAAATGTGCTACAGTTAACCTTAAATTATAACTTACAAAGAGCATTCTTGCAGTTTCTTCTTTGATTTATGAGCTCAGTTTATTCTATGCAAATTCATGCACAGTTTCTAATAAGAGGGAGGAGGAAAGATAAAGGAGCTTTGAATATTTTATAAGCTTTTTCCACTTACCTTAATTTAGAATTATGAGGCTGAATATGTAAGTAGAGAATAATTACCTATTACTAGTCTCCCACATAGTTTATCTATTTCAGCTCTGAACATCCTGAGCAATGCAAAGCATAACTGTTTTAGTACCTGTACCACTGTGAATATGATAATTAGGCCTCCTTCAGCGTTACTTGTTGCTGACACATGAGAAGATCGACACTGTAATATAACCAGACAGTCCTCACTGTTGTTTAACATACACTTCTAAAATAATACACTGGTTGTTCAGTATTTCACTCATTGCAAACATTTAAAGTGAACTTTTAAATGGGGATTGTGCCCCGAAAAATTCCCTTGCCTTTATTATCCCACTGCTGCATCCTGTAAGCACCACAAATGCAGAATTAAGCACACGGAGTTGTACTGAAGAAGGTAAGACAAGTAACTTTTCCAAGAGAAGAAGGGTGGGTCTGCTTTTCTCCTACCTCCCTACCCCAGCCACCCCATCTCACATAGCATTGCTATGTCTCCAAGGTCTCAGGCTTTAGCCCACATCAATGGCCAGGGGAAGTGAATGAAGAGAAACAGGAAAAACTCAAGGCTTAGGAGACTCAAAAAGAACTAACTGAAATGGATGAAGTTAATAATGCCTCTGCATAGAAAAAAAAAAGTTGTTCAATTGTTAACTGATCACAAAGGGAAGGAAATGCTTTTCAGTGTTATCAGAATTTGACGGAGTCAAGAGAAGGATATGGTGACTAGCTGGTGCCTCTTCAGGGTGGTGAAGCCTTGGGGAGCAGAATTTCTTAGCTGAGGGCTTGGGAGCACTTCTCTGGTGAAGGCTCAAGAGCCACAGCCTTGGCCAGGTAACCCCCGCAAGTTCCCAGACTTCAGTATTCACACACACTCTCCCAGGGAAGTCACTAGCAATGGCAGCTTTTTTTTTTTTTTTTTTTTTAAGGAATCTGGACCTGGGGAGAATATTGAAACTGACCAGCCCATTTAATTTAGGAAATGGGATACAATGGACAGCCAGGTCTTCAGTGCTATTACACACAAATGGATTCAGAGCCCACAGAAAGAATAATGCCCTGGCCCCAGCCCACTGATCAACACACTCAGCCAGAGTTCCAGTTTGAAAAGATACAGTACCTCACATTTGTTTTGTCTTCTTAGATTACCAAAAGAAACTCTTAAGCACCTAGTGATGTGCTGAATTATCTAAAAAATAACATGGATTGAGAGTGAACTGTCCTTTGCATTAGTTAGGGCTCAAGGCAAATACAGAGCTGTGGTCTCCTCTTCTATCACAGCAGATGCTGATCAAATTTAGCAGAGAGCAGGCAGCTTCCCAATAAAGAGAAGAAGAAGGTTTTTCTCTCCCAGTAAATTGTATCATTGGATTTTGTGATAATTGGCACCTCATATTGTGTTATAGTGATGGTGTCAGACCAACCGCCAAACAGAACTAATGAGTTAAATATCTGTCAGTGGAATACTTTGGGTCTGATTAAGGCCACTGCAGATTTGTATATATCTCTCTTTATTTTTTCTTGTGGTCAGTATATTGAATTATCAAGATTATTATTCTATTAACATCAATTATCAATGAGTGAGCAAGTTATAATCCATGCTCTTGATCACGGGAAGAAAATTTTGGAGGACAATAATTGACATAACAAGAAAGAAAGGCACACTAAAATGAAATTTTATAACTATAGATTCTCGTCCAACTGCTGCTTCAAATTCTGTGACATACAAGTTTCAGGTAGTGGGCTAATCCTGGGAAATAATTTACAAAGCTTCATCAGGAAGCAGGCTCTTCATTTTGTGCATTAAACATATTGTTTATTTAATCCTGATATCAGCTCTATGACGATATTTTGTTACAGTATTATATTTCTGGCAAGGAACTGCAACATCATTTAAACGACTAATATTTATTAAAACACTTTCTCTGAGTCTAATTGCATGCTGAGCACAGATTAAGGAAGAATATAACAGAAGAGGGAAATACCACCCCTGCCATAAAGGATGTTTGAGTGATGGTAGAGTTATAAAGTGAAATGTGAAGAAATAGATAAAAAACTAAAAACAGAAGAGGGAAATAACGATATGGCACAATGTAATATCAGAGCTGTCACTATGCATTATATAGTGGATTGTCAAATGAGTGGCAGAGATAGAAACTGCTATTAGTTTAGAAAAGAAAGAGAAAATTACGGGCTAAAGTGGTCTGAGAAGATTGAAGGAGGAGAAGAGAGCTGACCTTGGTCCTGAAAGATGCGTAGACTTCAGATGCAAGAAGGTCAGGGAGACACAATGCAGTGTTTCAGATGGCTTCATAGGAAAGAAATGCCTCAGGTGATTAAGCACAAGCTCTAGTTTGGAGGTAAAGAATTGTTCAATCAGCTAAGAGAAGAGAGCTCAGACAGACAATGCAATGTAAAGTGTAAGGCATTACACAGTAGGACCTCAAGGAGGAGAGAAAATAATTTGGATTATATTCTTGTAGAAAAATTAAATCATCTCAATTTTAATCCAATATGCTGTTAGTACCTACTTGCTGTTAATTGCCCTAACTGATCACTTTGGCAGTAGTCTTGTACTTTGTGTCTCAGAGAGCATTCTGTATCCTGTCAGATACTTTCATTATAGATTTCAAACTTAAAATCAAGCTCACTTCCAACAATATTTGATCATATATCTCTGTCCCTCTGTTATATTATATATATGCATATATATATATGCATACACACACACACATACACACACACACACACACATATATATAATTCATTTCTGATGTCTATTTAGGGGAAACAAGCTCAGTTTTCACATACACAATATACACATACTATAAATTAATATGCTATATTTATTATAAAATATAAATTAAAACATTAATTTGAAAACATAATAAATGGATTGCCAAAAATTCATATTTTAAATTATTATCAGAATACCTTCATATCAGACTTTCTGCTGCAGTTTTACATTATTTGTAATAATATTTTCATCAAAAGCAATGAGACCGAATGTGCTTCACATTTCCGAAAGCCTTGGTTTAACACCTTGTGATAGAATAACTTTACAATCTCACACTGATTGCAATTTGTTTTCATCCTGAGGTTTTTGGCTTCTGCAACTGTAAAAGTTACCTCATGAGTATCTGATGCCCAATTGACTTGGCTAACTTGTCATGAACACACTTTTCAATACTATAAATCTATTGAGCCAAGATATTTGTCAGAATTTTGCTAGTCAATTTTTACTTTACTTAATGTCAAGTAGGTTAGAACATTTTTCATGATATCTTCAATGCATTTAGATTGAAATTTTCATCGCCATTTTTTGGTAAAATTACCATGCCAGGATAGAAACCTCCTTTCTAATCATCCATTATCAAAATGGAGTTTCCTTTCCTGCTCTTTGACTTCCCCCTCTTTAGATCTAATTAGATAGCTTTTATTTTGCCTGACAATAGGGCTAAGGAAGAGAAATGTTGACTCTGCTATGCCTTAACAAGGCAATTCTCCTGGGCTTCCATTGTTGTCACTATCTCAGTCCACACATTCCTTCAGAATCTACTTACCTGGGTATGCATAAATTAAAAGAGAATTAAAGAGCTTTAGTGCCCCACCAAACCCTCTGTGCAATGGAATCCTCAGCCTTCAGACATCAAGATGTCTCTGAGTCATGTGACTCTCTGACCGAGGGACTCAGGGAGTTCCCATGGCAAATTAAAAATTCAATGTTAGAAATGTAATTCTTTTACTAGTACAATTTCTCATTCTCTTTCCATATCTCCAGAGTTGTTCTGTTTTGATTGTATCACTCTGCAAACAATTGTTCTGCACCTGTTTTGGGTGTGTGACACCTAAAGGAAAAGGAATTTGTGATTGGATCCAAGAACTGCTGCCATTTTGTGCTAGTGAGCACACTGGAAACACTTTTCTACACACAGCACTTTGACCAGCAGGGGATCATTGTATGTTAGGATTTCACAAGAAGTATATACAGATAAGACAGAATCCCAACTAAGGTTTCTGTTGTTTGTTTTATTTTTGTAATATCTTCCTCCATTCCCTGACCATTTCCCCCCAACCCTATACACAGGCTTGGTCAACAATTTACCCTACTATGCATTCAATAGATGTTTTAGATATAAATTGAATCTAAAGCATTTTCACAGAGTAATGCATAGTTAATTCAAATACATGTTCACAGGCACATACACAAACCATAGTGCAAATGATAGTTTCTCCTGTGACAGAAATGTTATCTAAGGGACCCTCGCCCAAGTGTAACTCCTAAAGGCCTGACACAATGTCAGAAATGTCTCCTATCAAAGTCATTCTTAACAAGTTATTTTCATTATTCTCTCCTACTTAGGATATAAGTTATGTATACTTAAAGCGATAGTGCATAACACATGCCATGTTGAAATCATGTTATTAATACCAATAGACGAGTTTAAAATTCAGAGTTTAATTATAAAGCTGAAGTTTTAAATGTCATAGGAATTAGAAAAAGAAAAGATGAAAATGAGTTGCAAAAGCAGGGGATGTGTTTCTGGAGAAGGGTCAAATTAATCTGGATATTGAGGGCTGAGTAGGACTTGCAGAGTTGACACAGGGACAGAAGCTCTAGGCAACAGAAGAGCACTATGACAGGATTCTTTTGCAGGGTGGGGCCCATCAGAGACTCAGAGGGTCAGCATCAGACCCTTGGAGTTCACTGTGCTGTGTGCTCTCCTGGGCGTTTTTTTCCCAAAGATGTATTTCTTGCCTATTTCAAATGAAAATACCCTCCTAGGAGTGTCAACTCTGTCGACTGAATTTTCATATCTCCCCATTAAATAATCAGGATGTGATTGGGATGTTACATTTATGAGGCAGTTTTTGAAACCTTTTTGAAGATAATTGTCAGTTACTGCAATGAAAAAACGTGCCCTTCATGCGACTTTCCTCTCAAAGTTCTCCAACTTCACAATCTGGTGAGTTTGAAATTCTTGGCTGTATTATTGCTTCCCATAAAGACTAAAATGGAGGGTGATTTTGAGGGACTGAGGCGGGTGGCGCAGAAAATAAATACATGATACTCCAGTTGCTATATAAAACCATTGTATTGGGAGGAATGAGGTAAACAGCACACTTCGACGGTATGTGTGACTCACCTCACTCTGAATACCACTCTGGCTTCTTTGATTATTCACTGAAGGAATGTAGCATACTCCGGAGGCTAACAGCATTTCAGAGGTCACTTTTCTTACCTTGTAACTAAGGCATAATTGTTGTAGATTCATAACTAAACCCTATGTTGTCCTCAGCTCTTTAGTATTTGCCTTTCTCCCAGCATGTCTACGGATAAGGCATAACACCTTTGCGGCTTACCAGATAGTAGCCATGTTATATATCTACACCATCAAAAAAGCAATCCCATAAATGATATGGGTAGGGAAAACATGGCCACTGCAATTAATGGAACTGACTCCAATGTTCTCAGGGAAATGAATGTATTTCACCATAACATAAACTCATAACCAGACCAACACGTTCCTGACTGTGAGAAGTTTTCTGCTTAGTATTGCTGTGCATACATGATGGATGACCTTGAATGTTTATATACAGTGCTTTTCTCTTTGATCAGTTCCTCAAGAATCAGTGCAAGCTGTCACGGACACTTTGTTCTTTCCCTTGAGTCTTCCTGTTTTCCATTCACTTTCACACTTAAGTAAGGTCTGTAAGTTATGTTTCATGTATACAATTCTGCCCCTATTGCATGCCATCTGAGAGCATAGGCAAATATTTCATCTTTTTAATTTGTTAATTCTCTGAGTCAAGGATACACTGGAAATGATGTATCCAAGGACTCCTATAGACATGTACACATAGTAAAGATCACAGTACTGTAGATTTTCAGCCATATTCCACAATTAAATGAAACTTTTGTGGTCTTAAGAGGGTAAATTTATTTTTCATGTGAAAAAGATGTGAATTGTTAGAGCCAGAGAGTATACTGTGGTACGCTGTTATGAATCATGTGTATCTGGATTCTGGCTATTTTATATTTTCTCCTATGACTTTTTGATTCAGCATGTGATTTTCCTTAGCCAGTGGGGTATTCACTGACCAAAAATGGAGGTTTGAGAAGCCTGAAAAATGAAGCTGACTTTCTGAGAAGGCTCTCAATACCACTTTAAGAATCCTAAGATCATTTGTTCAATAAACATAGTCCAACTAACAGCAAGAAATTTTAACAATATATAGGAGGTCAACTATCATCATCCAGTACTCACTAACCATCAAAAGATTATCAGATGACTGTAACCATGAAATGAGATGAGAAGAAAAACCATACAGCTGAGCCCAACCTAAATTCCTGACCAAAAAAGTAAATGTTTGCTATTTTTAGCCACTTGTTTGCACAATGTTTTACTTTGCAACAAAGAATAAATAACATATATTTTAAACTGAATGGTAGTATGATCTAATTAAAGTTATAAAGGGTTCTCTCTGGCTATTATATGCAGAATATGTTAAAGAGAAATAACGGTGGAAACAGGGAGTTTCTAGCCAATAGAATTCAAATAAACATGATGCAGAGGCTCAAAGATGCTTTAGCGAGATAGATTGCTCCCTTAAAGAGCTGTTTACATCATATAAAGAGATTGATTCTTCTGTCAGAGACATATGGCCCAGAATATATCCAAAGCCAAAAAGCATACATGTGAAGTATCTCAAATCATCCAATCTGAGACAAGTTATATTACTATGGCCTTAATGGGAACCCTAGGCTAAACCTATATGATAAATATCCACTTGAACCCATCTGAAATTCCTGACCCACAGTATCAAAAATAAATGAAAACACTATTATTTTAACAGTATCTTTTATGCTGCTTTATTACACAGGAACAGTTAACTGAAACAGAAATTAATACCAGGAGTGGGATACTAATAAATTCTAAAATATGCACCATTGGTTTGGGAACTGGGCAGAAGGTTACATTTGAAAATAAAGACAGATCTATGATACACAGTGGCAGAATTTTAAAAGTACAAAATACTAATGTTAAGGCTTAGAACATAGAAAATGTACTTAATGGTTTTTGCGGCTCTTATTAAAATAGTATCTAGATATAATATTTAAAATATCAGTTTGACTTTGGATAGTGATGTATTGTAAGACAAAGATATGTTAAATAGAGACTGTTATTTGTCAGTAAATTTGAAAGACATATGGAAGGGGGCCTAAGTCAGAATGGGAAATAAAACTATTTTTTCCCTTGTTTCTGTAGCCAGCCAAAGATTCTCAAAGAAAGAAGTGGCTTCTTTATATAAAACAACTTAAGGATGTGATTGCAATATTGTTTGTTAAAAGCTCAGAAGATAACAAGTGGCACCTTCTCCAGCAGAGCACATACCTTCAGGAATCTAAAGGTTTTGTTCATCACCAGCCTAACATGCCCCAAATAGAGAGACTAGTCTTAAACAGAAATGTTGGTGTGACTTTTTCTTATTTATTGGCATGAGATCAACTTTATACTTAAGAAATTTACAAGGTCTGTAAAGAAATCATTATTGATTAGAGGATTCAGTGGATGTTAAATGAGTTAATATGTGGAAAGCATGAAGTTCAGTGCCTGGACCACAGAAGCACCATATATTACTGTCATCATCATCATCATCACCATCATCATCATCATCAATATCACTACTTTAATTTCTGTAGTTTAAAGCTTAATTACAATTATGATTAAAAATTTAGGAAACTGGGGATATACAGAACTAGCTTCCTGGATGACACATTCCTGGGTGCATCCTAAAGATCCAGTAACAAAGGCAGCTGCTCCAGGCTGAGGCAGCAGCTTGCACAGTGGCACAGGAGAAAAAGGATCTCAAGAGGAGCAGCAAAGCATGTTGATGACCAGTGGTGACCTAATGAGCTGACATTATACTTACTTAGTTTTGGAGGAATCTCAGAGCATAATGAGATCTTGGAGGAATGACCAAGAGAGCATGTCCTATTATTAATTGAAATGCGTTAAACATTCCATGGTTTCTCTTACACGAGAAACCCTAAATATAAATAAAGAGCAAAACATACCTGTACCGACTCCATACAAGAAAGGTAAATATTATGCACTGCAAACATGTATGCGAGAAGAGGAAAGAGGTGGAGATATGGGAGGAAGAGAAGAGAAAGGGGATGAAAAAACAAACGAAGATGTGTTATGTACATGTATCAATTTCCCACAAGGAATGCAAATACATGTACTGCAAATATGTTCTAATAAAAAACATTGTAAAGAGAGAGAATGGCCTAGGTGGAGGACTGATGTGGTGAAAAATTTTGCTTTCTGATTATTAGTTCATTACCTCAAAAGAGCTCCCCCGAGGTAAGAAGAACACTCCCTACTGGATACTGTAGGGAGTAGGAAGCTATGCGAGATGAAGTCCTCAATTTGAAGAAACACATCCTGGTAAGGGAGGTGGAGCATGAATGTGAAGACGTGCAGTAGAAGGCAGCTGTGCTGAACATCCTTGGGTTTGCCAGGATTCTGAATGTCAGAGAAAGTTGAGCTTCCTTTCTGCTGGTGTGGCCAGGAGAATATTTTGTATTAGCAGTGCTAGCTTTGTGGCCTTGAGCCTTATAGGGCAGGTAGATTTCTTATGCAAATACCTGTGTGAAGATAGACTCCGGCAGAAGAGTGGTCACAAATGTGCATGTGCTATTTAGCAGGGGAGTGAAAATAGGCTTGAAGAACAAGGTTTGAAAGCAAAAGAAGTATTTCTGAAATATATTACCAGAAACACTAGTTTTCCAAGATGATAAGTAGAAAAAAATGATTTTTTTAGTGTGTATATATATGTACATGATTGCATAAGCAGGCAAATGCATTCATTTTTGGGTATGTGTGTGTACATGCGTGTTGCATAAACATTAAACACATCAGAAAACTAAAATAAGAGATTAGTGGTACAGATATGGCTAGAAAGGTAAGTTGAGAACAGATCGTGGAGGTCCTTGGAAAGACTGAGTGGAGAGGTGACATCAAAATAGCAGAACACAAAGGAGATCCACTTGGAAGAGAGACTGAAGAAAGAATAAAGCAACAGATAGGAAGGTTTATTTTCATAAATCCTACCAGAAGACTAAGGCAGTGTTTTGTGTATGTTTTAAATCATTTAAGCCCCATCCCCATTCTTTTTTCTCTTATAAAATGAATGTAAAACACGGAATAGAATACATTTTAAATTTTCGTTGCCTAGATGACAGACATTCTGAGAGCTCAGGTTTTTCTGAGGATGGAGACAGTAACAGACGCCCTCTAGAGACTCTGGAAGCAGGAAGAGAGACTGTGGTTTCTGCTTTGGTGGTGCACACTCACAGCTCCAAGTAGCTCAAATGATGCGCAGCGCCAGGACCCAGGCCTAACAGAACATCTTGTTCTTTTGACTTCTCATTCTCAGCTGGTTCTCAAGATTATCTCATTTTCCTCTCCCAGAGCCATTAATGTTATCATCCTGAATTCCGGTTAAAGGGCATCCTTTGCATGGCTTGGCATGGTTCCCAGATATGTATTTCATCCAAAATATAGAGACCAAATTACCAATAAAGAAATTATGAGTGACTGCCGCTGCTCTGTCTCTGTCATCCTCCTCCACAGTTGAATACTCTTCATTGTTAGGGACTCATTTTTTCTTGCAATTCAGCTTAAATTTTCCCTCACTTGGCTTCCTCCCATCACTCCTAATTATAGGCTAATAAAGCCTTTGGATTACTGTGAGCAATTTTCATCCCTCCCTTCTCCCACCTCAGCTTTTGGCCAGAGGTTTTCTGGACACAGCCCGGGACTGTACAAAATAGTGACCAAACTGTACATGCTTATTCCACAGAATTAAGATCTAGGGTGTGAAACTTTATGCTCAAGGGTTGCCTTCTATTTTCAATCATTCTCCTTGCTCCCAGTCTAAGAAAACTATTCATTATAAAATTATCTTGGCTGAACGTTTCCTGAAACAAAGTGGAAATCATAGAAATGGGTCAGTGGAAGGGGCTTGTGGGACAGATTTCAGTGAAGGGAAATACTATTCCGAATTGCTGAGCCCAGGCTTCTATTTCAATATAGCCTGTCTGCTTACAACTGCTGGAAGGTTTTGATTTTTCTAGTCACAGGAAAAGTTGTACAGTTCAAATTGTATTCCCAGGCTAGCCCCTAACCCATTCCAACTTGCATTCTTAGTGAAGTTTTTTCCCTGTCAAGATCAAAGAACCTCACAGCATAAAACATTGAGGGAGAGTTTAGGAACAACCACGGATTTCTAATTGTATGATCTTTGGAAAGTTACTGGACCATGTATTTATTTTGAAGTTTCAAGGAAATATTTTATAAAGACTGATCAAAGTGAAATATGGAGAATGATATGATTATCGTTAAGCCAAGGGCTAGTAATACTCACTGGGAAAGAAGTTCAAAAAAAAAAAAAAAAGAGGAAAGCTAAGGACTAGAATATTAAGGAAGAGCTTCTTGAGAAGAGAGTGTATTTAGGACAGAACTCCAAGGAGAGCTAGGATTTAGTAATTGATATCCTGAAGTTGGGCATCTCAACCAGGTGAGCACTATAAACAAAGCTTCGTGTTTCCTAAAACTAAGGCTTTAATTCACATTAGCCTTCCCCTTACGTGTATACTCACAGTTATAAAATGTGAAATCTAACCTGAAACCTCACAGGGTTCTGTGGATCACTCCAAATAATTATGGACTAAAGTTATTCTATTACCTTCCCTGTTTATACTTTAATTTTTTTGGTGCATTCAGTCCAAACCTCCCAATCCTGCTAGTGCCTCAATCATTACCTACTACTCTTCTCTACTTATCTCACTCCTCCATAAATCATAAAGACCTGCTTAAATTGCTCTTTGTAGAGTGAATAACGAGAGATAAATAAAGTTGGTTTTATTAATGACCCCAGATTGGGGGCAATGACACGGGCTTTCCAGTGCCATGGGAATCAATCAGGATGGCCTGACTCTGGGGACATTTCGAATGGCTTGCAGACACCTCTGATGACAGGGGAGGTGAGGAGAAAGCCCTCCCATTGGCTTTCTCTGGCCTGGAAATCAAACATGATTTATCTACATTAATGGGCTTCATCTTTGTCTTATTATCCCAGCCACAGCTTGCGACCCAGGCCGACTCTCTTGCCTTTTAATAAACAGATTTAATAGGACTGATAGTTTGGTAATTTGTAGAGTAAATTAGATTTAATTTGGCCTGAATGCCACTGATTTCTTATATTGTTCAAAACAATCTTAACAGGGATGCGTGTCATCCCAACACATTCTCTTCTGATGCAGCTGAAAATAGCTGACTGACAGACTTGGCTAAGAGGATGTCCTCCAACAAGACCGTGGCTCTCTTCCTTGCTGTTTGTGACTAAATTCACTTAGAAATACAACCCAGGAGGTTGGGTATAGTAACCAAGATAACAATAAATCCATTGATAATTCCACTGTATATCCATTGTTTGATGCTTTTGCATAATACAGATCTGAATAGTATCTTTTTACATATAAAACATCAATATCTGGGGGATTTGTCAGAGAAATAACTACATATTTCAATGCAAATCTCCAAGCCTTCTTAAATGAAGGTATGAATGCAGTTTTACTTTTGCTTGATGACTGGAAATTAGTTTGATCATCACACATTCTAGAAAGCAACTAGAAAACAAGGCCAGTGTGCTGAGCACCTGCTCTCACATTAAATGGCCCCCTTCTTATAGCTCAAATTCTAGTCTTTCCTTTGTCTTTTCCCTCAAAGGCAACTGGTATTCTTTAGTGTTATTGGGCTGTCTAACAGTTACAGCCTTCCTCACCTCTGGTGTACTCATTTGTTCTGATCACCAAAATATTCTGGCTCTGGTATCTTTAAATTATCTCAGCTCTTTCATGTTGAGAGCATGTGGCCCAGGCTTGTCAAGTTCATCAGAAGTAAAAGCACCCTTGAGTTTTTTCTCTGCTCCTATGACTGGCAGCATTCTACAGGTATGTGTTTTGTCACCATGGACTCAAAAACAAAGTCCCCCCGTTGATCAATAATAATAACAAGAGAAAGAAATGTATTAAGCAAGCAAGATCCTGTGGCTGTTTGTTAGTGCGGAACATCTTATCCTATCCTGGGAAATTTACTTCTCCACTTTATAGTTTAACACTCTAGCATAGGATAAATTTTCCATTTGTTTTATCTAATTTTACATAAAACTGACATAAATAACCTTTCAGTGGGCTCTTATCGACAGATGAAATGTATTAAACATGTCAAATTTATGGTTTTTGTTTTTAATTGTTAGAATTTTTCACCCTGTGTATCATTCAGTGGAGAATCCACACAGAGACTGTCGTGTTTTCCAGAAAGGACAATGAACTGCCCCTTCTGTGATGGAAGCAAGCCAATGTAATCAACCTGCCTCCAGGTAGCTGGCTGGTCACCCTGGGGAATGGTGCCATGTCAGTGTTGGTCTCTGCAGCTGGCAGATTGGGCACTCAGCAGTGACTCTAGCCAGGTCATCTTGTGAGTGGGAGTACACATTGCTGAACCTATCTATGCACATGCTCCATCCCTGTCACCATGGCCATTTTGTTGATGAACATATTATGCAATGACAGGAGAGGCCAGCGGAAAAGATTGGTACCTACATAATGGGTCATCCTAGCCACAGGATTATTAAAATCCTGCCCTGCTATGAGCACTCTTTGGTGATCATTCACACAAGGCACAAAGATTCACATTGAGTACGTATCCAGCTGAGTTTTCCTACATACCTCTTCCCAGACCTTCTTGTCACCAATTTCTTTCATAGTCTATCTAAGTGCCTGACTATCCAGCCAAACCATTCATAGTGCATGTATTGGTATAGAAGTGTAACTCTTGGCAGTTTTCCTTCTGGGCACTACCCAATATTCTGTTACTGGGAAGGATTCCCTTTATTATGATCTTTTAAGGCCATTTGGAATGGGGCGCTAGCAGCCTTAGAGTTTACAATGATGCCTGTGTATCATGCAGAATCATCTGTAAAACATGTGGCCAAGATTTTCTTCTCAGTTACCTGGTCCTAGAGAATTCCTTATAAAGACATATATTTAAGATAAAACAGCATAACATGAATAAGAACCATGAACATTTGGGATACCTCCTCATGCAACTTGTAATGTCTGAGATGCTTCAGTCTGACTTTATGTATATCATTTTTCTTTGAAGTCTGCACATGCAACTTCATGGCCTGGTGGATCAGAAATACCAATTTGTTATGGGGAACTTAGGTTGCATGGTATCTTAGTGGCCCATGGTCAAACATTCATCTATGAAAGCCAAGTAGCAAGTCAAAATCAGTACCTCAACATAATTATAGTTATGTGAAGAGTAATATGGTTTTATTCCAAAATCCTAAGGAAAGTCTGTTCTATGATTCACCTATAAAGGCTTGCCATGGACTATATACCACATTCTAATCTGCCATGGACACATCAAGAATCTGTTGTTCTGCTGTGTCATATGGTCCAAACGACAAAGCAGTTTATAGGGCAGCTCTATTATAGATCCATCTTTTATTCAGAGTCCTACCCTCAAATTAGCAGCTTTTTATGTTCCTCAGTAATGATCAGAGAAGAATATCCAAAGAATGCATGTTGCCTCCAAATTCCAAAGAGTCCCATAGGCATTATGCCTCTTGCCTAGTGATATAAGGAATAGTGATAGAAGGAATCAGATACATCAACTTCTTCTCTTTGAAAGGAATATTTTGACTTGCTTCAGACCACTGGACACTTAGACATTAAACAGTGTCAGCCTGCTCTTGATTTTGTAGGATTTATTTCTCATCCTCTAGCATTCAAGAGTCTTAATAATGTGTATAGAGAAGGGGCTACTTACTGATTGCTTGCAATACAGTTCTAAGGAGTGCTTTCAAAGAGGAGGTGGATAGCTTAACACAGACCACTGTGCAGGTTTTTACTCTAATCATGCAAGGAATTTTAAGATGTGAAAGTTAGAGGCATAGAAATATTTTATTATGCAGAATTTTAAAAGTACACACTTGAGAGAGGCACACTGTGCTTTGGGGTTGGGGATACAAATGAGTTCTTGGATGTATCCTTTAAGATGGCTGATCAAAGATGCTTTGCCAAATAACATTCCTTGAACCCTTTGAATCTCTCTCTTAAAGTCAAGCTTCTTCCCTTAAGCTTCTCAATTAAGTTAATTCACAGACTATGTATTTTTAAGGAATTTTGGATATGATGGACCTAGAAGAAGAAGTAAACAAGCCTAGGGAGCATAAACAAGTTTGGGGAATCCATACACAGAATACATATATGGATAGCATTCAGAAATTTTGATTATGACCTGAAGTTGCAATTTTACTAAAAGTATTATTTTCTTTGTCTTCTTTTTACCTTTCTTTATTTCTTCTGTCCTACTTCACATTTAGCATAATGCTATTCATGTAATGAACCAATGTGATGTTTTGTGGAAAAGAAAGGCAATCAAGATTCCTGTTGGCTGAACTATATTAACACAACATTGGAGTGCACAAGCATGAGCTGCAGTCTATGAGGACAGACTGACATTTATGTGAGTTCTCATTGCCTCTAATCTTAGAAGCATCCTGCAATAAGCAGGGTTCTTTGTCTCAGAAGTAGGTGGAGCAACTACACCTGTCTCCCAACAAGGAGAGTCAGCAGCAGTTGACAACATATGTGAGACACTAAATGACTGCTGCTTCCCTTTGCCCTTCCTAATATCCCTTAAGTCTCTGTGGCTAACCCTAACCAAAACCATACAGGAAATGGAATCCAGCCTAGGTGAGCTGACACATTATAAAACCAACGTACCTTAAAATCAGATACCCTGATTGTATGCTTCCTGTGTACATGCGTTCAGCAAAAAGGAAAGTATGATGAAAAGCAGATCCATCATTTCCAAGGAAAATACCACCATCCCGTGTTGTGAATGCGTCCTCCTTCATAACCACAAGAGGTTCCCTCCTTGTCATATTTTGGATTGAAACCTGGTCATTTGGACCATACAATGACCAATTAAATTTCCACCATTCATCTAGGATTGGGTAACCTGATACTGCCAGCAAGTGACTATGAGGAAAAAAATAGTCCCTGGAATTCTGGATCTATAGGGTTCAAGGTAAGAGCAACATCATAGTAGAATTTATATCCCAAATAAGCAGCTTACTGTTACATTGTCTTCAGGAAGAAAGCAAAAAAGAAGGAAGGAGGGAAGGAAGGAGGGGAGGAAGGAAGGAAGGAAAGAAAGGCATAAAGAGAGAAAAAATATAAAATTGATTTATATGTGATTCTGGTCTGGTCTGGTATCTTCAAGTTACTCATGAGGTAACAGATTATTGGGTTACTATAAAAAGTGATTTAAAAATATTTTTTAGCCCTCATGAAAGAATCTGTCCTGGTTGAAAAATGTGTACAATGTACATGGGTTCTAAGACAGGATAGTCTTCATTAGCAGCGACATGAACTTGAAACTTAAATTAATGGCTTAGAGATCATATAGGAAGGAAAATATCAGTTTGCAAATAAGGCAAGCTAGAATCAGGAGTCCTCAAAGGCACCTATTTTTTTACTTGAAGGATATGCCTGAACCCTCTAGAACTTGGGACACCTTGTGTGAAAGAAATGTTCTTCTACTTCCTGCCCAATGATGCAATCATACACCAAAGGGAGTGAAAAGAGAGTCCCGGCAGGCTCATGGGGGGACATCCAAATCTCTGATGCAGCTGGAGTGCTCATCGGGTATCCCTGTTCTACCAAGATTCTTACCTGGCATGATAGCCCTGGGCCATTCACAGAAGTCCAAAGTGCTTCCTTTACCCTCACTTTACTAAAAAGAGAAAAGAAAATGAGAACATAATTTTAGGTATGAGAAAAAAATCCAAGACAGTACATTTATTTTTTTTAATTTAGAATAAAATTCAAGGTTTTTAAATAAGGGTTCAGCTATCTGAGATATTTAGCTCTGAAGAATCCCTCAGCTTTCAAGATCCCTAAGTGTAGAGCTTTCAGAGAGTAAAACAGAACAATCTTCCTTTGTCATTCCTTCTAGATGACTCACCATTATTTGAAATGCCTATAGCTGTCTTTGTTACTGAGGCAGTGTTATCTGTGAGGACTGAAGCCAGCCACCTAATGTGGGCTAGGGGAGACCCTAGGCTCATCCAGAGTGGACCCTCAGTGTCCATCTGAGACCACATAGGTGAGGCAACTCTCCAAAAACCATCCAGGTAGGTGTAGCCCCTGATCCAGGCTCCTGGGGCCACTTAGTTGGTGGCACTTCTGTATCTCTAGAAACTCTGGTGACTTTTGATAAATCCCCAGCTTTCCAATGCATTGTCTTCCTGTTTCCCACCACTGGGAATATTGAAGGGACCCCAGATGGCTCTACCTCAGGAAGGGGCTCCAGGAGCAGTCCCATAAGCCCTATAGGTGAAATAAAAAGGAGGTTGTCTATTCTTAAGGATATCAGGGCTTCTCCTTCATCATCATCACTGTACATTGATCACACCACAAAGTTAGGGTATTTTTCTCCTTCTAGACAGTGGCCTGTGAAGGGCATTCCTGAGGGACTTTTCCCTGAGTTTAAGCCTTCAGGCACATATCTTGAGAAGATTGCTTCATCTAAATGAGGGAAGGTGTGGGAGGGAAGAAACATAGGAAGCGATTAAAACAGTATCTTCATTTCTCTCTCCCTCTCGAATCCTCCCCTCCCGTCTGCCCTCCTATGTCTCTACAGAGAATCAAGGCATAAAACTGACATGCCCAGGAGGAGCACCAATCCATGAAACATACACCAATACATCACCTCAACCACTTGACTATCAAAAAGAGTAATCCAGGTAACACATGGCAGATGACAGGGAGAATCAGTGTTTACCGAAACTCTAGAGGTGTCCCTTGAGCTAAAATGTCAATCAGGGAACAAAGGAGAGAGAAGGGTTGTGTGAAGCCCAGCAGCTATTGTTGCTGAGGCTTACTGGAAAGACGACCTTATCTAATCCACAGAGTGACTCTCAGGGAGAGTGACTCTCAGGGGTGTTATTATTAAGATCCCTACTTTACGTATAAGGAACCTGAGGCCGGAGCCTGTGTCAATCTCTCCAAAATCACACCATTCATACGTAAGGCATGAAATGCCAGGGCCTGGGCAGGGTGATCCTGGTTCTTACACTCTGCACAATGCTGAGGCCGAGAGCTTGGTGAGGACAAAATGAATCCCCACATAGGAAATCAGAATTAAAGCAGCCACTGCCAAATTCCTACAACTCTCAAGGAAGCCTACCCTGTCCAAGCTGGCTGCTTAGCCCAAGCCTGATCCACCCACTCTGTAGATGGCTTGGCTCCATCAGGCTGTTAGCACTGGGGAGCAGATGCTCACTTAATCCTTGGGATTAGTGCCAGATCATGGAGAATAATCAGCAGTCAGCCAAAGCGCAACCCAGGTGGCACCTCGCACGCACACACTTTCATATCCACTTTCTTAAATGCAAAGCTGGTGCTTAGCTCTGCCCTTAAATTCTTTTCTGGAATGCATAGAGGAAACCGGAAGTTCAGATGAGACTGACCAAAATTCTGGCCATCTTACTTGACAAAGGAGATCCAGTATCTTACTGTTTGGACTGTATTTTGAAATCCCTAAAAGAATGACTTAATGTATATGTCTGTGCATGAGAGACAGAGAAACTGATTGAAACAGAATGAGAAATACACGCAAAGATAATGCCACTATGTTCTTAAAGTATAATCATTCTATTTTTGATATATCAATATGTTATATCCATAAATGGGAAATACATATTTTTTAGTGAACCAAACATAGATTAGAGAGAAAGAACCTAAAACCAAAAGATGCAGGGGACCCCTAAAGAACTGCATGACCCTGGGCAAGTGACCCTCAGGACTTAGCCGCACTCCTCATTTCAAACGTAAGTAAAGCAGCTTTTGCCCTTCCTGTCCCCTAAGCTCATGGTGAAAGGATCTATATGTAAGTACTTTAGAAAATAGAAAATGCTAAATAAATGAAAGGGGTAATTATCAATCATCATCATCATCAACAACATCATAATTTAATCCTGAGGATGACAGGCATGGCTGAAGAGAAACAGACTCCATTATAATTATCTGGAAAACACAGCCAAAAGCACATTTAAGCCATATTTCCCACCTACTACATTGCTTACTTCTGTACTTTCTGTTCTGAATCCCAGAGATTCATTTGGGAGCATTGCTGCTTTGTTACAGTAAGGCAACAGCTGGCATAAAATTCACAAATTAAGAAGGAGCCCCTCCTGTATTCAACTACCTCTAGCTTGAGAAAGGTTTACATTTAAGCAAAAAAAAAAAAAAAAAAAAAAAAAAAAAAA
>NW_022900942.1:45894759-45968215 GCF_012274545.1 Fukomys damarensis
AAAAAAAAAAAAAAAAAAAAAAAATTACATGTGGCTTACTCTTTGTGGAACATGTATGCCTCCCAAATACAGGGTCTAATTCTATCTCAAGCCTTCCACCAGCATTCATATCCTTTTGGAAGGCTCTGAGTATCCCCAAGCTCCTCACAGTAAAGTGTCTTTGATCTGGGAATTGACTGATGCTAATCAAATTGAGAAGCCAAGAAAACAAGCATAATTTTAAATCCCCAAGCCTCTAGGGAAAGGTGACTCCACCTCTTCTTAATGACTCTGTGACCTGTGGTCTAAGTAAGACAGAAAGGGAGAGTGGTTGCTCACCATCTGGCTGATTCCTCTCTCTTTGGAATATCTCCCCACTCTAACGTCGACTCTTAGAACCTTTATTCAGTATCAGGTCTTCTGCATGGCCACACAACCACCGTGGGGAAAATTTATTAAAGAAGGTGCTACCCCTTTCTTGTGGGATTTGAGTTTAACTTTGTATTTCTTCTACATTACTTTTCTTTATTTCCCAAGTGTTTTACTTGGAACCTAAACTATTTGCAAAGAAAAAATACAATAAAATTTCTCTAATTTTCTTTTCCTTTGAAAAACATCTTAGATATTTTCTGTCCTGTTTCTCTCATTTCCATTATAGGTAAGCTGACTTCAAAAGATTCTTCTAGAGCAGTTTTCGCTGCTTCCTCATATTACTTTAATCCCTTTTAAAGTAATATTTTCACATCTGATAAACCCTCTTTGACCATTACATAATGCTTTTTACTTTAATTATGCATAGAATATTAATATTTCCAATACTAATTTCCTTTCTTTGCCTTCTCCTATTTTGTCTTTATCCATTTTTCTTTTATTTCTTTACCATCTTCTTTAGGTGATTTTTTTTTCCTTAAATTTACGAGTAATTCAATAGGGAAGTCATCAATTTTAATCTTGGATATTAAGGCATTTTAATTATTGGAGTAATATATATCTAACTGTTTCAGGATTCTTCTTAATGCTTTGGTTTTCTGGTTTTTTTGTCTATAGATATAAAATAATTGCATATGAAATGTTTGGTCATTTATAAATAAAAAGAAACAGTTTTTATTTATAGTTTTTGACCAAATACACATTTAAATTTGAGTATTAAAATCAAGATCAGAGGGGAGGAAAGGGTGAAGGGAGGGCAGGGCCTAGGGGAAAAAATGAGAACCAAGACCTGTCATGTAGAGGTACAAGATCCCAATGATGAATGTAACTGTACTGTATACCTAAAATGTACCAATAAACTCAATTTAAAAAATCAAGATCCAATCCATGTACTGTGAGCTATTTCCTACCATTTCCACATTATCTCCCCTTTCTTTTTCAAGAATTATTTTCTGGCTTTTGTAACTTGAGTTTCTGTACATTCTTTTTTCTACTATGTATTTTTTTTACTTCTGTTAGCTCGTTACTCCTGATACCCCCTGCTCCAATTGTATAGATGCCCCCTTCTTTGGTGTCTATCACAGCACATGTTTCCAGCTGTCAGAATAAGCAGCGAACTGAAAGCATTCTGTTTAACTAGAGAAGACACAGGTATTTTAAGAGAGCATGGTGTGAACGTGGGGCAGGTGGAAAAACAGCTTCTGTTCCCTGTCTGACTCCGGGGAATGTCCTGGTCATCTCAGCAGAAAAAAGTGGGTAGGTGAAAATTCACCATGTAGTTTCTCAACAATATCTATGTGATTAGGTAGCTTTGCTTCTAACTCACCTGTTTTGAGATCTGCATGACCGAGAACTTGAAGGGGATGTTCCTTCTTCTACGTAGAGTCCTTTCAGATCTGTTTCTCTGTAGCATAAAGTCCGGGAGAGTCCAGACACTGCTTCCTGAACCCAGCCAGGGAGTCCACGTGGGTGAAAACTTAGGCATGAACATACCAGTGAGCATCACAGCAAGGCAGGTGAATGGGGAAGGAGTCATGTGGTGTTTCTGTGGAGAAAGACACCTCTGCTAGTCATGAGTCACTGTACTGAGATTCTCACAAATAATCTTTGCAGGATTGTCTAAGGTACTGCCACATTTGCAGAAAAGAGGATTGAGCCCCTCCTATAGGCAAGATCTAAAACATGTATTTCTTGATTGATAAGTTGTGCAGATAAGTTGTTTTCACATTTAAATAATTTTTATAGCTATGCTACTCCTTTAGTATTCCTGTCACTCTGTTGCACAATTATCAGCTATGCACACACACACACACACACACACACGCACACGCACACACACACCTGTATCTGGTAGCAGGCATGTTGCCCACAGTCAGGTACTGATTACTCATGTAGGCTTTTTCTGGTCATCTATTCTGTGGTTTGTAATTCCTGAGTACATTGTAGTCATTTTCCCCCCTGCTCCCTTTCTGCTGATGCTGCTTCCAGCTGGAATGGCTCCTCCACACTTATTTAGTAGCACCTCAGAGCCATTTGCCTTATGTAGCCTTTCTGGTCCATCTTCCAAGCAGTGCAGGTCTTTCTCCTTGTGTTCTTGCTGGACCCTATACAGACCTCTATGACAGTGTCACAGATACTGCTTTGAGTGGTTATGGCTTATGTCTGTCTTCCTCTTCTGCAAGACAAGATATTTGAGAACTGAGGCATCTGTTATTCTTGTTTATGTCTCCGGATCTCATGACAAGGATTAGAATATGGAGTGAGTCTATGCTTATGGAATGAGTGGAAAAATGAATGAATGTGTAAGACAAGAATGGTGGAGACAGAGGGGGAATGCTAATAGTAGTGGAAATGGAAGGTGGGCTAAGAATGAGGCTTTCGATCTATTAGCAGTAGGGAGCTCCTGAAAGCTCCTATCAGATCTTGAGTTCTGTGTGCTCTGAATAAAGCACCAATAAAGGGAGATCTACTGGGCCCCTGTTGTACCCTGACCTCACGTGAACTCAGTGCATGGAAATGGTACCCTGCAAAAACAAGCATTTAGGTAACATCCCTTCTCAGCAGTCTCCAAGAAAATATGCCAGTGAGGGGGATAGAAACAAAGTGGAAATCATATGCTCGTGGACCGCAGGGACCTTTTTCTGCTATAATCACAGTCACGATCTCAGGAGCTGTGTCTAACTGAAGAGAAAATTCAAAATAGAATACTGGATCCAAAAAAAAAAAAAAGTAAAAGCCCTCTTATTTCCAGTCCATTTTTCCTATAATTACAAATAACCCACTATTAGGCTTTGAGGACAAAAATAACTCTTACAGCCCCAGACAGAGGTACAAACTAGTTTTTTTCACCCTGGAAGCATTTTGGGGAAGATGATTCCTTCAGGCCTTGAGAGTCTGTAATTGTCAGCATCCTCCAGCCATGCAGGTAGGGGGCCTACACTCTGTGATTATTATACCTTGTCTTAGAGCTACGTTCTGACATCTCTGGGGCCGTCAGTTCTGGACAGTGTTTGCCCAGGAAAGATGAAGTGGGAAGGAGAGGAATTCCAAGGGCCTCCACCAGGGAAGGGACAAGCTGGGGACCACACAGAGGAAACTCACCAGAAATAGAAGGTAGAACAGCCCTATCTGGGATGAGTCAAATCTGCCTCCACCTCAAGGACCTGAAGAACCACCATGTCACTGTAAGCTGTCCAGGACTGACTCTCAGTCACTGTTTGGGGAGAGGAGTTGTGTGAGAGAGCCTGACAGCTCCTCCACGGCCCTCAGATGGAAACTCAGCCTCTTGCCCTTCTTATTTTCTCTTTTTCCCTCAATGCATTACATTTGTTCAGTAGAGATATGTTAATTCTCCAGTTAAAAGATTACCTTGTGTCAGAGTTTTGGAATTGAAGAGAGGGTACAGTGGTGAGGCATGAGGGGCCCCGTTGCAGAGAGAACAGCAGCAGGCACCTGTGACCCTTTATTAAGAAATATGTACTATGGCTTAGGGGCAGCAGATGCACCTTCAACATCTGTGATCTGTTTCTCCTTCAACAGGCTCAGCAGCTGGTTTGCCAGAAGAGTTAAGATACAGGAGTGCACCTGGACTTGGAGCTCCCTGCATGGGCTGTGAACGCACAACTTAGGTCTCCTGTGACATGCGAATGCTAGGAAGGAGAGAAAAAACTCCACACGGCCAACTCCCATTTGATGGGGAAAGCAGGATTCTCAGCAAGAGGCAGTGAATGAAGGAGGCAGAGCCTCTGCCCACCAGGAGCCCAGGCTCTGAAACTAGAGAAGAGAAGGAAAAGCAGCAGGTTGTTTCTTGCAAGACAGGTATAGATCTTTAGCTCAGCCTGAAAGTTCTGTGCAAAAACCCAGGTGACCTGCAGACTCTGGTCTTCACTACTTCTGTCTTATTTTATATCCCTGCCACAAAGAAGTCCCCAGAAGCAGGGCATGGTGGTGCACGCCTGTAATTCCAGAACTCAGGAGGCTAAGACAGTAGGATCCCCACAAGTTGGAGGCCAGGCTAAATACATAGTGAGTTCAAGCCTGGATTACAGAATGAAACCCTCTCCAAACAAATATCACTGGGGGCAAGCAGAATTGAAAAGCAGTGGTGATAATCCAGGGCACATGAGAGTTGGGGCCCCCTCAGAAAATATCTTGGAGCCAGGACAGGTGCAGGGAGAACTGCTGTTAATAGAATGTCTCCAAGTCGCTGTTGCCCTGATGGTGAGGTGGGAAGATAGAACTTGGCTACCGCTTTCTGAATCTAGAGAACACTCTGTTCTGAGATCCAGCATGCAGAAGATTCTGTGCTGGAGTCTTCTTGTAGGGTCTGAAGCTAGATGTCAGCTGCTGCACTTTAATCAGTAAGACGTCAGCATGGCCTCTCTTCCCCCATCGGACCCACTATACCCTTACCTGGCCAACTAGATGTGATAGAAGCATGGCCCTGGCAGGGGTCACAGCACCAAGAGCAAATGCAAATCCATTTTCTTTCATGAGGATAAACTCAATCAAGCCCTGAACTGTGGGGAGGCAGGGGACAGGAAGAAAGGAAACACAGAACTCCTAGATGTCTTCCAGGAGTAAGATGGAGACAGTAGTAAAGCCACCTGGGATTCTCACCCAAACATGTTAACGAACAAAGGAATCTTGCCTGCAAGAATGTCCCCCCTCTATATTAAGTTTTTTCTCTGTGGACGGCAGATCTCCCCTTTCAGACATGATTGGCAAGAATAAATTCATCCTTCCTTTTATCGCTCCTTCCTCCCTCCCTTCCTCCCTCCCTACCTCTATTCTTTCTTCCTTCCTTCGGTCTATCTTCCCTTCCTTCATATTCATCACAAACTTACAGTTCTAGATAGTAGAGTAGTAGAGACAGATAAAAGGAAGTTGTGTTATGGAAGGTGGGTATCCAAGTTATTTGCAAGCTACCCAGCCTTCCATACAGCAGGGAAACATCAGGCAGCAAGACCTAATATCAGGAATGTCTACACAGTAAACTGCAACTCTTCCTACCTGAAGGACTCAGGGTGTTGCCACAAGGAGATGGAATTTGACTAAGTAAAACATATCCAAGTCATGAATAGGATATGTACAAGAGCAAGGAATCAGGTGAAATGAAAATTTTGATGGAGAACAATGGTAGGGATGGCAGTAGGGAATATGGCCAAAGAGTCATGTGGGTGATATGGGAAAGTTAGAAGCTGCATCTCAAAGTAAAGGAGAAGATGCCTCTGAGTAGGAGAAAAGCCACCCCAGGGATTTTAATAGTAAAGTGATGCAAACAGATTAAGTCAACAAGCATCTCCTGAGCATCCACCGTGTATTAGATATTGTACAGAATATGAAACCCTGGAGACAAACCAGATTCGACTCCAGTCCATAAGAACTATCTAGTAAAGGACAATCAGAAAAAATCAGCAAAATGAGATACAGGGGTAAATCAACTACGAAAGTTCAGTTTCCCTCATTAAACTTTAAACTAACTTTTAAATCCTTCAAAGAGGACCTTCTAGTTGTATAAGCTTCAGACTACACAAAATGAATTTTTTCCAGAGTATGTGACACCAATGTAATCATAAAGCACAAGAAGGCAACATTGATTTAGGTTGTCGAAGAAGCTGGCTTAATTAAGCCAAGCTACACTGTTGATTAGGAAAAAAGCTCAAAGTAGAGCTGGAGGTATAGTTCAATGATAGAGTGCTTACTTAACATTCACGGAGCTTGGGGTTGACTCCCCAGACTGAAGAAAAAGGAAAAAGCCCAGAGAATCAATGCATGAAAGAAAGTAAAAAATAAAATTAATTTTTTTAAAAAAGCCTTTGAACCCAGAGTGGATACAAGAAATCACAGCACCATGGACTGGTGGTTCTCAAAGTGGGGTTCTAGATCAGCACTCTTGGAGAATCAGATTGACACACCAGTTTGTGGGCACTCAGTCTCATTGAACTGGTATCTCTAGGAATAGGCCTAAGAACCCTTCAGATATTTTGGATGCATGATATATTACAAAGTATTACAAAGTTTAGTAGTAAACTGCAATCCAGACCAGGTAAGAAAGAAAGAATTCAGTCACAAAGAAAAAAGCTTTTTTATATGATAAGAAAGGAGGGAAGAACGTACATTCTGGATAGTGGTAGATTTTGCAGGGGGGAAATGAATTAGTATCTTCTGTCAAGACCAAACTTCTCACTGTTTGATCACACCTCATTTGCATTTTTAATAGCCCCCATTAGACAGCCTCTGAGCTAATTAGGCAGGCGTCTATAATAGAAGACTTCTGTTTCCTGTTTTCAGCACTCAGAAACTAATGGCTGAAGCACTGCTAAAACAATTAAGTAATAAGAAAAATACTGTGTAAGATTGGCAAAAGCACAGCTGCCATAAATCATTACAAATGACTCGCTGCTCAAAATGTTTAATTAGGGAAGAAAAGTAACCTATCACATTTTGGGGTGGCAGGGGAAAGAAGAGGGAGAGAGGCCTAAGAACAGAGTTTATTTGCAAAGTTAAGATGGTGAGGGGCTTGGGAGTCTAGGGTTTCTAGTACTGACAACATATTCCCAGGCCTCAGGGGCTGCTCAGAGACATCTTTTACTACATCTGGGTCTAATAGTAAAGGAGAACTGCAGCAAAACATTGAAATAAGCATTACTAAAGAATCAGACTTATTGGAAACAAAATATGGGTTACTCATCAGGGTAAAAACTCTCGAAAACTGAGATCCTATCTGAGGGCAGAGAAACACACAGTGGATGGGAGTAAATTAAGAAAATTATATATACCAAATATAAATGTATGGCAACTTTTAAAATTGATAAAAAAGCTGTGTAGATAGATAGATAGATGTGTGTGTATATATATGCATACATATTTCCTTCTTTTCTATGTGCATATTTATATTTCTTTTTCAGTAACTTATTTTCTCTCTTCCTTAATATATATGCACATATTTCCTTCTTTTCTATGTGCATATTTATATTTCTTTTTCAGTAACTTATTTTCTCTCTTCCTTATATTTTTTGTATAAGGAGCAATGGTGAGGAGTGACTTTGTGATTTAGTCTTCAGATTATAAGGTCCTGACAGAATTGTATGAGCTAGCTTAACACTACCAAAGCATAGACATGATGATTGAGATGATTTGGGAACTGCGTTTTGTGAGAAAGAATGAACAAAGCTTTGTTAGTATGAGAGTTAAATACAGTTTCTTAGGTGGAGTCAGGATGCTTTTGAAATCATTATGCAGAAATTTAGCCATGGGCAGAAAGGTAGTACATGGAGGCTAAAGGGTCAAGTGTAGATTTGTTACTTGCTCAATGCTTAATTTGCATATACTCTCCTCCCCATTATAATGGTAGAAAGTTTGCAAGCTACATTTCAACCTTGCTTCTCTCTGTTTGAAATATAATAGTTTGTGTTTTTCCTGACATAACATTAAATGATACATAGGACTTGATTAATTAGAATGCAATCTGAATTTAGATACATTTTATTTGCTAGTGTCACTGTAAATAGGCTCCCCTACATTCTAAATCCTATTAATTTGCACTAAGTGTGAACTCCTGTAATTTGTATTGATTAACTTATAAGTTTACTACAATTTTGGGCCATATCTTATGCGATCATTAAAGGACTAATTTCTGTACATCAGAATGAACTCCAACTTGTATTGCATTATGGTTCTCAAGCCTCACCTCCCTAATGAAGCCCTTACAGATAACTTTAGCCAATGCTTTTGGATGGTACATATGACTTATTATCAGCATCGCCCACTATGGTGCTAGTTTGGAAATTTAGCATTGGAAATTAGGCTCAGAAACTCAATGTACAAATTCAAGTATATTTAAAACATTCCTAGAAATGTACGATCTCATATGTAATTCTTTGTTATATTCTGTATCCCAAATATATTCATCCATATTCTTGGGCCCCTTTTCAACTAAGAAGTACAATTTCAATTTGCCTGCTATGGAGCTCATCTTTCATATTTACTGGATCTTTACAGGCACTTGGAAGGTGCATGTTCTTGGTTTTAAAGTTCTACCATCTAATGGTGATTGAAATCCACTATCGCATGTGAAAAGGGGGCTAGGTCAACCTCAGAATTTTATCTAATCTAAAGATGACTCTCAATTAAACTATCTAAATTAATGAAATGAGAAGCTAAATACTTTCTTCCTTGCCCAAAATGATAAAGTTGAATGGCATATAAATATAATGGTGCTTAAGCTAAAAAAAAAATAGTGTGCAAGCAAGAGTCCTGGCTAACATCTACCAGCATCGATGTCTATTTTCAATGATATTGTGAAATTTATGTGACCCCATGCCAGTAATCAACTGCCCTCTTGTTCTCAGTTCTTTCATTCATAATTTCCAAGATAGCCTCTGTCTCTGCGTTCATGGATCTTGACTAACATCGACATAAAAAAAAGCCAAAGCTTCTCCCTACTCCTGGTTCTCCTTCCTCTCTTCTGAGTTTCTGCCTCATCAACACCACAGCCTTCCGAATGCCAAATAATGTTAACCAAGGAACTGATTCCTGGCATTCAACTAGAAACAGAACTTAGGCCTAGAAATTTAATTTGTCCTTCCGTGATCCAGCTGGTCCTCTGAATCAGAAGATGCTAAAGAGGAGGAAGAGGTGGAGGGGCGAGGGAGGGAAAGAGAAGACTACTTCCATGAATCAGCATGACAGTAACTTTAGCAGCAAAGGCCATCAGAGGAAAATGGGAGCTGATTTTGCTATTGTCAAAAAGGAACTGGCTCCACCAGTGCCGATTTCAGCTGTTCAGAACTGCAAGATTTCTATATTAGTTACATTTCCCATTGCTGGAATAAATTATACAACACCCATAACTTAATGCAGAAGTGGTTTATTTGTTAATGGGTTCAGGAATTCAGTCCATGTTCAGCTATCTCCAAGGCGGGAACAACACAGCGGAGGGCATGGCATCATAAAGCTGCTTAATTCATGGAATTTGGGAAGCAGAACAGGAGAACAGCGTCAGAGAGGAAAGGGTCCATGGAGCAGATACAGACCCCAGGTCAATCTTTCATGACCCATCCAAACACACCCTAAACAGATAGGCTTGCACAAAAAGTAATCATTGATGACTTCTCTTAAAGGAGATATAAAACAGAAAAAGCGGTGTTGAGGAAGAGATGTTTATCCTTCCCCAAACCTGTGTCACCATTTTCTAGTTCTCTAATAAGGGATATTTTGGGATTTTTTTGTTTTGTTTTGTTTTGCTTTTTTTGTTTTGTTTCCATTTTACAGGCCCAGACATTCGGATGGATAATAAGAAATTCATCTCTGTTTCTTCAACTTCGTTCCTCTGTGAAGATTTTGATTCAGGAAAAGAAAAATACAAAATATCCTACTTAAACTAAAGCCTGAATATCAGACCCCAAATATCTCTACCAGAGTTAGCAACACAGGGACCAAAACCTAGTGTTCTATGACTATTGTTTTCTTCCTCTGAAGTTAGTAACTTTAGTCACCACGTTGAGGGGAGATGGGACTCATGGAAATTATTTTCTAGTATGTATTTCTGGTTATTACATCGCTTAAGGCTATTAACTCCCCACACTGGCTATCTCCAAATGGGACTATGGAAATTTCTCCGTTCCCTGTAAAGCCTGCCATTCAGAGGAATTCAAAGGACTGACAGCATCTGCTTCCTCCATTCAGGAGCCAGGCCAGAAGGCCATAAGGAAGTATAAAGGTAAAAGAGGCTCTGAAGAGTGATAGATCATTCATTGTAGACAACCCAGACACAGCCAAGTTCTCAGTGAAATGCGCCTACACAAATGATCTCCACTGACATCACATATTAAAAATCTAACCAGTTGAGCTCTCCCTGAATTCCTAACCTAACCTATGTCATTGGGAGAAATAATAAATAATAAATGGGGCTTTTTCAGCCATTAAACTGGGGATAGTCAATTTTCCAAAATAGATATCTAAAATTCTCTCCTTCACTCCAACTAAAAATCTTAAGAGTCCAGCAGTTTAGATCCTCCTTGAGGCAGGAAAAATAGTGAGAAACTGTTACAGCAGTGTCCTGTTATTAATAATAATGATCTTAAGCCATGATGGTGACTTAAATACTACTTAAGCAAATAGCAATACCCTGCTGAAGCTGGCATGATACATTGTAAATATAATTCCATTTGAATTTGTTAAAATTGTGAATATTGGTGTAGCAACTTTAGCGATAACTATCAGAAATCAGAAGCATTGGCTTGTATGGAAAGCTTCATCCCGGAGAAAACTAAACAAATGATTTGTTGTTAGAAAAGTACCCTTGCCTGGAGATGAAAGAGCCTGGAAAGCAGAAAATTAAAAGGTCTGAAGGCAGGTGACTAAATTTAGGGTAGCAGACAACTGAGGAGCAAGGTTTGAGGGTCAGAGGAGAGAAAATTCACTAACAGCCTCCTGTGTGACCAGACCTCGCCACTGAACAATGTGCTTTTAGAACTGAGTACCTCAAAGGGCAGGTCTGGATCCTCTCCATGCCACAACCATTTATTTACTGTAGGATGTGGGCAAAATTACTTAACCTCTCCTGAACGGTAGTTAAAGAACATGTCTGAATCCTACTCCGTCTCTTTGCAGATAGACTCTAGGGATGTCTGCCTAAGTGAAGGACATTGTTCTGCCTGGGAATCTTACTGCTGAGGCAGTGTGACTTAGTGAGAGCAGGGTATATGTCCATACTGTTCAGAACCCCATAATCCTTTCCTAGGTCTGCTGTAACAAAATAACACAGATTGGACAGCATAAGGAACAGAAGTTTACTGTCTTATATGTTCAAAGCCCATCCCAAGAGCTTGATTTTTAACTTGGTCATCTCTTTAAACACTATCCCTAAACTAGTTCATGTCATGAAATACTGGGGAACATGGCTTTAGGGACATGACTCAAGGCCTAATATCTGGGTCAGTTAGAGTATGTTTTTAGCATGCAGAACCATAGAATCTGAATATCACAGGAGACAAAACTTCAAAGTTGCCTTTCTTTTCTTTCTTTCTTTCTTTCTTTCTTTCTTTCTTTCTTTCTTTCTTTCTTTCTTTCTTTCTTTCTTTCTTTCTTTCTTTTGTACCAGAGATCGAACTTGGCACCTTGTGCTTGAGAGGCATGCAGCAACACCACTGAGCTAAATCTCTGGCCCTACAGTTGCCTTTCTTGATGGAACTCATTGACTCAGGTTCCTCATCCCATCTTAGCTTATACCTTCCAGAGAAAAAGTCCCATCAGTTGTCCATACAGCCTTTTCCAGGTTGGACTTTCTATGCATTGTGTCTGCCCCTAGAAACCTACTCTCCACACTCACACTTGTCCCCCACTCATCCCACAAGCATCTCCTCAGCCTGACTCCCCTGGATCTCTTCTAGTGACCAGTACTCTCCAGAATTCCTTCCACCAATGAAACCCAGACATTGAACATAAGGGACTTCATTTTTCTTTAAGTTTTTCTTTTGAAAACAGGAAAAGACATGACATCCGAATGACAAATGTATCTATCCCTCGCTTAGAAAGTTTAGAGGAAAAATGTTTTTTAAAATCCTCATAACACAGCCACTTAACGATTCTGGGACTGTCTTGATGCACATGCCTCCATCCTAGTTAATTCTTTTACACTAACAACTTCTCTGGGCTCCATAAATTATATACCTGCAGTGACTAAAAAGAGTTGCATGATTAGTGGTAGAGCTTATCAAAATGGAGTCAACATTGCCATGCTGTCAGCATGATAGACAGAAAGGCAAAACGTAATCCCGATGACTCCCTGGTGAAACATATACAGAGGCTTAACCTAATCCCTGAAGGAATGACAGGGAAAATAAGGTGAAAAACCAATTAGCCTCTTTCCATAAAATCCAAAATCATTGGTTTGCTATTTTCATTTTTTCCTCCACCCTGATTCACCAGGTAATATCCAGGCAATGACAGAAACCAGTGAATGCTTTCTCAACAGAGCCATTCGATACCTTTGGGTGGAACCGCTGTATGATTTTTACTGGACTAGCAAATGTGTCATATCGACCCACAACCTTTTATTTCTTACAGTTGTAAAAGACTGCACACTAATCCCTATGTTTTTGTAAATGGAGGAAAGTATTACATGAGGGAAAGAGATATTGCTCTCAAATATCATCCATCTCTTGCTGCTTTATGTTCAGCTCTTGTTAGGTGCTGTGGAAGATATGAGGAAAGAAGCCATATTCATGGCCTCTCAGGATTCAGGGTCTATAGGAGACTAAATAGAACAATTTCTTCTGTAGGAAAAGGAAGTCATAATGATGCTACTGTTTTTGTATATAATGAAATTACCTCTTCCCTTTTAGCAGGACAAGCACTACTTTAGGGTTTCATAGAGCTCTGGGAATAGTGCACACTGTGCATTCATCCATCTGTACTTTGTCATTTAGCGTCCATGGTAACCAGTGGAACACAGTTGAAGGGAAACAAAGCAGGGTTAGAATAGCATTTGTAGTGATATTTAGCAGCTAAACTCAGAAATAAGTAATGAGATTCTATGTCCATCATGAAGAGTTGACCAAAGATCCACTTATGACACAGATGGGGTGATTAGTTAGTAGTTCAACAAAAAAAAAGTCCTCCACTTAATAGTATCAGTGACAACCGTGTTCAAATGTACTACTGTGGCCTCAACAGCCACTTGTCCCAACTGAGTTCTTCATGTGATTTGCCCTGAGAGGGTTGATAAAGCTACCAAGAATGTTTTATTCCTGGGATATGAATCGGTCATTCAAGCACTTTAGCATCCAGACAACCTAAGGCAATTTCCAAGAGATGGAGCAAACACATTTAAGAGAAGAGACCCACATTAACCACTGTGACTGTTTTTCTCTTACATTATCTCTGCTCACATATGCCATGTTCCTCACAATCAACTTCAATTTAATTTAGCTCAACAAAGATTAATAATAATGATCATTACACCAGAAAAATAACAAATTATTTTCTCTCCCTATACTGCTTTTTATTTTTGGCTAAGTCTTTAGACTACACATTAGTAATTCCATTGACCAAGCCAAGTAGCTCTTGCTCTGATTGCTTCTGAAAGTCATTATGGTGAAACCATGGGGCACAGGCACCAGAGGAGAAAATTGAACCGTGTCATCTTGCCCACTCTGAACCTCCTGTCATCACTCCATCAGAGTTCACGGCTGGCCTAGTCCATCAGGATGCTTTCAGCTCCTGGGATTATATACCCACTATTCTTCCTTTCTTGATAGACCTAGTATCTTTATTTCTGGGCCTAACCTCATCCTACCCTACCTGCTTCCTCCTAACTTCTTCACAACTTACACAGATTTTTTTTTTTTTATGGTGCATTTTGGCTCATGGTTGGGTATGCAACTCCTCCCAATTTAGCAACATCTGAAAACTTAATTAGCAAGTGGTTGTCTCCCTCTTCCACATAATTAATGAAGATGTTAAAATAAAACTGGATTAAGAATTTATTATACTATAATTTGCAGATCATAGCTACAGTTACTAGATACGCTCTAATAAGGCAGGGGGAAGCAATTTGAATAGGGCAGAGGTGGCTAAGCCATCATGGTCTTTACTCTGAGCTGGAGACAAAATGACACGGAGGAAAGAGCTCAGGCTGAGAGCTTGGAGCCAGGGTGCTGGCTGAGAATCTGTCACTAATTAGTAGAAACTCCCTTATGACAATCCACCCCTGAATCCCAATGTGTGTGCTAAAAATAAACACCAAGTAAATCTCAGCTCAAGTCACTAAGGAGTCAAGGAGATGCTCACGTGAGAACTGAATAATGCAGAGATCCACTGAAAAGGGAAGGAATGGAGAAAGAAAAGGCATCACAGGCACCATATTGAATAGTGTAGTAATAGTAAAATCAAGCCATTCTTGAGATGGAACAAAATAGTCTTAGGTCAAATCACATGATCCCAGGAAATACTTCTTCCCAAATATCTATTCTTGGCTCACTAAAACAGCCAACTCTAGACAAAAATAAGGAATAAAATATTAAGTCAATCATAAGGAAGGGGAGCTTCTAGCATTTAGAAACAATAATAACTCAGAACATTCCCAACAAATCCTACCATCTCTTTTGCCTTCTACTGACCTTGGTCTTATTCTTGCTCCAGTAGTTTCTACTGACCTGTCCCCTCCAAGATAAATCTTTATCTTGCTTTTTATTTACTCTTTCATGCCTTCTCATCTCTCTGCCTGTCCTCTTTCAGCTTGGCCCCTCCTGGGGCTACTGGGTCTCATGTCCTTCTAGCGATAACCTCATAAGGCCCCTTACCTGCTCCAACAGAAGCCAGCCCACCCCAGATCCTGAGACATGCTGGGGCAGGTAGCTCAGCTCTATGTTTCATCTTGAAACTGACATCTTCCCCCTGCCAGTCATGCCCACCCAGCAGGGAGCAGATCTAGGAACGGGATTAAGCACACTTATGGTGGACAGGCACAGAATAGGTTGTTAAGGCAGTTAATAGTGTCTTTAGTACACTTGATCTTAGCCAAAAGGTCGAGAAGCGATGAGTGTCTTTAGTACAATAACAGCTTCACGAGCAAATATTAGAAGATAGCTGTGCCTGTGGAAATTTATCAAGAAAAATAAATGTTAAAGAATATAATTCATTAATCTGATCTGATTCCAAAGTCCCTCTGTTACGTCCAGTACATGAATTGGCAAATCATGCATGACTTGAATGCCTTGCTGGCTCAATATTGCAAATTCCAGGTCAAATTTGGTACCAGACACATTAGTTTCAATATTTGAGCTCTGAGAGTTCTTTACTCCAATGTATTGGGAAAGGAAAGTTGTTTTGTTAAAAAAAAAAAAAGAAAAAGAAAAAAGAAATAAAAGACAAAGTAGTGATTCACGCAAGGGAATACCTTGAAACGGGTATAATTTATAAAACAAAATACCCTTAATATGACAGCAGTCAATTTAGCCTGATATAAAAGAGGGTCTGTGTTTTCTTTCATTTATATTTTTATGATACGTAATGTCTTTATAATTTCACCACTCCACATCAAAGCCGCCAACCGCTGAGCGCCTAAATAAGTAGCATGTGAAGAAAATGAATGAATTGCTAAATGTCCCATTACGTCCACAGAGAATATCCTTCTATTTGGAGTCAGGAATCTTAAATTGAGACGGCAAATGAATGGTTTTCACTCCAATAGAGGGAGAGTTTTGGCAACTTTATTATGTTCAGCATTTGAATTAGAATAAGGGAAAATATATAGAGAAATGATGTTTTAAAAAATAATAAGTGTTTTTGGTGTGTGGGTTCTGGCTCTGAATGTCAGTTCTTCTGTAACACAGAGTGACTGGGACAGTGGGGGGCATAGCACATGCATAAAAGCTCCAGGGAGATCCAAGAGCATAGGGCCTGTCACTGGTGTGATTTCTCCAACACAAAGAAGCTATTCGGAGAATCTTAACAAGTACCAACCTGTTTGGCCCAACACATTAGGACTGACATCAAAAATTGAAAAGCAAAGAATGTGTCGAGCTAGTTAAGGGAAATCACAATAATCAGTAGCTCTTAGGGCACTTAGCCACCGACACTCAGGGAGCCACCAGGCAAGGGATAAAAATGTGGGGGTGGATGGGTGGCTGAAGCACAATCTAGAGCTTGGGGACCTGAAAAATCTACCCAACACTCACTGGAAGAGAACAGGATGAATTCTTCAGCAAAGAAAATAAAATATTGTAACAAAAGCAACAGAGTTCTACTTTCATGGGTCTTAAGTATACCTTTCAAACCTAATCTTTAAAACTTCTATTTTTCATGTTCTGATCTGGTTTGTCTGCTCTCATTTGTTCAAACCCCCACAGACCTCCTCTCAGATGGCACCATATGCCACTCTTGATGACAGAGGAGCAATCGCTTATTGGTGTGTGCTGGTGACTTCTATACCAGGGATACAGTTTTCTAGGTGAGACATTTAAATTCCTGGCCATGAGTTAACTGGCCAGGAATGCATAACCCAAATGGGTCAAAAATATTTAACCTGAAGTGTTTGAGATCACTGCCCCTGGGTGAACAGTTAATAATCGAGTCAATTGTTTTGCTCCTTGAATGAGGTTGACTTGAACATGGGAAAAATATGAGATCTTATGGGTTGTGCAACATACATGCACTCAGAGCATAATGAGAAGAACTTTAGGCTCCATATTTTAAAGAAAAATGTTTAATCTCTTTTTTAAAAACTAGGAAATTCTAAGGTTCACTTTTCCTGCTAAATGGAGAGTAGGATTTTATTTCTTTATCTGGGAAAGAAATATTCCCTATATATAGCCAAAATGGCACTAAATTGCAACATAATGTATGTAATTCAGAACATAAGCTTTGAAGCTAGAAAACCGTTCTTTTAATAATCAATGACAGGCTGCTTCCTCTCTGGCCTGTTTTCTAATTATAGGAATAAAGGAATTATATTGGACTAGATATTTCTAAATTCTCACTCAGTCTCAAATGGCATGGTCTTTAAAAATATAAATGACAATGTCAGAACTCCCAAATAAGACATATTACTACCAACTTCCTTGTCAACAACAATTTGCTCAATGCATAGAGGCACCATTGCTAAGTGTTCCATGTACTTTACCCACTTTAAGCCATACAATAACTTAATAAACAAAGAATTAGTAGTTCTATTTTTTTGAATGAAGATGAATAAGATTTTTCAGTATTACAGTTTGTGGGTAGCAGTATCAAAATTCAAATGTACATCTAATCCCAAAACCCATGTTCTTAATTTAAAAACACGTTATTGAGCATTCTAATTTTACTAGCATAATAAGAGAGAAAGTCCAGCTAGGAGTCTGAAAAGCAGGAATGTTTTCAATAAGAGTTTACAGTATTTTTGAAGAGAAAAGAGCCACATGGAAAAGGAATAGCCATAGAATATGGTACGTGGGTAAGTGTCAGACAGAATAGATCAGTCAATGTGAACTGTAGGATTTAGAAAAGGGAAAATTATTGTTGGTTAGATACTAACAGCAAGGCTGGTTGGAAAGAGTTTCTTTGTGTCATTAGATTTTCAAAGGAAACAAGACAGACAGGAGACAAAGAGGAGGATTTTCTGGAGAGAGGGGGTACATTAGCAAAATCAAACAATAGATTTACTCTGTCATGAATAAGAAACAATGTAGAGTAGGATTTATATTTTCCTAGCCTGAAGAAGCTTTATAAGGCTTAATATATGGCAACAAGTTTTGAAACATTGATATATATTTTCCTTATAAAGAAAAGAACTCAAAGGCAACAAATTCATTGGAACTAATTCTTAGTTTATTTTTGGAAAACATAATCAGCATTTCTGGGCATACTATATTATGTCAAGTCAGTCCTTTCAGGCACAAAATTAGTGAACAACATGGATTAGGATTAATAAAAAAATGCAGGTAAGTGATTCTCACCACAGAACTACCAAATTACAGCAAATGAACTCAGGAATTTTTACATCTAAATGCTTCTCAAATCATTGCTAACAAACTTTGTTGTGTAGATTTTATACAATAAAATACATAATTTTTAAGTATTTAGTATAATAACTCCTACATACACATTTTTATCAGGCCAGGAAGTTTTGTGTGGTCCTTTTCAGTTAATTTCTCCACTGTTCTGGGTAAACACTAAAGTATTTTCCAGTGACTGTAGGTTAGTTCCCCAGAAGGTCACAGAAGTGGAGTGTTGGGTTTAGATTTCAAATGTCCCCTGGATGTCTCATGTGTGTGGAAGGCGCTTGGGTCATGGGGACACTGTAGCAGACCTGCTAGTAGGAGGTGAGGCTTGGCTGGAGCTGGATCACTGGTTGGGTGACCTGGAAGGGTGGATTCTTATCCTTGGTTTCTTCTCTTTCTCTCTGCTTCCAGCTTGCCACACATTGAACAGCTTTCCTCTGCCATGCCCTTTCATGGTGCCATTCCTGCCTTGAAGCCAGCCAGTCATGGGCTGAAATAGAAAGCCAAAGTAAATTTCTCTTCAAGCTGTGAGTGTCAGGTATTTGTCCCAGTGATGCAAGAGCGGCTAACACAGGCATCAAATCTGTACTTTTTTTGCACTAACTACTTGCAACCTAATGTGTGTGAGGTTCACTCCTATTGTGAGCATCAGCAGTACGTCTATTTTAATTGCTGAGTAGTATTCCACTATGTAACTATATCATGATTTGTTTACTGACGGTCTTATTGATAAATATTTGGGTGGTTTATAGGTTTTTACTGTTGTGAAAAAAAATTATAAACATAATTATATAAGTCACTTTATAGACAAAGGGTTTTTTCCTATTTTTTTACTACTTCATTTTTTTTTCCTTAAATAGTTACACTCTCTTGTAGCCCCATCAACAATGTATGGAAGTTCCATTTGCTCAACATTCTCATTTGATACTGTCCAGTTATTTATTTAATGTCAACCATTCAAGATGAATTTTTTATAGATAGTCCTTTCATATCCACAGAATGCAAAGACTTTTGGTGCTGTTGTTATGATTTATTCAAAATATTTCCTCTTATAGTTTCTTCTTTGACACAGGAGATATTTAAAAATGTATTCTTTAATTTATAAATATTTGAATATTCTTCTACATAGCTTCTTACTGATTTCCAATTTAATTATATTGTCATCAGAAAAATACTTTATAAAATTTCAGTTTCTTGAAATTTCTGAGACACCATATAGGATTTCTTGGTAAATATTCTACATACACAATTCTTCATGGATTTTAAAGCTGTAATTTCTTTTATTTTTTCCTGTTGCTCTAGGAATTATAAAATACACCCTTGATTGATCAGAGCACCCTCAGAAGTAATACTTCAGCAGTTCACACTTTATGCTTCATACTGCCAAGTCTGCAAATCTATTATTATCTTGTATTTTTATCTCTGCATATGTATAGGTTTTAATTTGACTTTACAGTGTGATTTTTTTTTGCTTTGAGTTATTTGTCATTTAGAGAAATTAAGAAAAGAAAAAATAAAAGTTGGTTTCATATTTATTCATAAATTTACCACATTTCTTGCTTTTCATCCCTTTTTTAAGGAAAATTCTTCCATCTGACATCATTATCCTTCAGTTTGATAAATTTCCCTTGGTATTTCTTATACGGTATGTTTGCCAGCAAGAAATTCTGTTTCATTTGTGTTCAAATGTCTTTATATTCTCCTTAATGTTAAGGATATTTTCAGTGCCTGCAGATTCTTGGTTATCTGTTGTTCCTGTTTTTCTTCCTTCTGCATTTTGACCCAGGTCATTCCATTGTCTTCTGGCCCTCATTGTTTCTCATGAGAAATCAACCATCTCCCATACTGTTGTTCCACTGTAGAAATGTGTTGTTTTTCCCTGGCAGATTTTTCTGACCCACTTTTCGCTTATCTTTAGGGTTTAGAAGCTTAACAATGATGTGCTATGTATGGTATTGTTCGTGTTTATTTTTCTGCAGGCTTTTATTACAAATGCAGACAGATTACTTGTTCTTACCAACAGACACCCTATATTAGAGCACTAGTATAACAAGGTATCAAATTTCTAAACACTCCCTTAATTATTTTTATGAGCATGTTCTATTAGAAACTCAATAAGCTACAGCAATCAAACTAGGCTGTATAACAAAGAAATTTAAGATAATTCAGGAAGCTAGGATATCTATAATAATTGGGGAGGGGAGTGTAGCTCAGTAGTACAGTGCTTGCCTAGCATGCATGAGGACCTTGGTTCTATCCCCCAGTACCACACATGCACACAAAATCTATAATATTTTAGAATATAAAGACATCCCCTTATACTAGACATGATTTACTGGAATCAGAAAGATTAAAAAAACACTAAATGAAAATAAGAAAAAGCTTATTGGAAGGCATAATATTTGAGTAAAATATTAAAAGATGATGGATATTTTCCTTTGTTTGGGGAAGTAGTTCCAATTTAAGTGGTTATCTCTAAATTCTATTGTGAAGATTAATTTTACTATTACAAAACAAATCTTGGAATCTCTACAAAAAATAAAATATAGAGTTGAGGGAACAGGCAAAGGGAATATATCTGACAGTCCTCAATTGCAGATTTCTGACCTTTCAACCTTTACAGCACAAATGTGTCCCCACTTTTTCCAGCATACACAATGTGATAATCTTTTACTGAGCAGAAAACAAGTCCTGGAATGCTTCCCAGCCCATTAACAAAATACAACAGCATCTTATTTTTTAATGCAACATAACCTGGATGTCAGGTTGCATTAAGATGCCTTGGGTTACGATGACATAAATAGTTCAACATAATGAAACATGACACTAAGAAATATGGGCATCGATCTGTGCCACTAATTTAAGGACGCACGGGTTTTGCTCTGGTCTGGTTTTATGTCCTTAACCAGAGAATGACACATGGATAATGGGTATTGTCTGCTTTGTTGTTCCCAGGACAGTCTACACAGCAGAGTTTTTCTCCGATTGACACACCCTGGGTATTGACAAAAGGGTTATCATATTCTCTTTCTCATAGACTCTTGTCAAATGGTCATAACTTACATAAATGAGAATGGAATCATCTTAAAGACAGTCTTCAGGAAAATGGATTCCAACTACATCTTCTTCACATTTCAGTCTGCTATAGAGATAAAATTTAATCTTAATTTATTCATACAATCAATAAACTATGGGCAAGCTACTGCACTGGGGATATGGATATAGAGATGACTAAGACCCTAACTTCATATTCTTTCTGGCATTTAGTAAAATACATATTTCAAAGATGTTATTATACACAGCCCTAAATATGTTAAGAACACAGAATTAATACAGCAGAGGTTTGGGATTAATTGAAGACTGAACAGATGTGGAACTTCCTGCCCTCTACCAGTACTGGAACAACACAAGCACAGCCATCCCAGAATGAGAAACGGAACTGAGGTATTAAACCTGGGATTTATCAAGCACTTTCTTATACTTGAAGTGAGGACTGAAAAATACCACCCATCAGCATAGGTAAAAGATAAGTCATATTCTTTTCCTGAGGCTATGGATGTGATCATTCAAAAGATGTTAGATATCCAAGCCTGTACAAAGTATAAATGTAAGTCTCCAATATACATTGGAGTATAGATCCCAAATTGGGACTGAATGTAAAATTTATTCATAACTAGTGAAGCTGCGAAGTGGTACGAGAATGTTCTATTATTGAAAGGTTTTTCCACGGACCAGAAAGTGTTGATTTCCAACAAAAAATAGATTATATAGATAATAATAACTATTATAAACTAAAAGCTATCTGAGGATATAAATCTCTATGAAAAATAATGACTGCATATAAAAAATAAGAAGAAGAGATTTTATTTAAAATTCATAAGGAGATATTAAAATAAGTATATTCAGGTGGCTTTATAAATCAAATTTATCAATATTTTTCTCAGTCTTGGCACTTTCTACATTGTACTTATGAAATGCTTGCCTATTTCAAGGTCATTGATTTATTTTCTCATGTTTTCTTCTGAAAACTCACTGTTTGAACTTTCACATTGATAAAAATAGAGTAAATGTTTGCAGTGCATACACTGATAAAACACTCCTGCCCACAATATATTTAAAACCCTACAAATCAATAAAAGAAATAATGTGATAAAGTAATGGACAAACGATATAAATAAGTACTTTTCCAAAAAGAATATTGAAGGATATATTTATATGTTCATATATTTCAGTGAGCATTAATATCATTAGGTATTATAAGAATGATCATTAAAACTTCTGTAGGATACTACTGCACACCCAGAGGAATATCTAAAATTATAAAGGCTGTCAATATCAAGTAATTTAAAGTAATTTGTATTCTTATTTATTAGTGAATAAGAATCTATAACACTAAAATCACTTCGAAAACTAGTTTGACACTATTAAAACTAAACACATGTATAACTTATGATTCAGCCATATAATTTATGGGTGTATACTCAAATAAAAAATTTATTTCTACCTAAAATATATAGAAGAATGATTATCACAGCTTTTTTAGTGGTGACCAAACTGGAAAAACAAAAATATCTGTTAACAACAGAATGGATAAAGAGATCCTGGTATGTCAACACAATAAAATACTGCATAGCAATGAATCTAAAAACTCACTGCATTACATAGCAAAATGTTTGAAGTTACAGATGTTATATTGATCAGAATAAACCAGGCAGCCCCCAATATGATTCATAAAAAAAGAGTGCATGATCTCTGACATAATTTATTCACTTTTTAATATATAACAAAATTCCCCAGTCTTAGCAGTTTAAAACAAGAATTTAGGGCCAGGGTTTTAGCTCAGTGACAAGCCTGCCTTGAAAGTGCAGGTTCCTCAGTTCTATCCCCAGTACTGGTTTAAAAAAAAAGAAAAAGAGGAAGAAGAAGAAGAAGAATTTTTCATCACAAATTTGTGTTTATTACAAGTCCTATTGTATCTTAGCTGGTTCTTTGCAAAGTTGTGATCAAGGGATTAACTTTCATACAGAGACCCTCCTGGCAATGGATCTGCTCTGAAGTTCACTCAGGTTGGTGACAAAATCCATTTCCTGGCAGCTCAAAGACTGACATTCACAGTTCCTTGCTGGCTAGTGGCTATAGGATGCTCAGCTCTTCGAGATCTTCTTAAAGCCTGCAGCACTTTGCCATGTAGCAACTCTTTATAGGCCCTTTTAAAACACGGCAACTTCTTTAAAGCCAGCTAGAGAAAAAGAGAGCAAATCTGCTAGAAATATTAGGAAAGTGGTAGTATTGTGAAGATGGAATGTAGAATTCATCTTGAAAAGAAAGAAGTGATAAACAATGGCAAATGCTGCTCATAGGTGAAAGAAAATGAAGACTATATCATTCTATTGGATTCGGCAGCAGAGGTCATTGCCAGATGTTTCTAAGAGCAGACTCAGGAAAATGAGAGAAAGAAAAGTCTAGGAAGGAGTCAAGAGATTCAGAAAAGAGGAAAAAGTAAACAGAATGATGAAAGTGACTCACTAGCATTCTTGAGTAGATAATGTCAGTTATGTCAATATTGAGTTTATTACCCACAGACTCTCACTAAGCTTAGAGGGTACTTCAGCTACAAGAACACACACATACTCAAAGGTAAGACTCATAATGATGAGCACAGAAATGGACTTTTTAAATTAGTAAATTTAATTCACTATGGATTATAAACAAATTTAACATTTAAAAGCTAAAAATAATTTTTAAATTAATAAGAAATGAGAAGATTCTTCAATGAGGAAGTACGTCAGGCTAAAACTGACAGAATTTTCAGAACAAATAACTAATATATAATTATAGAGGAAATTTCAAAACAGATCTGTCATGGACTGACACATTAAAATGACAATAAATTTTTACCAGAGTGAGGGTTTTCAAGAGCAAAATGAAAACATTTAGTAGATATTTGAAGAATTCTGTTTTAGAAAAATAAATAATTTGTGATACTTTCCAGTACATAAAAATGTTTTAATGAAATAAAAAAGCAAGTCTCAGGAATTTCAAAAACTCAGTACCAGAAAGACCATATTCACTGACAACAATGGTATTAAATTAAAAATTAACAGGAGCAAATTAGTGAAAAAAATTGGATTGTTTTAGTGGTTACCAAATAACCTGAGTTAAGGGAAAATACCATAGTGGAAATTATAAAATGTTTAAAAAGTAGCATTTAAGTTGTAAAATATTAATTAAAAGTTATGATTGAAAATAATTGAATTCACCTTCAACTCAAAAGCCTGATAAGGAAAAGAATAAACATAAAAAGTAGGAAATAACAATGATAAGATCAAAAATTAATTAATCAATTAGTTGCTCTCTTATAATGTTTATAATTAAATAAGAAATGAAGAAGCAATAACAAGGATCAACAAAATAAAAAGATGTGCCTTTGGAAAAAATTAATAAGACAAATGAACTGACTGGTACAAGCAAAAAATAAAGATTAAAAGGCAAAAATAAACAATATCAGTAATTAATAAGAAACTCAAGCAACAGATGTGTGAGATAAAAAACAATAGACCAACCTTATAAAAGCATTTGTAACAATGAAGAGTACATAAATTAAAATGCAAATATTCTTTTTTAACCATGAAAGAATACTACTTTAAAATAATTTAATAGTGAAAATACAAACTGTAAAATACACAAAAGTATTCTAGTTAAGATAAAATATGGATGACAGGAATGAAATGATCTATCATACCATTTATTTCAAAGAAGGGAAAACAGTAGCAGGGCCTGAATTTTTTATTATACTAGTATAACTTTGACACTTAAATGGGGCAAAGTCATTTTTAAAAAGTACTTTACTAGTCTCTGTATGGTACAGACACAATGCCTAAATAAATCATCAAAAATTTGAAGCTTTTGAAATTTTTAAAGATTATTATCATTATGTGGAAACATTGTATTTTAAAATGCAAGATTATTTTAACATCAGAAACATGAATTTAAATTTATTAACAGATTGAAAAAAATGTTATGACCCTTTCAATTGACAAAGAACATCCACTATTCATTCATAATTTTTTTAAAAAGATTCTCAGATAAGGCTGTCCTTAACTTGATAATGGTTATCTATCAAAATAACACAGCAAATGTACAACCTAGTTGGAAGTTTAGAATAATTTAGAGACGCATTTTCATGTTTCCATTCAACAGTGTTCAAGAACCCATGCCAATTCACCGTAGTAAGAACAGATGAAAAAGCAAAACTGAACTTCTTGCAGATGCATTTTGTCTTATACTTTTGGCAAATAAGGATGTTTTCACTTTTAAAAGTTTATTATTATAAACTTCAGTTACATGTGTAAGTTTCCCCGAATTCTCTATGTAAAAAATTGCAGAATTGATGGATAATGATAATATATCTATTTCCTATCCTCTCCTCTTTTTTGTTTTCCCTTCTTTTATTATTATTTTAGTTAGAATTTGGAGGTGATAGCATGTTCCTGAATTTAATGAAAATACTTTAAAATTTCTCTTGCAACGTGATTTTTGCTATAGATGTTAATAAGCTCTCCTTGTCAAAGAACATTACGAAGTTAATTTCCATTGATACTGTTCATGTATATTTAAAATTTAAAAACAAATTTTTATTTTATTCAATATTTTCTTTAATTTTTTAATTTGATCATATTGATATTCTAATATAAGTACTCATATGGAGAACTGCATTAGTAAATATTCTGTAATTGAACCTTCTTTACATACTGAGATAAAGACTATTTGGTGGTTATCACTGGTGGTGTTGCTACCAATGTTTGTTCTGCTGATTTTCATTTCCCAATATTTTACTTGTAATATTTACATTATTTTTAATGTCTGTATATTTACTTTCTCATATTATCTTTATTCATCTTATTGCTACATTCACACCAGCCACCTAATGAATTAAAAGCTATACCTCCTTTTAAAAAATTCTATTCATGAACAGAATTTTGAAAAATTAAGTGTTAGACATTTTGGTAAAGCACAAAGTTTGTCATTTTTTTTCTAAGTACATGGAATATTAATTCTTTATGTGAGCTTTTTTATTAAAAATTTTCTGAACTACATTTATCTATAGAAAATTAGTTTTACTTTTTTTAAAATTTGGACACCTGAAACATTGAAACTCCTTCTGATATATTCATATCATAGAGCAGATTTCTTCCTGAAAGACATTTTACCTGAATCTAGAGGAATTTTCATTGCTTTTTACTTCTGAATATTTTGCTATGTTTATTATAATTTCTTTTTCAACACAGGACTTAAAATGTATCTTTTTGTTTCTGAAATAAAATAATTTATTAGAGATTTTTTGCTATTTATATCTAATTTTATTACCCTCCATAAGGGAATGTAATTTATATAAACCTAGTTTTCAGGTCTTTGTTGAAAATTAATTTGAGATTTGTCAATATTTACTTTGTAAACATTCCAAGTGAGTTTGAGAGGAATGTGTGTGTTTAAAAATTACTCAATAGAATAAATGAAGATTGCACCAGTCTGCACTCGCACCAACAATGGAGAAGGTTTCCTTTCTCCCCACAACCCCGCCACCATTTGTTGTTGTTTGATTTCTTGATAGCAGCCATTCTTTGTGGGGTGAGGTGGAATCTCAGTGTTGTTTTCATCTGCATCTCTCAAATGACCAGTGATGTGGAACACTTTTTCATATATTTACTTGCTGTTTTTACTTCTTTGTCTGAGAAATGTCTGTTCATTTCAGATGCCCATTTTTGAAACTGGTCTTTATATTTGGGGGGTTATGGAAATCAATATGGAGATATCTCAAAGAGCTGGGACTAGAGGTTCCATTTGACCCAGCCATCCCTCTGCTGGGTATCTTTCCAAAAGAATCAAAAGAATCATATCACAGAGATATATGTGCACCTATGTTTATAGCGGCACAGTTTGTGATACCTAAAACTTGGAAACAGCCCATTTGCCCATCAGTTGGAAACTGGATAAAGATGTGTTTTTTCTACAAAATGGAATACTACTCAGCCATAAAGAATGAGAAATTAGACTCATTCATAGGAAAATGGATACATATTGAGGATATACTCCTAAGTGAGATTAAATAAGTCACACATGGGTAAATACCGAATAGTTTCTCTGGTGTGAATAAACTATAATGGTACATAAGATCCTAATGATATAATGGACAATGTGAAATAGGAAGAATAGGGCTAAAGGTGTAGGGAAAGTGGGAAGGGTAGGAGAAAGCTAATAAGGGGGAAAATATGAGAAAATGAAAAAATGGAAATGAAGTGTTTGTAAAGGGGGAGGGGTGGAGGGGTAAAGGGAGGGTAGGGACAAGGGGAAAAAATGAGAACCAAGACCTGTCATGTAAAGGTACAAGATCCCAATGATGAATGTAACTGTACTGTATACCTAAAATGTACCAATAAACTCAATGAGGAAAAATATTTTTAAAAATAAAATAGAATAAATGAAGATTGCTCAATGTGCTTTTTAATTATACATCCTTATGTATCTTGGGAGAAGAAGTGACTTTGAACATTTTATTATGAACACTTTCAAACACTAAACTAAAACACTGGGAGAATTATATAGTTACTTTATCACAACCTATCTAGGTATCCTCTTTTTTTTTTACTTTCTTTTTTTTTCTTTTTTCTTTATTGGCACATTTTAGATATATAATAAGTTACATTCATCATTGAGATCTTGTACCTTTCTTTATATGATATAACCATTCTGTATCTACTTGTTAATCTACCTTATATACTGATGCACATTAAAATAAATAGCAGTCCTCAGTAGAATTTTCCCACTTTTTATCTTTTTGTTTGAGTCTCACTTTAGAATTTATTTCAATTTATATACTGGTTAGTTATGTCTATGCCCATTTTTTTAAATTATTGATTTAGAATTTAAATACACATCTTCAAATTTTACAGTCTGCACAGAGCTAATATTATATCACTTTACCCAAAATTTCAAAATTTAGCAACAGTCTAAGACCATTTACTGTGCATAAAGTTTTAATTTTGCTAAAGATGTTACTTTTCTCTCATTGATGCAACAAAATACCTGACACCCAAAGTGAAAGGAAGAAAAGGTTTATTTGGCTTACAGTTCATACAGGTTTCATTCAGTAGTTGGCTGGCTCCAAGGCAGAGTGGTACATGGCAGGCAGAAGACACAAAAGCAAGTAAGGGACTTACCAATGTCTTTCTATTCCTATTGTATTCGAGGCTCCTGGGATTGGAATGGTGACAAACCAACCACTGTACTGATTTAGTAATCAAACACTCTCTTTTTTTCATTGAATTTATTGGTACTTTTAAAGTACACAGTACAGTTGTATTCATCATTGGGATCTTATACCTTTACACGACAGGTCTTGGTTCTCATTTTTTCCCCTTGTCCCTGCCCTCCCTTCACTCCCTCCCCCTCCCCTATTTACAAAGACTTTGTTTCCATTTTTCCTTTTCTCATATTTTTTTTTCTTTTCCCTACCCTTTCCACTTCCCCTACAGAGTTAGCCCTTTATTTCCTATTTCGCATTGTGAGTTATACAATTTGGGTCTTATTTACCCTTGCAGTTTCTCACAGCAGAGAAACTATTCTGTATTTACACATGTGTGTCTTATTTATTTCACTTGAGTATGGCCTCAATGTGCATCCATTTTCCTATGAATGACTTTAGTAAACAAACACTCTTAATCCCATCATTACATACTCGAGACTCATCCACCTGTGAAAAAGCCTCATCTAAAAAGACACAAGGCTTTCAGGAGAGACATCTAGACACAAAGTATACAGATGTTACAGGTATTTTAAAGAATTAAAAGAAAAGAATAAGTAGTATCTCATGTTTTTGCTGAGATATATGTATATGTGTATATAAAATTTTCAATCTGTTTCATTATTTTCTGAAGGTACAGCTTCATTGTTATGCTTTCCTTTTCAGTTTACAGACAGAATAATTCAATTTAAGATTATGATAATATCCAAACATAGATCAAATTTACACATACAAAAATCTCTGTAATTAACAAGAAATATAACTAAGAAGAAAATCATTCTTAGGCACATCCTAGATTATAGCATATCAAAGAGAAGGTCATGAATTCAATTAGATTAAAAAGTCATTTTTTATAAAGGAAAACAATAATTTGAAAAAAACTGATCATTTATCAGAAAATACAGAGAATGGAAAAAAAGAGGAGCCAAAGGTTAAAAGTTCTTCTTTAAAAAAATTACTTCAGTATTAGAGAATATGATTGATGAATTTAGAAAAACATACCATAAATATCTAATAATAAAAACAAATTAAATTTTAATCTAAGTGAATTTTCACCCAAGTTTTCTAGAAGAAGTTGATAAATTACTCCAGACTGTCCAATGTTCCAATATCATTTATTAAGAAGACTGTTATTTCTCCATTGAATATCTTTTGTACTTCTGTTGAAGGTCAAATAGTCATATTTTTGTGTCTATTTTCTTATTTTTCAGTTTTTACCATAGATTAACATGTTCATTGCATCACTAAGGAATTTTAAATTACTAGACTTTTACATTAAATGTTTAAATGTGTTATCATAATTCCTCTATTATCATTCAAACTCTTTTAACTATTCTAGTTCCACTGCACAACTGTATAAACTTAAGAATGATTTTGGCAATATTTGTTATAAAACACACTGATAATTAGATTAAAATTAGGTATCCTTATCTATATAATATTGAGTCTTTCAGTCTTTGATCAAGGTATACCTTTCCATCTAATTGATCTTCATTTGCAGAATGCAGTGGTCAGAATGCTGAGCCTGCACAAGTGTATATTTTTGCTAGACTTACACCTAAGAATGTCTTATTTTACTATTTTTAAGTGACATTTTAAAAACCTCCATCATCCATTACTACATAGCTAGTGTAAAGAATTAGAATTTAATTTCTTGTGTTAGAAATTATATTTTGCAAACATGGTAAGCTTATCTCTAAAATTTTTGAGAATTTTACAGTTTTTGGGGGATTTTTTTGTATAAGGAAAATAATATGAATTGCAAATAAGGAAAATTCCTTTCCTCCTCTGCAATTAGTCTCTGTCCCCCATCTACCCACCCCTCCCTCTCCTCTCCCCTCACCTCTTCTGTTTTCTTTTAGCTCCTCTTCTTTCTCTCCTCCTGGCTCTCTTCCTTTCCTCTGCCCCTCCTCCTCTTCTTCCTCTTCCTCCTTCTCTTCTTCCTCTTCCTCCTTCTCTTCTTCCTCCTCTCCCTCCCTCCCGCTCCCTCTATCTTCTCCCCTCTCTCTCTCACTTGCTCTCTCTCTCTCCCCCTCTCCCCACCATGTCTCTTTCTGTCTCTGTCTGTCTGTCTGTCTGTCACTTTCTCTCTTTACTAGCTTAAACTTTTAGGACAATGTTGAGTATGAGTGTAGGACTGGTAAAAATGGATGAAGATATGACTGCTTGCCCCCAATCTTAAAGGGAAATCTTTCAATCTTCCATCATTGAGTGAACTATAGAGACCTTCTCAGGGAGACGTCTTCTTCTATTTCATGTACACTGAAATTTTTTTCCAAAGTGGGGAGGTGTTTTATACTTTTTCTGCATCAGTTGTAGCAGACATCAATTGCAGATAACAGTGATTCACTGCAAGTAAAGAACCAGTCTTGCATTCCTGCTGTAAAACTCAATTGGTTATACTGATACTTATGATTCAGTAATCTGACAAGCTGATAAGGTCACAAGTTCCAATCTTCTATGCATTTTGGTTCTAACATCAGTTAATTTTCAAACATTTTGCAATGTTACTCTTCCTTCCTTGCACATTTTGTGATTTTTCCCATATGAATTTCTGAGTCCCAATTTCTTCCTGAAATATGTGCCTTTCTTTCCTTACTGGCTCCCATTCTTGCCTCAATTATTGTTTACAATAGGGTCTCAGGTCATTTAACAAATATAAGTAGATACAAAGTGTGATAGAAAAATACAGTGAAAGTTTAATTGTTTAATTGTTTAATTTTTATAGTAAAAGACACATTGTCATTAATACTCCTGGCTCCAAAATATTTATGACTTAATTTTTGCCACAGACTGAAGCAGTTGTGGAATTCTGTCTCATCATTGTCTTTATAAGTTATGACCAAAAATACAAATACAGTAAATACTGCTGCCAAGTACCATCCAAGGAAAAGGCAGGCTCATAAAAACATTGCAGTACATCCTCACCCACCTCATTAGCTGGATCCAGCACTGTGCAACACCTGGTTCTTCCCCATAGTCAAAATGACCATGAAAGACAATCATTTTGCATCAACTCGGGACATTGAGGCACCCAAAACAGCACAATTTAAAATAAGAAAAAGGATTCACAGAACTATTTCAGAAAATGGCAAGGATGATACATGTGTTCAAAGCTAGGGTGAACATTTGAGGGGAATTCATGGAAATGGCTTTTATTTTAATCATTTTCTAAAATTATAGCATTTATTATTTTTCCAATACAACTCATATGTTGCTTTGAAATACCCAGTACACATGTTGCATGATATACATCCAGAGATACATGCTCCTGTATTATTTCAAATACTGAAAAATTAGTATTAGAGTGACCATTAATAAACAAATCCTTACATTTTGATATGACCCTGCAAATATACCAGATAGGTAAATATGTAGGTAGGTAGATAGGTGGATCACATAACCATATTGTTAATTTTGTAAAAAGCCATTAAATAAGTACTATATGTAACAAATTGCTCACCTATAAATAACAAGGAACCATAGTATCTTTTATGGATTAGTACTTATGCTAGTATATTGAAAAAGAAAACATGCATTTATATAGTAACGTATTCTATTTACACTTCAAATTCGTGATAGCAAGTAACCCTGGAAGAAAGAATAAGTATAGGATGGAGCAAAGAAGCTTTGACACCATACATTACTTTGTGGTTTTAATTTAATCATTCAAAATAAAATTATAAATTGTAAATAATTCAAAGTGAGAAAGACACTGTTATTATTTTTGTGTCTTGTTTGAAGCAGGCGGATGGCAAATTTGAGCCTAGTCTTAGCAGCTTAGTGAGACTCTTCTCTAAATTTAAAAAATAAAAACATAAAAGGCTACTTTACTGTGGGCACCTATTATATGACCAACAATTAGAATATAGTGTTTCTTTTCTGAGGAGCATCTGGTAGAAGTAGAATACAAATATAGTCTTGAACAGAAGGAAAATTATAGCAATGTGGGAAAAGTCACATCATCATTTTTCTTTCTACCTTTCTAGGCTTACATTTCAACTACATTATGAAGTAGATTAACTTAGCATTCCACTACGAAACCTATATACCAAGCAGATATTATGCCTTAAGCAAGTGAATAGAGGGTTTTTATGGTGCCCAGGGCCTAAAGCTCTTTGCCTCTACAATTCTTCTTTCCCTGTTCAGTGACAGCAACAAAACTTGTCCTCATAGCTCTGTTGTGAGAAACCTATGTGACATAGCAATGTTTGGAAAGTTAAAAGATCTAGACCACTGGTTTTCAACAGGAGTCAATTCTATCCTTATTCTCCCTACAAACAGACACACACACACACACACACACACACACACACACACACACACACACGCTTGTTAGAGAGCATTGGCAATATCTGGATCTTCCTCTTTATTGTCAATACTGTGAGGTCACTTCACTCGAATCTGGTAGGTAGATGCCAAGGGTGCTGCTAAGCAACCTATGATTCTCAGGGAAGCCTTACACAGAACAAAATTCCCTAATCCAACAGTGCAGCAATTAAAAAGTCCTGATCACTTTCTTTGTCACTGAAGAAGACATAATAGCCAATACCTGTAAATTAAAAGATGAAAAGTTTATTTTGACTCACAGTTTGCAGAGGTTTCAACCTATATTCCATTGGCTCCAAAACAGGGCAGCATGGCAGAGGCACATGGAGGAGGAGAGTTGCTTGTGGCATGGTGGGAAATGAGAGAGAGAGAGAGAGATCAAGGAGGAGCCAAAAAGGGAAATAGACCCACCCAGGTAATTCCCCCAGTGACTAACCTCTTCTAACCAGACCCCACTTTCCAACAGCAAGTCAGCTATAATCCTCCATTATCCAATCCTCTTCTAAATGCCCAGCCTGTGAGTACCTGAGGCAGCTGGGGGACATCAATACATAAACCATAATAATGTGATAAAGAAATACAGTGAATGTTTAAATTTTTTTAAATGATTACAGCCAAAGACACAATGCCATGAGTCTCCCACGTTTTCAACAGTTATCCTATCATTCTTGTCACTTTCTAATACAGTTATGAAAGTTCTCTTTTATAATTCTTTAGTAATACTGTCATAGTGGCTATCTTGATGTTTTGAATCAATTCAATATATTTACCTTTCACAATCATTTTGTCCTTGGGGATGAATCAGACTTCCCATGGTTCTGGGTCTGGTGAATGAGTGAAGACCCAGTTTAATTTTTGTAAATTTATGAGCCTGCCTTCCTAGTAGATAGCAGTCAGCAGTAGTATTTAGTATATTTTTTGATCCTACCTCATAAAGACACTAACGAAACCTCAGAACTGCTTCATAAAATGGCAAAAATGATAAGTGTTTAAAGTGAGGTGGAGTACTTTGAAGTACAATGACAACATGTCTTTCACTACAATAAACTTTAAAATTTTTAGGAATTAACTGTATATTTTGATCATACTTCACAAGTATAAGACACTACTATCACAGCATAATCTAGCCTATTATCTTTGGATAAAGCTCAAGTTTAACACACCAGGGGATCAATCCTTTGAAAAAAATATGTACAAAGTAACAATCATAGAATTGTGAAAAACACTGACTCCTAGATTTCCCATCAAGGAATTTCAACCACCATCACCACCTTTCATAGGACTATGAAAAAGCTCATCTCCCTAGTGAAAGAAACTACCCCTGAAATCTCTTATTTTTCAATGAAATTGATTCATGTTCTTCTAGAGAAAGCATAATTCTATTTTCCTTCCTGAAGCTGGAATCATACTGATACTCTTGAACAACTACATGTTGCTTTGGACCTAAAACAGACAGATGTATGGGAAACTGTTCATTCAGCAAATTAAGAGGTAATTTAAGACCACAAGAGAGACCACTGCCTGGAAGGAACAGGAAACCTTCACCTATGATGCTTCAGTTTAAAAGCCAACCACTCAGGCTACCTCAAAACATAGTACCTTTTTAGTAGAAAATGACCAACTGAAGTGATTTGGGTTAAATGAGCAGTATTAGCTCACTGGTTATGTGATGTAAGCAAATGTTGTTTGGGATGAGAGAATAGAAGATACACTATGATTCTTATTTCTAATTTTATTCTTGTATTTTATTCATCTGTCCTCTGGGAAGCCCACAGCTGAGTCAGTTTCTATGAAATTACCATATTTATTAAATTGGATTATGCCATGGTAAATCCAGGCACTCTGAAGTTTACAACACCATGTTCATGTGCTAGATGACCCTTTCCCCTGAAGTTGTCCATTGTCACTGTTAGTAGCAGGCAGGCATATAAAATGGCTGCTTATGGTGGTACGTGCCTATAATCTCAGCACCCTGTGTGTCTAAGACAGGAAGATTGCAAGTTCAAGTTTAGCTTGGGCAACTCAGTAAGACCCTGTTTCAAAGTAAAAAAATATTAAAAAGAGCTGGGAGGTATCTCAATGTAAGAGTATGGTGTGGTTTCAAACTATTATACCCCCTCCTCTCAAAAATGGCTGCTTGATACATCCCAGACAGACACTAAAATTAGAGGATATATATATATCTGTGGTACTGGAGGTTGAACCTAGGGGCTTTATACTGAGCTACATCCTCATCCGTGGCCCTTTCTTTCATTTATTTATTTTTTAAATTTAGAGAAGAGTCTCACTAAGCTGCTAAGACTGGGCTCAAATTTGCCATCCTCCTGCCTCAACTTCCCATAGAGATGGGATTACAACCATGCACTACCATGCATAGCTGATAAATATTCATTATATAAATTCATAACCCAAAGGTGGTCATTTAAAAATTTATGTATATTATTGAAATGCAATTGCTGGAAAATAACTCCTTTACAAATATCTGTTGGATTATTCCAAATTTGTTCAAAATATTATTTCCCTTGAAAAATTTATATGTGAAGAAACGTTCCCATCATGGCCATAGTATATTTTAAATGATATACTGCACACATTTCTGAAAGCAGGAAGATTACATTGCACCACTTTGGTGACAGCTGAACATGTTTTGCTTTTAAAACACCAATCATTTCACTTTGGACTTAGACAAAAGGAAGATAATTTCAGCAATTTCTATGTGAAAAGTTTTAAAATTATGTTTTTTGCACAACAGCTTTCCTTGATAAACTTGAAGATGTCTGACAAAGCATTTACCTAATTCTACCAGGAAGTAAGGACTTAGAAGTTCAAAGAATTTTTTAGGAGACAAAGAAGCATATATTTTTATATTTTAGGCAAAGAAGCTAGAAATATATTTGGTGTAGATAGAAGGAATGAAAAGTTAACCCAAAAAAGTGGGCGTGGAAAACGGCAGAAAAATTGTTTAGATTTCTTTATCTGTGGGATATGAAAATACAGACCCAGACCTGGAAGAACCCTGAGAAACTTCAAATTCACAGGTCACCCCCACTATCTCTTGCAATTCAGGACCCTGTCCTAAATAATACACTACAGAAAGATGGTCCTGTGGAACATGTGTGAAATCAACAATTCTTGGAATGCAACTACTTGAAACTAAACCCTTTAGGAATATCTGTTGGGTTATTCCTTATAACTAGCCCTTAATTTTTCTTCAAAAATCTGAAGTGGCTCTATCATGTAAGAGGTGGTCATAAAGGGTATTTTTCTGAGCTCCCAATTTTGAACATCTTTAAAGAAAGGGTGGGGGAATCTGTAATAGAACTGAGTAGAGTTCAACCCTGCAAATTGGGAAACTCAATTTAGACTTTGTGGCCTGAGGTCAGTCTGAGTTGCAGGGATATGCCATTGGCTCGCTGAGATCAGGGGAGCTGGTTCTGCACACGGCTGTGCACGTGCTATATTATGACAGCAGAGACATAGTCTGAAAGAGGCCCTTCAAATTCTTTTTCTTTTTTCTTTTTCTCATTCCACTCTGAAATTTCTTTCTTTTTTCTGTCCTCTTTCCCTAACTCAGTCTCTTGCTCCACCATATTGTCCCTCATCTGCCTTTCTATTCCTGCTCCTGCCCTAACTCAGACTTCTTCTTTTATCATTTTTTCTTTTTTCTTTATGTTCTTTCCTCCTGTCATTTGACCTCACTCATGGCTCAGTAGTTTCAACGGAAAGTGAGCCCATTACTGTTAAGGGGATATATTCTTGTCCTTATGCCTGCACTCTGTCTATCCCTTTTGAAGTCAATAGTTTCATAAAGATTGTATGGTCATTGTAAGTCCTCTGGCTTCACTTGAAACCTTCTCCAATTCTTTCACTTATCTACTCCTCTCGTCCTAACTCAGTCTAAGCCCCCATCCTAGATGGTAAAGATGCTATGTTGAAAAGGTATTCACTGCAAACATATTTTGGGCTGCTTCTTAATATTAATTTAATTCACATGGTTTAAAGGAGATAGATTAATGACTACCACAAATGGTCAATTTGCAAGCTGTGCTTGATCCTATTGGGCTGCTGAATGTATCAATTGGGATAAAGGATTATGATTCATTTAATGAGTTGTTTTCTCCAATTTTATGAAAATGAGGATGTCTATGAGTCATTAGAGACTCAAAAGCTAAAGCGCAACTATATCAGGAAGATTTAAGTAATAACCCAGAAATTAAACCAAGGACAACCCAACAACAAAAATAAAAATGAGAAAACACTTAAGCAAGACACAAAGATGGATTTCCAGTTCACCAATGGCAAACAGAAGGGCAAATGAGGATGAAAAGTCTGATAGCGAACCAGCAGGAAACCATGGAACCATAGCACAGGAGGTAACAAAACAGATCAATCAGGCTCTAGAAAAATTCAAAACAGAAATAATTTCCCAGATAACCATAGAGATGGTCAGAAAAATGAAAGTCATGATTCAAGACTCTAGAACAGAAACTGAGAAAAAAATAGTTGAGCTCAGGACCATGATAGAAGCCATAAAGGCTCAGCATAAGAAATAAAAGGAAACAATGAATGCCCAGCAAAGGAAAGAAATGGAATCCATAAAACAGATTCAAACAGATATCCAGGAGATTAAAAACTCTATTGAAAGTGTATGAAACAGAATAAAAGATTGTGAAGATAGAATTTCAGATATCGAAGATAGGATTGCAGTCAGTGACTCTTAAAAACAGCAAGGGATCATGAGAAATCAGTCCAACAACTTCTAGATGATGCAAAGAAGAATAGCATAAGACTGACAGGAATCCATGAAATAGCAGGAGAAAATACAAATGACTTTAAAAAGCTCTCCACAGAGTTAATGATAGAAAACTTCAAAAACAGGAGGGAAGAATTAGACATACAGATAAGTGAGGCATATAGAACTCCAACTGGCCACGATAAAAAAAAATCTGCACTTAGACATATAATAATCAAGATCCCAGAAATCCAATAGAAGAACAAAATACTACAAGCAGTAAGAGAAAAGAAACAAATGACATGCAAAGTAAAGCCCATCAGAATCACAGCAGATTTTTCAACACAAGCCCTTAGGTCAACGAGAGCCTGGAGTGAGGTATTTCAAGTCCTAAAAGAAAATAACCTCCAACCTAAACTGATGTATCCTCCAAAACTCTCTTTCAAAATGGGTGGGGAAATAAGATACTTCCATGACAAAGAACACCTGAGAAACATCACGAACACCAAACCAGCACTTTAAGGAATTCTAAACAATATCCTAGAAAAGGAAAATGAAGGTCACAACACCATGAGGCCTAACAGACCAAATCAAATAGGCAAGGCAAGAAACTAAAAGGAGAGGAGAGAAAAAGTAAAAAGAGTTAACAAAACGACAATAACATGACAATAATAAGGCAGAACATATTAGTTGTAACCATCAATGTCAATGGCCTCAACTCACCAAAAAAGAGAAATAGACTGGTAGATTGGATTAAGAAGCAAAATACAACAATATGTTGTATACAAGAAACACACCTAGTGCAAAAAGAAGCCCATAGACTGAAACTGAAAGGATGGAAAACAATTCTGCACTAGTCAGGAGCCCAGAAAAAATCAGGGGTAGCAATCTTATTTGTAGACAAAGCAAATTTCAAACCAAAACTCATTAAGAGAGACAAAGAAGGACACTACATCCTTGTAAAGGGAACAATTCAAGAGGAAGAGATGACAATCATAAACATATATGCACCAAATATAAATGCCCCCAACTATATAAAACAAATATTAAGTAACATGAAAAACCAAATAAGCACTAATACAATTGTAGTGGGGGATTTAAATACCCCACTATCACAAATTGACAGTTCATCTAGGCACAAAATCAACAATGAAATACTAGAACAGAACCAAGCTTTGGAACACATGGACTTAATAGATGTCTATAGAGTATTCCACCCCACAAAATTAGAATATACATTCTTTTCAGCTGTACATGGGTCATTCTCTAAGGTAGACCACATACTAGCTCAAAGAACAGGTCTGCATAAATGTAAAAGAATTGAAGTTATCCTCTGTATATTATCAGATCATAGTGCAATCAAGTTGGAGATCAATAGCACAAGAAACTGTAGGAACTTCACAAGCACATGGAAATTGAACAACACTCTCCTGAACAATCAATAGATCACAGGGGAAATTAAAGAATTAGTTTTTGAAAATAAATGAAAATGCCAATACAACATACAGGAATCTGTGGGACACAATGAAAGCAATTCTATGGGGAAAATTCATAGCACTGAATGCCCACACTAGGAAAACAGAGTGAGCTCAAATAGACAACCTAATGATGAATCTTAGACTCCTAGAAAATCAAGAACAAGAAAAATCCAAAGCTCAAACAAGAGAGGAAATTATAAAGATTTGAGCAGAAATCATTGCAATGGAAACTAAGAAAATGATACAAAAATTAAATGAAACAAAGAGTTGGTTTTTTGAAAGAACAAATAAAATCGATAAACCCTTAGCTAATCTTATCAAAAAAAGGAAAGAAAAGGCTCAGATCCATGCAATCAGGAATGAAAAAGGTGAAGTCACACAGATCCAACAGAAATCCAGAGGATCATTAATGCCTATTTTGAGAAACTGTACTCCAATAAAATGGAAAATACAGAAGAAATGGACAGATTTTTAAATACTTATGAATTACCAAAGTTGAACAAAGAAGATAAAAACATTTTAAACACCCCAATTACAGTCAGTGAAATTGAAAATGTAATCAAAAATTTACCAACAAAGAAAAGAGCCCAGGTCCTGATGGATTCACTGCTGAATTTTACAAGACTTTTAGAGAAGAACTACTGCCTTTACTCTTCCAACTTTTCAATGAAATTGAAAGGGAAGCTATACTTTCAAATTAATTCCTGGAAGCAAGTATCACTTTGATTCCCAAACCAGGGAAAGACGCAACTAAAAAAGAAACCTACAGGCCAATCTCCTTAATGAATATAGATGCAAAAATCCTTAATAAGATAAGAGCAAACAGAATACAGAGGATATCAAGAAGATGATCCATCCTGACCAAGTCGGATTTATTCCCAGGATGCAAGGATGGTTCAACATATGTAAGTCAGTAAATGTAATACACTATATTAACAGAATCAAGGACAAAAAACATATGATCCTCTCAGTAGATGCAGAAAAAGCATTTGACAAAATTCAACACCCAGTCATAATAAAAACCCTGCAAAAAAATTGGAATAGATGGTCTATGTCTCAACTTAATAAAGGCTATCTATGAAAAACCAACAGCCACCATCATATTGAATGGCCAAAAACTGAAAACCTTCACGTTAAAATCAGGAACAAGACAAGGATGCCCACTATCACCACTGCTCTTCGATATAGTTCTGGAAACATTAGCCACAGCAATTAGATAAAGGAAAGAAATTAAAGCAATAAAGATAGAAAGGGAAGAAGTTAAACTGTCATTATTTGCTGATGATATGATACTCTACATTGAAGACCCAAAAAACTCCACCAAAAGACTTCTACAATTAATTGACAGATTCAGTAGAGTAGCTGGATACAAGGTGAACACCCCAAAATCAATAGCCTTCTTATACACAAATAACAGACTCACTGAGAGAGAAATAAGGGGAAAAAATTCCTTTTGCAATAGCATCCTAAAAAATGAAGTATCTAGGAATCAATCTAATAAAAGAAGCAAAAGATCTCTACACTGAAAACTATAGCACTCTGAAAAAAAGAAATTGAGGAGGATATTAAAACATGGAAAGATATCCCCTCCTCCTGGGTAGGAAGAATCAACATAGTGAAAATGGCCATACTACCAAAACTGCTATACAGATTCAATGCAATTCCAATTGAAATTCCAACACTATATTTCACAGAACTAGAAAAAAGAATCCAAAAATTCATTTGGAACCATAAGAGAACTAGAATAGCAAAGGCCATCCTAGGCAACAGACACATGGCACGGGGTATAACAATTCCCAATTTGAAACTATACTACAAAGCCACTGTGATAAAAACAGCATGGCACTGGCAAAGAAACAGATCTCAGGATCAGTGGAACAGATTGGAAGACACAAAAACAAATCCAAATGTACTCAGCTACATCATTTTTAACAAAGGAGCTGATCATCCTCAGTGGAAGAAAGATAGCCTCTTCAATAAATGGTGTTGGAAAAACTGGATTTCAAACTGCCCAAGATAAAAACTAGACCCTTACCTTTCACCATGCACTAAATTAAAATCCAAGTGGAATAAAGATCTAAATATTAAAGCAGAAACACTAAACTTGCTGGAAGATAAGTTAGGCAGAACTCTGGAAGACATTGGCATAGAAAAGACTTTATGAAAAAGTCCTCAGTAGCACGGGAACTAGCAGAGAGAATCAACAACTGGGATCTCATCTTATTAAAAAGTTTCTGCACTTCAAAAGTAAACCATCAACAGAACTAAGAGACAGCCTACAATGTGGGAAAAAAAATTTTACCAGCTGCTTCTCAAAGGACTATTATCTAGAATATATAAAGAACTCAAAACAATCAGCCCCCAAATATAAAACCTGATTCCAAAATTGGCATCTGAAATGAACAGACATTTCTCAGACAAAGAAGTAAAAACAGCAAGTAAATATATGAAAAAATGTTCCACATCACTGGTCATTTGAGAGATGCAGATGAAAACAACACTGAGATTCCACCTCACCCCACAAAGAATGGCTGCTATCAAGAAATCAAACAACGACAAATGTTGGCGGGGTTGTGGGGAGAAAGAAACCCTTCTCCATTGTTGGCAGGAGTGCAGACCGGTGCAACGACTGTGGAAATCAATATGGAGATACCTCAAAGTGCTTGGACTGGAGGTTCCATTTGACCCAGCGATCCCTCTGCTGGGTATATTTCCAAAAGAACTAAAAGAATCATATCACAGTGATGTATGTGCACCCATGTTTGTAGCAGCACAGTTTGTAATAGCTAAAACTTGGAAACAGCCCATTTGCCCATCAGTTGGAAACTGGATAAAGAAGATGTGGTTTTTCTATAAAATGGAATATTACTCAGCCATGAAGAATGATAAAATAGGTTCATTCATAGGAAAATGGATACATATTGAGGATATACTCCCAAGTGAAATAAATAAGTTAAACATGTGTAAATACCAAATAGTTTCTCTGGTGTGAGTTATCTGTAAAAGAACATAAGATCCTAATGAGATTACTGACATTGTAAAATGGGAAGAAAGGAGCTAAAGGTGTAGGGAAGGTGGGATGGATAGGGGAAGGGTAATAAGGAAAAAGAAAAAAAAGTGAGATAATGAAAAGATAGAAATAAAGTGTTTGTAGATGGGGAGAGGAGGGGGGGTGAAGGGAAGGCAGGGACAAGGGGAAAAAATGAGAACCAAGACCGGTCATGTAGAGGTACAAGATCCCAACAATGAATGTAACTGTACTGTATGCCTGAAATGTACCAATAAACTCAATTAAAGCTGAAAAAAAAAAAGAAAACATTCCTATTTGAGAAATGGCTTTCATCAATTTATATCTAAATATTAAAGGCAGGGTTTTCCATTGTTGTTCATCTTACTTCCACCAAAATGCAAAGAAAGCTTTTTATGATTGCCTCAGTCACCTTCCTGGTTGCTGAGACAATGTATCCAACACCTATAACGTAAAGGAGGAGAGTTTCTTTTACCTGGCTGGCTTCAAGACAAAGACCACGTGGTCAGAGGACGTGACGTGGCACAGAAGAGTTGCTCATGTCACAGCGTCCAAGAAGCAGAGAGGGAAGGAAACAGTTAGAGGGGAGATATACTATGCCAGTCATGACCCCAGTGACTCACCTTTTCCCAGAAGACCCCACCTCTTAAAGGGAAGACAGCTAGATCCCCCCATGATCCAGTCACCTTCCAAAAGCTCCACTTCTCATTAGTGATAGCTAAAACTTGGAAGCAGCCCAACTGCCCCTCAATGTGAGACTGGATAAAGAAAATGTAGTTTATTTATAAAGTGAAATACTACTCAGCCATAAAGAAAGAAACAGAGACATTTATAGCTAAATGGATGCACATTGAGGTGATACTCTTAAGTGAAATAAATAGGACACACATGTATAAATACCGAATAGTTTCTCTAGTATGAGAAAATGAAAGTGTAAATAAAGGTATAATAGATAATGTAAAATAGGAAGAAAAGGTGCAAAGAGGTAGGGGAAGTGGGAGGGGTAGGGGAAAAGAAAGAAGGGAATGGGATTGCTATGAGAAAACAATGAAAACAAAGTCTTTCTAGATAGGGAAGGGTGGAGGGGTTGAAGCAAGGGCAGCGATATGGGGAAAAAATAAGAACCAAGATGGATTATGTGAAGGTGCAAAGTTCCAAAGATGAAAGCCATCATATTATATACCTTAAATGCACCAATGAAATAATTGCTTTTAAAAAAGCTCCACTTCTACACACGTAAGAGACTGGGAGGTCATTCCTTATACAAAACATAACAATAATCTTATTTGAATAAACCGTGAGGAAGTTCTTGCCTTTTCCAATTCTTAAATGATTAGTCTTACTTTAAACTTGTGGACACACAGCCCGCCTATACGTAATTGTTCATTCCTTATTACCATAATAGAATCAAAATAGAAAGTAGAATACAAAATGCCCTGGTCTGGTATGGCTTGAGGAGTACTGGAGAAAATAGACCTATCACAGACAATGCATGAATGTGGGCTCACAGCATCATCATAGGCTAGTGCGCTGTGGAGGCACAACTTGGGGCTGCTTAATTTTAAAGGGAGTCAGAGGTGACTGGAGGGCCTTACTGAAGACGGATTGTCAGCAGGACCAATGAACACACAATAGCTCAGGAAAGGAATGAAGAGAGGCTACACTAATGCAGAAGCCACATTTATGGAGAAGTGACATATTTGTGAGCGAAATTTAACAGATCTCCGAAGTACTTGAAATTACAAGGATTTGATGATAACTCTTCAGTTTTCGGGGCCCAAAGGAATAGAGGAAGAAATATATTACATTGCTACTAGTTATTTTTGTTACTTTGAATAAGTCAATAGCCTCACCATATAAGTTTTCAATAAATGACAGACCTCCACCTTGGACACATAGGTCTTCAGGCTGTTCAAAGTAGAAATGAGATTCAGAAGCTATTTTCAGTGTCTCAAAAAACTAGATGAGAAACAGATACTTTCTTCATTGTGATATTTTTTGGAGCTGATATTTTTTCTTTGGGTTATAATCATAAGATCATTGCATAATAAATTTAAATATTTCATTTTGAGTCCATCTTCTGAAGGCAGATAGGTATATCCATGATGAATCAATAGGAAAACTTGAATTACTAAAGAAATATAATGATTGATAATTAACTCTCTCCAGACAGAACTCATAGGGTAAATTGTAAAAACCAAGTTACTGGAGGTGAGGACAATGGTCAAGGCTATAATTACATCAGGTTCTATGAGGTCTGTAAATTCTTATAGAAAATATGCTGTTCCATCATAATATTTACTTATCTTACTTTTTTTTTGAGCAAACTTTTTTTTGGTACCAGTGATCAAACTCAGAACCCTGTGCTTGTGAGGCAGGCATGGTGCCCCGGAATGAAATCTCTGGCATTGAGAAAATTAATTTTGAAAAGGGTTTCTAAAAACTCAAGATCAAGGGCTAATTAGATGGCACAATGACCTCAAAGCATGAAAAAGAGAAATGATAGTATTTTCCTAACATGTTACAAAATGAAGAAATGTTTCTCTTTGACAATAGAAAAATGAAAACATACTTCCTCCTCTTGAATCATGTAACTTTAAAGCATAAGAGACCTTAACAGTCCTCTGATATAGCCTTTTCTGTATGTTTCAAGACTCAATGAAGCCAGAGACATCCATAGAAGTTATACTGTCCTATATTACACATCTGATCATGCGAGGGCAGTGACAATAGCAAACTAGACTCAGAAATATTCCATAAACTTCCTTCATTCCTGTTTCTGCAATATTAAGAAAGAAATATTTGTAAAAGAGAAAGCAGGAAAGCAAAAAATTCTTCTCTTATAGCCTGTGACTTGCTATGACAGTTCAGCTGGATGTATTGGGTATTTTGTCCCAGCTATTGGAAAGCTAATGAATACATTGGGTCACTATTAAATAAGAGAATAACATTGAAGACCATATTTACAACAATCCTAATGGAGTGTACAAATACAGAGTCCACCAAAAAAATGTATACACACTTCACAAAAAGAAAAACTTGCATAAACATTTTAACACTGAATTTATTGAAGCAACATGAGATCGATACAAGATATCTTTGGCTCCAACAATTACAAGAGGTGCTGAAAGTTGTGACCATTAGCTTCTAGACATTTATTAGTATAGCAAACTACTGCTTGGGCAACCTTGGTCATTGAGATTGCTGCACATGCATTTTCGGGAGCCGGCAGTGTAGTTGGTTTTCCATGCAATACAATGTCCTTTAGGGTCCCTTATTCAAGGGTCAGACCATCTGTTGAAAAAACATCATACTATTTTCCTTTCCTAAAGTGTGTGTACATCACTTTGGCAGACTCTGTATTTTATTCCCAATGATGAATATCATCATATTCTATAACTAAAATGTACCAATAAACTTAATGAATTAAAAAAAATCACAGTAACTTAAACCAGATTCTGAGATTCTGAAATGAGATAAGGGAATTGAAATTTCTTTCTAAGAGGTAAATACAAGGATTTTTATAAGCTATGTAATTATACCTTAGACTTATTCTTAGTTAAATGTTACTCTTGAAGACCGTGCTTGAATAAACTTTCCATTTTGTGTTATTTAATCTATTTAATATAGTTTTTAATAATAATATACAAAAACATCTCCTATTGTTACCTGGATTTTTGATAAATCACCCCAAATGTATATGACTGAGGTGAATTTTACCTCATGCATTTTTAAATACATTTTATTTTATTTTATCCCATTCCCACCTTTAAGCCATCCCTATGTACAAGATGGAAACAAACCTAATGCATTTATACATAAATTATGAGCTTAGCTTTTCATTTTGCTTTTGCAGCAGTGACAATAAACAGCTTTTGCAAGTTGGGTTTACAATTCTAAAGTTAGAAGTCAATGACAAATGCACGAATTTTAAAATAAATATTGGTTACTTAGTCCATTTGTTCATTAGTTTAATCAGTTATAATTTGCATTATTTGAAACCCTTCAAAAGTATCAGCTCTTCACCGCCTACCCTCAAGATCCCTCCCACCCATCCAGTTGACTGTACCTGTATAAATAAAGCCAAACTTCTCTTTTCTGTATTAGCAAAACTTAAAAAAGAGAAAATTGGCCAGTATCTCTCTGTCTGCAAGAAGCCAGGAATTCTCACATTTAATTAGGTTTTGTCTTCCAATATAATAAGTACATAGAGCAATAAAACTATTTTCTTAACTTCGAGACAATAGCTCGTATCTGTCAGGCTGACAGTGTCAATCCTGCAGAATGAATCTCCATGGAAGATAAATGGGAAGTCACTCTCATGGTGTCCTGGAAGTGTTTGCTAAAGCAATAATGATCATGGTCTAAGCCATTGCCCCTGGGATTAATGAGAGTCCGGGAGGAGTTGATGGTCCAAAACGCATAGAAGAGTCATTAAAGCCCAGAAAACTATTAAGACCCTGGTAATTCACTGTGGCTAAAGACTGTGGATGGTGTGGCCAGAATGCCATAGAGATAGGCCTGGGAGGGACAGCAAAAGATGGGTGGAGTTAGTGAAGAGGCAAATTTTCCAGAGCCCATGATCATGATTGCTTTGTACCTTGAAATTCTTAAAGGCTAATGTTACCTCCTCAACTCCTCATCAGCAATGCAAAACCAAATAATTTTACCTTTCTAATATTCACTACAACCTCTCCTATCTGCATGTAATTGGCATCAATTTCTCTCTCTCTCTCTCTCTATTTTTTTTTTTTTTTTTTTTTTTTTTTTTTTTTTTTGGTAATGGGATCGAACTCAGTATCTTGTGCTTGCACAGCAGGCACTAAGCTAAATCCCCGGCCCTTTTCCTTCCTTCTATTGCCTTTAAAGGCCTATTTTATCTACTTTCATCCTGCAAATACTCATTGATAGCAAGTGCATGAACACTGGTGCATTATAAAGATGAAGAAGGCACAAACAATGAAAATGTGTAATGTGGTATCTGTGGCAAGATCTTTGCCAATTTTACTACACTAGTTGTGTGTAAAAAACATAGATTGAACTCTGGAATTCAGGAAAGATACAAATAAGTCTGTCCACCTCAAAGAGCATGTGCTGACACACAAGTACTAATGATAAGCGAGAGCAGGCAGTGCCACTAAAACTGAGATTAGAACCTCATCACAATCATTTATGTCTGATTCTGACCTGTTCATTCAACATGATTTCAAATTATTCTCTGGTGGCCTCTTATGTGCACAGAAAATACACTGGTAAATAAAAAGATAATTTTTACTTTGAGTCATTTTTTCCTAACAGATAAATTCTCCACTAATATCAGCCATTAATTGTTATTATTACTGTTGCTATCATTACTATTTCCTAGGCAAGAAGTATGAGATCTTATAGTCCTACCATGTTTATAACGTGGGCGCCACTCTTAGAATTATCAGATAGTTTGTTCCCATAGCAAATATTCCATGTCAGGGTAGTTTTAAAATAATTATGGTAAACTCCGATTTTATTACCTCAGAAATATATTAAAAATGTAGATCTTTTATAATTCCTTCAATTAACAGTAGACACTTCTTGATTACTTTCTAATTAAATCATTTCACTCTAAGACTTGGTAATTACAACAAGAAGTTATTAAAATTAGAAAACATTTGCTAACTCAGTACTTTTGATTATTAAGCCTTTGTCATTTAATATTGCCAAACAGTCTATGAAGATATATGAGCAAAGAAACTGATTTTAATGTCTATAGCTGTAATAATTAACTACAGGTGTCCCAAACAATGCAGGTTTCTCTCTTATCACATATTTTCCCACGAAAAGTATTGTTATTATCAATTGGCTTTTGTTTTCTTTGGCCTATTAAACTATGCTCTCCTCTGTTGCTGTTTTTCTAGTAGCAAAGAATTATATACTTGAATCTCATCTACTTAGAAATTTTATCTTTCTTTCGTGTTCTGATGAAAATCCATCCAGAGCTTATTATAAGAATCAGAGTTACTCTGCTTTTGATGGTTTTATCTCCCCGATCACCACATTCCAATCTATAGGATAATAAACTTTGCAAGTCAGATACTTTCTTAGAAAGAAAAACATCCATATTGCTGAGGTCTGGAAAGTGCACTGTACAATTTGCCATTTCAATATGTCACTGGGGGGACAATTTACTTTCATCAGATTTCTTAGAAGGTGTGGTATCTTTTATCTTCAGTGGCTGGCTTTTATTGGGGTGGAGAGCATTGGGAGAGACTATACTTTCTTTTTAGCTAAGACTCAGAAAATCAAAGGATTCATTTCTGTCCTGCTCTCGGCAAATCAGTATGAGCAAGGGGTACACACATCATCTCTGATAGGAAATGGCTTTTGAAACATAAGATTGGATCCATAGAACCAAATGATCCCTGCAAGCTGTGATCAGTCAAAGTAAATTCCTCCAAATGTGATTCTGAAGCATAGGGTGAGGTGCTAATGGCTGTCTATTGGAATATCGGTTTGACAAAATGCACCTAGAAAAGATATTGACAGGCTCTTCAGTGTTCTAGCAGCAAAGAGATTCTTGAAATCAAGCCCATTGCTCCTCTGCCTGCCTTCTGCTGAGAAACCAAAGGACGGATTGAGCAAATTCATCACCCCTTAACAAAGCAATAAGTGAAAACTGATGAGTTTCTGCACCTGATGGAAAGGTAGTACCCTGCTCATGGTGAACAGCAGCTCCTTATACTCTATACTGATCAGAGAACATCCAGAGAATCATGTTCTATTTGGGGCACAATGTCCAAGGACAATGAGAAATATCCAAAGAAGGGGAAACCCGGTGTGAAGAATGAAAGAGAGAATAGAATAGGAAAGCTGAGCCCGGTAATGGAAGTCTGGCATAGCAGGGACACTGTGGTTGTCTTCAAATATGTAAGAGGTTTCTTGTTGTAGGTGGTAGCACTATACAAAGCAGCAAAGGACAAACTAGGACAGAGGAGTGGGAATCGCAGGGAATCTAATTTAAGCTCAAAATCAGAAAACAACATTCTTATGGCAGAATTGGCTATTTCAGTCAGTGGGGGACTCATTTATTGGACACTTTCACGGTGAGACCAGGTGAGATATTGGAAAAGGGAGAAAAGCCGGATAAATGCCAGCTTGATATGAGAGACAGAACACAAAAGCCCCTGCTCCAGGCATGACTCTCAAAATACCAATAAGAAGAGAATCTATATTTGGCCTGGGTCTACTCTGTGCCTTTGGATAAGTTACAGGATGGGGGTTGGAGGCGTTAGCTATGTCAGCTCCTTGATAGAGACAGTAGAAAGTCTGTGGATGATCTTCAGTATGCTGCATGAATCCTAAAAAGGCATTTTTAAGTGATGGGTGTACATTTCAGATGTAGAAATAAAACTACAGAAGATATTTGTATTTTTGCCTCAATGATATGAAAGCTTACACAGTTAAGATGTGCATATCCTTTGACATTGTGGGAGGAAGCAAACAAAAAATAATGATTAAACAAGGGACAACCTAGCTATTCCTGTTTCAAAATTTTTAATTACTTAGGTGGCATTGAGAATCTTTTTTTCACTGGGGCTTTGTATTCTTGTCTATAAAAAGAGGAAACAGATGAGAGTATTACTGAGTTCTGTGTTTCTAATATACATATTAGAACCCATGATCGTGAATAGGTACACATACTGCACCCGTGTGTCAGTGGATCAGCTACATTAGGAAACATAATGCCTCACACCATTGTAAGAGCATCAGCTTTGCCAATAGGCACCACAGTTTTCATCCTTGGGAACCTTGAAGGTGAATGTTGAAGAACCGTGATAAGTGCTTTGATCCACTAAGGAGATTCACAATAAAAGCTTGAATTTCCTGAGTTTTAACCATGCTGAGATAAACCCAATATCTCAATGTCTACATCATAGTCATAAAGAAAACAATGTAAATCTCTCCAAATGGCTTATTTACATGCCTTTGAGATTCTGACTCATAGAATTAAAAGGGCAAGTGGGCTTGGAGGCCATCTAATCCCATTCCCTTCCCTTTAACAATGAGGACACTTAAAGCCTAAACATGTAAACAAGGACACAGGATTACCTTGGGCCAAAGCTAGGGACAGTTATTAGGGATTCTAACTACTCTTCAAATTATAATCTTTTATTTAGGTATGTTATTTGCCCCTTCATATTAATAGGCTTTTTTCTGCTTTTATATTTTCACTACGGTTATTTACTTTTTAACAAATTCACATCAGGTAGAAATGTTATGCTTTTAGGAATAATCATGTTTAATTTTGCCTCGTTTATATTCTACCACCTCCACTTCAATGAGCAGAATGAGCCTTGGACCAGAGCCTTCAGTGCCTTCAGGGGAAACTCCTCAGGGCTGCAGGAAATTGCAGGTCTTCTATGGGAAAACTCATTGGACACCCTTAACACCATATGGGAGTCTTTGGTCTGTGACAAAAGAAGGAGTGGGCAGTCTTGGCTAGAGAGTGAAAAACACAGGCCAACTCCCCAACATCAGTGTGTTGTGTGGTGATGGCTTGCTTGCCAAGCACCCAATAGATTAGACAAATTAGGAGAAAATCAGAGTTACCTATCGGATAAAGCTTATAATTCCATTCAAATAAGACATTTCACAGAACACTAAGAGAAAATCTGTGGAAAAATCTACATAGTTTTCTTATGTTACAAAAATAATATGAAATGTAATTTAAAACCAATGCTCTTTTTGAACTGTAACTGGTCCAAATTTGATTTCTAATACTGTTCTTACTCTTTGAGATATCCAAGAAGCTGGCTTATCTGGGTAAACTAGTCAGGTGTAATAACCAAAATCATTACCAGTAGGTTAAAAAAAATGAATTGAGAAGATGGTTTGCCCACATATAAGCACCGTTCTTGATGTACATCATTTCAGAGAGATTTTGTGCTTGTTGGTTAGAGTTGACCTCAAGTGGTTGGAAAATGATATGGGGCTTGGATCAATATAGACATAAATCAGTTTTTCAGTATTTCCAACAACTTGTGACCCTCTATCTTGGTTGAGAATATACAGAATGATTGTGGAAACAGAACAGTTCTCTATCTGGCCTGACCTGGTGACCCTCTGGAAGTTCTCCCATAACTAACTCTACTCTCACAGGTAAAGGGAAGGAAGGACAATAAATAAAATCATGTTTGTAAGTAGACCCCTGGCTGGTATGAACACCTCCCTAGTGTGGCTAAAACTGCAATATTGCTAGAGTCAGAGTGAGTCCCCTGAAATGAATTCTCTTGCAATTTATTGTATGTCTCCAGCTGAGTCTCAGCGGATATACCACTCCTAGCCTGGGGAATGAGGCTTCCTTGTTATGGCCAAAATATGATACAGTTGTCCCTAGTCACTCATTAATCCAAATTATTTGATATGGTTTTAATTAGTTCAAACAAGGGACCCAGTCGCTCTTATAACTTCAGTATAGAAAGAGGAAATATCAATTTTTTGTTTACTTCTGGTGCTCCAGACACATGAAGACACACCAAAATAACTGCTATTTATTTTACAAGATGGAAAAAATATTGACTGCCCTCTGGTCATAGAAAGCATTTTCTTTTGGGATTACAAGTGCAGAGATGAATTAGGTACACTTAGGATCAATATCTGTTTCTCTTCTTGGCTCAAGATGGGATTTGTCAAAATTCGAGAGCAGCTTCTATTGAGTGTCAGCTACAAATCCTTCCACTACTAAGTCATCCACCTATTCAAGCCAAAATATAAAAGGTAAAGCGCTTTCTCAGCTACAATATCTGGGGTCAGGATACTGAATCTCTTCTCTGCCTTTTCCTTTAATGAGCTTTAGTTTGATGAAGTGACCTTCCCAGCAGAGAATGGAAGGGAGTGAGGGTCTGTGCCAGCAAAGGACAGTGACTCCTGGGGATGGAGGGAAATGCAAGCAGGAACATTCACTATGGGCTGGGAAGGAGAATGAAGAAGACAAAGCAGAAGACTTAACTGGTGAAACTACTGTGAACAAAGATGTGGTGGGGTAGATAAAGGAATGAAGCCATACAGTGGCAAATTGTCTTTAGCACTCCCTAATTTTTAGATCTACAGCAAATGATCAATGCAATGTTCAACATATATACTAACATTTAGAACTTCAAAACTTGAAGAACAAAGTCTTTCTGGGTGGAGGTCAGACAGAAGATTACCAGTTGAGCTCTCAGAGTAGCCAGCAAAGTAATACAGAAAAAACACACAACAATCTCATGCATTCTTGAAACAGGATTTTGGAGGTGTTTCATAGGTGAGGACACAGCTTGGCTTCAGCAAGTCAAAAGAAATTATAAGGGCAGAAGATGTTGCTTAGTACTTGTCACTGGGCACTCAAAATAGTCAAGAATTTACCAGAAACCCTGATGTGTCTCACATAGAATTAGGAAACAGAACAAAGAAAAGAAAGCATCTCTGACAATAAGCCTTTTTAAAAGAAGGCTAAATAAATAAAAGAAGAAAAATCAAGCACAATGATGTACCAATAAGACATAAGTACCAAGGACTGATAGGAAGCAATCACTAAAAATTGAGTTAACATAAGTCAAACAAAAAACAGACAGAAAAGCCAGGCAAGGAGTGGATGGTGAGACTTGTCCTGTGAGGAGGTGGAACTTGACCTAGACCTCCCAGTAGAGAAAAGATTTGGCAACGTGGAGAGAAAGAAGGAGAGACTCTGAGATAATGAAACAAATGAGTAAAAAGGGGTGAAGACAGAAACAATCATGGTAAAATGGAGAGAAGTAATGATGTAACCCTAATGGCACACAGCAAACGGGCTGGGGAAAGACACAGCACTTGAGTGGTACCCATACCAGGCGACCTCATCTTCATTCATCTCCCATCTTAAGTTTCTCTTCTCTGAAATACAGACAGTAACAACATTTAGAAATGTGGAGAGACTAAAGGAATGATATATGTAAACCATTGGCTTCAGCCAGTAGCTCAATACATTGAATTTCTCTTCTCTGCAGCTACCCTCAGCTCAGGCAAGGAAGCTGAATCTAATTCCAATGTTTTTTTTGTTTTTTGTTTTTTATGTCTTGTGTTGACCTCTAATAAAAATCAGTAGCTGTTTCAATGGCACATGGTGTTATCTGAGGGTTTCTTGATACATAAAATGTTTTTCACTTCCTTAGTTGATCTCAGACTGTTGTACTCTTTGAAAATCTTATGTCTGATTTTTAATTTTCCTTTTCCCTTCCCACTGCCAGACTATCAGCTGCCAGTTTCTGATACTGCCATATCAGTCTATGTTGCTGCTAGTCTTCTATGGACTGTGAAACAATCGTGAGACTATACTAAACTCATGGAGCCCTGAATATAACAATTACAGATGAAGAAGTCAATCACTACCTGGAAGTCTCCAACCAACCTCCATGTTTGTCCTACATAAATTTGGATATGTGGCTAGTTTTAAAAAATATTATCTTCTGAGTAATAACACAAAGAGCTTTAGACTCAATGTTGCCTAATCCTTTAAAATAATAAAATAGCATATAATATCAATCAAAATTAAACTTCTGCAAAAATGAAGGTGGCAAAATTGTTGTGTCCCCCTTTCTCATTGATTACACAGCAACCTGATGACTTAGGCTTCTTTCTACAAAAGCTGTTCTCAAACCTCCGATCTTTAAGGGTAAAGGAATGACATTAATTAAGTAGAATAGGGCACTACTCAGATTGCTCGCATGTTAGCAGAGACTTCTGAAGTTCACACACAGAAGTTCTAATAGGGAATCAGACTTTGGAGTGTAGTGCCTGAGATTTTTCATGGAAAGAATTAGGACTTTATTAAATTTCATAGGTAGGTGGCTTCCCACCTTTCTCCTCCTTTCAAACTCCCAGCAAGGGGACTAAATCATTGCAATGCATGCCACCAAGTTGCTACTTAGTAATACACTTGGCTGTCAGGTATTCTAGGGGGATCTAATCTTTTACTTGTCTTGGACTCAGATTCCCCAGATGGACACCAGGATAATTCCTTTCCTCCTGTCAAGGGTGTGTCCTAGAAACAAGTCCTTTATTTTCAGAACAGGATTTAAAATCCTTCAGAGAATAATACCATCTGAGGTGAATGTGGCTGCCTAGTCTCTGAGGCTTCCTCTTCTTTGTATTATACAGTGAAATTGACTAGGGCATTTCCAACTGAGAAAGAAATGTATTTGGGTTAGATTGAACCATACAGGAAAATTAATACAAAGCAGTAATGGTTCACAGGCCAGCTCACTCCTCCTTGAAATTTCAGCAACTGGAAAAATTAGTCTCCTGTTTCCTTTCCATTCCCTTTTTTTAATTATAACTTGTCGAGGCACTGGCTAATACCCTTTAATCTTTTTTAATAACTACCCTATCCTCAGTTTCTCTAAGAATCCTTCTCAAGGCATCCACAAATCCAAGAATGCTCTTAAGATTGACTGACTGACTGATCTCTCAGCACTGTTGATTTACTGTCACAAGGTTTATTCCTCTATTCCAGCTCTGTGAGGATGAAAGAAAAATCAAGGGTGTGAATTCTTTTCACACCCAGGAGAAGGCAGGTGGTAAGAAATTTGGAAAGGCGATCAAATGTATTCTAGCCAATCCAACCCCACATTTCTTTAACACTTTTTCTCTCTCAGAGCTCCCTTCCCTTCTCTCTCACATCTCCCAACTGCCTCCTCATTCCCTTCTAGAGTGTGGGGGTAAAGACACTCACTCGTTTTTGTGGAGATTTTATCTGTTCAAAGAAGACTGAGGCAAGCAAGAAATGCATTACTACTAGAGAAATTACAGTACCAGGGTCAGATTCACAGAGGATAATTTCTGGCACTTGCACCAGCCAGATGGCCACCACAAGTCACATTAAATTAGAAGCCACTGAGTCTTTCTTCTTGTAACACCTAGGAAATGATGTCAGGCTTAAAAATGAGCCCCCAAACTCAGAAGGCATGGTACTTGGCCTCAAGCTCCTTATCATCACTACTTTTTCCATAAAAAAGTACATGTAGTACTTTACACAAGTAGTAAGAGGACACAGCAAGGCAGAGCAAAACAATACTGCAAGCAATCAGGTATCCACTAAAGCATCTATTCCATTTGACCCAGTGAGAAGTCAGTTAAGACTCAGAGAACAATACTTCCACATCTGACACAAGAGAAGAACAATGGGCACTGTGTGTGATCGAAGATACAGTTCAAAAGTCAGTTCTCAGGAAGGTGAATGAAAGTCGATTAAGGAAAATCCCCTTATCAGGAAAGGTGTGTGAGCCTTGCAGAGTGCTGAGTGTTGAGAAACAAGTGAGAAAAGGGCGGGAGAGAGAAAGAGAGCTGCAAACACAGAATGGAAGCAATAAAGAAGCAGGGCAATTTAGAAATAGGGTTAGGAAGAGAATATGGAACCCTTAGAAAAATGTTCCTACTTGAAGCCAAATGGCTGATATGAAAAGAAAAGTGCCTAGTCATGCACATGCAGGATGCATACTTATTTCACCAGAAGAGACCCAGCTCAGAAGCCAGTGTAAGCAGTTTCAGCCCAAGGGAGGCTAGAATGTGGCACTGTGTACTACAGCACCCCACCGTGAATCCTGCATGCAGCTGTCCCATGACTCCAAAACACTCTTTGCAGCCCAAAGGCCCTCACTGAACTGAACTTCTAGGGCAGCACTGTCCAATGTACATATTCTTTTTTTTTTTTTTTTTTTTTTTTTTTTTTAGTGATGTTTTATTTATCCATTCATGTGCTGATAGAGACCTAAATTGATTCCATATTTGGCTGTTGTGAATAGTGCTGCAATATACATGTAAGTAAGTGCAGATGTCTCTTTAATATACTGAATTCATTTCTTTTGGATATATACCCAATAGTGTGATTGCTGGACCATATAGTAGTTCTATTTCTAGTGTTTTGAGGAATCCATATACTGTTTTCCTTAATTACTACTCCAATTTACATTCTTTTTTTTTTTTTTTTTTTTTTTTTTGGTACCAGCAATCCATCTCAGGTCCTTGCGTTTGCAAGGGAGGAGCTAGAACCACTGAGCTAAATCCCCAGCCAAGCACTGTCCAATATAAATATTACAAAAGCTACAAAGGTAAGCTATACATGTAATTTTAAAACTTGTATCAGCCACATTAAAAAGTAGGAAAAGACAGGTAAAATTAATTGTAATATACTGTGATGCAATATATAAAAATGCTATCATTTCAACATATAATCAATATAAAGCAATTATTAATGTGTTGCACTAATTTTTTCCTATGTGCATAGTTTACACTTACACACGAACTAAGATTAGCCACATTTGGAGTGTTCAATAACTCCATATAGCTAAAGCTACCATGTTGGAGAGCACAATTCAAGTATTCACCTGTCTACTTTGAGCCTAGAAGGCTATTGTCTCCTTTACATGCTAGTCCAGGAAACTGCTTCAACTTCAGGCGCAAACAGCTAGGTTTGCTGGATCAGTCTTCCTAAATAGCATCATCTCTTAGGTTGTCCACCTCCCAGTATATATTGTCTCGTAGGAGACTACAATGGGAGAGTGAGTTTGTCTGACATTCCACCCAGACCCAGAGTGTGGAAGTCTGCATGTGAAATTCCCATTTTCCTTTGGTATTTTCCCAATTCCACCAGCCCTGACACAAGTTGCTCTCTCTCTACAGTTTTGAAGAGTCTGCACAAATTTCCATGTGCTCAGAGAATCCTTCTGGGAAGGCTGCACCTGCTCTGGGCTCTAAAATGATCCAGAAGTACCCAAGAGGCCCAGTGTCACCTCTTTCCTGTTCATCCTTAAGGGATCTGGAGTCCAGGTCTAAAATCAACAAATTGTACTAAGCCAAGGAAGCAGAAGCCCACTGTGCAGAAACAGGTGCTGAAGATGATGCTGCCTGGGGCTGCCTTGGAAAAGACAAGGTGGACTGATTGTAGGACTGGACAATAATAGGACAGAACACTCAACAAGGAGGACAGCTTGGGTTCTGGAGGCAGTGCTTTAAAAAAATGTTAGAAAACATAGGAGTGTTGCAAAGAAGACCCATTGGCCCTAGGCAGAGTCTTTAAAAGCAGACTGTGTATAGAGAGCTGTGCCTGCTTGAATTTGATCCCCTGCTGGCTGACCTTGGGTGAATTACTCAGCTTCCTGAGTCTTGGTTCCTCAAGGTAACCTGGGGTTATAAAAGCAGCCTCAGAGGATTGTTACCCAGGTGCACTTAACTGGATGCCTGACACAGTGTTTTCAAAAGATGTGGTTACTGGATAAAAAAAGAGGAGAGAGAATAGTAACCCAGCAGAAAAGAACAGAGGAGCCGGTAGCAGAGTATAAAGGTATACACACACAGAGCACTTATGCATACACACACATGCTTACACACATAAACACACATTCATGAACATGCAGGGTCATGCATATGTGCATGCAATCACCATGTGAGCACATGCGCCCAAACAAACAGGCATGCATGCATACAAATACAAGCACGTATGCCCAACCTTGCTTTGACATCCTGATCCTTGGAAAGTTAGTTTGGTCTCCAGGCTCTGCTCCTGTAACCAAGTTTCCTGCTTCAATACACCCCATCCTCATTACCTGCCATTTCCCTTATGCCCTGTCTCACCCTCTGCAAGAGGAAAAAGAAAATTCTGCCCTTTCTCCACTCAGAGTGGCAGACGTTTGACTCGCCGACTACATGATCTCACAGGAATGGATTATGCAGCTTGTATGTAAAATAGTATGTTTCTGCTATAGCAAACATCAGGAGTACTTAGTAGAGACAGTAAATTATTATTGGTTGAAAGGCCCTGATGGCCTAGAGTAATCAAATTCACCTTCCTCACTCACTCACTCACTTCAGATCCTGTGTGAATCGTGTAATTAATGCTATGACTAGATTTGTTGCTACAGTTTATTCCCACAAAATGTGGGGGTGTAGGAGGGAGTCTGTATCAAGCTGACACAGCAGGAGGCAGGGAAACTCACTACAACATGTAGGAAGAACCAAGAGAAGCAATTTAACAATAGCTTTCTAGACCTAGAGTGTTGAAATCCACAAGAAAAAGAGGAGTGGTGGTGACCTCTAGGAGACTAAATGTCCAACCTATGCAAATACAAAAGGAAGCTGTAATCTGATACTGCTCCTAGGCTGTCTAAGCCACGTTGAGTTCCCATCAAGTACCTGGGTTTGTGCTGATTTTGACAAATTATGCAATTGAATCCCTAAAATAAGTTCATTCAAATTCTATTATCTCTACTTAGGAATGGAAAAGCCAAGAATTAGAGGATTAACTCACTGCCCCAAGTCACAAAGCATATGGAAACACACCAATGCTCATGATAGATTGAGAACCAACGTATTTGGCCTACAGAGACAGAAGGTAGAATTTCACCCAAGCCTGTACTCTGCTGCCTTCTCTTTATACAAATTCAATCGATCCTTTCCAAGCGAGATTATTCTTTGCCTCCATCATGAAGCTCCTAAAATCAACTGTAATGTCCTGTTTAAAAATTTCTTTGTCTAACATGTCTACAACTCTTTTGCATAACTAAACTGTAAGTTATCTCCACATTATGTGAAAGAGGGGTTAACAGTAACTGCTACCACTGATAACAAGAAAACAGAGGAATAATTCTGTATGGTTCCTTGAAGTGGACCCTGTGCTTATACAGTGCTTGGCATGGGCATGCTAAATAATTGCATTTGTTGGGCAAGATATATATGAAAGGTAGGTAGGTGTGCAAAGGATGAAGGTGGTCAGGGGTGTGAAAAATATGAATCAAATACTCCAATGGCCCTCAAGGAACCAACATTAAATGCAAATATATGTCATTCCCTCAATAAACATCATCTATAATGCAAACTGTAAAGTAATGAGAGCAGAAACAGAAGAGATTTGGAAAAGGGAAGAATATGCAAACAGATCAACACCAGAAGTTGAAATATGTGCCAATTTAATTAATGTACAATACCCAAATCCTTTGCTTTAGATATTTGTTATTTTTCTTAAAAGTGTACATGTTGATATTTACAACTCATTTTATCCTGAATCTATATTGTTAATAAGGAAAGGAGGAAGGGTAGATATTATGACTTGACTTTAATGTGGCCTGTTTATGATTCCAAATCCATTTTATTTCTGAAGTCAAGCCACTTCATCTCCTTCATTATTATCATGACTATCCCAGTCCCACCTGTAATAATGCAGGTAAATCATAAATGTGCCTTGAATGTTCCCTGGGGCCAGTCACCGTCCAGTTCTTAGGTGTGCCATTGCACTATACATTGCCCTTAAAGCGACAGAATTAACATGTCCCTCTGGAGGGAATCTTGGCTCTGCTCTATCTCCATGTATTCCTTCCCACTAGGATGTAGGAATTGGTCATTTCTCACACTGTGTATGACTGTCAACCCATCTTTTGCCTATTACTCTTTGACATAGTGTAACCACCTGCTTCTCTGACTGTGTGGCTCCCAAAAGTGTTCAACTCTTGGGTTATCGTCACTACTGCTACTTCCACGAGCAAGGGACTAGTATATGGGAGCCTAACTCAGAAATGCTCTCATATTTTTATGACCAATTCTTTCAGGAGGTGCCCTCTAGCAGTGCATTGTTGTTCCCAGCATCGTCCCAGTGGGCATCAATCCTCCAGAAGCACAGTATCAGGATGTATTCAAGCACCTTTCACATGATCAGCCCAATCTGACAAATGTCCTTCTTCCTTGTGGGGCTCCTTTTTTCTCTTTGTTCTTGGCTTTTGTCAGGCAATACTGACAAGTTACATCTATACAATTCTGATATCAAGATTGTGTGGCCAAGGGAAACCCAACAGCCTATGACAAGGCCTAGAATAGCCTGGTCTGTGAGCACAGAGGGGACCTCCACAGGTAGGAGGTGTTGCTCCATGTGATGTCTTCCTCTCTAATTGCCAGAGTTCTATTCTGATGAGTCACTCATATAAACCAGAGGAGGAGGGAAATTTCTGACCAGATTGAATTGCATGGCCATTTCCTCCTCCTGCTATTAATTTTGTGTCCAAATGCATAAAATAACAAAAGGGTTCATTTAGCCACCTCCACCCCCCAACAAACAGCAAAGTAAAGTCATCTGGCTGGTAGCATGGGTGATTGATGGAAAACAGACATAGACCCTGGGTAGTTGCTTTCTTGAAATGAATAAAGCAAAGCCTTCACTAAAGTATTGAGAAATAATGAAAATCATCAATTTATTTTCAATACTAACACAAATAATGAGGTTATTAATTACTTTCTATCCTGGATAAACTATTAGTGTTTTTTATATAAAATCTTGAATATTTTCATATGGTTAAGTTAGCCTGGGAACCACTGTTGCATAAGATTAGGCTCTTTCTCTTGAAAGAGGAGTGATGGACAGAGACCTAAGGAGAAATTAGGGTCATGGGGTCAAGTTCATCAGGAAGTATATTAGAAAGGACCACTAGTACAGACAGGAAGCCACAGAACTTAACTTGCTCAGAGAGAAAGAGCCAGAGAAGATATTATATAATATAAATTCTCTTTGGCTAAGATTTTCATTGGTTAGGATTTAGGGTTTAGATAAGGAATGGGTTTAGAGGACATCAACCAAAACTACCCAACAATAGCATAATATTCTTCATAAAAGTTGATTGAGATGTTGTTTCATGAACAATAATCTCTTGGGAATCTTGTTAAAAATGTAACATCCCAATTCTTTCCCCACTACCCATTGAAGCATAATCTCTAATATTATATTACATGAATCTGTACTGTACAAGAAATTGTATTTGCACAAGAAATTGTCCAAATAAACCTAACCTGCAACTAGGTATGGGCACCTGACATGATAGCCCCTTCAGTAAACTTGGCCCATAGTGTCACTTGTTTAAGTACAGGAAAATAAGAATCCAAGGCAAAACATTGCATCTTTGGACCTGCTTTGACCTATCATATAATGAACAAAAATGCACCACTTCACAGTGACCCTTGCCATATCTTGCTTCTACTCTGGAAATCTCACAGACCCAGACTGTCTTCTGATCCCCAAAACATCATCTCTGACCTTCTTCTACCTGGGCCACAACCTTAGGTGAGCTTTGAATGCCATTTTGGAAATCTTTTGAACTGTTGGAAACAGCACAGCTATTATTTCAGGTCTGTATTCATGTTCCATTTCCTTGACCCAGAGGCTGATCTACCCACTGAGCATGCTTTTCCAAGCTTTTATTTGTACTGCGGTTTCTCCTTCTTCCCTCCTACATCCCTCAAACTTCCCTCCCTCAGCTTCCCAGGAGCACAGCTCTACAGAATGGCACCTCAATAAAGGAACCAGAAGAGATTTTCTTTCTGCTGATTCCCACTCCTGCTTTAGACAAAACAAGAGGACCTGGCATATCTTTACATAACTCTTCTTAGCTTTCTCTCCCCCAAAGAAAGCAAAACCACAGGGTAGAAGACACGGGCTAACTCCATGCCTCTTGTTATAGCATCCTATTCCTTCCACCCAGTACAAACTTTGTCCTTGGAGAAAAACTGTGCTTAAGTAGTGTATGAAATTAAGTGCTCCATGCTATTTGGTCCAATATACCAAAGATATTTGATTTACAAAATTAGGGGCAAAAGCACAAACTAAATAAATAAATCAGTTTTTATATTGAAAGCATCTCATACCACAATTTTCCTTATGGACAGTGAATGGGTGAGGAACTTATTGGCTTAGGTTATTTATCCCAAACCTCAAATTCCACAAAGTCACAGTCAAATTGTGGGTCAAATACATGTGTTCGCTGTGCCATGGTGTTCCAACTTCAAGTGACTCCTCAAATTCATGGAAGCCAAACTGGAAGTATTTAGGTGATTAGTATTTATTGTAATAAGTGCCAAGGCACTGCTTAGTTTTTAAGTGAACAGACATCATTTGAGTCATATATACTCATCCTACATAGATCTTTTTGATACAAGGATTGTAAATCACTTGAGTAGATAAGACACTCACCATGTTCCAAGGAATCTGGATAATGTGGCCTCAAGCAGAATTTATATTCACTTTTGCTGCCTTCACCTAAAATGCAAGCTTGCACCTCCTTGGCTTGGTTTTCCCCTACAGAGTCTGCATGCACGTTTCCCCGCTGCCTAGTATTACGTGACTGCAAATGTCTCCTCGGTGCTTCTGCCACAAGTTACGCTTCACCAGGCACCCAGGCCTGCTGAAAAGGTTTCCAACTTTCACACTATGACTTCCTGTTCTCTTCCTCTGAGTCCCCAAATCCAGCCTATCACAGGCTACCTACCAATTCTTGACCTGCTTCGTTCTTCCTCCAATGCAGAATTCAGGAAAAGAGAAAGCAAGACATGCACAGGTGAAGCCTTGGACTTTGATGTACCAAAGGGGACCCAGATACATCTCGGTTCAAACTATGTCTCTGGAAAAGAGTGGTCATGCAGTCTCAATCTCATGGAGCCAGAATACTATCAATGTCATGAGTGGCTATGGAAATTAAATGGTATAATATATTTAAGATGAATGGTAATTGGGACCGTAATAAATATTAATTCCTTTTTCCATCTCTTTCTCTTACCCTGCATGTGCATTTGACTTGAGAAATGAGAGCTTGTCTTTTCCTAATGTAGCTAAATGACTATACTTTGCATTTGTATAATACTTTGTAAAATACTGTACAAAACACACTCAGAGATCTTTCACCCTCCAAGACATTCTGTAAGTAGGTGGAGTTGATGTCATTATTCTCATCTTTCAGGTGAGGAAATGGGATCTAATGGGGTTAAGTGATTTGCCCAAGGTCCTGTACTATGATCTCTTGAGTATAGACAATATATCTTCTCAAGAGGTTGTTAAGCAACCAGAATATCTGCTACAGGAGCTAGTGCTAGTCGCTCCATGCTTCTATCAGGTTTAACATCTATTCCTAAGTGAACACTTTTATCCAAATTCAATGCGTCTGAGGACATACAGCAATCTAACAAATGAATTAAAATGAAGTTTCCAGGAGCTGACAATGGCTTCATACACTAACATTCCACCAGTATTGACATTTTAACAAGGAAAATCTCTGAAAAATACCTGAATGCAGAGAAAGCAAGTAGATTTCTTCTGAATGCTACCTCTGATCAGTTAGTAATAGATTCCAAGCATTGCTTTGTTTGAGCTCAGAGGAAATCCTATTGATAGGTCAGCCATAGCTGTGGGTTAGCCAGGAGAGGCAAGCTTGCTATACTCCCTCTTATTCCCCAGCTCTGATTTCAGATCTCCCAGAGAATACCCAGAGAGCGCCCTCCACTTTTGCAGTTTCCTCCAGTCCTTCAAGATGGGCTTCGTGTGCTGAAGATGGCAAACAGGGGTAGGACAGAGCCCCTGCATTGGTCCTAGGCTTTTCTGGTCTAGGATTTCTCGTAATGGACCCTAAATGAGATACTAGAAACAAAACATTTTGTAATTCTGAACACTATTCGGGAAATATGTGCAAAGGCTGTTAGTCCACACCCCAACACCAGCTGAGGAATGGAGAGTCTCATCCCCCATTCTCATCCAGGAGGTGACTCCTGGACATAGGGAGTAACTTGTTCCACCAGAATAAAGAACGGGGTTTGGTTTTCTGAGGTCACCTTCTTCTTTATATTGCTCTTCCCCCTCCTCTTGACCCTTCAGGAGATGAGCTAAACAAACTGCCCCAGCAGCATTTCCTCCTCTCTACCGAGCTGGGTATTGGCATCATTATCTGAATATCAGCAATAACAGATAGGAGCAGCAGATACCAATGTTTCATTACCTTTGGCGCCTCTGGGGATTGCTGCCCGGATATTTGGATTCATGTGGCTTTCTCTCTCTGTGCCTGACTTTGAAAAAGTATATTTGCCTCAACAGTTTAACCACTGCAGGCCTGGGGGACAGAGTCTCCACCAGCCTTTTTATGGCTCTGGATCCCATCTTGGGCAAAGCCTGGTGTCACTTGTTTCTGGCCATAGCCAAACTAGACTCTTGTTCCCAGAGTCACTCCACTGCTTACATCATTGAGAATACATTTGTCGATCTGATATAAAAGGCCTTGAATCTACTTTACCTTTCCAAAGTGTCATATCATTTCCATTTCACTCACGTTTTGCTTCCAGAAAGCAGAACTAGCCATGGTTCCCCACAAAACCCAAGTACACCCTTATCTCCACACAGCTCCCCAGGGTATCTGCTATCCCTGAAATGCCCAGCCTCAAATCCCCACCTACTGCCACTCTGTTCAGGGTCCTCTCCATGTGCTGCCTTCACGGGGTCTATTATCATCTCATTTCACTCGTGGGTCATCTTCTCTTCCTTTTAAATAAAGATTTAGTAATAGCTAAAAATTATGGAATATATACATGGGCCACACACTATGCTTAACTTCGTATCACCATTCTCATTCCCACAATAGCCTTGTGATTAGGTGCTACTATTAATCCAATTTTACGGATGATGAGACAGAAGGCAAAGAAATCAAAGGATTTCCCCTAAATTAGACAGCTGGTAAGCACTGGAGCTGAATGTCCAACTCTAGGACCGCAATTCCCTTAGGGTTTATTGAGCCCTTCTGAGTCCCAGAAGCACCTTTTCTATTGACCAAAATTGTATTCATTGTGTAGAATATGAAGGTTCATTGTGATCTTTATCTCCTGCCTTTAGTATAAACTCTTCTATAATCAGAAACAGGCCATGCCTTCCTCAACTTTGTCTCTTGGCACAGAAAATGCTGAGCAACTCTCCGGATTTAATTAACCATCTCTGATACAGTCTATCACTGTACATCACATCCTGAAACTACCTTCTCATGGCCTAATCTGCTTCTGTGTTTCATTGAGCCATGTCTCCCTGCAGCCTTTTCCAGTACCATGTTGTTTCCCTTGCATCTTCTTCATTCATGCTGTACCATTTACACCCACCATCCTAAATATCTGTCTTTCTAAATCTTCTCCAAATTTCAAATCTCTTCTCTGAGAATCCAGCATCATGGGATCCCTTCCTAACCATTCTAGTCTACACTGATCTCTCTCCCTCCCCTGAACTAGTAACAGATATATAGATCACTCATCAGCTCATTACTAATTGATAATAGATGCTGCAAGAGCCAAAAAAAAGTATGACACATATACAGTCCCTTCCTTCCTAGCCAAACATTGGGAGACAAGAGTTGCTCATATGAAAAGCCAATACATATGCCCCGTTATTTGCAAAGGTCAGGTGGGCCATTCAGACAAACACATATGCTAAGTAGTTCAGAGCAGGGTCAGAACACTGTGGTCAGGATGGAAGCTTCCTAGAGGAAGAAAAGCTTGGAGGCAAGTACACAGGAAAGGACAAGTGTTCCAGAAGGGGCAGTAGTACACTCCTGTGATGAGACTAAGAAGCAAGAAGGACTTATGAAACAGGTGGTGAGGAGCCAGGTTGTGGGAAGAGGATAGGGAAAAATAATGTGGAAACCTAGCTTCATGTGGAACTTCTCTTTTTTTAATTTTTACTAATTTTATTGGTACATTTAATGTATACAATATAATGACATTCATTTTTGCAAATTTGTACCTTCAACTAATCCATCTTGGCTCTTATTTTTTCCCCATTCCTTTGCCCTCTCTTCAACCCCTCCCTCCCTCCCAATCTACAAAGACTTTGTTTCCATTATTCTTCATTTTCTCATATTGATTCCATTCCCTTCTTTCCATCCACTTCTCACTCACAGGACGCATGGAGGCCAAAGATGATGATGTGGATAGAGAATGGCAACATTGAAATAAAACCTAGATTCCCTAAATTTCAGTTATATGCAACAAACAAGAAAATATTTTGAAAATAGGGCAATCCCATACCACTAGATCACTGACACTCATCTCTGTCTGAGAAATAGTACACCTTAGTGTTGTGACAACAAGACTTAGGGTCAAGCAGTCCCTGCCAACAACCTGGAGGCTGCTGCTCTCAGTCTCTTTAACTTATTGGAGTTTGAATTCTTTATCTCCTTGGTTAGAAAAGGAGATGAGAATGCTTAAAGTTGGAGCTTAATTCCAGGATCCTAGTGGAATGTAATGAAATGGTGGTGCTTTTCCAGGGCTTAGCATAATATCTAGCACATAGGAAAATCTCAAATTACCTTTTAGATGAAACATAAGGTTGATAATGCTTTTTCCCAAATGCATATGCAGTCTATGTAATTAAATAACAAAGAAACCAAAACCAAGAATTCCAGGGAACAGGAGTTTATTCCAAGTCAAATCTATGATGATGCCAGGACAGCACCTGCCCACCAGCCTCAAATGTGTAACTTCTGCATTATCTAGCCCAGGGCACAATCCATTGCAGATATTTAATAAAAGTTTCTGGGCTGAATGGATTTAAATTGGATCAAATTTAATTGGATCATTTGTTTAAAATTTTATAGTCTGCTTCTGGAAAGTGGCTGAATGAAACACCTCTTGGGTTTGTAGATTGTTAATTCCAGTGATCAGGCTTGACCTATCATTTGTTTATATTGATAATTCTCAACAGAATGCCCTCACTCTGTTTGCCCTCCTGCACTGCTCAGAGAGGTGACTGAACACGGAATCCACAGCTGTGTTTGGGGTTTTCTGGGCATCCTCACCAGTGACTACCTCCATGAGACCCAAGCCACCTCATCCACCCTGTAGGGAAAATAATCAGCTACAGGATTTCAGGAGGAGGTCCATTTTCCACCCACATTCATTCTTAAATTTCCCCTTCAAAAGGTGCATTTTTACAAGTTGATATCAATTATCCATAGCCACATACCATCTATGCATTCTGTGCATTCATTTTAAATCCACTGATGGGCATGGTTGTATGTTGGTATACAACCCTTTTCAATTACTCAAGTACTCATAAGAGCACATACTTAGTTAAATATATGAACATGCATAATATGCACATCACTCAGTCAATAGTTTAATTTATTATTTACTAACTTGAGCAATTGCTGTGATTAGGGATTAGCTAGAGATGCGCAAAATATACCCCAAATTCCCTTCATCCAGATGTCACAGCACAAGGAAATTCCATATACTGGAGAGTCCTAACATATAATTGAGCTTTGTTAGCATATTTTAACATAAAGGGAGAAAGCCCAGAAAACTGAACTGACTTGCCTGATGTGGTCTAGTGAGTGAGACACAGAAATACAACCTCAACTTCTTAGGTCCGTAATCACTATTCCAATAACCCTGTCCCAACGTGTGACATCACAGGCTTCTGTCTAAATTCCTCACCTCTGCTGGAGGATAAGATGGTTTTCTCCAGACCATTTTTTGCGTGCTTCCAATGTGCCTGCCAGTATGAGCTGAGGCTCAGGTTCATTTCCACTCAGCGTTGCTTTCCTCTCTCATCTCAAGTGCTAAAAGCTCCGTAACTCTATCGCACCGGCCAGCTCCTCTATCACCTTTGGCCAGTTCCTGCTGAGAGGTGTTCACAGGAGACTGACTGGAAGGAAGAAGACTGGGAAAGCCATGCTCCTCCTGGCCCTGCCAACAACCACAGGGAACTGTGAGCAACTGAAGACTCTGCGATATCTTCGTCAGGAATGTGAGCCTGTGGTTCTGCTGACAACAGAAGACAGTGACTGAGTGGCAGGAATATCTCTCTGCCTTCTGTGGAGAGCTCCAGTCATATCAGCACAAGTGCATTCTTTTGCACACTGTGTAAAACCACACTATCATTTTCCTCCTTAAACCATTCCCACATATGTGTGGCCAAATGCCTATATTATCTCATCTAGTAGAGTTATCTAGAGTTATCTGTGTTTTCATCAATGGACACTGATACGCCACAGAAAATCTCCTCTCAGTTGCTTATTATAGATTACAAAAATGAATTTTTATTAAGCCATATGAGTAATAAAAAGTCTGGCATTTCTAAGAATAAAGATGTTATTAGACTGAAGGGAAAATGTCTCTGAATGTAGAATTTCTTTCAAAATGACTCCTGTGGAGATAGATCCTTCCCACATCGGAAACAACTAGCTCAGAAGCATCCTTCTGGGCAAACAACATGAATGTCAGGTAGGGAGATGAACAGACGGCACAGAAGAGGTACCATGAGCAGCTGCCATGTAGGTGCAGAACATGAGATGAGAGGTGGCAAGGAAGTTTCTCCAGCCCCCTCTGTCATCTCTCAGTCAGCCCAGGGAACGGTGTGTCTTAGCACTGGCAGGACTCTGAGGCAAACAGTAACCACAAGGAGGGAGAGTGGGACCCTGTGCTGCTTCCACAGCTAACCCTGAGGAGCACCAGTGCGGATTCCAAGCACGGTGCCCAGATAGCTGCCATGCCAGCCTCTACCTCCTCGGCAAAGCAGGTCCTCAACACCCATTGAAGGTGCCACTGAAGTAAAGTCAGATTTTATCAAGATCAGTGCTTTGAAATGATGTATGCCTTAAAGTTACTGCTTTTTGCTTTGTTTTGTGTTTTGTGTTAAAAATAACAACAACAACAAAATCCAAACCTTTAAGAAATCTAATTATATGTTTGAGTTATAGACTGGTTTTTAACAACAACAAAAAAAATTAACAAAAAAAGGGCCTCATTAAGAGTCTTTTGTCTCCAAAACAAGTGTGTTTTCCTAAGCCATAGAGCAAGCAAATTCTAATTGCTGGCTTCATTATACAGAAAAGTCTAAGTGTAACAATCAGAAGCCTTATTACACATACATAATTGAGTTTCATTGCAACTTATGAAAACATAAACTCTCTTAAACACACTTGCAGAAAATGTCGCATCATCAAATCAACACTTTTATTATACAAAAGTAATTGTGTTTAAAGACACCAAACATATGTTACTTATACAAAAAAATGAGTTGTACTATGATTCAGAATCTAAATCTTGAATCTGAGAGCAATGTTTTGTTTGCAAATGCAGGGCAAAAAAGGCAAATTACAAACTTAACTAATGAGATGTTAGGAAACTTGCCCTGGAAATATTCTTGGAAATCCTGAATTCTTAAATTCTGCTTTCTGATCAACTCTTCCATGAGCCTTCTTTATTTCTTGGCCTAGCTCCTTCTAAATTTGTTTTTCATCCTGGATCTTCACAACTTTTCCTACTGATTTGAATTGTCTCCCTATCTGCCTAATCTTCAATTATTTGAATTTCTCTTTAGCTAGTCCTTATAGTTCTTTTGCCCCTGTGAAGTTCTACCATTCACCTTGTTACTTTCATTCCTCTCTAAATAATCTCACTCTCTATTTCCTATACTCTTCCTACTGGGCTGATGGGGCTTCTTGGAAAATCCAGTCCTGTTCTATCCTCCAGCAATGTATCAACTTAATTCTAGCAGATGCTGAAAGCCTCCTCTTCAGCCCTGCTGCTTCTCCAGTTGAGTCTCCTTCTCAGGGCAGGCTTCAGAATTTCTAGAGCCTAACATAAAAAAAAAAAATACATGTTTATGTTCAAGCAGCAAAGAAAGACTTTTTCTTTTCTCCATGTTTTTCTCTTTGCTATTCAATATCTTGCTCCATCAAACACAGGGTCTTCAACATTTGGACATGGCGGAAAACACATAGTCTGGACATACGTGACAGGAGAGGGTTTAGGATAAGGCATGAATATTTCCCTTCAGTGACAGAAGAGATGGAGTTATTTGCTCTTAATCCATATTTAACAGCAACATAAGAAAGAAGAATGGGATTTACAGTAGGTGAGAATGGTGGAAATTTATAGGGGGGGCAAAGAAACTACTGGGGCTAGCGAAACAGAAATTGAAATAACCAGACATTAGACTCAGACAAAAAATTCACACAAAGATCAAAAGAATCGAGGCTAAAAACATTACAGAGATATCAAGTTGTGACCTGACATAGTTCAAATGTCCACCTTTCTTCCCTTTTCTGGCATGTTTCTGAGAGCACGGTGTGCATGTTCCCTGACATTGCTATCTTTCTCTCGTGAAGATGTCTGTCTGTGGTTCTAGGGATTTTCTCACTGCCTTATTTACCCACGTTTGATGGGACAAATCTTGTAGTAACAAAAGAATGAGGTGGATTACTTGGCTTGTTGGAATAATTCCCCCCATTAAGTTTATTGGTACATTTAAAGCAAACCATACAGTTACATTTATGATTGGGATCTTGTACCTTTACATGATATGTCATGGTTCTTGTTTTTTCCCCATACCCCTGCCCTCCCTTCACCCCTTTTGTTGGAATAATTTCATGGGTTGGCCATTTGGTTGAGGACCTGGTGGCAAACAGGTGATCCTTCTTATAAGGGAATTAGCAGGATAAGAGCCTTTCCCTTTGAGTGATGTCATGTCTAGTGAGAGCAAGGGAATTCAAGGTTAGGTCTTTGGGATTCTGTGGAGTTGAAATGTAAAGGAAGACTGTAATACTGCACATTAACCTCAGACTTTGAATTACAATGTGGAAGCAAAAGAAATATTCAGGTCTAAAACTGGAGGAGGAAGGAGATGAGGCAAATTAGAGATGGACTGCATCTTGGAAACAAGCATTCGAATGAAGGGTTAGCATTAATACAAGATACAGAATATGATTACAAAACATAGTCAGGTTGTGACACAGATGACTTGGCCAGAATTCCTGGTCTGGATGGATGAGTTCATTCTAAAGTACCTTGGATAGATACTTCAGGGAGCCTACAGATATATTCCCTGACTTAGACTGAAATTCCCTGGAAAACTGAGCAAAGCTGAGCTGGCACCAGGGTAACTATGCAGACCCAACCGAGTGGCTGATATAGGGCTGCCTGGAGAAAGCCTATTATGTATTTTAATAACATGTTCAGAGCAATAATTTTAGGAGACTCAAAACTCCCACCATGAATGTGCTTGTACCACCAATGAGTTCCCCGCTTCCTGAATAATAAAATATGACTTCCCCCATTCTTTTGGTGAATGCCCACACAAACCAAATCTATTTACTTATCCTTAGTTTTTATGTTTTTTCCTACAAAAATCATCCTTTGTCATATCCCACCTTCCTCAACAAAGCTTTCCAAAATAACCCTGGCTCATAGTGATGCTTATGGCAATTAATTTCCAGCTGTATCTATCTGTGGATACCAAATAATTGCCAATACCATCCTGGGAGTTGAGGATACAAAGAGAGCTATTGCCTTCATAGGGATATGGATCAAACTGAGGAGCAGAACACTTCATAACTGAATCAGAACAATGCAAAGTTGGGACAAGTAATGCATGGTGAAGGGTAAGAAGTGGAAAGGCAGAGAGGTAACTACAGTGATGTATTTGAAATACAATTGGAGGTAGAAAAAAAGGAGCTATGATTTGCCTGCTCTCCCTCATTATACATGGTATAATAGCAAAAATACCACCATCTGCTTTTCTATAGCCAGGTGGGGCCTAACATTGTTCCTTAGATTTCTGAGTGAGTGACTGCACAATTATCTGATACATTGATGTTTGCTTGCCCCTTTGGAATCTTTCAAATATGCCTAATTCTGTTCTCTCATATCAGTAAATTTCAAATTAATTCATCTTAAAGGGTTTTATCACCCTTGGGAAATTTAGTATCACTAACCTAATATCCTACCTTCTCATGCTGGTAGGCAGGTATTATTACTGCCATAATTAAGACCATATTAATTAGATTTTTCAATCACCTGGATTTCATCAGACTTGAACACTAGGGGTTGGGTCATTGTCTACGTTGTGAGATAGAGGAGACATAAGAGAAAATCTCACTGACCCCTAAATATTGCACTCAGCTGGATTCCTATAGTAGCTAACATTGGAAACTGATCTAGTCTGGGAATACCACAACTCTTGTCCATGCAGGAATTTTTTTGAATGTGAGTGCCTCTGATACAGATGAAATTAAGTCAATAAGTACACTTGGAATCACCTGAAACCTGGAGGGGACATTCTGATATAAACCATAACATTCTGCCTGTGGTCCTCTAAAACTCATGTGCATCCTTCTATGCAAAATGCATTTAGTCCATCCCTAAAAGCAGTCAGATTCCTAACAGATTCAGCATTGCTGAAAAGTCCAAGTCCAAAGTCTCATCTGAGACTTAAGGCAAATACTTAGTTCTGAGCCCCTGTAGAAATTAAAAGTTAAATACTGCTAACATTCAATGGCACAGAGGTACTTTGTGACTTTCTTAAAGGGTTTTTCCTCTGTATAGACATTACAATGGGCATCATGGAGATAACAAGTCCAATGAATCTCAGTCTCATCTTTTAGTTACATCACCATCTGACTAGTTGGAGAAGGTCTGCAGTTATTGGCTGTTCAGTAGATATTTATAGAGTAATAGCACAAAACTGACACATACAAGTAATTGTGGAAAAAAATATTTGGTTACAAAGAGCTAGGATCCAGCCTAGATTTTGCCATTAAGTTGCTGTCTCATTTTAGGTACCACTTGTTCATCAAGATTTTCTCTGGCTCTGGTGTCCTCTTGCCTTGGTGATATCTAGCTGTAGGAGACATTCAGAATACCAGCAATGACATCGAGAGAGACCATGTCAGAGGCTAACACAGTGGCCAACACACAGTCATTATCACCATATTGGCTCCCAACTCTGTCCAAAGCTCAGGATTTGAGATGATTATTTCCTAGAGCAGAGTGGGCAGAGCAGCAGAGGAGAATTTAAGAATTTCAAAAAGAGGGGGAAGTATAGATGAATTTAAAGAGAGGTAGGATTTGGAGGAGTAAGTTGGGGAGGACATGATAGGTGAGGATATAACTACAGGAAAGGTTCAAATTAACCTTGATTTGAGTGATTTTTATCAGACATAGCCCTTTGTATATGCTGGTACTAGATTCCTGTTGAGAATATAAACCTGGGTGTGGTGGTACAACCTGTGATCTAGCACTGCGGAGGCTGAGGTAGGAAGATCACAAGTTAGAACCCAACCTGCAATTTAAGGACTTAACAATACTTTATCTCAAGATAAAAGAAGGAGGAGGAAGAGGAGGAGGAGGGCTGGGCATGTAGCTCAATTTGAAAGCCCTGGATTCAATCACCAGTATCCAAAAGAGAGGTGGGGGGGATATCAACAATCACATTTTAAGGAATGATGACTGAGACAAAGCTGGCGTCATGACAGACACACTCTGCTTCCCATGATTACATCCCTATTTGCCATCCTAGGAAGAAAGGTATAAGATTTGTTATGCAGGTACAAGATATTTAAATCTAGGATATTAGTCTAATGTCCCATGCAGGTCTGATAGCCCACTGAGTCCTCCTACTGTACACAATGGGTCTGCTCAAGTTTGAGGCATCTTTTGGGACTCGGATCACAGACTCAAAGAGAAAGCTTACTTTATCACAGTGGCTTTGTAGTACTGGCAAAGAAATAGGCCTGAGGATCAATGGAACAGACTGGAAGACACAAAAACAAATGCAGATGTACTCAGCTACCTCATCTTCGACAAAGGAGCTGACCATCCTCAGTGGAGGAAAGATAGCCTCTTTAATAAATGGTGTTGGAAAAACTGGATATCAACCTGTCACAGATTAAAATTAGACCCTTATCTTTCGCCATGCACTAAATTAAAATCCAAATGGATTAAAGATCTAAATATTAAAACAGAAACATTAAACTTGCTGGAAAGTAAGTTAGGCAGAACTCTGGAAGACATTGGTATAGGAAAAGACTTTATGAACAAATCCTCAGTAGCACGGGAACTAGCAGAAAGAATCAACAACTGGGATCTCAT
>NW_022900942.1:45969739-46027946 GCF_012274545.1 Fukomys damarensis
AGAGAAAGCTTACTGTTCTATTTTGACACTGTACTCTGGTCTTTATTGATTTATCTGTTTCATTTTATTGTTTGGGGTTTTTTGGACAGAGATTATGCCATGTAGCAAGAGATGTTCTGTGAGCATGTCCTCTATTTTATATCCTACTTGTGGTAACTCAACTAATTCTTCCTGGAACCCTGAGAAGAAAACATTGGGCTATTTTACAGATGAGGAAAAATCAGGTTCCATGAGGTTAAATGACCTAACCAAGTCCCCAGATAACAAGTAGCTCGGCCTGGATTTGAGCTCTACAAACAGAGCCAGGCCTAGGTGAGGCAAATGAAACATGCACAGTGTAAAGTTACAGCAGGCCCTGAAGCTGAGGTACTGACTTTGACCTGAATGAACCTGAAAGTCCTTTACTTCACCATAGTCATTTCCCCATGCACAAGGTTGTCTGGCTCCAAAGCTCAAACTCGCCCCCACCCCCCAGCCTGTTAACAGTAATACCAACCCGATAGGAGCCCACAGACAGAAATGATTCTTAGGCACACCCAGCACTAGGAACCCTAGCTCCCAAGTGCCTGCTAACCACAAGACCCAGAAAATAAAGAAGGATAAATCATCGTTAGCCAGAAGTGCTCGTGGAGGTGCATATAATATTCACAAGTCGAGAGACCCTTGCATGTGATGTAACCCTTGCTGGTCCTAGATGGTGATGCAGAAGCAATAGGTCTGCGTATAACAACTTTTAGAGCATCAGAATGTCTCAAGAGTAGCTGTACTCCCCAGTGGCCTATAGGCACCTCAGTTCCTTTAGCTTGTAGATAAAATGTGACACCCTGGTTTCTTTATCTGCAATAGCTTCCCCCAGGGAAAATGACCCTGTTGAGTTATAAAGTTGTTTAAAAATCTCAGAGAAGAATGTTCATGGAACCCCAGTCTAGAGCTAGTGCAGAAACAGACATGTCTTTCCCACTCTTCCAGTATTTGGAACAAAGATTCATGTGTCAAACAGCAAGCTGTGGATATGAGGTCAGACAGGAGGGCCATAAAGTCAACAAAGAACAGCTGCATTAGAGAGGCAGTGCAAATCTCTTGGGAGGAGCAGTGAGTCTCTGTCAACACTGGCATCAGGTTGCATGAAACACGTGGACATCCAAAATGCTGGATGCAGTTATATTTATTCCCTGGGGGAAGAAAGCATACAAGAGTAAAGACACTAAGAAATACTTTTGCTCTTTGATTAATGTGTCCACTTGCTCTCAACCCAGTTCCTTTCTATACTATTCTTCTTTCAGGCTCTCCTGATTCTGTTTCATTTCAAATGAAATTGTCTTATCTCACCTCTAGTCTTGTTCTAACCTGATTCATCTCACCTCACTCTATATCCTGTATCCTATTTTGATTAGAATGCTTGCTCCATCTTATTCTACACCACACAATTTCATTTAGGCTACAAACCACATATCATTCTGGCTAGACCATTGTGTACAATAATCATTTCAACAACCTTCCTTGGATAGTATTCCTACAGAAGAAGATACGTAAACATAGATAAATTGGTAATGCAGTACTTGGAGAAGGGATGTGTATGGACTCCAAATCCACCTACCATATTCAATGCCCCCAATACAGTATAATTGAATAAGATCACTGTGAGAGAGATTTCCAGTGTCTTCGCTGGCCTTTCTTAACAAGACACTTTTACTGTGTATGAGTTAGAGTCAAAGAAAGGGTTAAGGAATGGGACTAAGATTTGCTAACTACAATGCCTCCTTTCTGCTACAAATTAAGATTTGTCTTGTGCACAGTATGTCATTTTATCCTCACCGCCACCTTAAAAGGACTTCTATACCCATTTTTTTTACAAATAAATGAAACTCAAGCCTAATAAATCTTGGCCAAGTTGCACAATTAAGTGATTTTAGATCAAATGAGAGTGGCCACAAGGAGACCTTACCTTTGTCATCACTGTCTTGAGGGCTGATGATGTCATCGCACAGGGCTGGTAGCAGAAGTGATAGTGTCAGCATGGGTCATAGTTGCCATAGTCATTACACCAAACTTCCCTCCTCAGTTGGATGTCACATAAGGAATGAAGCAAATATGTACAGTGAGCTACACAGCGTATGAAACAGCAGCACACACATTACAGGAAGAGCTGTTTCATCCAGCTCCGCCTTTCCTGTGAGTTGTTTTCATCCATGCATTACTTGTTTATATGTCTATTATCTATCTATATATAACTTAAATATAAACTTTAAGAAGAAAGCACTTTGTTTTGTTTATTGCCAAATACCCAGTCCTTAAAAGACTGCCTCAGTATTTGGCACTTCAAAGATGCTGCTTAAACATTATGTTAAATAAATTAATGAATAATGTTTTATATTTGTAGAAGTTCACAATATTTGAATTATAAGAAAAAGAATGAGATCTAATGGATAAACCATTCTACACAAATATAAGATGGGAAATATATGGCTTCATTCCACTTAAATGGCTAGAGCATAAATATGCTGAAACAAGAAGAGACACTGACCCCAGTAAAGTGCTCGTCAGAGTTCACTAGTATTCTAAGAGACAAGAAAAGACTGGATGATGTTTAGGGAGAGTGCTTGAACTAAAAAGTAGACCCAAGGACACTTTTCTGTGGGTATAAATTAAAGACCTAACATACAAGAAAAGTCACAGGCATATTAGGTACAATTCTAAAGACACAGTAAAGACCTGTAGATGAAAGTCATATGGAATAATATGGTCAAATAAAGGGATGGGAAGTCTACCATTATGAACTGTTCAAAACCGAATTGGTTAAATCTCCCTGAAAGTGCATTCACATTCACTCAGCTGGAGCTGAGGCTGGACCATCACTATGTACCCATTGACCTAATGTGATTCGGGCATCGGAGGAAAACTGTACTACACTTTAAGATGCCTGCCAACTCTGAAACATGATAGTTCTGTTTCTCCACATTGTGCTTATCTGAGAATCCTCAGTGAAGCCCACGTCCGACATCAGAGTCTACTAGTCCTAGTCATGTCCTCAGAACGTCCTGACTCCTGCTCCTGCTGTGGACACTGGGAGGAACCTGTTAAACCTTTCCTCTGCCCTGCTGCAGACTCTGTCCATGGACAGCCTTCTCCTCCATCACCTTTGCCTCCTCCCACTCTTCTCCCAGCGTCTGTGCATGTCCTGAGTCTGGGCCCCCAGAGTCTGCTCATGCTGCATGCCCACTAATTGTTTATAAAGAAATCGATCCTCATTCACGTGTCAGTGAATATAGACAAAATGCTTCACTCTAGTACAAATGCACAAATCTCTTGAAGGGCGTTTGTTACAAAATAAATTCTAAAGAATCTTGGGATATTGTCAAAATGTAAGTAAGTAAGTATAACAAAAGGTAACAAAAGCTATAATAATTTTGAAATCTTGCAAAACAAAACAAAACAAAGCTATAGTAAGAGTTGAGTGTTGCAGTTCACTGCAACAGGGGCTAGAAGGGGCTAGAGGATCCTGTCTTAAAGTTCTAATTGCCATGGATGAATACTGTATCCACCTACAATTTCTATCAACTTGTGGTAAGTTTAGGTTCAGTTTAAGGAAATAATATAAATCCCCTAGTTCTCCAAGCCCAATATTAGTATTGAAACTGATATGGGAGTGGGGAAAACAGATGCCCTTCAGTTCTCACAGTATTTTTTAAAATGACAGGGGTATCTGAGGTGAAGTACGTGCTAGTTAGAAAATGCTAATATCGACACTGAGCAGATAGGAGCATAGGAGTACGATCAGTTGTGCGTGGAGAGAACCACCAGAACACCTCTTCTCCCACAGAAAACACCTCTATCAAAAGCACAGGTAACAGGAGTAAAGCTTATGAGTAGTGGGCTGGCCCACTCTTAAAGACTGGGCATTGCTGGGATGACTCAGTAAATGGGACTCCAAAAATAGTGCCCCAGCAGTGAGATAATAATAATAGTTTTTATTAAGGCTGGGGGAATTGTTTTATAATAATTTTGAGCTAACTCGAACATCTTTAAGTTAGAGTTATAATGAAAGCATTTTCTTTGGACCCAATGGGATACTGGCTGTGCCTTATAAATTGTGCTGCTAATTCACATGACACATGAACTGGAGGAGTCCAGGAAGGCAGCTCCAGGGCCCAGTGACACAACCACTCACTTGCGCCATGGCTGATAAGGCTGTGTAGACATGCAAGTGTGCAGGTATTTATATCATGTGAGGGAGGCCAGCCAGCTCCTTTACAATTTAATACAAAATTGCAGTTGTCCTCATAGGCCTCAGAGAAAGGGGGCAATGAATCATACTGTCTCATGCTCACCCCTTGAATTCAAAGCTGCATAAGTCCTGAGAGAGGAACTGAGGAAGGAAGATGAAGAGAACCAAAAGCACATGATAAGAAGCCTCTTCTCTAAAGCCACAGCTCTCTCCTATTACAGCCTGGGCTCAGACCCCTTTCCAGCTTCTTTAGGAAGTGATTCATGTTCTCCTCCTCCTCCAGTTCTTTTTCAAAATACTTTACCTAAGCTGTACTGTAAGGCTGCTCTCATCAATGACAAATTATTGACAAAGAAATATTTATGGTTTGCTAATGGATGACAGTAGGCCAATTCCTGATTTGGCGGATATTTATGGAGAAGGCCTCACAGACGAACACAGATTTTTCAAAGAAAGTAAGTAGTACCTGTTAATGTGATAACAGAATAGCAAGTCGATGTCAGATCTTTTCTGAAAATATGTTTTCAGTAAACTCAGAACACTTACTGATGACACCTAGAGCTGAACAACAAGCAAGGCATCTTCAGTGCTTGGTGTGGGGAAGTATCAGTTAGCTTTAAACATCACCCCTATCTGTTGCCATTTTGACCATTCACTTGCTCATATTAATAGATGTAGTATGATCAAAAACTACAATGCATATCTAAATTATATTTTAAAATTACTATAGTAAAACATGCATTGCCATTAATCCCCCCACAAACTACTCCTCCTTGATTCAAACATATTTATCTCATCACGCTGGCTACTTCTGAAGTAGTTCCAGACATATACTTTCACGAGTGTCTTTGAGTGTCTTTAGAGTGCTGCTGTGGCTGCCGCAATGTCCTGAATAAATTCAACACATTTCTCATTCATAGATTTTTTTTTTTGTTGGGGGGGAAGATCCAGAAGTCAAATGGTACCAGGTCTGGCAAGTAAGGAGGATGAGGATACACTGTACTGTTTTTATTTGACAGAAATTGCCATAAATATTTTTAATCCATTCAGGACATGGAGGCAGACACAAAAGATAGTCACAAAAGGGACTTCCAGGACCATGTCAGGAAATGGCAAGAACAAGTGTGTTCGAAATGAGAGAGAGCAGTTTGAGGGGGAGAAAGTTGTCTTTTACTGTAAAAAACACTAAAATTTAAACATTCACCATATATTTTGATCACACTTTGTGTGTGTGTTTCTATACATAGAAAACACACTATTCATTTCTGTTTTATGCCTGGCAGTGGTGAGGGCTGAAGAGATAAGACAAGCGTGTCAGTCTGGCCCTGAGCCCTGAGCCCTTGTTAACCAGCCTTAGCTTCTTGTTTCTTTGATACGAAGCCTAATGAACCAGTTTTTAAATTTTCCTAGCTGAACTGGTCTACTCTTAAAATGGAATTGCCCTTCCTCCCAGCTCAGGGGCTTTCAGCTCTACTGATTGAATTGCATAATTTGATTTAATAAATCAGGAGAATTTGCAGTGGGTTTTTGGTACTTCCATTAGGGAAGATATATGTGGTATGGCTGCTGTTTGGTCGTGTGTTTAATTAAATTAATGAATTAGTGTCTTTGCTAGTGAGGATTCCAGGCACATACACTCCTTATTCTTTAGCCCCCAGGCTTTACTCAGTAAGATTCCTAAGTTTTAGCACAAATAGATTTTGAGAAAAGAGTTGGGACTTACTTGCTCTTCTCCCACCAAAAGACCCGGTTATCCCAAAGTCAAGGGGTTTCATCAGTTTCTACTTCTGAAGCTAACCTTGCACAGCCCACCCATACCATGGGCTTATTCTGGCCCACTGAGCTCTCTCACTTCTTCCTCCTCATTCTTCTTGCATCAGGGCATTAAGACATTTGCTTTCACATCCTGGAGAGACCATACATGACTGCTTAGCCAAGGAACCCTCCTGATAAGAAGAGGCAATTTAATAAGGATTTAATTCAAATGTATAAACACTGTGGTCTCTCAGTATGTATGCGAGATTTATTCAGGACCCTCATACATACCAGAAATTTATAGATGTTCAAGTCCCTTATAATGAAATGTGCTATGGTTTGGGCCTAGATGTCCCCTCAAAACCTCGTGTGGTCATAGGCTTGATCTAGAGTGTGTGAAACCAGAATTGATTCATGGTGCAATGCTAGACTCAAGGGCACTAGGATTAAGGGTGTGAGTGCTAGTCACCCTTAGTAATCTTAATAAGATAAAAGGGGCAGGAGATGCTGTTAACTCTTGTTACATTTACTGCCTTGTGTGTGCCTTGTTGTTTCTGCTCTGCTGTGCCTGTTTGTCATCCCTGCCTTGGAGTTGGTTGATAATGGACTGAAGCCTCTATGAAATGTAAGCCAAATAAATCCCTTATCATTTAACTTTGAGTGTTGGGTATTTTGTCTCAGCAATAAGAGAAAAGTAACTAACACAGAAATTTGGTACCAGAGAAGTGGAGTCATTGCAGTGACACTACCTGGCCATATGTTTCAAAAGCCTTCCAAAGGCTGATGCGAAGGGGATGAGTTAGGAAAGATCTGGAGACCTTGGCTCCAGCAGAGCTGCTGTGCCTTAGGCTGTTTTGTATGGGAGATTCTGGTAAAAACTCAGAAGACCAGAAAGCGTATAAAGACCAGGCTGGGAAGGTTTCTGCTAGGAAGAAGGACTACATTGACTGTTGGACTCTCGACTATGTGTGTTATGGCTTGGCAGAAAGTTTACCTGCATTTTGCTCATGTCCAGAGACTTTGCTCTATGAGACTGACATTAGGGGTAGTGGAGTAATTAATCTTGCAGAAGAGATTTCAAGGCAGTCGAATATTGAGGTGGTAGCATGGCAGCTTTTAGTCATAGGAGCTTTTAGCCAAATCTGTGTTGAGAATCAAGAGCAAAAAGCCCAGCAGAATGATTTAAAATGTTTTGAGTTTGGCCAGGAAGGAAGTTTCAGTAAAGCTATGAATGGCAAAGATAGAGGAGAGATCTTGATTGCTGAGATGGAACAGGAGAATAGAAAAGGTAGCCTGAGGGCATCACAGGAAGCAGCAGGACTCCAACTTTTGTAGTCTCTGAATTGTAAAGGTGAAAGATTTTTTTCTGAGAAAGAATCCTCAGAACACAATATTCCAGGGTGGCAGCAGCCACACCATGTTCCAGTATGGTGGCAGCATAAGGAAGTTGTTCCAAAATGGCAGCTTAGGGAAGTTTTTCTTCAGGATTTGGTTCATAGGCCTTGGACCCCTACAGCTAAGAGAGAGGGAAGACTGGCTGCTTACTATTGCTCCAGCTGACAGCAGACCTTGGCATCATCCACGTGGTACTGGTTTTAGGCACATAAAGAATGCAAGAGTTATGGGATCAGGGAGGCTTCCACCCAGATTTCAAAAGATGGCCTAGAAGGCCAGGAAGTGTGCCCTTGAGAGGGCAGTGTGTGAAGCTGTGAGTGTGAAGCCAAAGGTCCATTGGAGACCCCAGAAATTTGGAGAAGCCAGGAGTGTGGATTGCCTGAGGAAAGCTGCAAAGAGGGAGCAGAGCCAGCCCCACAGAGAAGCTATGCGAGCTACCACCTCCAGTAGTGCCATAGGGGCTGAACCACCCAAGCTCTTTGGAGTTCACAACTTGCTATAGATTGCTGGGGAAGCTGGAAATGGAACTGTGGGATTCATGTTTCCCCTGCTGGATTTTGGACTTACTTTGGTTCCATTCCTTTGTATCCTCCAGTTTGTACCTTTTGGAATGGTAATGTCTATCTTATGCCATTGAATGCTGGAAGTGTTTAACTATCTTTTCATTTGTACAGGGGCTTGCAGCTCAGAGATTTTATTAACTCTCACAGGATTTTGGACTTGGACTTTTCAGCAATGCTGAAACTTTTAGGACTTTGGCAACTCTTAGTGATAGACTAAATGCTCTTTGAATAGAGATATTTATAAGTCTTTGGGGAGTAGGGGCAGAATGTTATGGTTTGGGCCTAGATGTCCCCACAAAGCCTTATATGGTCAAGATCTAGAGCGTGTGAAAGCAGAATTGATTCATGGTGCAATGCTAGGCTCAAGGGCACTAGGATTAAGGGTGTGAGTGCTACCTGCCCTAAGTAGTCTGAATAAGATAAAAGGGGCAGGGAGATCCTGTTAACTCTTGTTATCTTTACTGCCTTGTGTGTGTCATGTGCCTGCTCTCCATGCTTCTTTGTCATCCCTGCCTTGGAGTTGGCTGACTATGGACTGAAGCCTCTATGAACTGTAAGCCAAATAAACCCCTTCCCCTTTAACTTTAGATGTTGGGTATTTTGTCTCAGCAATGAGAGAAAAGTAACTAACACAAAATGGTATAATATTTGCATATAATTTAGACACATTTTTCAGTATACATTAAATGATCTCTGGAGTACTTATAATCCCTAATATAATGAATGCTATATAATAAATGCTATCTAAATAGCTGTTATGCTGTATTGTTTAGCAATTAATGATAAGGAAAAACAGTCTAAGTGTGTTTCATACAGGTGTATTTTTTTTCGAATATTTTCAATCTATACTTGATTGAATCCACAGATGTGGAATCTGGATACAAAGGGTTCATTGTACATCCAAACATCATGTTACGCAGAGTAAAAACATACAATTTGATCTGTCCATTTAAAAATGCATTTTTAAAAACTAAGGGATGAAACACCAAAATTAGTGAATATGTTCTGTGTGGGAACAGCATTCCTGAAGTCACTGAGGACTTCCCTGTACCAGGAGCGAATGCTTCCCAATGAAAAGAGAAGTGCTGTATGGCCTGCCACAAAGCCGCACTGCCCCCACCATCACTTGTTGGACTCCATTACTCACATTTTCTGTGGCTGTAACTGGCTTCTGGAGTTTTGCATAAAGCAAATGAAGCTGTAATCAAGGTCTTTGTCACTGTCCCACATTTGTATGGAGTAAGTGCTACAGTTTGGGGACAGCTCATCAGTCCTCAGTCCTCAGTTTGCTTAGAAAGTGGTTTACTTCTTTTTTTTTTTAAGGAATAAAAGGAAAATAACTTTAAAAGGACCCTATGCATTTTAAGACTATGATTTTGGAGACACAGCAGACAAAAATACTCTAATTTCTCTGTAGCTTACTTTGCATAATATATTGGTCCAAATAAGCCAAGGACTAGCACTCAGAAGCAGAGCGAGGGCACCTCTGAAGCAGCTTACGATGCCACCAGGCTGCTTCATGGCTGGTTCAGGGAGGAGCAGCCCACTGACCAGTACACACAGCTCCACAGGCAGGGAGAAGGTCCTCAAATTCACTCGCAAGAGTGGCTCATGAGCCAGAAGGTGTAGCCCGAAGTGTAAAGGAGATGCTGGGCCACGTAGTATACAATCAGGTTTCCATTCAATCTATAAGGGCTGGTTTCAGGTCCTGGAAATAAGGTTGTCCTATCTGGATTATTAGATGCATTCATGGTTTTCACTTGTTCTTTTCAAAAGAAAACATTACAAAGAAGTTCTATATTGAGTCAGATAGAGAGGGAACAAAGGGAGGATAGGCAAAGCTCTTTTTATAGTGCTGTCTGGAAACAACCCTAGGGAATTTGAGTTAATTTAACACTGCTAAAATAAAACATGGGAGACAGCTAACATTATAAAGAGAAAAGGTCTATTTAACTCACAATTTTGGAGATTGGAGAGCATGGTGGCTGCATTAGCCCAATTTTTGTGAAGCCCCTGCCAGCTAGTCACATCATGATGGAGTCATGTTTGCAAGAACTTACACTGCCAAACAGCAAGTCAAAGAGAGCTATCGGAGTCCCATATTCTCTTCTGAGGGCACACCCCAAAGATCTATGTATTTCCCATCAAGCCCCACCTCTCAAAGTTTCTACCACCTCCCAATAGCATCATATGGGGACCAAGCCTTCAACCAAAATGGAGTCTTGAGAGACACAGTAACACAATTAAACCAGATTCAAACCATAGGTCATTGCTCATGTCCCTGGATTAGCTAGAAAGTAAGGTTCCCTCCAATCACAACAAACTCTAAGCCTGAGCTACTGAGTCAGGCTTTACTGAATTTACAAAACTTTCTGGATAAGCCTAAGAGAAAAAATAGGAGAGGACACTGATGGTGAACGGTAGAAAAGGTAAATATTATGAAATGACTGTCAATTTTTCTTCTTCCTGGAAAAAGGATTCTCTATCTCTCAGTTGTGTTATTATTGGTGATATTTGCCAAGTATTTCTAGCTCTGTGCCTGCTGGACACACAGCAGAATAGCCCTTTCTATGTCTCGCTTTTGATTAGATGGGGTCATGAAACCAGTCTTGGACAATAAACTGTGGTGAGTGAGCATTTGATTACTGAGTCCAGACCCAGTGATGCTCTCTCTTCACTCAGTTTTTGAGACAGCAGCTTCCTGGGTTCTGGAAGAGTTAAAATAACCCCTACTCCACCTCAGTGACCAGTAGCGAATATGAGGCAAAGGAATACTTTGTTGTTTTAAACCACTGAGTTTCAAACATTATTTGTTATTGGTGCATAAACTAACCAATCCTGAATAATACATTCCCTCATGACATCCACACAATTTCATAAGACAAAGGTCAAACTGATTGGATTCATATCAGTAAAGCAATTGGCCAGTTCATTACCATGTATTTATAAGCCTAATAAGTGTCTTGTCTCATGCTAAAAGAACAAATAGGTCTCTGTCCTCAGAGGATCACTGTTTTCACTGGAAATACACAATTCATTCAGGAAGATGTTGGAAGGTATTTCAATATTGAAATGGGAAGATGTTTGTTATAAGTGCTAGGAAGTTCTACTCTAGAAGGTGTTGTGGACTGAATATAGGAACTCCCTGCCCCTGAATTTATACATTGAAGATTCACTTCCACTTGTGGCTGTATTTGGAGAAAGGAAGTCACTAAAGTGAAATGAAGTCAAAAGGGTAGAACCCTGATGTGACAGGATTACTGTCTTTATGAAAAGAGACAACAGAAGTCTCACTCTTTCTCTTCCTGAGTACAAATGCTAAAAATAATTGCACAAGGACAATGACAAGGTGACTATATGTAACTCAGGAAGAGAATACTCACCAGTAACCAACTCCACTATATCTTAATGCCTAGCCTCCAGAACTTTGAGAGAATAAATCGCTAGTGTTTAAGGTATCCAACCTGTGGTACGTTGTTAAGGTAGTCCAAGCAGACCAGACAGGTAGAGAAATCAAATTCCAGGGTAAACTTCCACGAAGGCCTGCAGAAGGAGGGAAAACTTCTGCCATGAAAAAGGGCATTGAGAGTAGCTCTTATTCTCATTTCCTTTACAGATATTATCTCTTTTCATTTTTTGAAGTTTTTATTCATATAATGAGTCACACAATATTTGTAAGATACAATGTTATAGTCGGGAAGAATAAGTTCTAGGTTCTATGACATAGCAGGATGAACCTAGTTAATAATGCATTGCCTATTTCAACATGGCTAGAAGAGAGGCTTTTGAATGTAGTCACCATAAAGGAATGACATTTTAAGTGATAGATATGCTTATTGCCTCAAATTGATCATTAACCAGTGTACACATGAATCAGAACAGCATATTGGTTTTGTTTTGTTTTGTTTTTTTTAATTTTCAGTTTGGAACCCAGGACTTTCACAATGAGATATATCCATCTTTTCTTATTTTTTATTTTGAGACAAGGTCTCACTAAGTCGATAAATTGCCTAGGCTGGGCTAGAACTTGTGATTCTCCTACCTTGGTCTCTCACAGTTCTGGGATTATAGACATGCATCACCATGCCAACTGTCTTTTTATTTTTAATACCTTCACAAGATAGGAGCTATCATCGCCCAGTGTGAGTGAGACTTGAGGAGTTAGAAAGAAGTCACACAAGATCCACAGATTGCTTTGCCCTTTTCTACCTGACAGTGAGGATGGATGGCTGTTGCTCAAATGAAGGGCAGGAGAGCTCTCACTGCCTGGGAGATGGCATTTACTGAGGCAAAATAGGAAAATAGGCCTGAAGGGGGATAAGGGTGTCTGCCCTGAAGCAGGTAGAGGTAGAGTAGATTTGGAAGGCTGTAATAATATCGCTTTCTACTAGTGCACTAGGTTCCTCACTCCACTTAAGGAAAAGAAAGGGAATCCCTATAGCAATAGCTAAAATATGCAAATATAAAAATATAATCTTAAAATTGTTTCTGGGCATCCACAGACTCTTTGTTGATCAGATTTTATTTTTGGGGCCATCATAAAAATTGATCAATGCCACATGTGAAGTTATCCCAAAAATCTCTTTTTTCCACTGTTTTTCAATTTGATTTATTTCATCATCTTGACACGGCCTTGGGACATAAGCCTCATCCATGAAAAACTGGACTTTAAGTTGACTATTTTCAGACTGCCAACCTAAAGAAGGAGGGAGAGTGTGTGAATCATAAAGCATGGCCAAGCCTCCTATTGTCCCAAACTTCATACTCCAAAATAGGAAAACATTAGTAGTTCTGACTGAGAGTTCTCCAGAGCTTGGGTATGCTGGAGAAACCAGTAGATTGATTCTCTGCCCGGCAGCTGGCTCAGCCTTCTCTCCTGCTGTTTTAACAGCCTTTTAGGTAATAACCTTTTTTATTAAGACAAAGCCCCAAACCCTTTAAGCCCCAGCAGGCAAAAGCTTAAAAATAAGGCACTCTAGGTGGGCATGGTGAACCACTGAAACTTCTATGTACCATTGTCCTGAGTTTCGCCCTTGTCTAGGGCAAAAAGATATTCCTGACCTGCAAACAACAGAATAATTTCAATGGTCCATTATCTCTTGAAGTTTTATGTAAAATATTGGACAAATGGGCAATGATTCCCACAAAGAAGGTCTGTGGCTGAAACATTACATCCTATAGGGGTCTGGGCCTGCAAAAACAGTCATAGTTAATAGGGCCAGGGAGGTCTTTATCTCAAGAAAGACGAAGTAGGTCAGAATGTGAAGACATGCAGAAACAGATTCAGGGCTTGTCTCAATTAAGATAATCTGTGGCCTTAGGCAAGGCATTGCAAACTCAGTTTCTTCTAGTTTGTGTCATACTCCTTGCCTTCCTCTATAGGGGTGTGATAGAAATCTGAGGTAAAGTCTACAGCAGGTAGCCAGTAAAATTGTTCCTACTTCAACACTGTATCCAATTTGAGATGAAATAACAGATTTTACTCTGAAGGGAATCTTCACGCAACTTTGCAAAAATCATTTGGTATTCAATTCAGTAAACTCTGTGGTGTACTCTGTTGGGAGTGGAGACCACTCTTCAATGCAAGTCTCATAGGTACCCATCATCCAGGAAGGAAAATAAATGGAAGGAGCAATTCAGTGATGAGTTTATTAAGCTACTGGTAGGCAAAGATCCACCATTATGTCCTCCAGATGTGCTGGGAAGATTAATTTAAAAGAAGACCTCACACTCAGCTTCTAGCATGAGCTCCACACTCAATCTTTTTGAGACTTCTCTCGACCGATAACTTTATCTCTTCAGTTAAATGAGAAAATACTTGGCTCGCTATTTACATAGATGAGGATGAAGACAAAAGAGAATTTTGGATGATATGAAACACAATGAGCATAAAACAACTCAGAGGTGTCAAGGGCTGAAAATGTAAGAAATGATCAACAGAAGCCACACTGTGATCTTTGTCATCAATCCACGGAGATGTCTTTATTTCAAGGAATGAGCAAACTGTGCTAGAGATCAAAAGACTTGTGCTGCCCAAATAACTAAAATGATCTGGCCTCAGACAGTAGGAGGTGGGCCATCTGTCCCTCTTTTCCTTTTTATTTTGCCCAAGACATATAAGGATATGTCGTACAATTCTATCTGTGGGCTGTCATCTCTTTGATGACCAGTCTGTCCTAATTACCTTGTTTTAACTATTCATAAAATGACACCCACTAACAAGTTCCTTATATCATCCCAACAATGAAAGCCTCCTCCTTGTCTTTCTCCTCCTTCTGCTGTGCTACCCCACCAACAAATACACTTCCAGCTTTCGTCTGTCCTTGCTTTTCCACCTCTTCCTGTCCACAGAGATATGTGAGCACTTCCATGAAGGTCATGCTCGACCCCCAAGATTCAGCACAAAGGCCACTTTACAGAGACTTCTCTATTCCTCATCCCACCCCAGATCATCCTGGCCTCTGACCTCTGCACTCTGCTAACTCACAGAACCTGGGAGTGCTGACTGTGTCGTTTGTCATGCAAACTGGAAAAAATCGTAAGAACTAGAGGAGTAACTATTATTGATAACTACTGGGAAAACAATATAAATACAGTCTGTCCTGGGAGAACTGTATGCACAGACATACTAAGTCTCATCTACAAATGATTTCCTTTGTCCAAGGAGTTCCTGACACTATTGTTAAACTGCTCTTTGTATAAGTCTTCTCTCTCCAGCGGTATTCCACTAGGAGAAGACTCACTTTGTTGCTGTACCACTGCCCCCCACACCACCACTTTCATCAAGGAAATTGTCTAAAATCTAGCTCCATGGGAAAGATTTTGCAATGGTGATTTGTAAAAATATCAAAAAGTTTATCAGTATATGTGCTCTCAAGAAGATACCCCTGGGAGGAAAGCAGGAGGGGGAAGAATTAAACTCTGGTATAATTGTGGCTTCAAACTATCCCACAGGCAGCTAAAATGTTGGGACAGCCCTTCAGAGTTGCCCCCAAATTAAGCCAAAGGACAACTGCATTCCTGTATAAGTCATCAGACACAGACATCCCTCCAGTACAGGGCATGACTTGGCCAAAGCAGCTTCCTCTAGGCCATGGTGACTTCTAGAGAAAGACATGGTTCTGAGCACTCCAGGTGCCTGGAAGAATGAATGACATGGAACTTATATTGATTTTTTTATTGATGCATAAAAATGTCTTTGTGCACAGACTGAGGTACTTAAAAAATTCATACTTACTAGCTCATAGTTCAGTGGTTCAGCAGTCTTGTTGGGCTTGGCTGAGTTCTCTGCTTAGAATTTCACAAGGCTGAAGTCACGGAGTCAGCTTGGCTGCATTTTTATCTGAAGCTCTCCTTTCAAGCTCACTCAGGTTGTTGGCAGAACTCAAGTCCTTGCAGCTAAATGTCTAAAGTTCTTACATCCTGTTGTTAGCCAGGCACCGCTATCACCTCCTGAGGGCTGCTGCATTCCTCATCACATGACCCCCTCCAGCAACCAGAACTCTTCCTTTATTTGAATCCCCAACTTTTTAATTTTTGATTTCTCTGCCAGTTAACTTTAGATCCATATTGAAGGGTTCCTACAATTGGGCTAGACCCATTCAGCTAATCTCCATATACTAAGGCCCATACATGTAAAATATAATTTAAATTTGCTCATAGAAATACTGAGACTGACATTTGATTGAACTGGAGAAGGTATGAGTACACCAGGGAATCTTTCAGATCATCTTAAAAATCTGCTTACTGCAGATCTCAAGGTGTAATGTTTGTGAACTGTTACATGCACTAAAACAGACTACAGCCTATCTTTGTCAATTGTCTGCTTCTATCACAGAATATCACAGACTGGGTAAATTATAAACAATGGAAGTGTATCTCCAGAAGTGGGGAGGCCCAATATTGATGGACCACTTCTGTTCAGGATTTGCTTGCTGCATTATAACATGGCAGAAGGAGAAGGAAACCAGTTCACTTGAGACAGACAGAAAATTGGGCCAACTCATCCTTTTCTTCAAGAACTCACTCTCATGGTAATTAACACATTCCTGTGATAATCTCATGACTCTGTGGACTAATCCTCTCTTACAGTCCCACTTTTTAATACTGTTACAATACAGCACTTGCTGGGCAGCCCTTTCCTGCTCTTTCCTTATAGATATCTGTGGCCAGCCCTGTCTTCAAGCCTCTTCTTCCCTTTTTCTGTGTCTTCAAAAAGCACATGCCTTGAAATCCAAAGCTGCCATCCTATTCAGTTTGGGCTAGTATAACAATGTATTATAGACTAAATAAGAAAAAGCTGTCTTCTCACAGTTCTGGAAGCTGGAAGTCTGAGACCAGTGTGCAGGATGGTGATGTTCTGATAAGGAAGGACACACTTTCCAGATGGCAGATTTCTAACTTCTTATTTTATTCTCATATAATAGAGAACAAGCTCTTGGGGTCCCTTTCATAAGTGTACTAATCTTGAAGTCCCCACCTCCAATACCACCAAACCAGGAGTGTGGTTATTTTTAGGATTTGAGCATATGAATTTTGAAACACACATTCAGTCAATCAGTACTACCAAGGATGCTTAAATAAGCTTGAAAACAAACACAGAAAAGTCCCCAAAGCCAGTCTTCTGTTTCAAGACTGAGCCATCAACGGCTTTGAAATAGCAGACAACATAGGTCAGGCTGAACTCAGCCACTACAGGTTGGCTGAGAATGTCACAGCGAGGGAGCAAGAACAGACTGGAAGATGTGACTCCAAAGCAAGAGCCCCTGAACCCTAGCACCACAGCTTCCTACATGGAGAGAATGACCCCACTTTGCCCAAAGCTCACAGGTTCATGACAAAACCAAAGGTCATTTTATAATGCACCATAGCAGCTACTGCCCTTATTAAGTAGGAAATCATATATTTGCATTGGATAAGCAGTCTATCCATTAAGGCAAAAATAGGTTTTTTTGAGAAAATGAAAACCATTAATTTACCCTGAAATTTTACTGGAGGAAATGCTGTTATATTAGAATACAGATGGGAGTAAAAGATGCTGGAGCACTCCATTCTTCCTTTTATTAATGAAGTAGAATGCATAAAAGGCCCATTAAAATTACACAGAAGCTTCATAAGCATCTTTCATATCTTACTCAGTCACTTTCATGTCTTGAGAGCAGCATCTCTGTGAAAAGGTGTTAGCCACTCATACACACACATACTCACAGGCTGGTTATTCATCCACTTATTTATTCATTCATTAATTAAACAGGTAGATCTTGATTACTGAGGGTGGGCCAAGTATTGTCCTAGTTACTCAGACTGTAATCACGGATAAATTAAGTTCCCCGCTCTGAAGTACTGACAGTTAAATGGGGGAAATGAAGGAGAAATAGGTAATTAGGAGCCAGAAGTTCTTGGGTCCTGGAAATTTAGAAAAGGAACATTTAACTCAGATGTAGGGCAAAGAATCAGGCAAAGAGTCTTGACTGAGTCCTGAAGCAAAAGTAGGACTTAAATAGCAAAGAGGAAAGATAGAAAGACAGAAACAAAGAGGGAGGAAATGGGAGGGATGCTGCAGCCTCAGGAAGGAACATCCCTGCTTGCTTATGGAAAGCCTCTGGTAGTTCACTGAGCCTGAAGCAAAAGAGTTCACTAGAAGGAGGACGGAGGAGGGAAAGATTCCAGGGAAACAATGTCAACAAATGAGATTGGAAAAATAAGAGAAATTTCAAAGCTAATCAGGGAAGTCTTCCTGGAGGTGATGAATTTTGATCTGAGAGTTGAAAATTGTGTTTATGCAGGACCCATGCTAGGGTGTGGTACAGGGAGCTACAGGCCCAGTAAGATACATTCTTAGCAAGTCACTTGGATTATTGAATCCTGTACTTCATTTATTCATCTATCCATCCATCCATCTATTCAAGTTTTAATTGACCTTCTAGTATACAGGAGTGCTCTAATAGGCCTAGTAGAGATCTAAGTAAAATCAGACATGAACCCATCTCCTTTGAATTCTAATTAAACCCAAATTCAATTCTTAGTTTTGAAAATTGCACTGTGATTGGAGGGCAGGGGTGGGGACAGTTGGGTGACAAGACTTGCAGAGGTCACTCAAAAGATCAATGGGTTATAAATTACCCTCTCTAGTATCAGAAACCATCACCCTGAAAAGAAAAAAGTGTATGAGCTTGGTGCACCCTGCTATAATCCCAGGTACTTGGGAGGCTGGAAAGCAGAGTCAGAAAGACTGCAAGTTTCAGGCCAGTTTGGGCAACTTAGCAAGACTGTGTCTCAAAATTTAAAAAGAAGGCAAGAGACTGAGGCTGTAACTCAGCAATAGAATGCTTGCTTAGCAAGTGCAAGGCCCTGGTTTTCATTTGCAGTATCAGAAGTAAAAAAGGAAGTGGGGAGGAAAGAAAAGAGGGGAAGGGAAAAGACAAGCAATGCCATTTACACTTTGGAAAACCAATCTCTCTAGATAATTCTGTAAAGACTGGGACTGACTGAGCCACTGCCCCAGTTTCCCTCTTGACCTTGGAGGTTTTGCCTAGTCACAAGTTCCTGCTCACTAGCATAGAGCATATTCCTCGAATTCTTGATGACAATGAGAGTTTGGCACTGGAGTTTCCTCTGTAACACTCATTGGCGGTCATACTTTAATGAGGTAATTTAACCATTCTGAGCCTTTGTTTTGGTTTCAAAATGAGACAAGTAATATCCACCTTACAAAGTTGTTATAATAAAACACAATCAGTAATGCCTGTCTGTACCAATTAACTTTTAAAAGAACAAAGAGTTAAGTAGTACATGTATGCCAAAATTTCTATCTAAATTCTACTACAGTAGGTAAGAGGGATCAAAGCCCAGGGAGAGTTTTAGGAGATGACCATTCTTAGCCAAACTTTCAAAATTATCAGAAAGGTCCATGAGTCATTGGAGGCATATGAATTATAGGGAGTGGTGTCTTTCTAGGCATTAATTCATTTATTCATCAAAAAAAATAAGATTCACCATTGTGTTTGCTTCTGCTGATCCCATTGTATAGAATATTTGTCTCATATATTATCCTGTGTTTTTGCCTTTAGTCCAACCCATCTTTCAGCAGCAGAAACACCCTTTAACCCCCAAGGTTGCCACTGCCCACCCGTTTATTCATCTCTGTAGTGTGAACACACTGCAGTAGTCGTAGATTTCATAGGACCACTGAGAGCATTTTCTTTTTGCATATCTGACTGTCTAAAAAGCAATCTCATTGACAGCAGGGATCATATCTGCTTTTTCATATCTCCAGCAACAGTGGAGACATAAAAATGTTTGTTGAACCAAGTATGTGTGGGGCTCGATCGTTTAAAAAGTGCTCCGTGTTTATCATCTCAAAAATTTGAGGTGCTCTTCAGGAGATTCTTAGAGTCAGAATATAGAACCAAAATGAAATGTGTGTGAATTTTGGTTGATTTCTAAAAGAAGGATTCCTAACTCTACATGGTGGGCAAGTTGCTGACCTTACACACAGTTAGAGCTAAGGGAGAGAAAACAAGGGGAAAGTGCGTATTTTTTCAGAAATACAAAAATCTTTCGGAGGGGCTTTAGCAAGAATTTAAGGGAAAAAATTAAGGGTTTGGATTTTTAAAAATACTAAGATTCTAACTCTGTTTCTGTCGTGTTCAAGTTCAGTGACGTCAGACAGAAAGAGAACGCAACTACTTGCCTCTGTTCATCTGCAGGATAAGGACCATAATACCTCGTGGATTACTATGAAAATAAAGTAAAGAATGTATATCAAGCAAATAACCAATTGACAGTAACCTGTCTTTCTCCAACTTTCCCTTGGAGTTTTCGAAGTGCGGTAGCATCACACTGGAAGAAAATCAGCATAAGCAACTTCGCGCAGTGAGCACTGTGTAAACTGAAACTCCAGGGCTGTTCCAGCAAAGAAGAAGATAAGTATTTCAGGACAGAATAATCCCAGAAAAACTGAGAGACCTGTTAATTATAAAGTGTGTGGTTCAAGAACTAGTAACAGTAGAGCGAATTTTTGTCTTTAGTGTATGTGTGCCTGGATGCCTGCTTGCGTGCGTGTGTGTGTGTGTGTGTGTGTGTGTGTGTTTACATAAGTTTATTTGTGTGCATATATGTGTTCTTACATAATGTATATGTGGGAGGGGGTAAAACAGAAAAATGGAAAATGAAGTTGGAAGCGTAGGGTGCCAGGGGTCACTTAGTAGCACTGGGGGAGGGTCATGGGGCAAACTGTTAAACAGGGCACACTGGAGGGAGAGGTCAGAACTGGGGAGAGAGAGGCAGCAAAGCCAGCCCCACTAAAGGGAGAATTACCACACAAGTTGGGAAGGAAAGGACAGTCATTGAAGGACTCAAACTGAAATCACTTTCTGGAAGCTAGTGAACAGGCAGAGGAGGAGTTAACACAGATCCCAGGATGTGAGGCAGAGTCACCAGGGGAATGTGGTGTCACCAAGGGGCTTACAGATCAAAGGGATATGGAAAGAGCCAGGGCCAAATAGTCACCCAGGCCTTTCGGTTTGGGGAAAGGGGAGGGAATCCTTTCAAAACTGTATGTTGAAGTTCAAACCCTCATTTAAAAAAGACTCCCCTCCTGAGTATTCTGTCATTAGAACTTTATTCCAAAAGGTCTTCAAGGCTCCTTAGTTCCTCAGAGAACTTTCATTTGAAGACAAATACCCAGGAAAGGTACCACCTTCTCCTCAGTTAACCAGTGGCCCAGGGAGGAGGTAATGCTCATTAGTCATCAGTCCAGAAAGCTCTCAGAGGAGAACAGGCCCCCACAGAGAGGGATTTGTGTGAAAGCTGTAAAAAAAGATGCAAGCAAAATGAGACAGTGCTCTGGGGGTGGCAGAGGAGGGATCGCTGCCACTGGGGCAATCAGAGCCATCCCCATGAGGTCCGAGCATTTAATCTGGGGCAGAGAATGACTAGAAGAGCAGGCAGGGAGGGAGTAAACATGATAGATTTTGCCAAGGACCAACCTGGGCGCATCAGGGACCAACACAAGAGCAATTTCCTTAATCTTCAGCACACTCTGCAGAGAGATTATAATATTGCTATGGCTTTAGGCTCAGGTTGAGGTAGAGGTGCATTATCTTGTCCACCCAGAGTAAACTAGGCATGAGGCCCCTGTGTCTTCTCTGTCTCTGCCCTCTCCTATCCTGCCAGATCCTAAACATCAATCTCACAGCCACACTTTCCCTAGTGGATGAATGAATCTATGATTCTTTTCTGTCTGTCTACATGCAAAGGAAGCTGATAGTTACAGCACCAGATTCCATGAACTTAACTCTGGGTGAACCTCACTAAGCTCTCGGCTGAGAGCCCTATAAACCTCAGCACCCAAGGGCCCTGCACTGATGCCACCACACCGATTTCTCCCAATAGCATTGTTTTCCTCCTTACAGAACATGTGTGACTGTGGGGCCTTGGGACCCAGTGAAACATCTCCAGCTATAAAGCAAGCTGTATGTGGCCTACAACATTATGTTTAAGGCTCAGCCAATTTCACATTGTTGTCACAAAAAAGATATATTGCAACCCTTCCAATAAGAATGAATAACCTCAAAGTCATTTATTCTGTGCTCTCAAATAATTACATGATTTTACTGAAATATTACTTATTCTAAAATTTTCTTTTACACAGAATAATATCAATTCATGTACCTGAAATTTTACTAAACACTTATTGTAAGCCAATACTAATTTTCAGCTGTTATTATATGCTCATTTTAGTATTAGACCCAACTCTAAAAGAAATAAAAGACACAGTAGCAATATAAAGAATGGCAAATTAAGGAAGCTAGGAAAGACTAAAGATGTTGAATTCAACCTAGTCTCTGGAATGTTACTACACTGTGTACAGCTCCTTCAACCTTAGCTTCAGCAACCTGGGACAAAGAACATGTTTTTTAAGAGATAGCCCAAGCTGCTTTCAAATAGCTAAGATCTTCCATGGCCCCTTAAAACTCCCCTCACCCAGGGACTCTGGATTTTTTCATCTACAAGAGGAAACATTTTTTAAATAATATTTTTTAAAAGATCCTGTCTTTCTTCTCCCCCATATGTTAGCAGCTAATATTTGCTACAGCTTTTGTAGCTTCGATAATTTTTTTTTCTATTTCATGCTTTATAGCTCCATATCTTTCAGCTTTCCTTTTGGTGGAAATATATATAAAAAGATAAGAATAAGCCCAAGACTAAAGCTATACAAAACTGGTAACAACAAACCATGGATGCTAATACAGTGAAGCCAGCAGGATCTTTTGCATATAAGAGGCCTTGAGATAACAAAGAGATTCAGGGTTCCCAGGAGATCCAACAGCCTCTTCCAACTCTTTGCATCTTTGCTTCTTGTTCACACTTGAACATTACCTGTGTGTTTCTAGAACTGGACAACTTGGCCACAATAATGAGTATCTTTCTTGCATTTTTGTTGTTTTGCTTTTTTATTTTAATTGTAAATCATGTCCCACTTCCACTGTATAAGGCAATATCAACAAGAAAGCAAGGCTAGGCAAGGTGCTATGACAAAGTACTATAGCCAGGATGGTTTATAAACAAGAGAATTTTCTCAGTCCTGTAGGTTAGAAATCCAAGATTGGGGCTCCAACATAACTGGACTCAGGTGAAATTTCTCTTCTGGGCTGCAGTCTACAGAGATATCTCCGTGGTCCTCTCATGATAGGAAGGGAATCAGGGTTCTCTGGGATCCTTTCATAAGGGTATTAATCCCAGTCATGAAGACTCCCAGTAGATGGCTAAATTGCCTTTCAAAGGTCAATTACCAACCAATATCATCACTTTGGATATTAGGAATTTCACATATAAGTTAGGAGGAGGCACAAACATTCAGACCATGACAGTCTCAAAATGCATTCATTTGCTGGGCTCACCCATCATCATTCTGTGACATAAACACTGCTTTATAATCAAACTTCCCTTTCATTGCCTGATTTCTCACCTCAATATATAACTCATTTTAATTATGTTTTAATCATTTTCTGTTGAAGAGTTTTATGTTCTCTGATTAGTAGCAACAATTTCATAATTATTATAGCAAAGAATATCAAGTCATTGTGGTAGAATTATATTTTGTATGAAACCTTTTGAAGACTTCAGAACAAGTGGTACTATGATTTTGGCAAAATGTAAAACATCAGATTAATCAGAATTGGCCATATACTGGAAAAACTAGAGTATGGGAGTGCAGTAGAAAATAAAGAATCCAGGAGTAGAAATATGAACATGGTGCGTTAAGTATATAACCTGGAGAAAGTCATCAGGACGTGTCTGTTTAAGGTAGAGGCCTTGAGGGAAAATGATTGAATACTTTCATCAACATGTAGACATACCATGATTAGGTCCCATCAGAACAGGAAAAGAAGGAGAGACTTGGCAGAATCTAGAGCCCAACCCTGTATGACGTTTAAGAAGAGATGGCAGCTAAAGATAATCCAGGGGAGCATAGTGAACTGATGTAACTGTGTTTCCATTTGCTGCAGTCCCCAAAGTCATATATAGAGAGGGGCATTCAAAGGCATGCTGGGAAACAAAAGCCATCAATTATTCATATTTGAATAATCTATTCATTTGTTCAAACAAGATCCATTTTCTACTCTAACATACTGTACTAGTGTAAAAAGAGATTAAAAAAATAAAATAGTATGCAGCATTATTCTCACCACATTGTAGGAGTAGAACAGGATACTCACAGATGTCTACAGAACCAGAGGTATACAGTAGATGGACACATTAATGCTAAGTTCCCCTGCAGCTTCTACAGCCCAGAAGCAAATAATTGTGATCTAGAGATCACATGGCCCTGCTAGCCATAGCCCATCAAGTAATACCTGCATGATGGGAATGCTATCACTCTCTGAATGGAAACAGTCATTTGAGGAAAGAAAGGAAGCATGAATGTTAGGTCCGCAGGGTGGTCAGGGATGAGTAGCCCTGCCTGCATTCTCCCAAAAGATAAAAAAGGCAAGCCAGGGCATGGCCAGGGTCAGACTGCCTAGCAAATCCATCAGACTTCATGATGAGGAAGAGCTCAAGGGCCACATAGGGATCTAAAGATTAAACTCTGGACCTGCCCAGCAGGTTCCATATCCCAGTTGATTGCTCCATATCCAATTAATGACTGGGTTTTTTTTTCCTCCTTTTTGGAGTGGAAGGAACTAGTGAGCCTGGCAGGATCAGCCTCATGTGGGAAGAAGGATGGGAGGATGGAGGTCCTCTCTCCGTCGTGCTAAGCATCCTTGAAAGTCTGAGAAAATCTTGGCTAAGTTTTTGAAAAGCCTCATCACTTATCCTAAGCTAACAAAGAGTTTCAGCTATACTCTTAAATCACTAGTTCCCTTTTTTGTTTTAAAATTTGGGGCAAAAGTGTCACTTCCCCCAGCTAAATCAGAAGTTTTATGGAAGTAGAATCTAATTCTTATTTTGCCTCACACTCCCTTCTCTGTGTTATTTGGTGTCAGACACACCCAGTAAGTAATAAGTGTGAGCCCCAAAGACAGCTTTGCTACTTCACTAGACTTCTAAGGGAATGGAGGGTCCACAGACAGAGCAAGCTTTGGAAGAGACAGCTCAAAAGGGAAAAGATGCTCTATCTGGCTGCCAACCAACTAAGATTTAAAGGTAGAAAACTGTGTGCTCATTAATTATCGCCTGCACTTCCACCAAGGGGCCAGTTCCACATCCCTGAGCGTAGCAAGCAACTTCAAGAAGGGATAAAGGAGTTGAAAACCAGGGCAGCTGGAGGAGTTGAAGCGGTTGGTGGTGATTGGAAAGTCCTCTCATCAGGTGCTAATTGCCTTTTCTTTGTGTAGCCACTTCTCCAGTTTACCATGGAAGTCGGAAATTAAGCACTCAAGCTCTGCCTAAAGCAGAAGAGAGGCACTGATTGTGTGGTGGAGAGCTTCTTTCTGCTTATTTCTTTAGCAGTGAACCTATCTTAGCAAAACAACATGACTGGGGGGGTGCATGTTGGGGATCAAACCCAGGGGCTCACGTCCGCTAGGCCAGTGCTCTGTCACTGAGTTACATCCCTAGTTCAACATGAGAATTTTTAAGGTTCAGATCTGTGACCTCAGACTACATTAGAATTGGGTAAGATGAGACAGAATAAGCTAAACAGAACTGCAGGATGAAAAAGTAAATAGACCAGACTCAGACCAAATTCAAAAGGGACTTTCAGTCAGACTTTCAGAGGGGTTTTGGCCAAACTGGAACCGTAGATGCTTGGAATTTCTCAACAACTTCATAGTTGACAGAGGGTATGTGAAGGTGTGTAACCTCTAGATAAACAACCTAGGGTCCCAGGAGCCAGCCCCAACCTGCGCTGGCCTACAGTGTATGTGTTATCTCCCCACATCACATGCTGATCTCAGTTTTATGTGCAAACTTTGTGAGAAAGACATAAAACTGTGTGGAAGAAATAAAAATGTTTTTTCTCCTATTTTGGGGGCTCCTTGAGGAGCAGGATACTTAGGAAGGTAGGGACTATGGTAAGGCCAGGGGAAACATAGAACAGCCCAATGGCTCCCAGCATGGCCACAGGTGGGGATGGGGTCTTCGGGCCCAGGGACAGGGAGCGGAGAATGCAGAAAGGAAGCAACCAAATGTTAGAGAAAGGGCTGCAGGAAAGGGGGCAGGGCCAGGAGATGAATGAAAAGTGCTGATGATTTGGGTTCTAGAAACACATTCATCCTTCCCATTGGACAAGGTGTGATTTCATAGAATCAAACTGATAAGATATGGAGGACCTTTTCAGCTTACATTCACATCTTTCCTCCATAAGCGTGTCTGAGAAAAACTGGGAAAGAGATCTTTAGCTCAGAGCATGTGGAGTCCCCACAAATGGGCTGAATGTATCCAGGACTTCACGCCATCAGATGATCCAAATGCCCTGCATGTGCTTCTCCTGATACTGGGTGCTAGGTCAGGTCACTGAGAAAAAAAAAAGTTGGCAACTGGAAATATCTGCCCTGGGCCTCATTTGGAAAATTCCCCCTTCTAGAACACAGGCAAAAATGAAGTTACTTATAAAAAAAAAGCATGACACCCACCCACATCATGGTTGGGAGAAACACATCTCCCTATATAGACATCAGGATAGTTTCAGGGCAGGAGTTAGAGGGTCCTTCTGCTTCTAGGTTCATAAAAACATAGAGTTCAGTGTGGCTTTGAGCATTAGAGACAAGTTCCTTGGAATAGCCAGGACTTCTGTATCTTGGAGTAAAAAATAAAAAGGAAGGCATAAAGCTGAGCCTTCCAGCTAATGTCATGACAGAATAAACAAAGGCTCAGAGCTGAGTGAGCAGAGCCAGGGAATACTAAGAGCACAGTCCTCTGACCACAGTCATCCTTTGAGACTACCACATTCCCTTGTCCTCACGAAGCCTTCCCTCATTAGACACACAAGTAGCATCCTCTGTCTTTTCTAAACTATAACTTTTTGCTCTCATCTCTTTCAAGTTTTCCATCATTTAGTGCATTATGGTGAGATTTTTTTTGTTGTCCTGACTCAAATTCCCTCCTAGATTTTAAGGTGCATCCATCCTGTCCCTAATATTAACCTCTCACCATACTAGAAATTTATTATAGGTTACTTTGATTGATTGGTTTATTAACAAGTGATAGAAGGTATGTTTGAACTGTCTAGTAGGTGGTCTGATTACCCTTGGCAAATCTGACCTTGAAAAGCCAGCAATGTATAGAAAACCTAGGGCTAGTCACCATAGCACCTGGCTACTCCAGGTACTCTCCTACAAAAACTGAGTTTCTTTGCTTTCTCTGTATCTTTTGTAGGCTTGGCAGGGATCCCTTTCCAGTCTGCTAACTGGATTCACAGAAAATCTCTATCTGCAAGCCTCTTCTAACAGACACCCAACACAAAGGATGAAGTTGTAAGAAGTGAGGTCATGGTTTGTCGGTAGCTTAAACATGAGTCTCTGTTCCAATATAAGAGATTTGAAATAATAGAGAACAGACACTTTGCAATGTCAAAGTAAGAAAAATCATCCAGGTAAAATGAAGGACATGTTTTCATTTCCTTGTTATGAGCATTTATTTTTTACCTTAGGTGGCCTCAGTTGGACCTCCTTCAACTGTACCCCCCTCTCCAATCTGTACTCTTGAGTTGTCCAAGCTGATGACCATGGACTGGATCACCAAGGCTTTCCATCCTCTGGCTTGGTGAGACCCCTGCAAAAGATTGGGATCAAGAGGAAAGAGTAGTCAAGGCCTGGTTCCCTCAGCTCCCTTTTGCCAGCTGAATGGCTTGACTCCTCTTCCATAATGACAGTAACAAGTAGCTCTGGATCCAACAGACACTTTGTTCCTTCAGGCCTTAATCTGGAAACATCTCCTGCTCTTGCCCACTATGATAAATTTTGACACTCTTTGTTGGTGTCATTTTTTCACCTATCCCCCTACCCATCCTTGTTTCCTACACATTGACCAAAGAAATGCTCAAGAAAAAATAAGAAAATTGCTTTTCTATTTCTGTTTCCACAGGCAAGATAAACCTGACCTTAGAAACAGCTCCAAGCAATGCTAGGTTGTTTGGTTATGGGGCTAGTTGGAGACTTGCTCCTATAGGTTAGCTCAGGATCCTAAACCTCCATCTTGTGCAATTAAATACATTTATAAAATGCTCCATTAACAAGTTTATAATGAGTGGTAGAAAATCGCAGAGAAAGCAAATCCATGGGCCCTGTAGTTTGGCACACTGTCCAAGGAAGCTTTTCCTATGCTCACAGCCCTGGTCCATGTTCTGACCTGGGAGAAAGATAGGAATTTCAGGAAAAATGGTTCATGATGAGCCCTTGAGAGCCTTTTCTTTCATGTTCTTATTCTAATATTTGCAGTAGGAAAAGAAAATGGGCATGAAAAAGATAACTCTGAGCTATATATCATCAAGTCTCCTATCTTCGTGGCAGAAATTTCAAGCTATAGACACAATTAGGCACTGTCATCAGGGAAGTGATTTTGCTAATTATGTCCAGATAGTTCTTTCATGAAAGTTCAAGGACAGAGACTGCTGATCTAATGCTCTTTAAGGGAAGGGCTGACCTAGTGTACACAACTCAACACATAGTTGCAACCTCCTGTTGCTGGATTTGTGGAATAATCTCTAAGGCTTCCTTCCATTACCCTCATCTGAGCACTCCTCTACCCAGAGAAGGCTCTTCCAATGTCCCTCACATCCATGCTGTATAAGCTCACTCTATTTTTCCCCTTTCTTCTTTATTGGTACAGTTTAGATATAAAATACAGTTACATTCACCATTGGGATCTTGTAGCTTTACACGCTATATCTTGTTTCTCATTTTTTCTCCATTCCCCCGTCCTCCCTTCATCCCCTCCAACTGGAGACTGGATAAAGAGGAGGTGTTTTTTTTAATAAAATGGAGTACTACTCAGCCATAAAGAATGAGAACTAGAGACATTTATAGCTAAGGGGATGCACATTGAGGCCATACTCTTAAGTAAAATAAACAGGACACACATGTGTAAATACCAAATAGTTTCCGGTGTGATAAACTAAAAGTAAATGAGAATCAAAATGTATAATGGGTATTGTGTAATAGGAAAAAATAAAAGTGTAGGGGAAGTGGGAGGGGTATGGGAAAGCTAAGAAGGAAAAAGGAAAACATAAGAGAAAAGGAAAAAAATGGAAACAAAGTCTCTGTAAATAGGTAAGCTCGCTCTTCAATGTCTGATTTCATGTGCACACTATTCACAGTCTGTTCACCTGTCAGAATGGCTTGTAGGATTTTTCCTGTTGAGATTAGATGTCAGAGTCTACCCCTAGAGGGAGGTACTTGGTCTTTCGTGTCACTTTTTAGAAATCCCAGAGAGGTCAGAGGTGTTAAGAAGCAGTTCTTTGTTTAAAAGCACCATGGAAAGTTAGATTATTAATATCACCATTATTAATAGAACATATTAATGATGATGTTGGCAAAGAAGGTAGTTATAGTAACCCTTCCAAAAACACTTCCTCCCATTAGGATGCACAGGCAGCCCCTCTCAGCTGGTGACTGCATACTCTACACCTATGGACTCCTGGGTAAAAGCCTCCTAGACTTCTCTGAGATTCTGGTAAAGTGCATAAAAGCAGTCCGTGGGCGGGTAGGAATGAGTGTGTGTGCGCATGCATTCAGACGCAGACTGACTGCCTTATGTCTCCAACAGGAAATGACTCCAGGGTAAGGCACAGGGGGAGGCTTTGCAGGCTGTAAGCTCCTGGGGTGTAGCCATAACCATAAGGGCTGAGAGTTTGGGGAAAATCATTTGCAGTGTGGGAGATGTTCCTGTGTTTGAGGGGAGCATTTTTTCAGGCCATTGTGGACCAATAAACAGTTCAATTTTTTCATTGTTCTAATTAATTTAATTAAGTTAACTTCCAAGGTGTGTTAAGAAGCAATGCCTTGGGTGATTAACTGTTCCCATATCAAGGTGTTTTCACAAACACATTTACCCTGATTAGTGTACACATTATTATGTAATTAAATACCTCACACAGAGGAATTTATTAGTGCCTCCTTGTCTCCTAACAAATAAAGCAGCCCTCAGAATCTCTTGGCAAAGACATTCCAGTTGCTAGGAGCGAGGGACAGACAGATATGGAGACATGGTGAAATTTAGCCCGGAAGGAAGTCCCCTGCATTCCCCTGCCAGCCTTGGTCAGGACCCTCCTGCCCTCCTAGGACAAGGCGGCCTCCCAGGGATTTGCAACCTAGAACACTCCCGGGCCCATTGTCCTTCTCTTTCCCTCTTTGGTCCGAGCAAGTCTTTATGACCTACCAGAAAGACCCCTTTTACCAGGAGAGATAAAGAGAAGGTCCTTTTCATAGAAGGAATGAGGACTCTCAATTTGAGAGTTTTCTAGGCTGGCCTTAGGAAAACTTGTAGTTCACAAAGCTGTATTTCTATTCCCTCCTTTGCATGCCTCACACTGGTAAGCCAAATTTTATAGGGGAACCTCCCTATTGCAGGGCAGGGAAGGGCTCATATTTTGAGCTGTGGAAGTAGATGGATGCTGTCCTGATATTGGGTTCTGAGATAAATTAGAAGACGTTTTTTCATAGTCACCAAATTTATTATCTGCAGTGTCATCCTTACAGAGCCTAAGCGTGTCTTGACAATGGCATTATGCCCATGAGCACGATGCCCATGTACCATTGTGCTAAGCACTTATGCCCTCAGATAATTTAATCCTATAACCACAAAACAGATCTTTTACTACCTCTATTCAACTCAAGAAGACACTGATGCACAAAGTATTTAGGTACCATATTCAATATTGCACAGCTCAGAAGTAGTAAAATCCATGGAAACAAAGAAGGCTTGAAAACCCCAGCCCCTGGCCTCTGCTCACTGCCCCCCCCCCCGCACCAACACCACCACCACCACCACCACAACCCGCCTCAGTCTCTTTGCAGAGTGTGGGAAGCAGAGCTCAGCAGAGGCCTGTTTCCAAGTCTAGGGGCCCTGAGGCCCATGCCTTTGATGTGAGAAGCCAGACACATTGCTTTGCTTGCCTGATCCACTTGATGCAGTGAGACCCAGGCAACTTAGCCACCTCAGAGAGGATAAATTAAGTGACATTTCTGGGGAATGTAGAAAATACTACTGAAGGCCAAGTAAATCAATGCTGAATGCAGAACAAAACAGTTCCCACCACTGGGATCAGACTGTTCAGGTTGGTGGCAGGGAGAGAGAATTATGTGATCCGGGGGCTACCTCCTGAGGGAGCAGAGATTGATTCTGTATGATTGATGACTCGGGGACAGAATGCCAAGTCATCAATTGCCTCGGCTCATGCCACAGACAGCATCAAGATCACTTTTCCCTGGTGTCCAGCCTGAAAGATTTCTCTTCTGTTTGTTTGTTTGGCCTGGGGCAGTCGCCTGCCAGGCTCAGCTGTGTAACCTTACTGACGCCTTCGGAGGAAAGACAGGCGATGACATCTGGCAGGAGAGCACAGAATGTAAAGGAGAAGTAGTAGGACTGGGTTCAGTGAATCTTGAAATCTGCTCTCGCGTGTGCAGTGTATGACCAACTGAAATAGTTTCTCTGACTCAGTTGCTTCGTATAAGAATACCAAAATAACTGAAGCTGGACTGCCATCTCACCAGATGTTAACAATAGACACAACATTTTTCACATTTTCACAGCTTGTTTATGTTAGCCTTGGAGTTTAATGTTTCTTGGGAAAAAATTATGTTTTGTGATCTAAAACTATGGTGAATGTATATATTTTAATATTACAGTTAAAAACACATTGCCATTAAAATTCTCATCTAAGTTAATTTTCTTGTTGTGGAGACAGGAAGACCCACACCCAAATCTTAAAGGAGGAGAGGTTTATTTTGGCTCATAGTTTTAAGTTTTCAGCCCATAGTCAGCTGGCTCAACATAGAAAGAGCATAGTGAAAGGGCCTGAGCAGGGGAAAGGTGCTTACATCATGGTGACCAGGAAGCAGAGGAAAAGAAGGAACAGCAGAGGAGGGAGATCTACCCTTCCATATCTTACCCTCAGGAACTCACTTCTTCCCACTGGGCCCGACCTGCTACGAGCACATCCAACTATAGTGTCTCCATGGTCCAATCACATTCCAAAAGCCCCTCCTTTGATCATATGAGAGTTTGGGGAGTCATTCTTGGTCTAAAGCATAATAATCCTACTCAAAATACCCCCCCGCTTCACCAGTCATTCTTGCCACTTTTCAAAATAGTACTGAAAGTCTGTCTTTCTTTGTAAGTAGCTTTAGTTGTTCCACTGTGGTTGCTTCTGTGTCCTGAACCGAGTCCAAAGGTTTACCTTTCATAGTCATTTTGACTTTTCAGAAAAGCCAGAAGTTACATGGTACCAGATCTGCAGACTAAGGTGGTGAGGACACACCACAGTGCTTTTCTGTTGGATGCCACTCAGAAGCAGCCTGACCTTATTTTTATAACACCTTGTAGAGGACTTCCAGAATTCTTTCAGAGAGTGGAGAGAATAATAGGATAAGTTTGTTGAGGAATAGAAGGAATATTTGAAGGGTGATTAATGGCAATGTGTCTTTTACTGTAATGATTTTTTAAATGTAAATGTTCACTGTATTTTTGATCACCCCTTGTATATATTCATATATATTCTGTTGATTCTATTCCTTCAGTAAACCCTAACCGATACAGTAAGTCCACACATATATATTTATATATTTCATGCATATGCATATATAGACAAATTTTTCCACAAAAATGATCTTTGAAGACCTAAGGGAGGTATGAGCCTATGAATTTTTGAAAATAATATCTTAAAAGACAGTATTGAGAAAGACAGTCTTTTCTGTTTCTTCTGACAATAAGCAAAGTAGTTCGACAGATAAACTAATAAGATTAAGAGGCCATTACAGACCAGTATAAATAAAAGTGGTAGTAAAGCATGCATTCATATTTTTTTTAAATCCCCATGTCTGACAATAACACAAGTAATTCATACACCTAGTAAAATAATTGGGAGAAAAGAGAAGAGCTGATGAAAATAACAATTGTCCACAAGCTACAGTTCAGTGTTGAACAGTATTTAATACTTGACACATCTTCCCTTTCATTCCATCAGTCCATGTACCTGTGTATACATGTGTATTTAATTAGAATTTTAATATGTGGTTCCTTTAAATTATTTCAAGTCTTTGGGCTTAGGCTAAAATTCTGCTCCAGGGCAAAGAAAGCAATCAGAAGCCTTTATATCAGAAAGTGATTATAGAGATTAATCCCCCTCCCAAATTTAATGTAAAATCGTCTCATTTTCTTCTTAGAAAAATATGTATCTTAGATTTTCTAAGTGATTTAACAAAATAGCTCATGATATGAAAGTAAAGAGAAATAAGGGGTACCATATAGTCCAGGGATGTGGGAAGGAGATTCATGGCTGAATACCTCTGCCTTCACAGAGTGCTGAAGTGCCCATAACCGGTCTCCCCAACCTAGTCTTTATTCACTCACCTGTTCACCCCTTCAGCAGTTATTCAGAGAGCCTACCCTACCCAAGCCTTGGAGTACTGGGGCTCAGGGTACAGTAACTAGAGTGAATTCACCCAAAATAATCTCCTCTGGTGTCTGCCTAAATAATTCCAGAGGGTCACAGCAGGATGAGTGAAGGCACTAAACTGAAGGCACTGGCTAAAGGTCAACACTATTGAGATTAGTGGGGAAAACATAGCGAACTCCATTTAGTTTTAAAACCAACTCCTTGGAAACATGGTTGGAGAAAAGTAAATCAAGAGCCACTCACATTAAGACTGAGGCATGCGCTAAGCACAACCCAACCGCTGCAGGTACTGCAGACTCAAACAGTCTGAGGATAGCACTAGAAGTGGAGCAGACCATATGTGAGCACTCGGTGACGTTATATTCTGTTCTAGGCTGAGGATTTTAGAAGGGATCTTAGCAAACCAAAATGAATGCATCCCGATGTGAGAATGCAGAGCTGAGAGATTCAGAAGCCTCATAATGAGAGAAAAACAGAATGAAACTGAAATGTTCCACTAGAGTAGAAAAGCTACCTGGTGATGAGAGATTACAGCAGAGGGGAACAGGATAGGTATTTTCCTTTCAACCCTTTGGGAGAGTGTTTTGTGGAGCGAAAGATTCCTCTCACATAGTTCTCAGAATAACAGATGGAAACTAGTGAGATGCTCAAAGTTTGAAGTAATCAGAAGGAAAAACTTACTACTTAAAGTAGGATGCCCCACCCACCCACACACTAGTCTTGAGGGTGAGAATGTGAATTCTCCTTTCCAATAAAAATTATGAGAAACCCTTGATTCGGAGCGAGTGCCTGCCCTTGGCACAAACAGACCCTACAGAAGCAAAAAGGAGTCATTAGTGCTAAGTGCCACATCATTAAACTAAACTTTAAAATGGCTAAAATTTTTAAAGGCTATACAAAAGAACAGGCTCTTTCAGCAAATAATCAGAAGGGGCATTTACTTGAATAGGCATGATAAGGAAGTTTGTTTTCATCCTATGAGGACATCACTGTCACTGTGAAATGACCTTTTCTTCCTTATTTCTTCTGTTTTTTTTTTTTTTTTTTCCTGTCAGTTTCACAGAAAGTTTGGTCAAGACAAAAATAATGAAGTTGCTTTTTGGAAAAGATAAATGAAAGGCTTGAACAGGTGTCAAGATACAGAATAAAATTTTTAAATGGAATTAACACAATATGAGGAAAAGTTCATTAAAATATTAACACAGCATGAATGTGGGAGTTTGTTCAAAAAATTTAAATTTTCCTTTAATGATTAAAGACATAGAAAGACTGGTTGCTATGAGGCCCAACAGAGCAAATTGAATAGGCAAGGCAAGAAACTAAAAGGAGAAGGTGAAAAAGTAAAAAGAGTCAACAAAAGTCCAATAACATAACAATAACAATAGGATCCCTATTCCGTTTTGTATAATGAGATGTTGCCCTGATTCATAAAGTTCTAATAAAAGCCACATATTTAAACTAAATTTATTGAAATTCTGTCTTTTGACACCTTCTATCAGGAATGTATGCGAAATCATGGTCATTGTGTGTCAGGATAGTAAAGACAAACATTTTCAGTGGCTAGAGTCTATACCTCTCTTGGAGAGTCTGTGATTCTCTGATAGCTACAGTTTGGCAGTAAAGCAGACACCAGGAAAATTCTTGCATGTTTCTTTCAGTTCTCTCCCAAACTCCCTGATAATTCTCTTGGCTCAAGCACCCCAAAGGGCCCTGTTCTCAGTTATCCAGTAAGTGAAAGCGCAAGCGTTCATGTGTGAGTTGTGTGTCTGTCTGTCTGTCTGTCTGTCTGTGAACTTTCTACAGAGCTATTAATCCTTCCAGCAGGAGTAAAGCCTAAACCTACAGTCCCAGCTCCCACTGGTGGAATATCATTCATAATACATAGATGAACAGTGTGATTTACATCTGAGGGTAGTGAGGACTTCCTAAAATCCCCTGCACAGTGCTTCCCAGGCTACACTTGTGATTAAACTCACCACAGAAGAAACACAACTTGTGTTCTCACAGCACTTCTGACTGTGACATTGCCCCCACTTCCATGGTCTTTCCAAGGTTGCTCAGAACCCTGAGGCTCCCTCCCTTTTCCGAACCCCAATCAGGTAGTTCCCCACCACCAAACTGACCTTTAATGAAGAATTCTGCTGAGGACAGAATACTATCCCCTTCAAAGCAGTTGCTGAGCCAACATGGTAGAGACATACAGCCTGAAAACCTAAAGCCACGAGTGTTACAATGGGTGAGACATACTGGGGAAAAAAAAAAACTTTCATTAAATGAAATTTTACCAGAATGTATAATTTTAACAAACTGACAAAAGCATAACTGCTCTGCCTTGAAGCAATGAATAGTTAAGGGGAAGACTAGAATCTCATGTGCTTCACTCCCAGCAGCTTGGTCTCCCTGTCTTTCAGGGGACCTCTAAGAAGGCTCTGCAGAACTTCATTTGAAATCCACTTATAGTCACTTTATAGGCAGGGAGACTGAGACAGAGAAAAGAAAAGACAAGTCAGTTGCCCGAGCTGACAGCTAATTATCAATGTACATAGCTTCTGTCAGGTGACCACCATGATGACCTTATTCTACCTATGATGACATGGTTTCACTAAGAGGTTCAGAAAGCCATGTCAACAACCAAAAATGATCTATCATTTTTTTCTTAATACACCTTTTTTTTTCTCTTTTTATTGAGTTTATTGGTACAATCTAGGTATACAATACAGTTACATTCATCATTGGGATCCTGTACCTAATACACCTTTTATTAAGTGGATTTGAAATTAGTTCCAACTCTCTCCCGCAGACCATAATGCATTGTGGTTAACCTGGAGATAAGAAGTTGGGGGAGGACTGGGAATTTAGCTCAGTGGTTCTACAGCCTGCCTTATAAGCACAAGGACCCAAGTTTGATCCCCGGTACCAAAAAAAAAAAGTTGGGGGAAGGAAATGAAAAAAAATTTCTGCTTTGGCAGACACAAATGCATATATTTTCCAAACTTGCTGCTAGGCATGATTTTGACTTTTTTTTTTTTCCTATGGTATGTCAGCATTTTCAGTCTGAAGAACAGCTTCCTCAGCAAAATAATAGTTTTTGGTCCATAGAAGTTGCTTTTTTATTTTTAAAATTTTTATTTTACTTTTATTTTTCAAAACAGAAGTTTGAAATTCAATGAAAACTGGTGTATCAGTACCATCTCCCTCTCTCCAGCCCTGGGATTCATTATCCTACACTGGCTTCTTGCCTTGCTTTGGAAAGCTGGCGACTGCATCCAGAGACACAGAAAAGGGAGGCAGGAAAGGATTTCGTCGGCAAAACCAAGTGGTTCAACCCAGTAGATGACTACCTGTGTATTTGATACTACCCTCAGAGTTTGGATATCAAATGAGTTACCTTGGGGCAGTGGGCCAGCCTCCTCTCCCCAGACCTTACTTAGAAGTCACCCAGCCCACTAGATCATTGCTTGGTGTCCCAGTTTAGGTAGTACCTGATCTCTTACTGAAATTACCCCCATCTGTTTTATTTTGTGAGCTGTCTTCACAATAGAGTTTCAGTTCCCTAAACTATGAAAAGTTCTATTTCGTATGATCCAGCAGAAGGCTAAGCACGTAGCACACAGAAAACAATACATTGAAAATGTAATCAAATTCAAGGTCATCATGCTGCCACCACCATACTTCCTCATTATTTTCCTTTTCCCTTTCTTCTCTACAGCATGAGCCATCTTGGGCATGCTGTCCTACCTGAACCTTCATTTCTCCAAACACACACAAATTATTTTTTAAAATTATCTATTTTCATCACAGACTCCTTGTAAAATTAAATAAGACAATATGGAGATGAGGTGAAAACAAGTCCTATATGTTCATTTTCTTCATCTTTCTGGAATCTTAATAAAAATGCTTATAAAAGCCTGAACTTGTCTGATTAAGTGAATAAATTCTTATCTACCCAGGTACCTTGAAGACAGTGATGTCCACTTGGCCCTTGCTGTGATTTCCGAGAGGTGTCTGGTTGACAGAACATTCAACAACCAAGCTCAAAACTGGACCTAAGAGTTAGGTGGGAAGACAAATGGGCCAGGGATTCCCTAACAGTGTAGAATCCAGAGGTTATTTGGCACTATTGCTTGAAAAGAGCAAGTAAGGAGTTGAATACACCAAATAATGCTCTGAAAGTGATAGAGGTAGAGGTCGAGAAAGAGGTACATCAGCAACACCCTCTGCCAGAAATGCTAAGTGTACAGCTACCAGAGGAAGAGTGGTTTTGGTGGTGGTGGAGCCCTGAATGGTCTTGAGTCAAGGGAGCATAAACAGCTAAAGAGGAGAAAACCCTGAGTAAATGCTGGCGGCCAACTTGTGACTCTGCCCTCAGGAACAGGTCTTAGTCCCCCACTGCATGGGGCATTTTGAATCAGACTCAGCCAGTCAGCCGGTCTTGTTTGATGTTGAGTTGAAAATATCTTTTACTCTGAGCCCAGCAAAGTGCTAAATGCTTTGCAAGGATCATCCTGATAAGCTTATGAGAGATACTCTATTAGTAGAATTATTCTATTATGTAAATCATCTCAGGGTCTCAGCTCATATGTGACATGCACTTTAAGCCAGGATGATCCAAGTTATTTTCTGGAATTTTTCCAGACTTGATAAGGGAAAAAAGATTGTGCGGACTGCATGTCCAATGCAGGTGGTACCATTTTAGACCATTTGCACCTTTCTTTTCTTTTTCTGATAGTGAGGCTGGAAGGAAATAAATTGGGAACTGCCTCCAGCTGTAGGTCTTCCCTTAGAAGAAGGCTGTTTGGGCCATCACCCAAATATCAGAGAAAGGATGAGGAGCCCTAATGGGCTCTGAACCCATGTGCAGACATTCCTGAAGATGGATCTGTTCTAGGCTTTGGGATGTGAGCTAAACTGTGTATATGTGTGTGTGTGTGTGTGTGTGTGTGTGTGTGTGTGTTACTGTTGACTGGTGCTAGTTCAACTTACTTTTCTGTTTCTTGCATTGAAAGAGTCCTGATGGATTCAGGATTTCAGAGCTTCCAGTCTCTTGCTCATCTGTTTTTAGACCCTCACCTTGTGATACACACTCCTGAAGGAGAATAACCTAGAGGTTTACTCACCTGGCACCTGGAAATACTAAACTTGGTGATGTCACAGGGCCTGGGAAAGGCTTTCTTTCACAATAACCATGCAAGGCGGCTCTGACCACTATGAGGAGAGTAAAGAACCAGAGCAGAGCCTTTCCGGATGGCCTCATTCATTCTGACAGACCCCTCCCTCACACAGGCCAGCCCGTACCAGTCATTGCCCTCACAGTGCCCTGGAAAACCACATCTCCAGCCACAAGCACATTCACATCCACAACACCCACCAGTATGTCTGCTCAAAGACCCATAAGCACTTTGAATTTGATTGAATTTAAAGTTCTAGATTGTCTAAAAACCAGCTTGCTCTCTGAAATTGGGGACAAAGGATCATTCAGTACCTGCCCAGCACCACACAGGACAGCAAGCCCATTCATTTGTGTAAAGGCACTAACAAGAACTGTCTACATATTAAATGCTTCTCACTGCTCTTCATTGTTTTTCCTTTTTAAAATCTCTATAATTTATTCAATTACCACATCTTTATCCAAATTGTAATATAATTTGAGACAAAAATTTCATTCATATTCTTCACCATCCAGATCTAATAGATATTAATATTTTGACATATGTGCCTCAACTAATTCTTTTTCTGAGAAAATAAATGGTTGCAGATTCAGCTCAAATTTCTTTAATTTTTCTTTCCAATCCCATTTGCCTGAATGTATCTCCAGACATATAGTCTGGGACTTTCCTTTTGCTACCGTGCATCACCATAAAACATATGTACTGTTCACATGCTTTCCATATCTATGTACCACACCCTTTACACAATATTAAAGTTTGCAAGTAGTCTATGGCTATGCAAGCCACCTACTCCTTTGGTTGTATTGGCTGTAGAGGTGCATTCAGTGAACATACAACTCACAATATGGAATTTGTTTACTACTATCTACCAGTAGTCACAGATATCGCTTCTGCTTTGCTGTACCAAGCCATATTAAAGACAATATCCCTATAGATATCTACTTCTTCACCTGGGTCTGAGTCTTCCTATAGTATGCATGAAGTATTAGAGTTGTAAGTTTTATCACTCTCAATTTTAATACACATTGCTAAATTGCTTTCCAAATCTTTGTTACCTATTTATTCCCTATCATCTCTCCAAATATTTATCAAGATTTGAGATTATTAAACTTTTTACATGTAAAAAGAAGTTTATTTCAAAATGCTTTTATTGCTCATAGTTACATGTGTACTTCTATTCATGTATCCTGGCAATCTGATCTTCCTTTTAATTTTTTTAAATTAACTATTAACTCATTTCTTACCTCATTTTCTTAGCTTGTTTTTTCCATTGATGCATTCAGGTTTCCTCTTGGTTTGTAGAATTTTATATATTCTGTTTACTATAACCTTGTTGATTAAAAGTACTGCAAACATCTCCTTTCTGTTAGTGGCTTGTCTTTGATATCTGTACATGGGTCTCTTCCATGAAACAGATTTATGAGCCAAAATGAGAAAAGGTAAGTTTTTTTATGATTTCTATTTTATATGTTCTGTTTAAGGAATTTCATTTCCTAATATTTCATCAACAACTTTTTATGCCTATACTCATTAAGAATATTGTTCTTTAGTTATTGAGGAGATCAAGGCAGGAGACCACAAATTAGAAGCCAGCAAGGGCAATTTAGTGAGACTTTGTATCAGAATAAAATAGGGCTTGGATGGCTCTCAGAGATAGAGAGTCCCTGGGTTTGATCCTCACTACCGTCAAAAATAAAGGACAATCAGTCTGTAATTTTTTATTTTTCATAATAACATTCACTTTTTAAGCAGAGTTACCCTGGCATCACAAAATAAAGTCAGGTAGAATTTTTTCTCTGCTATTTTCTGAAAAGTGTAAAATAGATTCAAAGTGTGATACAGATCACTAGAAAATTCACTAAGCCCAGAATTTTACTCATGTTTATCTTTTATTTTAAAAATAGACTTTATTTTTAAAATAGTTTTTAGTGCACAGAAATTTTGAAAGAAAGATTTTTCATATTCCTTGCCCCTGCACATTCATAGCCTCCCTCATTATCAACATCCTCCACTAGAGTAGCACATTTGTTACAACAGATGAACCCACACTGAAGCACCGTTATCGTGCAAAGTCCATAGTGTTCATTCTTGGTGCTTTAAGTTATATGGGTTTGGATAGATGTATAATGGCACATATCCACCATTATATCACCATACAGAATACTTTCATTGCTTTTAAAGTCCTCTGTGTTCCATGAATTTATCCCTGCCTTCTCCTTAAATCCTGGCAACTGCAGATCTTTCTACTGTCTCTATTTACCATTTACAGAACGTCATGTAGTCAGAATAATACATTGTGTGTAGCCTTTTCAGATGGGCTTCTTTCTCTCAGTACTATGCATTTAGATTTCCTCATGGTTTGATAACTCACTTCATTGTAGTGCTAAATAATATTCCACTGTCTGATGTGACAGTATCCATTCACCCACTAAAGGAAACCTTGCTTCCTTCCAAGCAATAATGAATAAAGTTGCTGTAAATGTCCATGTGCAGATTTTTGTATTGTATTTACATTGACTAAATGCCAAGGGGCACAATTACTGGATCATAAGATAAAAGCATATTTATTTTGTTTTTTAAGTGACTAGACAGATAGATATGTGGTATGATTTGATGTTTCAGCACATGTATATATTGTATATTGCTTGATCAGAGTAGTTAACTTATCCGTCATCTCATGAATCCTCATACATTTACCCTTTCCCTATAGAGAAAACATCCAAAAGCCTCTCTTCTGCATATTTGAAACATACAATACCCTATTGTTAACTATAGTTGTCCTACTAACTGTGCATGCTTAATGTGGTAAGAAAGTATCATCCAAAGTAGTATTATTTAGCATTCCCAGTAGGAGTGAATGAGAATTTGTTACTCCAAATGCTCACCAGCCTTGGATGTTGTTGTCAGTGTTCTAGATCTTGGTCATTCTAAAAAGAGTGCAGTGGCATCTCATTATTGTACTAATTTGCCTCGTGGCTTACCTTCTCGGCAGCATTTTCTCATATGCTAATTTGTTATCTGCATATCTTCATTAATATTTGTCAAGAACTTTGGCTTATGTTTTAATCAAGCTTTTAGTGTTTTTGCTGAGATTTAAGAATTCTTTGTAGATTTTATATAACAATCTTCTTTCAGATATGCCTTTTTAAATTAATTTATTGGTACATTTAATGTATACAATATAATGACATTCATTGTTGGAAATTTGTACCTTTACATAATCAATCTTGGTTCTTATTTTTTCCCCTCCCTCTCTATCTACAAAGATTTTGTTTCCACTATTTTTCATTTTCTCATATTAATTCCATTCCTTTCTTTCCTTTCCCCTGTCTTTTACAAATATTTTCTCCCAGACCTGAGTCTTACTTTCTCTTTTTCTTGACATTGGAATGCCATATATATATTTTTTATCATATATATATAAAATTATGGTTTTCAACAAATTTAAATTGCAAAATATTTGGAATAATATAGTTCAAAATATGACTTTCATATTTTAATATCTGTAGGACCTATAATATTTCTACTGTACTTCAAATAATGGTGATTTGTATTTTCTATTTTTCTTGAAATTCTTACTACTGATTTATAAAGTTTACTAATCCTTTTAGGGAATCATCTTGTTCATTTTATCTGGCCTTTGTTCATTTTTAACTTCGTAAGTATTCACTGATATTTATTTTCTTTCTCCTATTGACTCAGTAATTTGCTTTTTTTTCTAGTTTCTGTATGTAAGAAGCTAACTGCTTTTTATATAATTATTTGTTTCTAATATAAGCATTTAAATGTGTACATTTTTGTTAATGCTGTTTTATCCGTATCTCACAAGTTTTGACATATTGAATTTCCATTATCATTAAGTTTTAAACATTTTTTAAATTTTTTAGATTTATTTTTTGATCTACAGATTATTTACAAATGTGTTGTTTAATTTCTGGATATTTGTATATCTTGATATCTTTATAATAATGATTTATGATTTAATATGTGACCTTCAGGGAACATGTTGCATAATTTCATGTCTTTGAAATTTATTTATGTAACATATGATCATTCTTGATATCTGATTCTTATGTGATTGGAAAGAATATAAAATCTATTACTATTGGGTTTAAGGATCTATAAAATGTAAATTAGGCCAAGTATTCATCAATGCTATCCAAATTATTTTATTAGTGTTTTCTTATTTATTTGTTTTGTTGTTTATAATAATTCTGAATTTGTCTACTTTTGAATTTAGTTCTGTCCATTTTTGCCTCATATATTTGTTGTTGGATGTTTATAAATATTAAGGTTGTCTCCCTGATGAGCTGATTTTTTAAAATTATGAAATGTCTCTCTGTATTGGTGACATAATACTCTTCATCTGGAAGGCTATTTGTGAATAAAGCCTCAAATAAGTGTGTGTCTTCCACTTTAATGCTAGTATGATGGCCACACTAGCTTTTTTATTAATATTTTATGGTATATGTATAATCTTCCATCCTTTTCCTTTCAATTTATGACTGATTTTGTGAGTAAAATGTGATTGTTATAAACATATAATTAGATCTTTTTAATTATCCAGTTTGACAATCTTCAGATTTTTACTAAAAGATTAGACCATTCACATTTAACATAATCATTATATCTGGGTTTACTTCTATTATCTTTATGCTTTTTTTCTATTTGTGCCACTTCAATTATTCCTTTGATCTTTTCTTTGGAGTTAAGTATATTTTAGGATTTCATTTTATTTCTTTTACTGATGGTTTACCTATGCCTCTTTGTGTTGTGTATGTATATTTTAGTGGTTACTCTGAAGATTTATCATTCACATTTTATTAGTTTCTAACTCCATTCTATTATTTCATTGAAATAAAAATGAAGTTATATTTTTTGTTACCATTTGTCTGTTCTCCTAGGTTTGCTGTCATATATTTTATATTTGTGTTTGTCCACTGGACCCATCTATTTTTCTCCACAGCTTTCCATCATTTTTCCTTTCTTTCTTCTAAAACTGACTTTTTATGTTTGTTAGGTCATTTTCATTAGGACACAGACATACTATTAATTCTCCCATCTTAAAAAATGCTTTTGACCTTACATCTACTTACCTTATTTCTCTGCTCTTTTTTTTTTTTTTTTTTTTTTTTTTTTTGGTACCGGGGATTGAACTCAGGTCCTTGTGCTTGCAAGGCAGGCCACCGAACCACTGAGCTAAATCCCCGGCCTCTCTGCTCATTTTAAAAATAATATTTTTGATAACTTTCTGTCCTTCATTCTTCAAGCTCATATTTTAAGTACACACTAAAATGGCATTCATACTGTTCTTATAAAAATGTTCTTCCGGATGCCAGTGAAATCTACTTTGTTAAATACAATGAGTGAACAGTTAATTTTCTTAGTTTATCCAGCAACAGTACTCCACAAACGTGGTCACTCTCACCTCCTTGAAGTACCTTCTTCTAATGGATTTTTTTAAAGATTTCCTTCTATCCAGTTGCTTCTCTTTCTCAGTCTCTTTTCCTAGTTCCTCCTCAGCCCTAATGTGTATTACATTTTATGCCTTCAGCTTCTTCCTCATTTGTGTATAATCATTGTCTTGGGCCTTACCAATTCCCATGACACAATTTCCAATTTATATATGAATCTAAAGGTCTTTACTGAATTCCAGTCTCACGCACCCAACTACCTGCTTGACATCTTCACTTTAATACTAAAACAGTATTTCAAAATTAAAAGTACAACACAACTACTAATACTTCTCCAGTCCCTTTAAACTGTGTTGTTCTTACTTTTGTTTCATCTCAGGGAAATAAAAACTCTACCTTTTCACTGTTCAAATCAGAAATCTTGCAATCACCTTCATTTCTTCTCTTTCATTTACACCCACATAATCAGAGAATACCATTGTTTTTATCTTCAAACTCTATCCACACTTTTCTCACAAACTTCATGGCTACAACTGTCTACCTAATTCTGTTCTTTTCACCCTCCACTCTATTCTTAATCCTGAAAATCAAATGATACTGTTAAGTTAAAATTAGATTATATCATTCATCTGCTCAAAGACCAAAAGTTTCCTCCTGTACTCAAGGTAAAATCCAAAGTCTTTATAATAATGTATGAGGTCCTGTGTGATCTGGTATACCATTAGTTCCATCAGCCCCATCTTCTATTACTCTTCAATTTACTTATTCCACTTTATATGTCCTGGCTTCTTCCGTGTTTCCTCAGTGCACCAAGAATGCTCTCTCTGAATCTTTACACTTGCTCTTTTCTCTGTCAGAATTGATCTTTCTCCAGATATCTGTCCTGGATACCCTCCCTAAAATTGTAACTCCTATTCCCATATTCTTCCTCCTCCTCCTCCTCCTCCTCCTCCTCCTCCTCCTTATATCTTTTCCTTCCTGTATTAATTAGGGTTCTTCTGGGAAACAGAACCAATAAAATGAGGAGATACAGAGTTAGGCTTTTTCTTATTATAGGATTTGGGTCTTGTGATTAGGGGGTTGAGATGACTCATGATATGTTGTCCATAAGCCAGACAACTAAAGTGCTCGATAGCATAGCTCAGTTCTATTCTGAAGGCTTCAGAACCACAATAGCCAATGGAACTACTAATACTTCAAAGCTGAAGGCCTGAGAAACTTGGAAGCCACTGGTGCAAGTACTAGAATTTAAAGATGAAAGAGCCTAAGGCATCGTATCTAAGGCTAGGAGAAAAAAATGTATCCCAGCTCCAGAAGAGGGTAGATTTATTTTCCCTATCTTTTTGTTCTATCCAGGCCCTCACTTGATTAAATCATGCCTACTCTCATTGGATCATTGTGGATCTTATCTAATCAGTTCACTGATTCAAATGTCAATCTCTTTTGGGAAGGCCCAGCTGTCTGAGTATCATTTATTGAAGTCAAACTGACACCTAAAACAAGCCATCATATTATTTCCTCTCAACATATTCATGGTGTATTATGATCTCTCTTCCTTGGAGGTAAATGCCAGGAAATCAAGAACTGTTCTCTAGTTGCTTTACTGATAAGTCCCCAGGGCTCAGAGTGTACCTGATGCAGGGTGGACACTGGCCCCACCTAATCCCTTTGCATGCTTTGCCGTGTCAGTTTGGCATCAAGTTAGATGTTTACATATATACATCTTTTCTCTTTTCAGTGGCTAATAAATCATCTTTACATAACTGACCCTTCAGGAAAAAGTAGTATGTTTATTCAACCAAGTATTTAAGTGTCTGCTGTGCATCAGATACTATGCTAGACGAATAAGACACCATGGCTGGCAAGTTGTGTCAGAGGTGTTGTCCCCAGTGTGGTGCCACTGTGAAAAGGTGGAATGTTGAGTGGTGGGACTTTATAGGAAGTCCCTCGGTCATTGGTGCATATTCCCAAGAGGATCTATGGGATCCTGACCCTCTCCTCTGTCTTTTGCTTCATGATAAGGAGATGAGCAGTTATGTCATGAACTCCTGCTATGATGGGCTGCCTTACCACAAGCCTAGGAAAACAGGATCAATGGGTATCAGGCTGAAACCTCCAAAACAGTGATCCAAAATAAATCTTTTCTCTTTATAACTTAACTGTCATGCATTTTACTACAGTGACAGCAACCTGGATAACACAGAACATGTAGACACTTCACACTCATACACTTTGAGTCATTTACTCCTTACAGATAACATAAGAAGTCATTTATAGCCACATTTCATAATGAGTAACCAAGTATAAGTACATAGTCCTTTCACAATCAGCAATTAAATACTCAAATACTTGATGGTCATATTCAAAACCCCTTACCTCTCAAATAGTCTTTCAAAAACCTCTTGCCACAAATTTTCCAGTCTTCATATTTCTTTTCTCAGAGCCAATCTGTCAAATATCTACAAGTCCCAAGGACTTAGAACTTAGCACAAGTCTTAAATCTGGAGATCCAAAATGGATACATATTGAGGATATGTACTTACTCCTAAGTTAAGTGAAATAAATAAGTCACACATGTGTAAATACCAAATAGTTTCTCTGGTGTGAATAAACTATAATAGTACATAAGTTCCTAATGATATAATTGACAATATGAAATAGGAAGAAATGGGCTAAAGGTGTAGGGAAAGTGGGAAGGGTAGGGAAAGGTAATAAGGGAAAAGAAAAAAAATATGAGAAAATGAAAAATGGAAATGAAGTATTTGTAAAGAGGGAGGGGAAGAGGGGTGAAGGGAAAGCAGGGACAAGGGGAAAAAATGAGAACAAAGACATCTCATGTAAAGGTACAGGATCCCAGTAATGAATGTAACTGTACTGTATACCTAGAATGTATCAATAAACTCAATGAAGAAAAAAAATCTGGAGATGCATTTCTTTTCCTTCTCCTCTTTCCTGTCCCTATCCAATCTCTGACTGTCCTCCTTCTCCTCCTCTATCAATATCTATTCCCTAAGGTCTTCCTTTCTTTCTGAAACACAGGTAATTGACAACAACCGAAATCCAAAGCTTCCTAAGAGAAGGTTCATTTGATTTCCTGTAGAATCTTAAGCTAAAGACAAGCATGTTAATGATGAAATTTCACTTGTCTTTCCCAGCTGCATGAGACCTGTTTGTGCACTTCAGCTTTCCCAGTGGTTCTTCACACTATTCTTTGGCAGGTTTGCCACTGGGATGGACTCTTATGAGTTCTTAGAATGCTCTCTAGCCAAGGAGCTAAAGTGAGAAGTCTTGTTCAAGACAGAGTGCTCGGCTCTTCTCCCTGCAGATCCCGTGACACCGATTAACTGTGGTTGCAAAGATGCAAGAGTCCCCAGCCTTTTGGTCATAGATGCCCTAGTCGCTATTGTCCATGTTTGAAACCCTCAGCTGAGTCACTGTGAGAAATTAGAGATGATTTTTATAAAGTGCCAGCACACAGTAGGTGCTTTATAAAGGTCATCGTGCTTCGTGGTTCTTCCTCCATTATCTTGCTCCAGGTTCTGTGTCCACCGATTCTTTCTCAAACCTGCTTAATAAAGTGAATTGAATAAAAATAGTAATGGAGTATATTGCCTAATTAACTGTGTTGGTAATTAAACTGCAACAGAAACAGCCTATACCAGCTTAACTAGACATCTATTAATAAGGTAGCAATTGTATGAAAAATATGTAATACTTGATTATAAGGAATAGATGCTCCGAGCATTAACACATATTGGTGAGAGACTAAAACTATTAAAAAGTTTGTAGAGTCTCTTTCATTAAGAAAGAAAGAAGCACATTCATTCTCTTGTCCACTTCTTCACTTTATTTCATAAACAAATTATTCCATGAGTTAGAAAAATGATGAAATAATCTGGTTAATATTCTCTTTTCACAGTTCATCTCTGTTCCTGGACAAGTAGTCAAGACGCCACCTGGAGGGGTAACATATCAAACCTGAGAGAGCCTCTAGAGGCCCACTAGTTCTTTCCTTCACAATAAATCCAAGAACCACTGAAGAAACATGCCTTACTCAAAGTCACACAGGTGAGAGGCTTAGGAAAAGAAAAACCTACCCACATAACTTCTTACAGCTTTTTTCTCCCCACAAAATGGACAAATGCTTTTAGAAGTCAGTCTTCCCATCTTTCATGGAATATTTTCTCTACCTGCTCATTGACAGTACAACACCTGCTTTTCTTCCATACTAGAAAGGGGGAAACAAGGGGCAGGAATTCATACCAAGAAGTAAAATGTCTGATATACGACCTTGTTTCAATAATAAGTTTTGACAAAATGGCAGGAGAAATGGATAACGCTGAACCAATAGTGTGCTGCAGCCATTTCTTACTGGATCCATTTGCAAGAGGTGAGCTTCCTACCCTTTCTCAGTTCATGGAGACTTCAAGTGGGAGGCCTACAATCAGCCCTGGGGTGGTTGTTTACTATGTGGAAAACAGAAAATACTGTAAGTTGAAATTTTTCTATAATAACTAATTTACCAGGTAAACCACTGGTTCGGGGTCTGGAGGGATTGAGTAACAAGGAATGAGGGATTGTATAAGAGTTGGAGTTAGGTTGTGTCTGATGAAAGCCAACAGGAACTACTTGCCAACTTTGCCAAGAATTGTTCCTGGCACAGCTTCCATCTTCAGAATATTTTTGATCCAAATCCATGTGCACAGACTTTTTTTTTTTTTACCAGGTAAACCACTGGTTCGGGGTCTGGAGGGATTGAGTAACAAGGAATGAGGGATTGTATAAGAGTTGGAGTTAGGTTGTGTCTGATGAAAGCCAACAGGAACTACTTGCCAACTTTGCCAAGAATTGTTCCTGGCACAGCTTCCATCTTCAGAATATTTTTGATCCAAATCCATGTGCACAGACTTTTTTTTTTTTTTTAAAGGAAGCGAACACAGAAAGGAGATAAATAAATCTACAAAAGAAGATGATTCAGAACATGTTCTTGATTGGTTAATACTGGTAAACATTTTAAAAAATCTGAAAAAGACTCTCCATTGGTTGGCTATGAACATAGTGTTTACCAAAAAGCATTATGGAATTTTTAAGCTCTGTAAGACTAAGGCATAAAATGCCAAAAATCTTGGCTCTCACAATCAGCTGTCACTTAATTAAAATCCAATAATGGCCTTATGTCAAAGAAAATCCTTTCTGAATGCAACAATAGACAAAAGAACCTGAACTTAATATTTTTTTTATTGGAATCGTGCCATCTGGTTCTTTGTTATACTAGAAGATGAAAGAACATAATTATGGTATTATCCCAATCATGTGAGCCAGCATTGCAGTGTAGAATTGATAGTTAAAGGAATATTGTATCAAATGAAAAATCCTATGTTTGAGTCAATTACTTACCTACTTATTACTAACACACATTAAAGCCAAGGAGATTTAGAGTACAGTCAGCACTGTTTTTACTTATATTATTATAGGCTATGTTTTAGGGTGTGGTCTTAGGAAACTGAAGCAGCCTCTCCACCTCCTAAGGTTCGACAATGAGATTTACTCCTATGGCAGCAGAGACCATGAGGTCTCAGGCTCAAAAGGTGATGACTAGAGGTCAATCCTAGAGCCCTAGATGATGCATTTCCTGTGATAAGAAGTTGGATGGGAAATTCTTCAACCGAGTGTAAAATCCCCATGTGTCTTTAGTGGGTAAACCGAGCTGAAAGCCAATGCTTCTGGCTCATATCAGTCTCATGTTGCAGGTCCTCTGTTCCAGAGAATATCTCTTCTGGTTATTATCAAAGAACAGAGAACAGCAGAGCTGTCCCCTTCCTTTCTTCCTATGACATTCACTTCCTAAGACGAATGCTCTTCTCTGAATGTCACATTATTGTCTCATTCATTAAAATCATCCTTCCAGGTAGGTATCATTATTATTCATTTATGATCAAGAAGGTGTAAACTACTTATATTCACAAGAATTCTGGCCAAATACATGAGTTTACACACACACACACACACACACACACACACACACACACATTTCTCCAATTCTCAGAACACCAACTGTGTGTCCTACAATTCGATTCAATTCTGACACTAATTTCTTGGAGTTGGTGCAGGTCCTAAAAGTGAAGGGCCCAGTCCCACAAGATTACTCTACTTCAGATACCAGTTGCAAGTCACAAGTTTCTGCCTGTTCTTCTGAGCCACTGGTTGTACATTTCTGGATTGTACTAGATTGTTTAAGTTTCTCAGAAACCTCCATACTGATATATACAGTGGTTGCCACCTTTTGTATTCCCACCTGAACGGCATAAAAGTGTCAGTTTCGTGTCATAATTATGATTTTCCAAGCATCTCCCAAAAGACATTTTACCCACCAGAACTGGTTTATTAAAAAGCATACAACTCAGAAACAGCAAAGTGGAATAGAAACAGAGGGTAGGGTTTGAGAGACAGGGTGTGGAGCTTCCAGCACCTCATCCTCACATACCACGGTATGTTTACCAACTTAGAAACTCATCATTTTATGGTTTTTAAAATTCTTTTTGAAAGTCATGACACCAGTCTGATAGACTAGAGCTCTGGCCATTAGTGATTGAACTTAATCTCCCATTCCCCTCCCCTCAAGGCTGACATTTCCAACCCTTTAATGACACGATCCATTCCACTGGCATCCAGTCTTATCCTGAAGCCATCTAAGGACCCTTCCAGGAGCTACCTCATTAGTATAAATTTAGCTATGGCTGCAGTGAGGTTCTTGTGAATTACAAGGAAGTTCTTATCATCCATGTCATTGTGGAAATCCCAAGAGAATGAGGAGATTTGTGAGAAAAGCAAGGTCATTCCAGTGAGCACATCAAAGATGCTCAACATCATAAATCACTAGGTAAATGCAATTCAAATCCTCAATAAGACACAGCTTTACATTGTTGAGATAGCTATTCTTTTTTTGTGGTACACAAGGACCTTGTGCTTGCCGGGCAGATATGGTGCCACTGCGCTGTATCCCTGGCCCAAGATAGCTATTCTTACAAAACAGGTGTTCATGAGAATGTGAAAATTGGAACCCTTGTGTATAGCTGGTAGAAATATAAAATGGGTCAAGGACCATACAAGCTTCATCAAAAAATTAAACATAGTATTATATAATCCAGCAATGCCACTTTTGTATATACCCAAGAGAGCTGAAGGCACAGACTCAAAAGCTGTCTGTATACCTATATTCATAGCAGCATTATTTATAAGAGCCAAAAGGTATAAATAATCTAAGCATCCTTTGACAGGTAGATAAACAAAACATGTTATATACCTAGAATGGCATATTTTTCAGTCTCAAAAGTTAGATTCTGACACATGCTGTAACACAGATGAACTTTGGAGACATTATATTGTCAAATCTGTCTGTTACAAAAACAAATATAATATGTTTCTATCTATATGATGTACCCACCTGGCCAAATCCAAAAAGCCAGAAAAAAGAATGGCATTTTCCAGGGAATGGGAAAATGAGGGCAGTGTAGAGCTTTAACACATAACAAGTTTCACTTGGAGAAGCTAAAAAAGTTCTCGAGAAGGGTAATAGTGGTGATGGTTGCAGAACAATGGGAACATGCTTAATGCTGCTAAATTGTGTACTTAAAATTATGAAAATAGTAATTTAATATGTTAATATATTTAACTTATTAATATACATTAAACATATTAATGTATTTAATATAGATATTTATTATATTTATATGCCAGTGAAAAAAATCCAAAGAAAAACAACCAAAAAACTCTTGATCATCATTCCAAAACCTGGGTGTTTAGAAATATCCTGGGGAAACACAGCTAAATGCAGATGCTACAGATCCACCTCCAGGATCTGAGCTCAGCAGGAAGCTGTATTTTAATACACAAACTCAAGTTGATTAAAATTCCTGTCATAGTCTGTTTGGTGTATTTATAATCAAATACCCAAGACTGGGTAATTTATAAGGAACAAAAACTAATTTTCTCTTGGTTTTGAAACCTGGAAAGATAAAAGCAAGGCACTGATAGGTTTGGTGCCTGAGAAGGTTCTGTACTCTACCCACAACATGCTTTCTTGATTGCTGCGTCCTCTAGAGAGAAGAAAAATTGCTAGATCTTCATGTGATGGATGTCAGAAGGGCAAAAAGGAATGAACTCCTGCTATTAAATCCTTTCATAATGGCACCTAATCCTATTTGTGATCTTAAGCAGAAAAGCCCTGTCTTATAATACTATAGCATTGGCATCCCCTGAGTTTTGAATGGGACACATTCAAACCGTAGCAACGACTATTGCCCCAAGAACCTTTTCTGACAAACTATTTTTAGAGCTACGATATAGGTCAGAGAAGAAAGGTAAGTGTAAATTCGAACTCTTGGGTTGGGTTCAGAGTAGCATCAGATGTGAACTGGGCCTTAGAACACAGATAAGAAAACACTCCCATCACCTATTTCCCTCACTTTCCACCTGCTACCTAATCTCACAAGCATCCCTGTGGACCCCAGTTCTACTCACTGGAGCTCACCACCAGAGGCGGTGTTGCCAACATAAAATGAAATACACTCTATTGCTCAGCCTCAAGGAGAAGTTCTTATTTCATTTAGAAACCCCCTCAGGCCCTGATCCAGGAAAGGCAGAGCTGGAAAGCTAAGTCTCACTTGCACATAGCCCACATCAACAATGATGAACCTTTTAGAGCTTTCAGCAATACAAAACACCCCCCCTTCAGCACAAATGCCACAGGTTTATCCACCACTGCCCTAATGATGGCTACTCCAAAAGTATATAGAAAAGGATGGAACTCAGACAACCTGAGCCCTCCCAAGTCCTTTTCACCCTTGCCTAGGGACAAAGATATGATCATCAGACCTAAGCTAAGTTCAAGAGTACTCGGAGTTGCCTCCTTACTTGGTGTGTCAGCATAGGTTGGATACTGGGGACCCCTGGTTACAAATTAGGGCATGTTCTCTGTGTTCTTAAAATCTGAAGTGATCCAGGCAAGGGAGCTTTTCTTGTTGAGAATGCTGGCAATTATTTTTCGCTTGTGAATCCCGAGTATTTTAGAAATTCGAAATTAGTCTAAATTCAGTCATTTGGAGATTTCAGTTGATTGGTCAGGGTTTTTACAAATCAAAATGTATTCTCCTGCCAGTAATGTCCCAGGGTCCCATACAGCAGCACTGTCGAACTGGCAGCATCTTCACTCCTCCTGGCAGGAAACTCTGTCTAAGATCCCTGTACTAACTCCGCCTTGGGCAGCACAAGCAGGAATTCAGAAGAACCCAACTGTGTCCTTTAACAAGGAAAAGAGGCAAACCACACAAACTCATGGAAATCCCTCCCTTGAAGCTTTTCCTTTCCAAAGGCAAAGAGCACATGAAAGTTAAAAACCTCATGCTCCCAGGACAGTTCCCTACAAGCCTGGCTTCTTCATAATTCAGAGGACTTTCAACCTACGAAACTCTCCAGGCTGAGAAGGAAAGAAGACTCAGTGAATTTCTCTAGAATTTCCCTCAAGAGATACTTTAAAAATTGCACTGCACTTCCCAACTGTAGCAGAGAGAAGTTCAACAATCCTTAGCCATGGCCTTTCCCCTCCAGTCTGTGCACCTCTGGTCAAGTTTTACCACTGTCCTGGGCCTCAGTTTCCCTCCAGACAAAACAAGATTATAAATTCCTCCTCTGTCCCAAAAGACAGTAGGTCAGTATTCTATTAAACAAATGCATTTTGTGAAAGTACTTGGAAAAAGCCTAATAAACTCTTAAAAACATAAAGTGATTTCACATTTTTGGTGTTTGTATTGCCTTTAACGCAGGCAACCTAATCTGTCCTGGGGGTGGGAAAGAGAAGAGTGGCCTGTGGCATTTGGCAACAATTTACACCACCACTGATAAATACACCCACCTTGACATTTTCAAAGCCTGTCTCAAAAGAAAAAAAAATCCCTTTTATTCTGAAGCATTAAGAGAAAATGTGCATGATTATCATCTGTCTAAAAAAAAATGGGGAAGGAAAGAGGGAGGGAACAGAAATACAGCTGAACTGACACCGAGAAACTCGCCATTTTATTCTGCACAATTGAACTTCATTAATCATAGAAAATCAGAGATGGAAAGACCTATTAGGTCACCCCATCTATCCCTCTGAAAGCATTAAAAGCTTTCAAATGAGACAGAAATCGGAGGTCCTGATTGCTGATGGTCATTAAAGATGGTTTTTGTGAAGAAAAATGTTAACCTTCGCGTCCCTGACAAATTACACTCTGGGTGGTTACAGCTGCCTTTGCCAGAGCGCCTCAGTTCTGGGGTTGGAGGTCACCACCTCTTAGCGTGAGTGCCGCTAAGTGGCTTCATCAGGAGCCCCTGTTCGGTAACCACCATTCTCTGGTGGAGGGGGGCCGCTCAGGGGTGGAGCATGGCCTAATTCCCTGCTCTTCCTCTGTTCTTCCTGCAGAAAAGAAGAATGAGGTTTCCCCTCCAAAACACCTTGCTTTCAAGTCCCAGTTTCTCCAGGGAGGCTTCCTGCTTTTGGTTCCCCACACACATCCCAACACACACACTATGACTCCATTTGCTGAGCTTCACACCCCTAAATTCTGTGTTTCACAGAGCATCTCTGGCCCACACAGCATTTGCTGTTTCAGAAAGTTCCACATCTTTCTGCCCTTTCTTCTGAAGCAGCCCTTGCTTCTATTCCTCTTACCATAGGTAGTTTTCTTTTTCCATTTCTTGTCACTCTCATTCATAAAAAGGTCACATATCCCAAGCCTATCCGTCATAATAGCTAAACCTCTAATTGGCCAGCAATGAGCACATGAACCAAACCAGTCCAACCTAGGTCATTGTCTGGAATTTCATACATCCACACGAGGAGAGAGGCGGTTTCTCTTTCCTCATTTGTCTCAAAGGTAGGCTGATACAAACCTGAAGTTGCCTCATCTAATCACAATAAAATGAGGACAACTAGTCCTGTTTTTCTCAGTTTTATGCCAGCCCGTGCATTAAGTTTCTTCACTTAAGCTACTGTAAGCCTGGTTTCTCTCCCTAGAAAGATATGGAGTCCTGACTTTGAAGTGCTATAAAGTTCCATCAGTCTATGCTGGTTACACGTGAGTGTTAGCTCCCATCAGTATGGCGGTTCCTTGAGGGCAGAAACCAAGCTTTCACCTTCTCTTCAGGGCTACAACCCAAGCCCCATACAGCTGGCCACCAAGTAGCAGTTTTGAGGACTGTATCCAAGCACATTAGGCAATGGGATCTTGCCTTTACTTCTCTTTCCTGCAAGGATTGCTTATAGCCAAGAAACATCATAAGTCATCCACATAACACACTGGTGGAAGGGCACTCCACGGCATTAATCCTCCTGCAAGAATGTGGCCATCTTGGCTGGGCTGACTGGAGTATCCCTATCCAGAAGGTTGCTCACAGCCTCCACTTCCCCAGGACAGCTTGTGCTGGGGCTTTTTGCATTTTATATATTATGTGTGACTTTCCTCATACCAACCAGAACTTGATCCAGCCATGTTTTCTTGACATTGTGGTTACCAACCAGGCCTAGTCAGGGAATGTGAGCTTTAGGATAAATAAGAGAGTATGGAAGGGGAACCTTTTAATAAAAACAAAGGAGATAACTGGCATTAGGAACGCTTCAGCCTCAAGGCCAAAGGTGACAGATAAGAAGTAACTGAAAACCTTGCTTAAAATCATGAAACTTGCATGCCTTCTCCCTCACCAACAGCATTTCTCCCTCCCCAGTCTGCACCTTTCTCTTTGTGCCCCAACTCCAAGGTTACCTCTTCCTCTGTTTCCCAAGGATTTCCCAAACCATCATATGGCCAACCTCAGATAAGCATCAAGAGACTGCCCAATAAAAGCCACTGTTTATTAATCACCTCAAGGCTAAGCTGTATGTTTTTTAACAACATATATTTATAAGGTACTTTTGGGGGGCCAGCACTATTCTGTTTTACGAAGATCAACCCATATGGTCTTTACAAAAGCCTTGGAGAGTGTGCTACTATAATCACCAGTGAGAGTAGGTATTTTGCTTATATCTACCTGGCTGATAAAAGAGAGCACTGGGGTGGTTTTTTTTACAATCTATCATCAACACAATTAGAAATATGTGTCATTTTAAAAGAGGAATGAGTTGGATTGTCAGCAGTTTGTAACTAAGCTGGATAGGAGAAATGGGGAATGAAAGTTGGAAAGACAACTCACAATGGGCAGGTGGTTGGGGCTCATCTTGTCAAAGCAAGCAACCATAGAGAATTTGGACAGGAATTTAAAGATTGAGAAGTCAAGAGGTGAACAGAACTAGGCTTACAACATCCAGAAAGTCAGGTGACAGGAAGTCAGCAAGTATTTCCCTGGAGGTGGTTCACAAGTGTCAAATGCTCTTCCCAGATATCATGGCTCCAGATCAGCCCTGGGAAGCCACTGGGATGACTGACTTCAGTGAAAAGGAATGAGACAAGGGAAATAGACACATGATCAAGGCTCTAATGGTTAGAACTCTTCTGGACTGGGCCTTTGTCTCTGCAGAGAAATATACTCTGAGTTTCAAATAATAATGCATACAATAGTTAGCATGTAGGAACTCCATATATCATAAAAATAAATTATTTTGATAATCTTAATTATCCTTAGCAAAACATATGATTTATATTTAATTGCTTCACTGTAATGAAATAAAGTGACTGTAACGCTAATTGTTACATATAATATAGAACTCAAGCTATGAACTAAAACAGTTCTACTGTTATAAACAAATGCATGAGTTAGTTAACAGTTGTGCATTGCAGATGTTTGACCTTAAGGGCTTTTTACCTCCCTCCAGGTTGATTCTAAGGTTTCTCAGATGAAGATCTATCTGTAAAGTTCTGTACTCTGCTGCCACATCAGGATGTGTGTATCCCCTGGGTGGAAGGTGGGGTAGACCCTCAGAAGGAACGAACCTCCTGATCCTTGGCAGGTCAACCTCAATGGAGGAAGCACTTCTATTTCTAAAAAAACTTAAAGTTGGAGAGTAAAATTTGCATTCTGACAAAGTTGTGTGTCTACTTAAATATCATCACAATCCCTGACTAAATTGAATCTGAATAAATGCAAGCAAGTATAGTCCAAACAACGAAGGTTCCTAATGATAAAGCATAGAATAAAAAAAACTCCAAGCAAGTTAACACAGAGCTATTGGTATTAGTTCAAAAGTACGTAGTGCACTGACTGGTGCATGTGTTTCAATTTAAAGAACAATGTAAGTCATCGCCTATCCAAGAAGAGACAGAGAATATGTCAGAAAGGAGTCTAGGAGCAGAAAATCAAAAAGACTCTAAGATGTTCATTGACTTGAAAGTCTTACTCCCAATAACCCGAGAGTCAATTTTTTGGAATAAACCAAGTGTAGCATTGCACCACTTACAATCATTCCTTATGAATCATATCTTCCCCAAGAGTTTAAGACATTGTAATACAGTGGTGCATGCCTACCAATGTTTATACCACCATAATTCATAATAGCTAAATCCTGGAAACAACCTGTATATCCCATCAACAGATGAGTGGATAAATAAAATGTAGAATCTATATATAGTGGAATACTACTTAGTTATAAAAAATGACAAGTTTGAAACATCTGTAGGAAAATGAATACACCTAGAAAATATAATGTTGAGAAAAATAATCCAGACACACAAACTTAAATGCCATAGGCTCTCTCTCTCATTTGAGTAAGGCAAAGTACACAGTAAGAGAAAAATAAAGGAAGGATAAAAGGAGACAAGGAGATGGACCTCTAGCAGATAGGAAGGGGTCCAGGGGACCAAGACAAAGGATGAGAGGGAGAGGATAGGGAAATGGTGGAGTGAAGATAGACCATGTGATCTCAATCAGTGTGGACATTATATGCCCCAAATATGAATTAAGATTAATAATAAAGAAAATGAAAAGAGGAAAACAAGGGAAGTAGAAAGGAGGGAGGGAGAAAGGGGATTAAAAAAGCAACAAGCTGTTTTATGTGCATGTACAAACCCATCAAGATGATTGTAAACTGCATGTACTGCAAACATGAGTTAATAAATAGCAAAAGAAGGTTTGTCTCACTCTCCGTCACTGGCTGAGATCTCCAAAATGGCAGCATCCCATTGTTGTAATAAAATGCCTGAGATAAACAACTCATAAGGAGGAAACTTTTTTTTGTCTCAGAGTTTTGAAGGTTTCAGTCCATGGTCACTTGGCTCTGTCACTTTGGTAGTACAGTTCATGGCAACCTAGAAGCAAAACAAGAGATAGTAAGGACCCTAGATCCAATTATCTCCTGCAAGGGCACAAACTAACTTCCTTCCACCAGACCCACTTTCTAAAAGTCCTGTAGCATTACAGACTGCCAACCAAGCATTTACTTTTTTTTAACTGAATCATCATTTTATTAGACTCTAGCATGCACTATATATCAAACATTTGTCTATATAACCATTGTGCTCAGAATTTTACATTTTATTTTTCTTTTTGTTGGATCTTCCCTTTCTTTTGTATAAAACATTTTAATTATTAACAAAGTATCTGACAGTTGGTATTATTTTTAACAATTTCTTCCTATTTCACAATATCTATTATATATATAA
>NW_022900942.1:46028021-46033276 GCF_012274545.1 Fukomys damarensis
ATATATTATATATTATATTTTGATCGTTGTTTATATTTCAACTTTTCACACCAGAAAGGCAATGCTATATTTACACATGTGTGTTCAATTTATTTCACTTAAGAGTATGGTCTCAAGGTACATCCATTTACCTAAAAATGTCTCAAGCTTATCCTTCTTTATGGAGTAGTACTCCATTATGTATTTTTAAAATGACCTTTTATCCTTTCATCAGTTAATGGGCATTTGAGTTGTTTTCCAGATTTAGCTATTATAAACTATGCTGCTGTAAACATGGGTTCACATATATCACTGTGGTATGATGTTTTCAATTCTTTTGGGAAGATACCCAGAAAAGGAATAACTGGGTCAAATGAGACCTCTAATCCTAATATTTTGAGGGACCTCCACACTGTTTTTCACAGCACACTCCCAATAACAGTGGAAGAGTTCTTTTTCCCCAGAGCCCTGCCAGCATTTGTTATTGGTTGATTTCTTGATAGCAGCCATTCTTTCTGGAGTGAGATAGAATATAAGCATTGTTTTCATTTGCATTTCTCAAATGACTAGTGAAGTTGAATATTTTTTCATCTATTTATTTTCGGATTGGGTCTTTAAATTTGGGTGATCTAATTTTTTCAATTCTTTATATGTTATAGATATTAGTCCTTTGTTTTAGGAAGAACTAGTTAAAATTCTTTCTTTTTCTATGGGTCATATCTTCACTCTGTTGGTGATTTTGCTGTCCCAAAGCTTTTTTAATAAAATGAGATCCCTGTAGTTGATTCCTTGTAATATTTCCTGTGCAATCGGGGTTTGATTCATGATGTGTTTGCCTACACCTATGTCCTCAAGAGTTCTAACTATTCTTTTTTCCAGAAGATTTAGTGTTTGTGTTTTAATATTTAGATCTTTGATTCATTTCAATTTTAGTTTACTGCATGATGAGAAACATGGGTCTAGTTTTAGTCTTTGGCATGTAGAAAACCAGTTTTCCAAGCACCATTTATTAAAGACTAACAAGCTTTTAGCACAAGAGCCTTTAGGGGTCATTCTGAACCGAAACTATAGCACTGCCTGACCCATCAACACCCAATCATGACAGCCTAGATCCTAAGGAGTTAAGCCTTCACTGCCATCACCAATGTGACTACAAAAGATACCCAAATTGTTGACTACAGTGGAATTAAGTGTCTATCAGCCCTCATGCATTCAAGTCTTTCTCTCAGCACTCTTTAATTAAGGGAAAATCTTAACCCCGTGGTTAAGGTTATTTTGGGAGCCAAGGACACTTCCTGCCAAAGATCAAGAATGATATGTACCATTATTATTCAACAGTTGAGTGCAGCTGTTTTCTGAGACTGTGTTTCCAACAAGATAAAAAGGCAAGCTGCCTCCCTCAAAAGCCTGAGTCCAAAAAGCACAGGAGGGTGATGGGCGTCTTGGACAGCAAGCTGAGATTCTGGAATCTCAGGTCCACTTAAGGCAGTTGAGATGCTCTCAGGGCCTGAAGAACTGTGAGAGCACCTCACCTTTAGTCAAGTGAACTCTGCACAGCTCCACTCTGAGTCTTCAACCCAAGTTTGATTTCATCGTTCTCAGAAGACTGAGACTATCCTAAACAAATACATCAAATGCATTAATTTAATTTTTTGTTCATTGTGTGCCTGTACTCTGGCCTAAGAAATGCATCTTATTTGGAGAAACAAGATATATGATAATAAAAACATAGGCATAAAGCCCAGCCAGGACTGAAGGAATTCCAAGGCAGGTAGTATTACCAGAATGGGAAATGCTTTTCTTTTTAATGATTGATCTAGGCTAGAATTTAGTTTATAACTTCTCATTCTTACAGTCAAGAGAAATTAAAATTTTTTATACCCAACCCAAATTTCTCATGCCTTAATTTTGTTTCATAGGGGATTCTATGGAAATGGAAAACAGCTGTTCATTAACCAACTAAATCATAAAGTACATAAATTCCTAGGAGTGGATTTTCCTTAAAAAAAAGATACATAAATATATGCTTTTGGGGGGTACTGGGGATCGAACTCAGGTCCTTGTACTTGTGATGCAGGCTGCAGAACCACTGAGCTAAATCCCCAGCCCTAATGTATGCTCTTTTTTTTTTTCAGCTTTAATTGAGTTTATTGGTACATTTTAGGGATACAGTACAGTTACATTCATTGTTGGGATCTTGTACCTCTACATGACAAGTCTTGATTCTCATTTTTTCCCCTAACCTCTGCCCTTTTCAAATGTTCCCTCCTTGACTTCTTCACTGGTTCTTGTTTAAAGTTTTCTTTGTCTCCTTAGTCCCTAAATGTGGATTTCTTTCAGGTTTTGACCATGTCCTCTATACTCTTTGCATACTCTCCTGGAACTCTCAAACACTCTGAGAATGTTGTGATGATAAAAGAGCTTGCAATTCTCTGAACATCATGTAAAACCATACTGCACTGTGACATCAAACTGAGACCCAGGCAGAAACCTGACTTTCTTAGCCCATTCTATACCTTAATAAAATTTCTGTCCTTAACAGCAAAAATCAAACAAGAAACCTACTTATACAGCTTTTCACTGAATGTAATGTTTTCACTGCTTTCATTGTTTTAGGATCATATAAACACAGCCTCATTGTTCTAGTTTAATCTAATGACTGGATATTTGAAGCGGAATATACTTCTTGGATCATATGAGCTTAGCACCCCTAAGAATATACGGTTTTAGAACTAGTTCAACAAGGAAGACGTTCTTTGGCCCACAATGTCAAATATAAATCTTGTTTCCTTTCTTTTGGCAGTAAACTAACAATATATTTGTCATACAAAAAAAAGTATATATAGTCCACTAGTTTTCTCTCCCTTCTGCTTCCTTCATCCCCTGGGTAATACCAAGATCCTCTGAGAACAGATAAGCAGTCTCAGACTGGTCCTGACAACTGACTCTAGTAATCAGAATAAAAATTCCACTAGACTAGTAATTTTATCCCAGATCCACTCCTAGCTCACTGACCGTAGAATCCTCAGCAATTCACTTAACCATCAGGATGAGCTGACAAAGCATGGTGAGACACACTCCTGCCTACCTAAAGTGATCACTCTTTCTATTGCGAATACATACATGTGGTAAGACCAAGTACTCCTGTAAATAATATGGTCCCCTTATTCCTCCTCCACCTCTCATGACAGATGTTTTCATTATTTACTGAGCTAAGTATTAAAGAGAGAAAACTCTTTTTAAAGGTGTAGGGAAAATGGGAAGGGTAGAGGAAAGGGAATAAGGAATAAGAAAAAAATATGAGAAAATGAAAAAATGGAAATAAAATGTTTGTAGATGGGGAGGGGAGGAGGGGGTGAAGGGAGGGAAGGGACAAGGGGGAAAAATGAGAACCAAGACCTGTCATGTAAAGGTACAAGATCCCAGTAATGAATGTAACTATACTGTATATCTAGAATGTACAATAAACTCAATAAAAAGAAAAAAAAAACAAATTTATTGTCAGTGACACCAGTTAATTCTTCTTTCATAATATCCTATGAACTTTTGCTTATCTTTATAATTTTTCTCTATCTTTCATAATATCCTATGAACTTTTGCTTATCTTTATAATTTTTCTCAATTTTAGACATTATCTTGCTCTATCTGGATGACTTCAAGGGTCTCCAACAGGGACTCCCTGCCTATCATTTTAAATAGCCAACTCATTCTCCACTATTACCAAGATTGCATTTCTGAAACCTAAATATGATTATAGTCCCCCAATAATTATATTCCTTTAGATTAATATTGCCTTTGTGAAAACGTCTATGTTCTTCATTAACATTAAATACTCTTTGCTGTCTCTATCTCTGTCTAATCCTATTCTTGCTTATATTATGTCTTCTTCCTCCATCTTTACTTTTGTTCCTTCTTTCCTGCTGCCTGTTCTTATCCCACGTTCTCAGGTTCAATTTCAGCAACATTCTTCATGTTTCACAATATCATTGCTATTGTATTTGCTAAAATAGGTGTATCTTTTCATAGTTACATGCGTTAAGAACTCTGAGGGGCCTGAAATTTTATTCTTCCTGCAAACTAACAAGTTAAGCTTTCACAACAATCTTATGGATGCTGATAGAAGACACAGAACTTTTGAATCACAGATGAGGGACAATTTTATACTTGTAGCATGACAGAAGCCAAAGTATCACTATTTACTCCAGTTCCCAATTCCCACAGGCTAAATTATGTAAATGCTGGCAGGCATTTACAGTAGAAGCAAAGTGGGTGATATTATTGGAGAGGAACTCTGAGCTTAAGGAAGCCAAACTTTTATAATGGGCACTAATCTCAGCCACCCATTTATTACTGAAGAAGAATATATTTATATCATTGAAGATTATCAATTATATTAAAAGGCAGCCCAAAAGAAGGAACAGATAGTATCTCATTTAAAAGGTGAGCGGAAACTTGAGAGATTCGTGGAGAACTGTCTTTCAACACATTGAGCATCACACAGTTTTTATAATATCGAGTCCTTGTTATCCCTGTAACTGTAAATTTTTGTTACCAGATCTTGAACTTCTTGACAGTAGAGACTGAATTTTGATATTCAGAGAGTGTGTGATATGTAGTTGGGGTCTCAAATATACCTGTTATGTAATAATGTGATGACCCAGTCTAGGAAAAGCCTTAGATACATGTTTTTTGGTGTTTCCCTAAATGGAGAATTTACATAATTTCAATTATATTAAAAGATATATAGGCTGGGCATGGTGGCACATGCCTGTAATCCCAGCACTTGGGAGTCTGAAGCAGGAAGATCGCTGTGAGTTCGAGACCAGCTTGGGCTACGTAGTGAGTTGCGGGTCAGTCTCAACTACATAGTGAGACCCTGTCTCAAAAAACCAAAAAAAATTAAAAATAAAAAAAAAGATATAAGGGAGGGGATTTAGCTTAGATGTTTAAACAAGTTTATCCAAATAACTTTCCCTTGTTTCTGAAATTGGATAGTTGAATTCTAAGATGCATTTAATTTTCAAAGCTTCACCTACAGGTCTCCATTTTCTTGAATGTCTTAGAGCAAGCAATTCCTAGTGAAAAACTCTATCTTCACAGAAAACTTCCTGATCAAATGATTGCTGTTTCTATTTCCATGGATTCTCCTCATCCAAAAAAGCACATATACCAAGCACATGAGTACACACATGAACACACAAAACTACAAAAAGAGCGGAAGGAAATTTTGGAAAGTGATGAATATTTTTAGTACTTTGCCTCTAATATTGTTATCA
>NW_022900942.1:46033471-46118655 GCF_012274545.1 Fukomys damarensis
TTATATATATACTACATGCAATTTTATATGTAAATTTTATCTCCATAATCCTTAAAAATAATAAAACATATTTGTAGAACTTTAATTCTCACATGAAACCTCTATCTCTCTCTAGCCAAATTATCTAGTTTTGGTTTCTTCTTTTTCCTTACATAGTGTCCTAGGAAGTGTCCACACTAGGGTCTAAGAAAGGGTCGCATTTTTGTTGTCTTCTGCCCTGTCTAGGATACTCTGAAAGCCATGAGTTAGTGTCATGGATGCAAAGAGAACTGAGATGAGGGGAAGAAGTTTGGAGATTGATACTAAATTAAAAGTAATTTCCCTTAGGCATTCTGTGAGTTATCTAGCTCAGAATAAGCTTAACTGCAGGAAATATGTGTTTTTTAGTATATCTCAAGTCATTATTTTCAATGACCTGTGTTTTCCCCCTTGTTCTAAAAATCTATCCATGATTTAATAGATCAGTTATGGTATCTCAAGAATATCACTGTGCTAACACAAGTATAATTCAAGGAGAGAAGAAAATTAGGGGATAAAGTGCTCACCTATAATAGTATTATTGCATTTGCACACCATTAAAAACATACATGAGCTTTACTGTGTTTTGCTATCTTTTAATGGGGAAAAATTTTCAGCATTTATATTTATTGCCATAATTGATGTCCTTAGGCTTTAGCACTTTGTAAGCTTCCTTGGCATTCTCTTAATTTTCTGTCTTCAGCTGAATTAGCTGCTTTTATTTTCTCTAGCTATTTGGGGACTTATAAATTCAAGTTTTTAATTATTTCAGTAGATAAATTTTAATAGTTTTGATGAAGAATAATACACACAGAAAAGTTGGTATCATGTATATTTTGTATTTTCAGAAATATAAAGCTATTAAAACAAATATATCAAGAAATAGACTACTGCTGGTATCTTAGAAACTCCTCTTGTCCTCCCTCCATTTTAGTCTTTGGCCCTACAAGGGTAATTACTTCTGTGATTTGCAAGAGTGTAGGTGAGTTTTATACTTTATACAAATGGGATTTTCCAGCATGTACTCCTTCATGACTGTCTTCTCCAGCTCAACATTTTATTTATGTTTCCTCTATTGCCTTATGTAGTCTTAGTACTTTCATTCTCTTTGCGATCTAGTAGTCCTTTGGGTGAATATATCAGCTTATATCTATTCATCTGACTGTTAATGGGCATTCTGGTAGTTTCTACTTCATGAGTTTTAAGAATAGTGCTACTTCTGGCTTCTAGGTAGAAAACTAGAGAGACCATCATTCCTACTCTTACAACAAAAGTGCTGTGCAATTCACAAATTCATAACCTCACTTGGATCCATCAGAGATCTGAGCCTGCATAACAACAACAACAACAACCAAAAAAATAACCTGAAATCTATGTAGATGCAAGTTCTGCAAAGAGAAAGAACCTGAGTATTTGGTGACTTGGGATAGATGCTGCCAGACCCTGGTTTTGGTTTTTGTTTGTTTGTTTTGTTTTGTTTTTTGTTTTTTGTTTTTTGTTACCAGGGATTGAACTGGGGTCGTTGCGCTTGCGAGGCAGGCCACCGAACCGCTGGGCTAAATCCAAGACCCTGGTAAGAATTCAGCAAAAATTGTTGGGGCCAAGTGATGGATCTCAAGAGACTAGAGAATGCCTGAGAATGTTGATGTGGTAGAAACTCGTATCTACTTGTAGCTCTTCTCCATACACCTTTCAGGTGATCACAAAGCCAAAGATTTAACAGAGTCCTGAAATATAGGAAGCTTTGTACCGCAAGCCCAAAGGAAGAAAACAGCAGCTGTGGCAGGAAAGGTGAGACACTCTACCATGGTTCTCCTCAACTACTCTTCTTCATAATAAAAGCCTTCTGCTGCGGGAAAGAAGGCTCACAAGCACCTTCAACCACAGGGTGAGGGTGAAATTCTATTGTATCTGGGGAAGAGAATGAGAAAAAATAGGGGAAATCTCTACTGCAGAGGAAGGGAAAGAATATAAACTGGGTCCAGAATCAGCCCCAGGAAATGTTCAGGAGCACTGAGATCATATCCCTGAACCCCTGCAAAGTGCTTGTATAAAGCTGCAGCTCAATTAGAAAAAAAGAGAATACACTGATCCCCACGACATGGCACTGAGTAAGAAGTGACAGCTAATAGAGAAACAAGAGTGTGGGAAAACCCAGTACATCACAGCATAAAGGAACAGCCTGAAGCTGAAGGTGAATTAGGTGTTGATAAAAAGCAAACCCCATCTTAAAGACAAGATGTACTTGAGGAATTTGAAACAAAGTGATTCATTGTTTGTAACCATAGCAACAATGAATCATAAACTCAAATCAGCACCTAAGTAGATTGATGCAAATCCTCAAAGGAAAGGAAAAGCATGCCTATCCTCAAGCATGTACCTCCACCTCAAATAATGTGTGTCTTTCAATAAAAACTTGCAAAGTATACCCAAAAATAAGCAAGAGAGGGGAAGAAGAACATCTGTTAAGAGGCAGTGCCATCAACAGCAGCAGATCCGTATATGACACACATTCTGGACCCACCAGCCTGGGAATGTAAACTAACTGGGATGAACCTGTGAGGGGTGCTAAAGAAAGGATGGACAGCATACAATATCAAAAGATTAATTGTAGCAAATAAATAGGAAGTAAAAAAAGAATCAAATGGAACTGCTAGAAATGAAAACAGTAACTGGCTTATGGGCACAGCCCTTTATGGTCTCAACAAAAGACTAAAAACAGGTGAGGAAAGAAGCAATGAATTTGACATTTAGTTCAGAGAAATGATCTAAATGAAACAAAAGAAAGAAAATGGAAGAAAAGCAATAAAAGAACAGAGCACATAAGTACAGAATAGAATTAAAAAATTGAGCAAACATATTACAGAACACTCAGAAGGTTAAAAAGTTAGAAAAAAATGGGGCAGAAGAAATATTTGGAAAAATAAGGACTGAGAATGTTTTTAAAGGATGATCATTACAACACTGAACAGGGAATAAAATTAAATTAAATTAAATTAAAAACTAGGTACAACATATTAAAATGACTTAAAACCAAAAACAAAGAAAAATCTTGAAGTTATCAGACAAAAATGTTATTTACCCATAGAGAAATGAAGATTTACAGTAAATGTGTCATTCGAAACCATGCAAAGCAGAAGAAAATGAAATAGAATTGAAGCTATTAAAAGAAAAAAACCTGTCAACCTGTTTTATACTCAACAACAAGAAGAAAAGGTATTTTTTTAAATGTAAAATATTTTATCAGACAAAGAAAAACTAAGAGAATTAACTGCTAGAAGACCTCTACTCCAATAAATATTAAAGAAAGGTTAAGGTAGAAAGAATTTGACACCAGACAGATCATACTTTAACTGGATCTACAGAAAATAAAATGGAGAAGGAAGAAAACAGCAACAATGGAGAAAAAATAGCATACTTCCTTTTTTCTTATTTGGAATTGTTGTAGAAGATAAATGTCCAAAGCAAAGATAGTTTTAATGTATCGTGTTTATAACGTATGTAAAGGTAAAAGCTATAAAAGAGATTTGGGGAATAGTGCCTATGTGAATAAGCAGTATCAGTTATATCTACAAAAGTAACTGCATACTTTGCAGTACCCCACGTGTATGTAGAATTGATTGTGAGACTAGAACTACATTGGAAGTGAAAATAAGGCCGGCAGACTCCCTGTCCATATCAGTGTCCGAAGAGATGAGGTGAAAATTTGATCAACCTCTAGGAGTAAAGAGCCGCAGAATTCCCCATAGGCCAACTCCAAGAAAAAAACGAAACCCAGCTATTTTTATGTATTCCTACTGCATGGTTTTCTTTAGGTCCTGGCAGGTTTTTCAGACACTTGGAGAAAGAGCCTGTCTATACTTTATCTCCTGATTATATTTCAGCTACTGCTCTATTTTATTCTATTCTGCCCTAGATCTTGGGACAAAAAGTCTTTTCTGTAGCAAAGGAAGTCTTCGGGCCATATTGACTCTAGAAAGAACAGTTTCCTTAGACCTTCCCCATCACCCCTTCTTGCTCTCTCTTCTGCCATACCAAAGGAGGCCACTTAGAAGCAAATTTACAACAGAAGTTGAAAATCCAATCTCTCAGGCAAGAAAAAGCTGGATTTTATAACAACTCAGAAAGGTAGGATTTGAGAAAAGAATCGCTGCAGCTTTGATGGTGTGTCAAATCCGCAACGGCTGAGCGAACTCTGCTAGCTGCCTGTGCTGCCCAGCTCCAGGGCTCTGAGCTGAGCTAAAGAGGTTGGCAGGCGGTGATGGAGACAGGGCAGGACTGGTAGAGGCAGGTGCTGATGAGGAGCAAGGGGCAGGCCTGGGATCTGACACAGACCCAGTTCTCTGTCCAGTGTTGCCTGCACCATTCTATCATGATCCAATAACGTGTGAACCTGGCAGAGGCAGCATTTGTAAGCAACAAGCAGCCATTGATGGAAGATGCAAGCCTAAAACACACACTTCTAGCAGTAACCACTTGGGTTAAAAAGAGAAAAGCAATTACCTTAAGGGAACTGCTTTAGTCAATGCCTGCTTTGCATGGAAAGCTTGAGAAACTGCAAATCAAAACTAGTCCACAGGCAGAGTCCCAAATATGCCACCAGTGTGCCTCTGAGGTGGCCCCTTATGCCACCTTCTAGGGTCTGGGAGATGGTTTTAGCACAGTAACACAGATGGTAGGGCTCCAGAGTACTGTCCCTGCTTCCTCCTCCATCTCCTAAGACTAAATATGTCTGTGTCTCCAAGAAGCAAAGCTTCCAAGCCCCAAGCCTCAGGACAGTGTCACTGTGACAAGCAAACTTTGAGAAACTTCTACAAGCAGCTCAATAGATTAGAAGCCCCAAGACCACTAATAACTCCAGCACATTGCTAATGCCTGTGCACCCATTCTGAGATTAGAAGATAGAGGATAATCTCTGCTAATGCAACCTAGTCATCCCTCAGTGTTGATATTTTCCTCCACCACAAAATCCCCCAGCCATGTCCACCAAAACCTATTTCAGTAAAGAACTTCATCGAATACTTAGAAATGTTTTTCATCTCACGAATAGACAAAGATAAAAATACCCTGTTGTGGCAAAATCTAAAGGAAATAAGGCATTGGCACATAAGCTTTGTGGTGTATTCACTGTTACAGTCTCTGAAGGCCAGGTCAGCAATATGCATAAAGTATAGGCTGGATGTGGCATCTAGAAATTTTCCCAGAGAGATCACATAAGGACATAAGTGCCCACCAAGCTAATCCAACAGGACGGATATGGGGACAGGTTTCCCAGCTCCAGTTGCTGATCCTACCACTTAGAAGCTCCAAAACTTTCAGAACTTCAGTTTTTACATTTGCAAAATGGGATTACATGCAGAGTTCTTGTGATGATTAGAAGATAAAGTGCATGTAACATGGCACATAATGAAACTTAACAACTTTGTGTTTTCCTCTTTTTTTTACTGTAATTCAAAAAAATTTTTTTTTGGTGGTGAGGGGTTACTGAGAATTGAACTCAGGACCTCACACTTGTGAGGCAGGCAGCGGAACCACTAAGCTAAATATCCAGCCCTTCAAAGATTTTAAATAAGTTTACCTAACTAGCAGTAGGATTTTAATAGACAACATTATGCAGCAGAATGCTATACAAGTTTTAAAATAACAAAAGCTCCATAAACATTTCAATCAAAGCAGATACTCAGATGTCGGAAAAGCCTATATCTCTGTCTACTTATATGGGTGTGTACAGTCTGGTATATATATGCAGTATGTGTGATTCTTCTGTGTGTAAATCTATCATGTCTGTATATTTTTGTGTCTGCACTTGTATGATACATGTGAGCTCCACGTAGATGGCTTCAGTATGTCAGTCTGTAGTGTGTGTATATGTGTGAGGCATATGTGTAAGTCTGAGTGTATCTTTCAGACGTTTTGTCTGTGAGATGTGTGTGCCTACAGAGTATTGTTCTTCTGATCTGGATTTGAAGTGCTCCTTAACTTTCATGTGGTAAAGGCTTTCTTGTAAGCTGATGGATGGGTTTTGGGGGAAGGGATTGTATTACACGGACTCCAAGTTCATCAAGTGGATTGATATGTTAATGAGATCGGAATTTGATGGCATGATTGGGAGGGAAGGGAAAGAGGAGGTGGGGCCTAGTTGAAGAGAGTAGATCGTGGGGACATGCACTTGGGGACTATATGTTCTTCCCAGCCCCTTCCTCTCTGGGTTTGGTTCTTTCTTCTTCTGCTTCCTGGTTTTCCCTTTCACCATGGCATTCTGCCTTGCCACAGGCCCAAGGCAATGGAGCTAGTCAACCATGGTCTGAAACCTCTGAAACTATAAGCCAAAATAAATACTTCCTCCTTTCAATTGATGTTCCCAGGTACTTTGTCTCATTGATGAAAGCTAGCACAGGTTTCCATGTGAGTTCTGTGTCTGTAGAGTATTTGCTATGAATTCTGTGTCTCAGAATGTATGTGTGCCTTTGTATGTAGGCAGCATCAGAAGGTGAAGAGGAACTTGGACTCCAAATGAGAGAAGACTGGATTGAATTCATCCAGGTGAGTGGTAAATTCATCATTGTGCTTTAAGTGTCCTTTATAATGTTCTACATAGCTTGGGTATTTGACATGTATATATATTAATTATCTCTATAATTTTTTAAAATCCAGTGTACGTTCTTTCTAACCAAACAAAACCCGAGACTGGCATCAACAGTATAGATAAAACACCCCTCAAACTCCTCCCCTTAGTAGCTCAATCTTATTACAGAATGCAATTTCTTCTCCCCTGAAACGCCCATTCCCGCTCCTAGCACTTCAGGGTTCAGAGTTGAGACTGTGGTGTTATGACCTGAAAGCAAAGCTTAAATCCCGGACTGGGACAGTTGCTGGGGCCACTTTCCCTCTCAGTCTCACTGAGATTGAGGTTTCTTCTATCGGATTAACTTGCTGTCACTTTGGAAGGTGTGCAGTGAAGGGCAGCTGAGTGTCTGTGACTGTCAGTCTCTGAGGAGGGGAGCTGGGTCTGATTCGGGGGAGTCTGCAGCTAAGGCGACTTCAGGGTCCTGCAACTCACACCACAGGATTGGAGCTTAAACATGAGTCCAGGTGGGTGAAGGAGACCAAAGGAAAAACACAATTTCTTTTTTTTTGGCGGGGGGTGAGACAGGGTCTCACTATGTAGTTGAGACTGACCTGGAACTCACTATGTAGCCCAGGGTGGTCTTGAACTCACAGTGATCCTCCTGTCTCAGCCTCCTGAGTGCTGGGATTAAAGGCATGCACCACCATGCCCGACTCGAAAAAACACCCTTTCTACGTATTTTGGCTCCGGTTTTCCCACAAACACAGGGCTCCCATTAGGCAAGTCAGACCCCACCCCACACCCAAAAAGATCTCTCCCCTAAGAGATGCTGACAAAGAAGGGCATTACTTCTCAAGTGAGAATTGGACTAACCACAGTGAAACAGTGAGGAAAGTTCTTGGGATTAAAATCCTGTCCTGAAAAGTAAAGGGCACCTCCACTTTTATAGCTGTGTCGCTTCAGGTTACTTACTCTGCCTCTCTGGGTTCATCACGCCAGTGAAATAAAAGTGATGGTCCAGAACAAAATGCTGATGACGTTTTGGCTTTTTCTGAGTGAAGACAGAAGTATATTGATGGGAAGCCAATGCACAGTTTCCCCCTTCCTGAGAAGAGACCTAGCATTCTGAAGGTGATTTTTGGCCTTAGGGTTGCCTGGCTGGTTCTCCTCCCTCCTAAACTTCTGCCAATGCTCCTGGTCCTGGAGCGGCAGGCCGCCTGCTAGTGTGCTTCACTGCCCCCTGGTGGTCGCATCCAAGAAGGTGAGCTGCGTCTCTGCTGTTGCGCTTCATTTCAGGGCCTGAGCAAAGGCACAGCCAGCTGCCAGGCCAGAGAGAGAGAGGACTGAGCCTAGTGGATGTTGCTTGAGGTCACACCATGTGCTTGCTGGGGATGGAGCCATCGCCCTGGAGCAAGACCCTGCCGCTCAAAGGTTTCACCAACCTCCTCTGGACTGACTCCTGGGAGCAGTGATGAGCGGCTGCTTTTGGAGTTTGAAGAGATGAGTTTGACCCATGAGGTATCACACCTCTGAGAAACAGCCCAAAGGGGGCCAAAAGGCCATCCCAGAAGACTGCATTGCAGGCTCCCTGCAGTTGATTTCCCAGCTTCAGCATGAGGAAGGGTCTGGAGGCTGCATCAGTATCACCTGACCTGCAGGTGGTCCCAGCAAATGTCAACACCTCAGGGTCTGCACAGCAGTGACACCATCCGTACAGCTGGCACTGCCTGAAAATACACATCAGTAAAAACAGACATGAGTCCCACACCCTGCGACCCCCAAATCCACTGCCACGGCCTGACCTCTTGACCTCTCCCTTGAAAGCCTTAGGCTGCCCCACTCCAGAGGCCATGCCCGCCACCAGCTCTCTTCCCTGAACCCCACAGTGAAACACCCTCATTCATTCCTTGTCCCCCAAGACCACCCTAACCTGTGCCTTCTCAAGGCAGAGCCTAACTTTGGCCATCGGATATCATGGTGAGCCTACCAGTGTCAAATGGAAACCAGAGGACTTGAGGGCGGACCTGTGGGAAGGGCATAGAGGGATGGTCACCATCCGCTAACCAAAGACACATGGTCTGGGTGGAGTGTGAGTGCAGGAGGAAGACATGGCGGGGTGTCCACCACTCACAGCATTGCATCCCTGCACCCCAGCGTGGGCTCTGTAGATTGAAGATCACCCTGTGTACAGGCTGTTGTCCTTCACCCAAATGTCACAAAGACAGAGGCTAGAGCCAGGCTTCCAGAGCTCTGCACCAGGTCCTCAGAGGGAGAGAGAGAAAATGTGGCTCCCAGGCCATCCTCTGAGCCTGGGAGTCACTACTGTCTGATAGAAAAGCAGCCCCGGCCAGCTCAATCTTCATTTGAACAAGAAGGCTGCCTGGAGGGTACACTAAGAGCTCCCTTCAGTGAGCTGTGGTACACAGATGTGAAGCTCATTTTTGCTGTCCTCTCCGTCCTTGTGCAATCATCTTGGAGGTTCAGTCACCTTCCCTGTTCTGCTCAGAAATTCTCTAAATCCCCATTACCAAAGACTACCTCTTCTGCCCCTGCCCTGCCCTGGCTTTTTCTTTTTCTTTCTTTATACTTTCTGTCTGTCTTTTTTAAGACAATATGCTCCATGTCCATTTTGATTTAAATAAAGAAGGCTCACAAAATTACAAAGATGAGAGTGAAGGCCTTATATTTCTTAATTAACTAAGTCTCCATAAGTTGTTTTTAGTATAGCTCATCCTATTCTCCTCTTAGAGAGAGGGCAGGAATAAACCCAGTTTTAGAGACAAAGGGACCAAGGCCCAAAAAGGCCAAGTCAGAAGTGGCAGAAGCTACATTAGATCCTCTGCTTCTTCTTTTTTTTTTTTTCGTTACCAGGGATTGAACTCAGGTCCTTGCGCTTGCAAGGCAGGCACCCTGAGCTAAATCTCCAGCCCCTGATCCTCTGCTTCTGACCTAAGTTCTCCTTGCAACTCACATCTGCTCTTGTTTCTAGTGGGGTTCCTTTGCCTTTCTGATGCCCTGATGCCATTTCTGCTCTGCTCCTTCAGTCTGAGGGTTGCACGTACAGACAAGTGCAGCAGGACCTTCTCACTACGTGCTAGTGGCCCATGAAGCAGAGTCACCTCAGCTCATCCAAGTGGCCTGGCCTGGGTCCCTCCTGGAGCATGTGTATGTACGTGTTCCAGCCTCCCTTCTGCTCCATGCCCGTCTCCACATGAACACTGCTCATGACCCAGCGGTGCCTGTCCTCACAGAGATGACATTTCTCTGCTTCTGTCCTGTCCCACTAAGTTCTTCTCTGAGTCACTGTCTCATCGGAAACACCTTGAATAGCATCTACAATAGATGCGGACAGCATCTTCCACACCTGCCCTTTGCCTCCCTCCTCCCTCTCTGGCTGCCCGTCCTCAGGCTTCTCTTCCTGTACTGCTCCTCCTAATCTGTAGGCTGTGAGGGCCCAGAGCTCTGCCTTGCTTTCTTCTCTTTCCTGTCCATTCTCACACTCTCAGAGATCTCATGCAGCCCTGGGGACTTCGATGCCATTTACACTCCCTGAAAACAACCCGTTCTAACTACATATGACATCTGTACTCAATGTCAGCTAAGCTCATCAAAGGTAACGGGGTAAAAATCAGACTCTCATTTCTTCTCATGCTTGATTTCCTGACCATTTCCTGACTCTCCAAAAGAAGCCACTCTGTCTTTCTCACACCCCCTATCCAATCTGCCTGGAAATTCTGCAGCTCCATCGCCACTATACTTTCAAAATGCACCTGCACCCACCACCTCAACTGTCCCTTCATCTCCCACCTTGATGCCTGCAAACACTACCTGACTTGCATTCCTGCTTCTGCCCTTGCAAAAGACAGAAGCTCAATGATCCCATGCAAACTTAGGTCAAGTCACAGCTTCTTTGCACCCAGAACCTCCAGGGCCCCTCTCTCACCAGCTGTGAGAAGCAGCACCTCACACTGGTCCTCATACATACAGCCATGCACTAAGTCTGCAACTGGCCCTAGTGTTTCCACTCAGCTTAGTGCAATCACAGGCAGCAGCTCCTTCTAGCAAAGATCTTAGCTGTATGCTGAATCTTCCCCACCCTCATGCACTTGTCTGATCTGGTCCTTTCCCTCTGTCCCCTCCAAGCTACTTCTCTCTCCTCTGTGGCCACATTGTACTTCCCACCAGCAACAGCAGTGTTCTCAGCCTCTATCTGGGACCTTTTCCCCCAGATAGCCCATGTTTCCTTACTTATTTCCTTCAGATGCTCAGTTTCACCTCTCTGTTCAGTAAACCATGACTTCTACAGCCGCTCACAGGACTATTCGGCTTTCCACTTGACCCTGCTGACCCTTCCTCCTGCAGGGCCACAGCAGGTGTTCCACCTAGAGATTACACCTTTCATATCTTACTCTCCTCCCTGGAATGGAAATGTCTTGAGCCCAAGACCCTTTTCTTTATGCCCAGGGTTCCAACTCCAGGGCCTAGAACAACCCCCACTCAAGTGGGAGGTGGGTATTTGTCAGAAGAATAAATGAGTGAGTATCCAAGTGGCTGGATTCAAGACAAGTCACAAAACATGGAGCTTTTCCCTTCCTATGGGAACCGTGAAAACCTGTTACATCTAGTTACAATGCATGAGGAGGGCAGCTTGGATCAATGGAAACTAAATAAATGTTAGGAATCATTGTCAGTTACTCACATGCTGGTTGGATGTGCGGAAGACATGGCATTTGCTTTGGACTGCTTCATCTCAGCAAGTCTTGGGACTCCCCAGAGCCTCAATTTCTTTGTTGTTAGAATACAAAACACGTGTCAGATCCCAGAAAGGTGACAGCACAAAAGAGCAAACTAAACAAACTGAATCATCGGGAGAGTGAGTACATGGCTGCATCCCACCCTCCCAGGGGCCCCAGTGTCACCGAGATCTCACAGACTTGCCCAACCCATGCCTGCACAGGGAGTTCTGGAGCCTGGACAGACAAATGGACAAGGGTGTGTCCATGTCCCATAGAGTACTGTCCCCTCAGAGGGTACCAACCTTCAAATACAAACTGGTGACTACCTTAGTTGTAAGCAACACACATCAGCTCATTCATGGTCACTAGCTGCTCACTAACCAACAACTGTCCCTTCTAGCTGTAGCAGAACAAATGTATTTGAGGGAACAGAGAACACAAAGTGCCTATCTTGGAGTCATCTGTAGGCTCCATGGCATCAGGGAAAAGACCTGAAGCTCCTTTCTGCCCCCACTGCCTGCCTCCCACATTGAGAGGCATCTTCCATAGGAACAATGTTTGCATGGATGAAAGGACCAGGTCATGGAACTAGGTGGGAATTCAAAAGGTCAACTCACATGTGGCAAGCTAGTGTTCATTTCTTCACACTCCTTAAAAAAAGGATCTCTGCGCTCAAGGTGGCCTTTTTTTCCTCAGTAGTCACCAGTACTGGTATCTGGACTATGATGGGCACTTCATAAATACATGCTGAGCAAAGTAAGATATGAGCACATAAATAAATGAAATGCATATATTTATTCTGATATGTTTGGTACCCCGGGAACTAGGCTTTATCTTGGGTTACTGGGTGTGAGTTCATTTTCTTCTTGGAGACTTTGGCTCTGCATGGTGCCAGGTCATGGAAACAAATGTGGGGCCAGGGTTCTGTCCCAAAATTAGCTCCAGATAGGAATCCTCGCCCTCACCCTCAGTCGGCAACACTTCCTGTAACTAGGTTCTGGTTCCCTGCATTGCATATATACTGAGTTTGTAATCAGAATCTAGCAGAATCTGTTTTAAATATATGAGGACTACAGTACATATGAATATGCTAATCAACTAAGCTTAATAGTTCTCGTTTGTATTAATGCAAATTAGGCAGCTGCATTTCCCACCAAATATTTTCCTTGGTATTTACTGATGAAATCAAGGTCCTTCTAATAAGTTCTAATATTTAATCTAAAAGCTCTAAAGAAGGTGCTTTAGTTGAGGATAATCTAATTTCACTGAGCAAAATTGCATCTAAAAGCAATATAAAGTTACAATTTGTTCCTTGTCAAATAGTAAAAATGGCCTTTAAATTTTACATGGTTTTGACCTTTGGTTTTTGCATTTCAATTAAACTTCCCTCAGAGCCCAGAGGATCAAATGTTCCCTGAGTGTGAATTAGGTCCTGGAGAGAGGTGGTTACTGGCCTTCAGTTTCTTTCTTTTTCAAACTGATGTCTGTCCCCCTTTTGACACAGAACAGAAATTTTCTCCCTCAGTAGCTGGTGCAGAGTAAAAAGAAATCCTAGGTCTAGCCAATATCTTATCTTTAGGCAGCGGGAATTTCTATGGTCAATCTTCAAAGTTTATTCCTAGATGGACATGCCATCTTGCCAGATTCTCTCTAAGAGGTCTGGGATGACCCAGCCTCTCCTCTAAGCCATGACTGAGCAAGGGTTTTAAGTCTTTGCAATACTTGTTGACATCTTTCATTTCACTTATCCGAAGCAAACGCGAGGGGACACAGAGATGAGGTTATCCTTTGACTTCTGATGGAATCAGGTACTCAGGTCTGAGAGGCTGTGACATCACTCAATAGCCATTCTCCCCTCCTTTCTTGGTACTAGAGTTCTATTTTTATTCAAGACAAGAATGATCCCAGCTAAACCCTATGTTAACCATCCTCCCTTTGTAACTAGTGAAATAAAAAATAGAAAAAGTTCTGGATTCCTGATAACACTGTACAATTACCATACTAGCCCTGGCTACCACCTCCAGGCATTTTTTATAAAGAAATCAGATGTGTTTTCCTGTTATATGCCTCTGATTCTAATCTTAACTTTTGCAAAATTAAAGTATGTAGCACAGTTCCTGGTGCACAAGAGCAACATACACAATACAATTACTCAAACATCAGATGGATGACAGCTCCAGATACAGATCATTAAAACCAAGAAAGTACAGAGATAGAGACAGAGACAGAGACAGAGAGACAGAGAAAGAAAGAGACAGAAAAAAAGACCTGAATATCTTCTAAGATAAAGTGTTAGTTTAGAACTATATGTATCACTGCCTCAGCCAATGTTGCATTACTATAAGAAAATACCTACTTTATAAGGAAAAAAAAAAACTAATTCAGATCACAGTTTAGAAGTCTGAAAGTCCAAACGGGCCAAATGTGGTGATAGTCTCTTGCTGAGTCATAACATGGCAGATCTATCGCACGGCAGGAACTTGTACCAGGGGCCAACTGGCACTTACAGAAGAGGGCACTCTGTGATGGCCCAGCCCAGAGATATCTGATCTGATTCTATGAGACCTAGCCCACTTCCATAGATGGGCACTGATCTTCCCTAAGAATGGTGTGCGCTCCCGTGACCTAATTATCATCTCACGAAGTCTCATCTCTTTAAGATTCACTTCCCAACATGGTTACATTGGAGACCATCCTTTTGTTGCACAAACCTTTAGGGGAACAAAACATAACTGAACCATAGCAATCAATAGGAAGGAGAATAGTAAATATTTACTGAGTTTATCAGTACCACACATTATTCTGAATATTTTACACATGTTGACTCCTCTACATTCCCAATAACTAATAAAGCACAAGGAAAGTTGTAAGTCCTCAAAAATGACTGTTGAATAAACAAATAGGACAAGTGAACTTGCTTATCTGGCCCTACATCTGACAGGCTAACTACCCGGAGCATGCAGTGGTGGCAAACCTATGGTACATGTACTGCAGCAGGCTGACTAAATCATTGAAAGTTCTACAAGGTTTGCCACCATTGATCAGGGACAAATGGCATACTAACAGTTGAAAACCCATAAACTACACGTCTCTATGAGCATGGGTGCCCCAACGTCAGCATCAACTTTTCTCTAGTTTACCGAGGAATTGGTTTATACATTTGTGCCCTCAAAGAAGAAATTTTATCAGTGCATCTTCTTCCTTGCAAATTTACTGCACTCTTAATATGTTTACATCTCCCCTATTTGAGTGGTTACAGGATAAAGACTTTGGCAGGACACCACATCAAAGGTATGGGGGCCTTCAGTGGCCATCTGCCACACCTTAGGGAAAGATCCAAGAAGAGACTTCTGGAGCTTTCTTGATAACCCACTAAGAACTTGAAATCTGCACAGTTCACACTATTCCATACAGAATACAGTAAGGACCAGAGAAATTGTTACTTCTTCCATTCATTCAAATGTATTAAGTACCTACAGTGTGCTAGGCATTAATTCATGTAGATACAAAGAGAGATATAGCATATGAACTAAGAAAATTAAGAATCCAAGAAGTGTGATAGACACAAAAATAAGTAAAAAGCATACTGAACCTGATGAAATGAAAGTATCAGATATTGGAACTCATCGCAGGAAAGGTGTTATTATTACAGCATAGGGATAGATAGCAAAGGGGAGACACTCAAGGAAAAGAACAGTTATAGCCAGGATGCTAAGAAAGAAAACTGCAGTTGGTGGAGCTGGAGCTTAAGTGTGATGGATTCATAATATGTTGAATTGTTAGGCCAAACTATGCTTCCCATAGTTTCCTTGCTTGTGTTCTTAGTAAGAAGTTTCCCAAAGGAGATTCTTGGAAGAATTTGAGTTATAGGAAAGCAGAAGTGAGAGAAGCACCATTTCAGAGTTCACACATGTTTTTGATCTGTCGATTCACCTCAATAGCATGAAGCAGCCACTGGGTGATTTCTGTCCCTCCTCTTGGTCCCCTTTTAGCTCCTCTAGCCCATGGGCTAGGTGTGTGAGTGTGTGCATGTGTGTGTGTGTGTGTGTGTGTGTGCGTGCCCGCGTGTGTGTGTGTTTAGCTCTATGATGGAGGGGCCCAGCTTCTACAGGATAATCTGCCACCAAGATCAAAGGCAACAAGTGTGAACACAGGTGGCAGTTTGGCTCATGGAGTTTCAACTTACACTATGAGTTGCAGCCTGCTAATGATCTTCCTTTCTCAACCTCCTGGATTTGGAACTCAATCTCTAACACTGGATAAGAAAACTATAGCCTTACAGAGACTGCTTCACCAGTTCCCACAGTTGTCTAGCCTCATAACATACATACTTTTACATATACATATACTAGTTGTCCTTCTCTGGCTAAACCCTAACAACACCACAGAAGTTTGTACTGCCTACAACAGAAGTTTGTGGTGCTGTAAGCAACATTTTAAATGTAGGAGTGTCCTTGGGAGCAGGCAGTGGGCAGAGAGTAGAAGAACTTTGAAGAGAGCAGCAGAGAAAGTCTAAATTACCTAATGAGACTACTGTTAGCAGAAATGTGGACCATGAGGGTGTTGCCAGAAAGGACTCAGAAGGAAGGAACATATTCCTGGAAACTGAAGCATGGGGTGGTTCTTTGTTATGTTAGCAACCTTTCCATCTGCTGTGAGGGGAAAGTGGGGCTTGTAAGGTCTGAATCTGGTCATCCAGCTCCAGTGGTTTCCAAACTGTTGAAAGCACCCCCAGGGGCTGGTTATAGTAAAATCTGAGAAAAGAAAGATAAATTGGGAGAGAAACTGTTCAGTAAAAAAGAACCAGGACTTGGTGGTTTTGAAGACTCTCAGCCTCCCTAGGTGGCAAAAGACATTGAAATGAAGAAATGACTTTTGAGCAGCGCTAAGGAAAATGTGTAATAAAGATGAAGTCACTCCCTTCTCAGAGCTTCATGAATCACCTCCTGACTAACAGCCCCTTTCAGCATCCAATTCCCAGGGAGCCCACCTAAAGTTCTTCCTTATTTTTTTCCTAAGTTCCAGGGGTCTGAAGTCTCACCACATCCTCCCTCAGACCCCAGACCTCTGCTTTGGTGACAAGGCCATCCCAGAGAAGCTAGGCCTCCATCATAGAACCCACTCATCCATCCCAGTAACCAGAAAAACTGAAAGAAGATGCTAGAGAGGGTGAGGAAATCACTCCAACACCTCAGTTTCACCCTCTTCTTGACTTATTCACTATGAAGTCTTTGTCTTACATCTATCATACAAATAGCAGTGCTGTATAGGATTTCTTATTCTATTCATTTCTACCAGGAAATTTTATTCTATCCATGTCTTGTAAGTGACACCTTACCCACTTGCATGTCAAGCCCAGTCCTTCTGCTTAAACTGCAGAATTTCTATGAGCTATACAACCTCCTAATGAAAATCTACATTACAGAGTTTCAGAGACAACTCATGGACACAGATCTCTCTTTTTGATCTTCTCTCTCTTTCTCCCATCTCTCTTTTCCTCTCTTCTCTCTCCTTTTACCTCCTTCCTCTCTCTCTCTCTCTCTCTCTCTCTCTCTCTCTCTCTCTCTCATACATACTACATTACAGATAACTTTTCTAAATTACACACCTGTCTGTGAAACTAAACCACACAGGCTTGAGCTCTGATATTCCCTATGATACTTTAGACAAGTTTTTTTTTAACCTTCCTATATCTCAACTTCTTCACTAACAAATAAATTTAGTAATAACTCTTACTTCACTGAGTTATTGAGCCTTAAATTTTAATATAATTTGCCCCGTTGGGTATTGGAGTTGCTCAGGATTCCAGCATGGAATGTTATAGATATGGTATAGATACGATCCTCTCTCCTAATTTTCTGTTGAGACTCTAACCCTAGTGTGATGGTATTTGGAGATAAAGCCCTTGGGAGGTGTTGCAATTAAGATCTAGAGTGTCCCTGAAAGGTCACAGTGTTTGGACAATGACTGATATTCATCAGTGTATTAGTCCATCAGTGAGTGATAGCTGATTGTAATGTTCCGAGGTAGAGACTGGCAGGAAGAGGTGGATGACTGGGGCCTGATTTAGAAGGATACATTCTCATCCCAGGCTCCTCCCCTCTCTCCCTGCCTCCCCTCTCTCCCATAGATTGTGCAGCTTTCCTTCACCATGCTTTCTACCATGCTGCTTCTGCCTTGGAGCCAGCGGTGGACTACACAGTGAACCAAACTAAACCTCTCTTTCTTTAATTTGCTGGTGTTGGGTAATTTTGCCCCACAGATGGGGAAATGACTAATACAGAAAACTGGTACTATAAGCACTATATAGTACTATATCTGCAGGAGGTGATCCAGTGACCTGGGCTTAAGAAAGAGACCTCAGAGAGATCCTCATCCTTCCACCGTGTGTGGACACAGTGAATCAAGCAGTTCCTCACCTGATGTGGGGTCCATTGGCACCTTGATCTTGAACTTCTTAAGTCTCTAGAACTTTGAGAAATAAATTTCTGTTTTTAATAACTACCCAGTCTAGACTACTTTGTTATAGCAGCCTGACGGGACTAAAACCCCTACTTCTAAGTGTTCTAAACTTACCAACAGGTAAAGGAGATATTTGTGGTTAACATCCAAGCTGAGAGGGGTGGACTAGAGACTAGACAAAGCAGAGAGCAGTCCACAGTAGTCCTGTACTCTCGGGCTGACTTTGGAAGACAGCTCCTGACTGTGACCCTGAATTCTCCTTTTGCTATAGAGTTTGGGTTTCCTTTTTTTATAACCTTCTCCCCCACCTCCAAAAAAAAAGTAGTCAAGAGGCTGTCAGGCAGTTCAGTATCTCCATTAGAATTCAGAGTATTCCACGGTAATTACAAAACAGCTGTAATGGAAAATTGGTAGTCAAACCCATTTTCCAGCGACTAGAACGGTGAATGGGCTCCATTATGTTCCTAATTCTCATTAACTTAATTTGCATAGGAAACAATGAAGGAATACATAATGAGGTACAGTGGGCCAGCAGCCTAGCCTTCAACCCCTCAGTGCTGGGTTCAATTCACAAGGGCTCACCCCAAGGGAGGAGAAGCTGAGAGTTCCCTCTGGGCTAGACCCCACCCCTGTGACCAGAGCTACCGGACTGAGGTGGTCCAGAATGTACCACAGTGGAGGCGGACTGCTTGTCTGTCACTTGTCCAGGATCACCTTGCCTCCATACACACAGTGTAAGCCCCATTTCTTCTCGCCACCCCCACCCCAGCTAAGGCTGAGGAACTGGAGCAGAAAGAGGAGGAACTTATTTTCCAGTAAGCAATTCCAGCCTTGGCTGTGGATGCACACGTGTCTCTTCCTATGGATCTGGCCTTAATTATAATTCGCCCTGGCAAAAGAATGAGATCCGCAGCTGGGAGCTGAGTGGGGTTGCGATGCAGGACTGAACCTAAGCTAAACTCCAGTTTCACTTTGGGCAGCTGGGTGAACAAGGCCTAGCCTCAGTTTTGGTACTCCAAGCAGGGGCGTTCAGATCATACTGGTAGAACAAATGGAACTGTAGAGGAAGCAGGGGCATGTCACAGACAAACTCAAAGGCCAAACTCAACAGCTAACTTAGCTGCTCTTGCTTCTGATTACCAAGCTGCAGGAGCAATGAGACTACAGAAATTGCTGGTATTCTCTGCTTTAACAAGTAAAATCTCAACATTCCTCTCCAAAACATGGTAAATTCAACATAAAGAGCATCTGTAATATTTCAGACACTGGACCAGACTGTCTTGGTGAATATTTATGGCAAAACTGGAAGGTAAGAATTATATCACTTTAGCTAATAAGGACACTGAAGCTCAGATAACTTGGTAAGAGAAGGCAAAGCTAAGACTGCAACTATGTCTCACAAAACAGCTAATTTAGTTAGGCCAGTACTTCCCAAACTTGCTTCCTTCCTGGATCACATAGAAAACAATATTTATATCCTGACTGGGATGAAGGCGAGGAAACTTGAAACCTGGAGAAGCTGTCCCAAATGCCAGTTCAGAGCGAGAAATCTATATTTCAAGCCACATTGATTGAAAAACCGAAATCAAATCCATAGGAAAAATGGTGGCCCCATTTGTAGGATAACCCAAGAACTACCAGGAAGGTGGCTATGTTCCAACAGTATCACATTTGACAAGACAGAAATGTCTAAAATGCCACTATTAGTTTGGGTTAATCATTGCCTTCCCATGTTGTTCTTCTCAAATGTTTATCTTTGTGAATGATGTATAACATTCATTCCATAAAGAAATACAATATAAGGAGCATTTAACCTGAAGTAATAACTGGGTTTGATTTCTAAATTCTCCCTTTACAAAGACCTTGGGTAATTTACTTCAAGGGAGCTGGACCAGATAATCTTCATTCTTTTAAAACTCTGCAGATGTATCTGTCATAGGCATTCCTCTGGAGGTGGGAATGGGCCATCGACACGTGCTAAAGGAAAGAAGATAGGCCAAGTGGATGAAAATAATCTTTCCTAATAGCCCAGCACTCTACACCTACTCTACCACCAACCTCCCTTTCTCCAACAATAATTTTCTGAGAATTTGCTAAGTTCTGGGAATCACCCCTATATGTTCATAATTCCTGGAACAACACTGTGATGTGAGTTTTATCGTCATGTAACAATAAACAACAAAAGGTTACCATAATAAGAAGTTAAAGACATAAGTCTGTGCTATATGCATAATCTGTGTGTCCAGCTCTATCTCACCTTCCAGTGTGGGCTCTCTTTATTTTTTACAACTTGCAACCTCACCTTTAACCAAACTCACTTTGTACCTATAATGGATGGCATGCTTTTCAACACTGCAGTTCACTGTCAATGTTTAGGATAAAATCAAGAACCCAAGCGTGTCCCATCTCATTTTCTCCCCAAACTCATCCTCAGAGATGCTACCTATCCAGGAGAACTGGAGACAGTCTAAGCAAAACTCTTAACTGACTTGACCAATTTGGCTGTCTCTTCAAGCTCTGTACCCACATAGCCAGACAAAAAACACCCTTGAGGACCAGCACAGTGGTTTCCTGTGTGTGAGACCAAGGGAGACAGCCTATGTGCACCAGTGTAGACAGAGCTCCTGCCTTTCTATTTGTGCCAACCAGAAATTAGTTCATACAGTGCTCAGTGTTTGTTAACTAGTGAATTAACTTAAAGCCTTTATTAGTATCCTATACTATTTGCTAAACAACATGTGCAATCATTACCCTGGGAGTTGTAGAAAATTTTATATTTCTCCACTTTGTAACACACAATCAAATTTTCTATCCAAGTCTTTGTATTGTCCCTCAGAATTGCTTGGATGTGATATCACAATTGGAAAGATTCATCATTCTGGTTGCTAATATCATGGCTGAAGAGTATGTTGTAGAATGTAGAAAAAAGGAAATAAGGAGACCCACTCCAATGTTCTAATATTGTCTCACTTTACCCCTGACTTAAAGATAAATACCATCTGGCCTACTTAACCAAGCATCAATTCCAAAGCAATTCCCTTTCTCAGTTTAGATTAGTTTTCCTGTAGGTGCTCCAAGCACACAGTTCCTCATTTCTGCATAGGACAGAGGAAAGCTGAAGATGTGTGAAGAAGATTCAGAGATGGTTTGTTTTTTCCCTTCCTGGGTTCACTCGATGGTACTTACACAGTGACAAAAACTTACTTGTGGCTGAAGTTTCCCACGCACAGTTCCAGGCACTCCGTGTTCCCTAGGTAAAGTGCCTCTCACTGTATTCCTGGGAGCCAGCACCACACCACATAGCTCTGCCAACTGCATCACTTTTAGATTCTGGGCTTTGAAACCAAATAAAAATTGATATGTGTGTAATCACATTTGTTTAATTAAAGTAACACATCTGTGCAGTAAATATTCCAGCACGATCTGGTCAATAGCAAATCCTCAGCATGTACAGTAATAATTGACTAATGTAATTAAATGCATGTCAGAGTTTTAAAAGAAAATATAATGAGATTTCATCATTTTATATGTACAGGTAATTAGTTCTTAGGAATGTGAGTAAAAGCAAATTATCTACAGATTTGAACTATCAGCAGATAATTCAAATGACCTAGTTTGAGCGAGAAAATGGTATCTAAAAACTGGAGAAATCCAAACCAAAACAAATGCTTTCTCCTATTAAATCTGAAAGCTATGTTAAGAAATGAGCACATTTAATTTTGCTCAATCTGTTTCCATGGAGCTTTTTTTCTGATGAGGTGAACCACAGTGAGGGTACCAGGTTGGAGGAAAGTTCTCCCAGCTCACACTTCTCCTCCAGCTGCCTAAGCGTCCAGGAAATTTCTAACATGAAGCACCATGTCACTTAGAGCAAATCTTTTGTTTGCTTGGTGGTCCACCTCCTGCTGCTTCTTAGCAGTTCCGGTTTAGACTGAGCACTGTTGTCTCCAATTTTGAGTATATATGCACAGGCAAGGATGTGGGAAGGGCATTCCAAGAGTAAGGAATAATGCCAGAAGATAAGAGGAAGCAGGAAAGCATGTGGCCTGCTTGGGAAGCTACAACGAGCTCAGTATAACTGGAGCAGATTCCATTAGGAGAGAGGGAGATGTGGCTGTCAAAATGGGTGGAAATGTGATGGGCAGAGACTTGAGCATCAGACAAGAAGTTTGGTATCAGTCTGAAGGCAATAAAGAGCTGCTGAAGATTACATTTTCTGTTACTTGATTCAATACTAATCATGTCAAATGATTAAAATTTCTAACATTAAAATATAAACTAAATGCTTACAAAACAGTAAGGTAATCATCATGAAACTCTGGCTGTTCTGAGATTTAGGGTCCATCCTTTCTCACCAGGATGGAGCCATCCAGATGCTTCTCCCATCTCAGAGTGATACCTCAATTTCATTCCCTTCTCCAAACTCCTACAAGTGATAAAATTGTCCATTGTAATGGCCCATCTTGGCCAGCTAGATATATTTTCCTCCAGCTTTACCTGGTGACAGTTAATGGCTGTACTGAGAGACATTTCCAGCCACTCCCTGGCTTGCATCCTTCATGATCATAGACTTCCTTCCATGGGACAATTTGCGGTGGTACATCCGTGATTAGAACAAGGTTAGGATGAGTCCACATTTAGGGCTAAATAGACGGCAAATAGTAGTTTCTATAATAGCAACTAAAAACATAAAAGTAATAATGTTAAAGAGGAAGCCTAGGAATTAAATGAGATAGATGCACTAAGCAATAACAAAGTATTTAAGAAGTAATAAGTAATTTATTTAGAGCAAAAATATTGGAAACATCTATACATGAAGCAACTGAAAAATATGAACATTTACTAGATATTTGTGCATAAGAAATTTTTACATTTTAGATATAACTGTATAATTGCTATAAGTTTTTAATCTTTTTCAATACACCCCTTACATTTTAGAAATACAATCCAAAATGAAGAGTATATTTCTTCAGAATCATCCAGGAGAGGGAAGAAAATAGCAAATAAGGATATGAATGAAACAAGAATGACCATGCACTGATAACTGCTGAGGCTGGAGATGAGTGTATAGGGGTTATATGCTGATTTCTTGACATCTGTATTTAAATTTTTCATTTAAAAAAATATGGTTCTTACAAGAGCAGAAGTCTGTCTTTGGCTGGGTTGTCCATAAATGGCCAGAGTTTGAGGTTGAACTGAGGCCAGAGTTATCCATTTTTAATGTATCAAGGGCAGAACAATATATGGTCAAGAAGAGATTGCAAGAGTGGTCAGAACAAAGTAGAAACTGTGTGATTGTGTTTACAAAGTAACTTTGGATCTGGACTGCCAGTTTTAGGGATTAGTTGGAAACTGAAATTAAGAAGAAACTATCTGTAGCCAAGTTTGGTGGCCATTCTTTCTGGAATTAAAATGGCCTGTTCCTTCCATTAAGGAATCACATATTTCTAGAGATAAAGTTTACATCTGTGACCCAGGAACAAAGAAGTTGTGAGTGTTCTCTGATAATAAGGGGAAGATGGTATGTTGAATCTGCGAGAACATCACATTCACAAATAAAGACGCTTAGAAACCAACGTATAGCTGATGCCAGAGTCATGTATGCTTGATTTCAGGAAGGCTGTTTGTGGCTAGGGTTAAAGGAGCCTACAGTTCACTTCTCACTAGAGTTAAAAAGAGGTTTCACACCCACGGCTGACATTAGCACTTCCTATGGTGGGAGGGAGCATCAAATGGCATGTGCCTAAACCCACTGATGCTGCAAACTGGGGTCAATTCTGAAGCCTTGGTGGGAAGTACTGAGTTAAGGCATTAGAGAATTATCAAACTAAGGGACCATTTGCATTGAGGTTAAAGTCTGTTCTGTGCCTGGAGTTACAGTGCCAGAGGTGGAGCTGCAGCTACGTAACAAAGAAAAGGTGTGCAGGCCTCCAGAAGGATGCAGCGAGTCTACTTTATTACCAGTTTTTCTGATCCTGGGAATCCTGATTCAGACCATTCAATAAACGCATATCTAGAATGTGGTGCCTGGATTTAAAACAGTGCTTCTGATAAATCTATATGCTACATGTTAGAGTTTTATCCATGAAGAAGATGCAAGGTATATAGTTAAGTGGATAAAATATTCCATTAGGAAACTGAGTCCCTGACCATGTTCTCAGTTGATCCTTGTGTCAGTCTACCTAGCTAACCCACCTAACAAGCCCTCATCAACAGCTCTATAAACAGTAAAAGGTATAATAGTAATGAGATTAAGTGGAAAAAAGTAAATTTTATTATAAACTTTCATTTTTATGACAGGTGTTGTAGAATGGAGAGCAGAGGGAGTATACGTCTCCCAGCTTTTCATTAGTCCATAAATGCCTCCTTGCAAAGGTGAGATCATACAACCCAATACTCTGCTCTGGATTTCATTTGCTTGGTCCCCAATATACTTAGTGTACTTAATATTGATGATCTTTTTCAGCTTCAAGGGCTCCTCCAGTATCCTATCCAGAAGAGTCTGTCATCGTTTTCATCTTGGTGAGTCTCTGATAACAAGAACTGGTCAGAGTATTTCTTACACTGGACCCTTGACTACCAACAAGTGTAGCAAAATTACTTTGGAATGCCTGCATTCTGCTAAGGTCTTGAATTGTGTATGGATAATACAGAGGCGCTCAGAGAAGAGGCAAGTGTGGGATGAACTCCTCCAGAAAGAGGAATTCAAAGAAGTGAGAGGTACAGAAGGTTGTTTGGTAGTAGACACTGTAGTTTCCTACCAGGTTCTACATACAGAATCCCAGGTAATCCAGAGTAATCCAGGAAAGCAGTGTTCCTAGTTTCATTTCTGGCCTTCCTGGTAATCGTGTAACACGATGTGACTGAGAAGATATTAGTAAAATTCTACTGGAGGAGTACATACAACATCCTTCCTCTTTTACTCATATTTTCCAAATTCCAAACAGTTCTTTCCTTGTAGAAAAAATAAGTGTATGAAATTACTAGTTCAGGGAAAATCTGGAGGCCTGTCCTACAATTGAATGCATTCTTATGGATCATTCTTCTCTAGCTACTGACAAGAAACCTGTTCTACGGAGGAACCTGTCTTACTCCATTTGGATTGTTAACAACCAAGCATGATAAACTGAGCAACTTTTAAACAATGGAAATGTATGCCTCGTGGTTCTGGAGGAACCATTTCTTGGAGAAATCCAAGATCAAATCACCAGCTGAGTGAATATCCAGCAAAAGCCTGCAACTTACCAAGGTTTGGTCTCAGAGAAAAACATTCCAATCTCCCTCCCAAACAAGCAACAGCCAAAGCTCTCAATCAGGGTGAAATAGTTGGAAACAAGGATTGGCAGTGAAGGAAAGCCAAATGTCTTCTGATGAAAGTGGAAAAAAATGAAAACAAAGCTAGCCATTATAAAGTGAGCCCCCAAAAGGATGAAAGAATCAAAGGTGGCCCTTTGTTGACAGAAACCAGGGGCCCCAGCAGAAAATGAGCAAGAATAATGTTCCAGAGGAAACGGAATTTCCCAGCCTTAGGTAGGAAGATATTCTAGCAGGTGGCTTCTTCTAAGAATGCCTTCATGTGACTAAGATTGTTACTACTTGACAAGTATTATTATTAATATCTATAGCAATGGACAATGCAGCAGAAGGTATGCAAGACAGATGCCTGCTAAGTGGCAGAAAGAAAGCCAAAGCTGGGGCTGTGACTCGAAAGACTCCAAAGAATTATTTTCTCTAAACTTCCATGGTATTTATTACATGGTGAAATAAACTGTGCATATTTTCCTGTCTGCATGTGTGTGTGTGTGTGTGTGTGTGTGTTGAAGAGGGGGCAAAGAGAAGGCAAAGGGTCACCCAGAGGAAATGATGATAATAGATAGTACTGAATGCCTAGCTGAGAGGTTTTCAGTGGACTTGACAGTAAAGAATATCCATTTTAACGCTGGTAGAGACCATAAAACTGGTGTTTGGGGATGCTTAATCTTTCAGGGAGAATTGAAAGATAAAAGCTTTGGGAGCAAGGCAGTCAGGCTTCAAGGACCAAGATTAGACACATTCCCCTCCTCGGCTACTGAGTCAGGAGTAACCAACTGCTTTCTTCATCAATTCCTCCCTTCAGGCTTGCTTTCTATTTTCAGAAGGGAGAGGAGGTCACCAGCTACCATCACATATATTGGGGTTTGTACCTGGAGAGCAGTTTTCTCTTTAGGGAACACAGCAATATGTTTAATCCTCACTGCTCCTAATTTCATATGAAAGAGAAATGTCACAAGCCCCACACTCATCAGCTGTATTCCAGGGCTGAAGTTATCTTCCCATCTAAAGGCAGAACCCTTGTAAGCAGGTGAGCAGAGTCAACAGAGCTGTATCTTAAAGGACAAGACTTTCTTAGATAGGAATTTGGAATCAATGTTGCTACAGTACCTTCCAATTTTGTGTTTTTACAAGGATGAGATTCTAATTTTTAAAAATGTGTCAGGTCCAGCCTTCTGCCTTTAAGCAGACCTGTACTTCTGGAGAAAGCTCAATTCCTAGAGCTTGCCAATCCTTTCTGTATTCCAGGGACTTGGCACTTGCTGTTTCCTCTTCCTGGATGGCTCTTCCTCTTCTTCTTTGCAGAGCTGGCTCATTCTCTTCCTCCAGGTACTTGCTTTAAAGGTCATTTTCTCACAGAGAGCTTTCTTAAACATTAAGTGGATCACCTTGATTTTGTTGTTATTGTTGTTTTCTCACCTTAGAACCCTGTTTATTTTCTATGTGAGTCTTACCACACTCTAATAAGTTTATATATTTGTTTATATTCTTGGTGATTTTCTCCCTAACTAGATACTAACTCCATAGACTTGTTTACTGCTGGGTCCCCAGGCTGTACGTAGCTCAATATTTGCCATAGAGCTCTCAAAAAATACTGGATCCATTAGGTGGGTGTTTGGATAGATGGATGGATGGAGAGAGGGAAGGAGGATGAAGTAAGGCAAGGAGAGAGGGAGGACAGATGGTAGAGGGATGAATGGTTATTGGTAGGTGAATAAAAGAGTGGAAATCACTAAGTAAACCATGGAAAAGAAGGTTCAGAGGTAAATGGGTCTGGAAAATATGTTCTCTTCTCTTGGAGATTTACACAGCTCATTAGCATTTAAAATGGTATGAAAATTTCCCAGTAAGGAAAAAAATTACTTAGTGTTATTTAACCCAGCATTTCAAGACTTACTTTAACTCAAAATACATCTTTATCATGGTATACTTTCCCAACATCCTGCCAAAGAGTGTTCCTTGAAACACTGGTTTGGAAAATCTCCTCCTTTATAACTATTGCCATGTTGAATAGGTCATTATTTTTAACTCCCCTTCCAGGATGTGTGTTCCTTAAGGATATAGACTGGTACCTACTCCTGAGAAGGCGGGAAATGGAAAGATGGAGTAAGGAAGGAAGGAGGGAAGGAAGGGAGGGAGGGAGGCAGGACAGAAGAGGATTTACTTCCTGATGCATACTTCAATTGAGTCTAAGACAAATAATAAAATGTCAGTGATAAACCTAATATGGCAGAAGTCATGATTATATTGACCACCTCCAATAAATTTTAGATTAACAATTGACTTAAGGTTATGATTTGGATTAATTCACAATGAACACCTCTATCCACTCTTCCCCCAACACAGAAACACAACACATAGCATTCTTATGCTGAGCTCACTTGTACATCTAAGAATCAGATAACTGCTATATGTAGAGAGTATCAGCAACAGTATTAGTGGTTAAAACTATAAGTTCTAAAGTTAAATCCAGGCTCTACCACTTACCAACTGTGTGAACTTCAAGTATTTAATCTTTCCAAGACTCATCTATATGAAAATCAGACAGTGGAAAATTATAGAACTGTGCATATTAAATAAGATGAACATGGTATAGATTTAGAGTAGTGCCTGCAACAAAGCAAACAATCAATACACTATCATTGCATTGTGGATAACAACTCCCCTCCCAATGATGACAATTTGAGAAGCTATGGCATTTCATCTCCCAGTGTTTCTAGAGAAACACTTAACTCAGAAGAGTAGGGTTCTGACTGTAAGATTCCAGGACCACAAGATGACCATTTCAGGGAATGAGGCTGATGCGTGGTTCTATCTTCCCTCTGAATAACTTCTTAAATTTCACATAATCAAGTTTCCTCTAGCATTTCGAATATGCTTTCTGCACCAAGAGACTGGTGGAGAACCAAAAATGAGCACACTTTCTCTAGAGAAAATTCAGCCTTCTTTGGTTTGTAGAAATGCACCTGGAGCCAGCTTTGTCCTTGTCTTTCCTTATAATCATGCAGGATTCATTCCTTTTTTCTCCACTGCTCTTCAGAGTTTGTGAATTACAAACACAGATAATCACTCTCTGCACAACATCTGTGTATACTTAAGAATTGGAGGGGTTGGAAGGGCCACAATAGACTTGGTCTTGGCCTAGCATAAGGTTAAGACTGAGCAAGGAATATGTAAAACCTTTGCCTTCCCAGGACTCAACACAAAACAACCACAAAGGAAAGATTCTGCTATGAATTGGACACAAGAATAGCACCCAAGAATTGTTATTTTTGGAGAGAATTTAGGTTCAGAAAAATACAAGCCTACCTTTTCTGAGTTCAAATCTGTTCCACTTATGGCCCCACTGAAGAGTTACATGCTCAAAGGCTGAAAGGAACTCAGAAAGTACTGTAATTTCTTTGCCCCTAAATAAGATTCATCTTCAATCACTTCAAATGGTCTTTACCTCTCTTTTAAATAAACTCTAAACCCATCTAGATAATCCTAGACTCTTAGATGTGGGAGAGACTCCTTCCTAAAAATCCAGTGTCTTTAACAGATGGCTATGCAGACTTGGAGGGAGGAGGGAACTGAGTTCAAGAGCTACTCCCACACCTCTAATATTTAGAAAGTTAGTTGTTGTGTCAAGCTGAAATCTGTTTCACTGTAACTTCCATCTGCTGATCCAGTTCTGCCACTTGGAGCCAGGCAGGACAGGTCTGCTCTCTTCCATTTGACATATTTTCAATCCTGACCCCAATCTCCTATCATCTCTCTGCACTAAGCCCCCTTCTCTGAATGCTTCTCCACATGCTGTGCTTGCCATATCCCTTACCATGGTAGTGGCCTTCCTATGAAGACACTGTTTGTTAACTGTACATCTCTAAATATCCCTTCTACAACTGACTCCAGTGATCCAGATATATTCAGGACCACACAGGGCACAGAAGCACTTACTGCTTAAAAGCAGCTTCTATTCAGCTGAGGTGGTGGCACACACCCATAACCCCAGCTCTCTGGTGAGGCTGAAACAAGAGAATCACAAGTTTGAGTGCAGCCTAGGCAACTTAGTGAATTAGTTATACCCTTTCTCAAAATAAAAAGGGCTGAGCATACAGATCAGCATGAAAGCCCTGCATTCAATCCCCAGTTAACACACACACACACACACACACACACACACACACACACACACACACAGATTCTGCAATAAATATACTGATTCCATCTGCCCTTGCTCTGTACCCTGGTACAAGGAAAACTGTCTGAACCTAAGTCTCTCCACCCATAAAACTGACATGATAATATTCCATATGATAAATGTTAACATTGTGTGTATCTAAAAAGTTCAAATAAAATTAATTTTAAACATTTTAAAGTCAATTTAGAAAACTGAGAAAAAAAAGATTTTCAAGATTTGTAATCTTGTACACCAAAAAGCTTTAGGCACAGAACTTGGTGCCTCATCAGTGCAATCTAAGGGATGGCCAGAATGAATGCTGATGTTATTTGTATTATTAGAAATATGACGTTCTCTGAATAGTTTTAAATTTTTAACAATTATTATGCTATCAGTTCACAATGAATCAGCCCATACACATTTTTCCACAAATTGCTGTCAAACAAACATCACTCTTACCGTGTATTTGTGCAGCTTATAACTTAAACCCAAATTCAAACTTTATTAAAATTTTATGTTTATCTTCTGGCCCATTGCTCCAACATACAAACATCATCTTTTATAGGTAAAAATCAACAGGCCATCATCCCTTGGCCACAACGTATAGGGCTCAGCTTCAGAAAGAGTCTAGAAGCCACTCTAATATAAGCAAAATCCTAATACTTGGGCTCATATTTCCTCATACTTTTTTCCCCACCTGGGGCTCTGATGTGAAATTTTTACCAATAGCAACTTAACCTATGTATTTATTCAGCAAATTAAATGCAAGTTTTTTAAATGTCCTCTCTGTGACAAATGTCTTCTTCGTGCAGTAGATGAGACAGACAAGACCTCTACTCTCAAAGAGCATGCATTGTAGGTGGGGAGATGGACAACACCTGCAGACTGTAGTGAGTGTCATATAGAAATAAGGCAGACAGCAAGATAGAGAGGAATGTAGGTAGGGAGAGGACCACTAGACTGGGCAGTTGCAGAAGATACCCACCACCTAAAGTGAGCTGGCAGACCCACCAGATGAACAAGTCAGCACTTCCCTGGTCCATTTGGCTGCTCCTATTTATGGACATGAGTCTCACCAAGATGCGTATCACACAAGGTAGTAAATTGCTCTATGTTTCAAACTTCTAAAAGCCTAGCTCAGGTTTCTACCCATAGCAAGTTCCTTGGGCTCATGAGACAGAACTTCCTTTACAGTTGCCAGTAGTGACAGCAGTTTAATGTAGTAATCTGGAAATCACACGCTTTTTAGAAATTATGGGAACAGTTAAAATGGGAAAACATATTCTTACTAAATTTGCTCACTTGGGAAACACAGTCTTATAGGATCACTGAGAAGCTGGGCATGGAAATCTTACTGGGAGGGAAATTTTGAGAGTTATTTCTCTTTAATTAAGATCAGGGAGGCCTCAAAGTCATTCCCTGAGATTCTCTAGCTCATTGTCAGAGAACCACACTCATTGAATGATTGATTGGCTGTCTTGTGAAAACAGCATCTCCTTCCCTACTTATCAAAAACTGAGAGATGCATGGGAAAATGCTTGTTAGTTAAGCTATTCTCTACTGGAATTCCAGGCAGCCTGCCCTTCATTGCAGATTTATCCTACTTTTTCCCCAAGATGGCCTGCTGCTCAAAGCTCCACTGAAAAATAACCTGAGAAGATGGGAAAATCCTAATGCTAAACAATAAATCTACTTTGGTGGAACACTGGGGATCCACTGTATCCATGAGCTCTGGAGCTAAAGTGGGTATCATTTGAGTAGGGAAGCCTGGTGAAGAGAACAAAGTCACAGGCTTGAAAAGTTGTTTTTTCCCCTCCCTGGGCAGAAGGGCTACCTCATCGGACACCAGCCTACTTACCTGAGGTTGCAAGGGGTCTTCTTTCCTAAATGACCGGTTGCTCCGCATCCTTCCTCCAGCCTACCCCCAAATCTTATCACTGATGTTCTTGACACACATTTTCAAACTACCCTTTCCCATAATAAACCCATCACAAATTAAAATATCCTAAGTGAAAAATTAATTTAATACACCTGACCAAATATAACTTGCTTAGCCTTCCTTAAACTTACAAAAACATTACATTAGCCTACTTTTGAGCAAAATCAACTAACACAAAGTCTACTGCATAATATAGTGTTGAGTATTTCCTGTAATTTATGGAATATTATACTAAATGTGACAAAACAGAATGGTTGTTTGAATACATTTTTATACCATTACAAAGTTGAATAATCATAAGTCAAACCATAATAAGTTGGGAACCATCTGTATATTTATGTAAGTTCATAGAAACTTTGTGGAATGATTTATATAAAGTGATCACAAAAGTTTTCTCTGGGGATGGAGTATGATTATAACTTCAGGATTGGGTGATCAAATAGGATTTTCTAAAAAAATCTGTGTGGTTTTAGTATTTAGAAAGAGGATATTTTCAGGAACTACTTGTGTAATGGAAATTAACTGTGTAAAAAAATCACTATTATTGTTTATAGCTAAATGTCCATGAAAGCTTCATGTGTTCATGGGCTTTGGGAAGGTGACTGGGTTATGGAGATGTTATACTCATTAGTGTTAGTCCACTGATGAGTTTGTAGCTAAATGTGATCTTGAGAGGGACAGCCTGGTCACAAGAGGAAGATCACTGGGGGAGTGGCCTGGAAGGGCATATCTCCTCCCTTGATCCTCCCTTGATTCTCTCTGTTTCCTGTCTGTCCTTCCATGAACTGTTTCTCCTCTGCCACACTAGCTTCCCTTTCAGCTAGCTGACTGTGGGCTGAAATTCTACAAACTGTGAGCTAAAACAAACATCTCCTCCTTTAAGTTGTGTCTGGTACTGTGTTTCAGAAACAAGAACATGACTAAGATACTAACAAAATGTGGGTAAAAATGAACCAGAAAGACTGTGAGAGAGTGAGAGAGAGAAGGGAGGCAGGGAGGGAGGGAGAGAGAAAGAGACTTAAAATTCTACAGAGCACTAAAAATAAAAAGACAAAAAAAAAAAACACAGAATTTTGAGGAAGTTCCAAAAACAACCAAATGATTATTGTATGAAAACTATTAAAAAATGACAGCTTCTGAATGAAATGGACCTAAAACATATCAGTTAATCTAACAATGAATTGTACTAAATAATTTAGAATAAAAGATCAAAGTTTAAAAGGGATAGTGGTGAGTACCAAATGTATTTAAATATAGAATTCAATCTAAATGGTTGAAGGAAATGTGGATTCAAAACCAAATGCAAGCATTTTAGTTGTAAGAAAATATATGATACAAAATAATTAATTATTAATTTTCCAGTTCTGAAATTCCCCAGTAGCCGCAAAAATCTGGAAGCGAACAGAGAGCCAAGGACATGGCATGAAAAAAATTTCTAATTTCTTTATCTGCAGAGAAGGCAATTGAGTTTCCCCTTTTCCTGGGCAAGGTACTTTGACCTTATGTATTACTGAGTCCTGTAGTGAAGACCAAATGAATGAATATATGTATACCTCATTTAGCACACTTGTATGATATATATGAAGAGTTCAATAAGCTTTATAGTGATGTTTTTATTGCTAAAAAATAGGCTCCAGTATATTTTAAGCCACTCAACTTTTAGTAGAATCAAACAGGTTGTGTATTTAGCAATTCTCAGGAGAAAAAAGAAATCAAGTATAATCTCTATAAAATGATGGACAACCAAAGACAAATAATACATTAAAAACATGAGATAAGGGATAGGAGATTAAAAATTAACATAAAATGAATATATTGAGTTGGTTAGGTGCTTTTGCCATAAGTAGCTAAAACCCTGATTTAAATTTATTTAAATCACAATAAAGAACTGCCTAATTTTATGCAACAGAAATACAAGATGTACAAAAGCCACTGAAAAATTGAATCAGAAGATCAATGATATGTATGTTGAAGAGTTCAGATTTTTCTCAACTTTTTGCTCTGCCATCTTTGTGAGGACATCATCCACCACTGGCAGCCATCAAGGTTGCTGTCTATCACATTGCCAGGAGCAGAATCCAGTTTTGATAAGACTCCGGAGAAGAGAGACCACTCTTTCCTATGGCTTTCTTAGGAGCAAATAAGTTATCTCCAGAAATTCCCCCAGTTGTTTCCATTCTCCCAATTGAGTTCCTTGCCCATTCTGAGCCAGTCATCGGCCTGACACTTAAGCCACTCAGCCCACCCTGGGAGCTGGAATGATGATAAGTTCTCCTGATGTGCCAGGAGTGAACTCCTGCAAATGCTGGACTTGTTTCAGACAAAGCTGGTGGGAACAGATGCTGGGCAGGAGCAGCAATGTGCACCACAAGTACCAGTTTTGAAGATCCCTATTAGTGTAATTATCTACCTGATTAATAGACAAAGTCTTTTTATGCTTGGTCAAAATACAAAATACACAACCTACAACTCAAACAAAAAGGTCAGTGATAAAGGTTAAATGCTTAGCCAAGATATATGCACACAAAAAGGAAACTGGGATAAAAATTGCAAACAATGCATTAAATAGGCCAAGAAGGGCATTTTAGATTGTTCGGAGTGTAATCCACAATTAAGATACAATAAATGCACATCCTCATCTAACATTATATTATAGCAAACTCTTCAAATAAGAGAAAACTGAGAACCATAGAGCAGTCACAGAAAACAGGGACACATTTCAACCAGTATTTGACTGATCACATTGTCAGAAAAGGGTAAATGACCTCAATGATATAATTAATAATGCTTATTTAAAATATTTATAACTTACATGTCTTCCAATCTGGTTAGTCTCACCTAAAATAAAATTAAATTGATGACTTTAGTTATGATCATTACACTAGTACCCTCAAAGTGCCTCCCTGCTGCTCCTTACAGCAACTAGTGCTCCTCACAGGCAGGACTTCTCTAACAACCCCAAGGACCAGGCCCACCACCTCCTGTTCATCCCCTTCTGGCCACCATCTTTATTGCAAATTGACCTGGAAAGAGTTCACCCTGGCCAGGCCCCACTTCCTCTTTTCTCTCTGCATGAGTCTAGAAAAGACCTTTCTCCAGTATCCCATAGCATAGAGCAGATGGCAGTCTTTAGCGAAAGAGTTCATAAAGTGGGAAAGAGAATATAAATTATCTTTCCAACTGAGGCACCAACTTCCTGAGCTGGAACGCACGCCTGCCCCAAGGTTCCTCCAACCCACTCCCTTCACGCTCCACTGTCTGCCTGAGAGTCACTTCCTACCCACATGTCTTCTGTGTCTCTCCCCAGGCTAAGCTTGGCCGCCCCACCTTGAGCCCTGTTCCCGGCACTGACTGATTATAAGAAGCTGTATTAGCTTCATTTGGAATCACTCCCTTCTCCAGCTGATGCTTGTTCTGTAGCTTGCTGGTCCCATCAGTAATACTGGACACATTTCACCTTGTACCTATCACATTTCCAAAACTCTTTAGATATTTGCATTAAAGAACAACCTCCATACCTTTGAAACAGTGTTTTTGGTCAATATTTCTAAGTATTGGAAAAAGGCCTAATGTGTAATCTTATCATGTATAGCATGAATAGGATCTTAAATTTGTAAAACAAAATTTTAAAAAATGAGAAAAGAGAACAGGAGCAAGAGAAGCTCACCGAGTGTTAGCTAAGGTGAGAACATAGATGTATTGTTTTTGTCTTATGTTTTCCTTAGAGTTTTTTTTCTAATTTAAAATCAAACCTGTTTTTAATATCAGAAAAGGGTGTAATTTAAAAAAAAATAGTTGTCATTCACATCAGAACATTTATTTAAGTTGAAAGATTTGTATTAAAATCAAATCTTTGGGATCCCCATTTAGGCCCTGAATGTTATGCCCACAAATAATCATCTTTATCCTCATGGAGATACTCTCATTAAGCTGCATTTCATTTCTGAGACACAGATGTACTAGAAACACAGATGTATAATGAATTCACTAGCTTCGAGGTATTTGGAGTCTAGGTTGGCCTTGTGTAAGGAACTTCTTGCAACACTGAAGATTTGGTTGTATTTATTTTCTTTTTCTTGCTCTGTGTTAGAATAGACTCAGTCTTTCTTAGCAGGATAAATTATAGCTGAGGCACAAAGCAGGCTCTTCCCCTTGCAGTGGCAAAAGGGTACATCATTAGAGAAAGGCTGTACATAAACCATTCACATCTACAGATATGAAAAGGCCTCAGTCCATGGTGGTCTTGGAGAAGAAAATGGAGCAGTATAAGAGACACCAGATTCCTACTGGGGCCTGGGAGGAAAGGAGGTGGCTGCCACTAGGACTGGGGCTGGGGCTCTGGGGGACGTCATAAATGAGAATGAACTGGTTAAGTAAAAGAAGTGCAGCCCTGGGAACTACCCCAGGGAGCCAAGCTTGGCGTCTTGACTCCATGGAGAGAACCATTTTACATACAAGATCCTGATAGATGTTCCCAGTCTCTCAGAGCATGTTTGAGAAAGATAATCATGATCACCTCAAATATGTCAAGTAAAAAAGCCTAATGTGTAACTTTGTCATGTATAGTATATAAACACAAATTTTTAAGAAACAAATTGCTACTATCTGATAGTAGGTCCCCAACTAAGGATTCTGGAAAACTGCTTTCAATGGCACCAGGACATGGCAGAAAGAAGAAATTGCAGGACTAGGCAAAGCAGCCTAAGTTATAACCAGTGTACCTTCTGTACAGCTTTTCATTGAAGGATGACACTTCCTTCTTTTTGGCTTTGTGACTGGAATTTAATCTTTCTCAAAACTTGATTATTTAGTCAAAGAATGGGAGAAAATTCCAGCAAGAACCATATAAACAGAAGTGAGAAACTGGAAATGCTATTATATCTGTAAGGAACAATAAATGGTTGCATTTTTTTCTATGTGTTTATTATTAGAGTTTGTCTCAGCTGTAAGTTTAAAAAGTATTTATTACTCCTCACATCAAGTTGTATTCCAAAAAAGACATAAATTGCATTTACCCAACTGGATTTCTCAACCAAGAAACCTTTATTTTCCATTCTTTATTTTGTTTTACTCCCACTATATTTTGTCCTCCTACTTGGATCCCAAATGGGAGAAAATAATAATCAACAATTGATTTATTTGTGTGGCAAAATGAGTTGATGCTGTTTCTTGTCATCGACAGAATGATCTGAGTGGAATCGCATTCCATTGATAAAACTGTGATGAAATGTTATTCGTTGGATGAATAAAGTTAGAAGTCAAGAGAAATTGCTTCGGCTCACATGATATTTTTTCAGATGTCAGTCATTTCTTGGCATTTGATCATATCATTGTCTCTGCTCCCGTCATATTGACTGTGTTGTCTGTTATTAATTGAAGCATGACTTTTCTTTCAAAACTACAACCAATAGCACAAACTATAAAAATAGAAAAAGTTTTACTTTTACTTTGCCTGGTTTCTTGGCTGTCTGGATCTCCCCTGAGGAATTCATCTTCCTTATTGGTAGGTACACTTCAAATATTACAAACACATATGTCCTGTTTTCAAAGATATTCTCTATAAAAGTAAACTTCCTATGAGTTGGCTTTATTCAGTATATCTTCAAATGGCCCCATGAAGATACAAAGCTTACAATAAAGCTCCCTTGCTATGGAGTAAGAATACTGTGTGGCACTGAAAAATAAAGAAGTGATAATGCAGAACAGCACGGCTGCACCTCGCAAGCATCATGTTGAGTGAACGAAGCCAAACACAAAAGAAGCATCTTGTATGAGTCCATTTATATAAAGTTAAAAATCAGACAAGACTAATCACTGATGTTAGAAGTCAGGAGAGCAGTTACCCTTGGGGCACTGGCAGAAATGTGCTGAATGGGGTGGCTTTCTTAGCTGGACAGTGTTTGTAGAGATATATTCTATATTTTTAAAAAATCAACACACTTCACACTTAGGGAAGTTTCTGATATGCATGTAATATGTAATAAAAAAACTTACTAGCTATAAAATAGGTAGAATTGAAAAGGAAAATTTTGTCATTGACTGATCATATGTGAAAGTGAGAGACAACTGGAGTGCAGGGATACTTCTCAATTTCTTTCAGGCATTAGTAGTGGGGTACAGACAGAGAGAGAACACAGTAGAGGACGTCTTTGTTGCTCAGGTATTGGGATAGAAAAGTTGAGTTTGAAACACCTACAAGTTCGAAAGCCCAGTCTAAACTCAGAATGGACTCACATACACAGAAGCAGAATACAGGTAGGAGTTGTCAATACACCAACCACAATTAAAGCATGCAAGGGGATGGCACTCTCAGGGAAAAGGGCAAAATGAGAGAGGAGGGTAGAGGAGGCCCTGAGATGCACATTTCTGTCAAGGGAACATGAGCAGGGTGTACTTCCTAAACATTCAGCCTCCATGGACTCACCCCACTCAGCATGAGGTGGGGCTAATCAAAGGACCAGTCCCTTTGCAATTACCCTCTTGGCTGATGGTTGTTCTCCACTTTATGCATTCAAACCCAAGCATCTTTGCACATAGTTGATAAGTGAATGAATGCCTCAATGGTGCATACTAAATTCTAACATCATCGATGGGCTTTTTTGATAGACACCACACGTGAATGCAGTTGGTGTATATATGTATGTGTGCTGGTAAAATGAGGAAAGTATCTTAAAGCACATGCCTGGGGGGAAATCAGGGAAATCAGGTAGAGGAGTTTCATGTCAAATTCAAGTAAAATAGATGGCATTGGGATGGGGACAGTTATGTATTAACAGTGTAGCACTTAAAATTTCCTACTCCGCTTTTCCTAGTTCAGTTCAATAAAGCACCCTTAAAATACATTCTTTCTTCCTTTAAATGGTCAATAATATTTGACAACAAGCAGGTCAGCAAAAAAAGGCAGTTATATCCACAATATGGAAATTACCAAAGAAAACCATTGTTTGTTTTGAAATAAATGCATTTTAGAATCAATAATACATTGGAAAATTGATATTGACTATAGTGTGTTTGTGGGTGGCTTTCAACAGGGACCGCAGGCCCATCAGCTCCTTTTCTTCCCCGTGGTTAAATAAGAATGTTGCTCTCTGGCTGCCTCTGTCCACCCACTCTTATAAAAGATACCAAATAAGAGCTCATGGAATATTAGCAACTATTTGTAGACTGGTGTTTCAAATATGAGTGCTTTGTCACTTGTTGGTAAAGACAAAAAAAAATGAATCAACCACATTAACTTTTTTTAGGATTTAGTGCATGTGCAAATGATCACCTTGTGACCAGTTCTATGCAGCATACTTCAAGGAAATTCATGAAAAAAGACAAAGCTCCTCTGGGGGCTAAAGCCTAACTTATTCTTAACTAAAAGGGATTTAGCCAGCAACTATACCAACCACTTTGTTTCCCAGATGAGGAAATTGAGGTCCAAAGAGATAAAAACCTAAGTGCAGAACTATTGTCCTGAATTCTAATTTGAGATACTTTGTGGCATCCAATATCTTCTGTACTTAGAATATTCATAAGTGGATCAGAGAAAATGCTTTCCAAAAAATTTTCATAATCATGAAAACTAATATAATCACAGTTTATGGTTTGGGATCTACTGATGATAGTGTTCAGATAGGAGTCAGTGGAATACAATGGAAATGGATAGAAATCAAAAGGTCGTAGGTTCAAATTACAGCTCTACCACATGCTAGTAGGTTGGCCTGAGATAAGGTACTTATCTCCCATGTGCTACTTTAAAATGAAGATAAAATACACCAAGGAAGAAATAAAATAATGTATGAGAAGCATCTAGCACATTAGACAACATGTTAGTTTTCTCCCATTTTTCTCTTTCCTTCCTAGAGCAGCCAGTTAGAGATTTATAGATAATACAGACTGGAAAATTCCCTTTTTTTTACTGAGTATTTGTGTGTTGAGGTTTGCCGCACCCGTAGCTACCTCAGTCTGAGCTGTGATTCCTAACCTCAGGGCCATTGCTGACTTGACCCTGCTTGCTCAGGAATGAGGGTTCTCAGGGGCACCCCAGGATCCCTCTCTAGAGTACAGTCAGGGGAATACAAAACAGTTGTGCCTCACAGCCTCCTCCCTGCTGCACACACACTGCTGGCTGCCCAAACTGCAGACCAACAGTACAAACCAAGGCCTCCAGAGAAGTTTTTAATCTTTATTTCTTCTTTTTATGAAATAGGTAACTTCACCAAGGGATCTCTGAGAACATTTGCATCTCTTTCATTTATGCAGAGAACGGCACTCAAAAATTAATGAACCAAGATGACATTCACTGACAGCACTGAGATGCCTCCAGGAGCTCCCTTGGCCCTGGGGGCACTGCATGCTGACCCTGACTAATTTATGCACTTGGGGGCTGCCCTCAGACAGTCTCTATCCTCAGATCCTGGGAGAAGATTCCATCTTTCCTGAGAATCACAGAAACTTGTTTAATTCAATCCCTTCTCCTCTGGATTCCAAAAAGTAAAGATATCACAAAGGAAGATCTTCCCTGTTCTCGCACTGCTGATAATGACATGAGATGGCATGCGTATGCGTTTGCGCACACACACACACACACACACACACACACACACACACACACAAGAATATCCACATAAGTATACACACACTCACACACATATTTTCTCAGAAAGACCACCAAGACTTTGTACATCCCCTGTGTCTACTTATATGTGTGAACCTCCCTCCCCAGTTTCTCCACTTAGAGTGCCCATAGCAGGATAGCTTGTTTGGCTCTGGGATTGGAACTGAATTTGAACTCTTGTTCTAACTTCCACACAAGAGCCATGGACCTTGAGCCAATCATTCAACCTCATAAGCCTTTTACCCTCATCTGCAGAATGGGGATAATAATGGCTGCTACTTGGTAGGGCTGCTATGCAGTTTAAATGGGATAATGTATTTGAAGTGCTTGCCGTGCAGCCTGCCAAACAGTTAATGTTCCATAAATGATGTAGGTGGGTATAATAGAGCCACAATCCTGTATTCACAGACTCCAAAAAGATTCAAAAACCAAAGACATTTTGTAACCTGACCTGGATTGACATGAGGCTTTTAAATCATGCTTATTCATCCCACTTAGCATCAATATTCCTAAATTCTGCTGCAGAGCTGTTAGTGTGTTTGAGTAGGATATGATCCCAGTTGCTACTTGAGTTTTACTTTATGAAATTATTTCTTTACCAGTGGAAAATACGCAAATTTCTGTTTTGAAACAAGCATGGCCCCATAGATCTGAACAAGGAATTTTAGACCAGTATTACTATCAATATCTTTAGTTTCTGCAACAAAACTATATGAAACATGTATGTGTTATATATGATACAGAAGATATCGTATGTAATGATAGCCTCCACACCATGATGACATGTAATCTCTCTTCCTCTTACACCCATTCTCCCTTCCTCTTTTGCATATAAGATTCAGTGTGAGCCATGGTAGTAAGTTCACACATGAGCCTGGCTTCCTTTCCTCTCAGATCCCACGCCACTTTGTCCGTGCCTCATTTCCCCATTTCAAGTGGGTCTGAAGTTTCTAACCCATTGCCAGGGGGATGAGGGTGTGTGCTATCCAGGCCACTCAGACTTGCTCCTAGCCAGTCTTCCTTGCCCGTTGAAATGCATATGAAGCTGAGCTGTCTTTCCCACTCTTGCCACCTTCCACATGCATTGGCCCTGTAACTCCCACTCTGGGGTTCCACGTAAAGTAATAACTGTTTAAGAGCTGGTGGGATTGAAGAGGAAGAAGTATCTCCTCCAAGGTGGACTGTGACCACATGGACAGTGGAGGTCTCATATCTCACTTCCTTGAATTTCCCCCATACTAACCAGCACTGCTGAAAATCAGGGCAACCAGAAATGATTGGTAAATACCAGTGCAACCAAGACACTTGGCTTTTCTTCTTTTTGGGACACTAAGCACACTCAGTGATGGATGGCTCTCAAAGCCACCTGTGAGACAAGGCATCAGGCCAGACCTGTACTTTTCTGCTTTGATACCTCTGAAGCCTTGGTCTTCAAACTTCAAATGCTCATTAGAGTGTCCCGGGCACACTTTTCTAAGTCCCAGTAGGCACACCACACCCCAAACCAAATAATCCAGAATCCCTGAGCTTGAAACCAGGCATCAGTATTTTTTAAATTTCCCAGATGTTATTAATATGCAACCAACACAGACAATCATTCTCTGAGAAACTGAAAGAGGACTACCCCTTCATGTGTTAGTCACACTGAATGATCTTCTCTGAGTGATCCCAAGAGGCAGGGACTCTGGTTTTAAATACTTCAGAGGAAAAATCTTCTCTTAGAGAATCCCTGAGGGGTTTCCAGAACAGGAACCTGGAAACAATCCATCCAGATTCCTGGAAGACAGACGACAGCCCTGGGACTAGAGTTCCCTCCAGCATGGCCTCATAGCCACTGGAGGTCTGTGGCAAGCAGAGTTGCCAAATCAGATATGGATCACCCAGCTAAATTTGAACTCCAGATCAACAACCAATAACGTTTTTAGTTCACATACCTAGTATTGCATGGCATATAGTTCTACTAAAATCTTATTCTTTATTTGAAATTTTAATTTAACTCCACATTGTGTATTTTTATTTGCTGAATCTGTTATGCTGGGGGCAGGGGGACCTCACCATTGCCTCCGACCTGTGTCATGGAAGTTTATTTATGAAAAAAAAAAAGAGGGAAATAGTCATATTAGTCCAAGTACCTTTCATTTCATTTACCAAATAAATAGAACTTATACTTTCCTTTAAAAGTATAAAAATACAAATGAAGCTTATTCAGGTCTCCTTTTTCTTCCAGAGATATAGTCCTTTGTATTACGCTAACACATGCATCTACTTCCTGTAAAAGGCACCTCCAGCCTGTAAGTAGGGAGTTCAGGGATTCCTTCCCTGTCTGTCTGCATTACACAAAGATAGAAATGAGGGCTCCTTGGCAGAAACCCCTTTGGTCTCCCGCCTCTCTGTGTTCTCCTTGCTACTCCCAGAAGGATTCTGGGCTCAGGCTCTTATCTGCCGAGCCTGGGGAGCTTCACTTGGGGAAAGAATGTAGAAGGAACTGGGCTGCAGCAGAGACAGTGCTAATTGGAGCACAAGATTTTGCCTACTGGAAATAGTAACTGTAGGCAACCTCAGATCCAAGGATCTTGTGATACTCTAAGGGCTCCAGCCTGGTTCTCCAGGGATGACAAGACTAAATCCCCATTGAGGCAAGGCAGAAGAGGCTCAAAATGAATCAATTAAAGGTAAATATAAGGAAATAAATGCCTGCATCATTTTCTTCTGCTTTGGTGTGAATGGTAGAGTATTGTTCTAAAAAGAAAAAATTTGGAGGGCTGGGGATTTAGCTCAGTGGTTCCACTGCCTGCCATGCAAGCACAAGGACCTCAATTCAATCCCCATTACCAAAAAAGAAAAAAATTTTTCTCCAATGCTTCAGGATCTGCTAGTTGGGTCAGTAGCAGAAGCACCACTGAAAGGATCATTGAGGATGGCCATAGCCAAGAACAGTCCCATCATCATTTGCAGCATACTAGTCAGGTGCTGACCCCTGACTTAGGGACTCTGAAGACCCTTCTACTAGGTTCAGTTTCTTCAAAATGCCATCTTCTGGAGCTCCCAGCTGAGATCACAGACCTGCCTGGGAATGCAATAGTACACTGTTTCACTTGTCTTATGTAACCCCGCACCTCTAGCACCATCCTTTATATGCATCAATGCTATATGTACATGAGGGGGAAGGACACACACAGTGTACATATTTTTAGCAGTGCAGTAGCTGGACCATATTTGATAGATTAATATATGAAGAAATAAATTAGGAGTGGCAGCCACTTCCCCTTTAAATATTAATGCTTGAGATCTCATTTAAATTTCCAGTTGCCTCTAAAGGCCAGAAGGACTACCACTATTAAGTTCTTTCTGCAACCTAGAAAAGATTTAAAAAATGACTTTCCTAAATGTATTGTAACTCATCTGAGACAGAGCCAGAGTAAAGGACTCCAATCTAGAGTCCTGTCTTGGTGCTCTTTCTAGCATAGTGCAGTTTCTTCTCATCACCATGTTGATGAGGGAAGAATGCATGAGACATAGATCTCCTAATGCTTGAGAGCTATCATCAAAGACATGGAGATCAGATGGGGTCTATGTGTCCAATAACAAACCAATAAGAAATAGTAACCATCAAATCAAAATGTAAGAAAAAGGAAGGAACTTCAATACATTTTATTTGGCTAAAATGAACAGAATGAATCCTTTCAAATAAATTCTACTGTCAGTTAAAATTCATTTCCAAAGAGGGAAATCAAAGCATTTCAAATAAAACAGCATCTCTTTTGGGGGGTACCCCTCATTTATTTAGCCATTAAAGAAAGACTTCCCAGGTGCCTTCTCTATGTCAGGCATTGCCTGGGAGCTGGGATAAGTGAGGAGAAATGCAGAGAGGCTTTCTGTCCTCGGGGCGCCTATGTGCTAATGGAGAAGATAGAAAATAAAAATAAACCAAATGAGCCACATAACACCAGGGTGTGATGAGTGCTACAAAGAATATAAAACAGGGTGATAGAGTAGAGGGTGATTGAGGAATTGTGTTAAACTGGGTGTTAAGAAAGGCATTTTAAAGGAAGTGAGATTTAACCTGAGACCTGACCAAGGGAAGCAGCTAGGCTTGCAGATGGAACACAGGGGCATCCAGGCAGAGGAATTGGCCAGTCCAAAGAGGCTGATGTAGGAATAGCCTGGGGCTTCTGAGACACAGACGCTAGAGTAGCATGGGCAAGGGAAGAACAGAATAAGGTGACATCAGAGAGTTGGGCCATGGCCAGCCCTATGAAGCTTAACTAGAGGACAACTTCATGGGCCAGGGTCAGGAGCTTGCACCTTATTCCTACAGGAGACACTAGAAGGTTTTGAACAGAGGACCATATGATTTCACTGTGCTCTAAAACTCCCATTCCCATTTGGCTTTGTGAAGAATAGCTGTAGGTAAGAGGTGAAGGGACACTATAGTTGTAGGTCATGGAGTCTTTCCAGTGATTCCAGATGCCTGTAGTCAAAGGGTAGAGATAACCAAACTCCAGGCAATTGCTTGGCATGGTGTACAAACCATGTCTCCTAATGGCCTATAGACTTCATTCTACTTCTTTCTTGGGCAATTTTGGGTAAAAACAATGATTAAAAACTGACTTTAGATCGGAGCAGACCGGTGAAGACTGCCCAGTCAATGTGGGGAGCTAAATGGCTTCCCCACCCTCCAGCACCCTGGGCCTTCATCAGAGCAGACCAGTGAGGACTGCCCAGCTGTGCGAGCACCTATGCAGCATCCCCTCCCCACCCCATGCTCTTGGGCCTCCTGGCTGTGCCAGTACCTGGATCCACAAAGCAGAGGCACAGGTGGTCATAAAGGTTGTTGTTCTGAGCTCCACAAGATAGAACAAAAATGAACAACTGCAATAAAGGCACATCAGACCTCCATAGTTGGTAAATTGAAGGGATCACTACCTTACATCAGAATTTGGACTATCTTTAGGAGAAGGGTAGCTGGAACCTACCATAGGACCTTGCAGAGTTAAACCCTGTAGGAGGACAGGGAGCTCAACTTGGGCCTTGCAGCCAGAATTCAGCCTGAATCTCAGAGGTCTGTCATTGGCTAGCTGAGACTAATTGACTACTTAGTTCTGCATATCACTGCCCATATTGACTATTGTGACAGCAGAGATATATCATGAAAGAGGCCTCTCAATTTTTTTTTCTTTTCCTCTTACTTTTAATTTTTATTTTTCCCATTCTTCAGATTCTTCCTTTTTTCTTTCTTCTTTTTCCTACTCAGTCTCTTGCTCCCCTGCATTATTCATCATCTCCCTTTTTGTTCTATTCCTGCCCTAATTTGAATTTCTTCTTTCTTTTTCTTTTCTTCTCTCTTTTCCTTCATTCAATTACCATTAGTTTCAAAGGAAAGTGAGCACAATTTATAGCTTCCCTATTACTGTTAAATTGCTCTATTCTTGTCTTTGTTCTTACACTCTGTCTTTCCCTCTTGTCTTCAACAGTTTTCTAGAGTTGCATGATCATCCTGTCCTCTGGCTTCACTTGAAACCTTCTCCTATACTTCTATCCATCTATTATTCCTCTCCTCCCAACTCCTTCTAAGTCCCTATCCTGAAGGTAAAGTTTCTATATTGAAGAGTTTATTCACTATAAACACATTTTGGACTGGTCCTCTTTTGATTTAATTCACATTATTAAAGGTGATAGATTAATAACTACAACAAATGGTCAATTTCTAAGCTGTGCTTGATGCTATTGGGTTGCTGATTGTATCAATTGGGCTAAAGGGTTGTGATTGATTTAAGGCGTTATCCTTCCTGATATTATGAAAATGAGAGTGTCTCTGAGTCATTAGAGACTCAAAACCTAAAAAGCAGCTATATCAGGAAGATCAAAGTAATAACTCAGGAATTAAACAGCAGCAGCAACAACAAAAATAAGAATGAGAAAACACTTAAGCAAGGCACAAATACAGACTTCCACTTCACCAATGACTAACTCTAGAGGAAACAAGGTGAAAAAGACTGACAATCAACCACCAGGACACCTTGAACTCATAGCGCAAGAAGTAACAAAAGAGCTCAATCAGGCTGTAGAAAAATTCAAAATAGAAATAATTTCCCAGATAACTGTAGAGATGGTGAGCACAATGAAAGACATGATTAGAAACTCCAGAACAGACACAGATAAAAAAATAGATAAGTTCAGGACCATGATAGAAGCCATGACTGCCCAGCATAGGAAAGAAATAGAAACCATGAATGCCCAACATAGGAAAGATATGGAATCCTAGAAACAGATTCAAACTGATATTCAGGAGGTTAAAACTCTATAGAAAGCATTTGCAGCAGAATGAAGGAATGTGAAGATGAATTTCAGATATAGAAGGTAGGACTACAGTCAGTGACCATGAAAAGAGAAATTTCTTAAAAACAGTAAGGGATCATGAGAAATTGATCCAACAACTCCTAGGTGATGCAAAGAAGAATAAGACTGACAGGAATCCATGAAGTAACAGAAGAAAGTACAAATGGCTTTTTTAAAAAAAAAACTGTTCACAGAATTAATGACAGCAAACTTCCCAAACAGAGGGGAAGAATTTGACATACAGATAAGTGAGACATATAAGACTTGAACTAGACATCATCAAAAAGAAAAAAAATCTACACCTAGACATATAATAGTCAAGATCCCATAAACCCAACAGAAGAACAAACTATTGCAAGCAGTTAGAGAAAATAAACAAATCACATTCAATGGAAAGCCCATTAGAATTACAGCGGACATTTCAACACACCCTCAGGTCAAGGAGAGCCTTGAGTGAGGTATTTCAAGCCCTAAAATACAAAACCTCCAACCTAGACTGTTTTAGCCTGCAAAACTCTCTTTTAAAATGGATGGGGAGGAGCTGGGGATTTAGCTCAGTGGTTCTGGCAGCTGCTTCACAAGTGCAAGGACCCAAGTTCAATCCACAGTACCAAAAATAAATAAATAAATAAATAAGATGGATGGGGAAATAAAATACTTCCTTGAGAAACTTCACAAATACCAAGCCAGCACTACAGGGAATTCTAGACAATATCCTAGAAAAAGACAATGAAGGTCACAACACCATGAGGCCCAACAGAGAAAATCAATTAGGCAAGACAAGAAATTAAAGGGAGAGGGGCAAATATTAAAAAAGAGCCAGCAACAGGACAATAACATGATGATGATAAGTCAATACATATCAGTTATAACCATCAATGTTAATGGTACCGATTCACCAATCAAAAGAAGTAGACTAGCAGAATGGATTAAGAAGCAAAATCCAACAACATGTTGTGTACAAGAAACACACCTAGGGCCATCTATTTAGCTCAGTGCTTCCACCATCTGCCTCAAAACTGCAAGGACCCAAGTTCAATCTCTGCTACTGGAAAAAAAAAAAAAAACACCTAGTTCAAAAAGAAGCTCATAGAATGAAAGTAAAAGGATGGAAAATAGTTCTCCATCAGACAGAAGCCAGAAAAAAGCAGAAGCAGCTATCATATTTCAGGCAAAGTAAATTTCAAACCAAAACTGATTAAGAGAGACAAAGAAGGCCACTACATCCTTGCAAAGGGAACAATCCAAGAGGAATAGATACAATCATAAATTTATTTGCACCAAATATTAATGACCCCAACTATATAAAACAAATATTAAGGGACATGAAAAACCAAATAAACATTAATAAAATTGTAGTGGGGGACCTAAATACCCCACTATCACAAACAGGCAGATCATCTAGACAAAAAAAAATCAACAATACAGAACCAAGCTTTTGAACAAATGGACTTAATAGATGTCTACAGTGTGTTCCACCCCACAAAATCAGAACATACATTCTTTTCACTTGCGCATGGCTCATTCTCCAAAATAGACCACATTCTAGCTCATAGAGCAGATTTAAATAAATGCAAAGGAATTGAAGTTATCCCATGTATATTATCAGACCTTAGTGCAATTAAATTGGAAATTAACAGCATAAGAAACTGTAAGAACTTCACAAACACATGGAAATTGAACAACACTCTCCTGAACAACCAATGGGTCACAGAGGAAATTAAAGAAGAAATTAGTCAGTTTTTACAAATAAATGATAATGCCAATATAACATTCAGGAATCTATGGGATACAATGAAAGCAGTCCTATGTGGGAAATGCATAGCAGTGAAGGCCCACACTAGGAAAACAGAGCAAGCTCAAATAAATAATCTAAGGATGAATCTTAAGCTCCTAGAAAAAGAAGAGCAAGAAAAACCCAAAGCTCATACAAGAGAGAAAATTATAAAGATCTGGGCAGAAATAAATGCAATGGAAACTAAGAGAACAATACAAAAAAATCAATGATTGAAGAGTTGTTTTTTTGAAAGAATAAATAAAATCAACAAACCCTTAGACAACCTTGTCAAAAAAAGGAAAGAAAAGGCTCAGATCCATGCAATTAAGAATGAAAAAGTTGAAATCACAACAGATTCAGCAGAAATCCAGAGGATCATCAATACCTACTTCGAGAATCTGTACTCTAATAAAATGGAAAACACAGAAGAAGATTTCTAGATACTTATCAATTACCAAAGTTGAATGAAGAAGATAAAAAATTGTAAATACCCCAACTGCAATCAGTGAAATTGAAAAGGTAATTAAAAATTCACCAAAAAAGGAAAGCCCAGATCCTGATGGCTTTACTGCTGAATTCTACAAGACATTTACAGAAGAACTTCTGTCACCATTCTTTAAACTTTTCAGTGAAATTGAAAGGGAAACGATACTTCCAAATTGATTCCTGGAAGCAAGTGTGACTTTAGTTCCCAAACCAGGGAAAGACTGAACCAAAACAGAGAACTACAGGCCAATCTCCCTAATGAACATAAATGCAAAAATCCTCAATAAAATACTGGCAAACAGAAAACAGAGGGTCATCAAAAAGATCATAAACCCTGACCAAGTTGGATTTATCCCAGGGATGCAAGGATGGTTCAACATATGTAAATCAACAAATGTAATACACTATATTAACAGAATCAAGGACAAAAACCATATGATCATCTCAACAGATGCAGAAAAGAGTTCAACAAAATTCAACACCCATTCATGATAAAAACCTTGCAGAAAATTGGAATAGATGGTCTTTATCTCAACTTGATAAAGGCTATCTATGAAAAACCAACAGCCAACATCATATTAAATGGCCAGAAATTGAAAACTTTCATTCTAAAATCAGGAACAAGACATTTGTCCATTACCACCACCCCTGTTCAATACAGTTCTGGAAATATTAGCCACAGCAATTACACATGAGAAAGAAATTAAAGCAATAAAGGCAGGAGAGAAAGAAGCAAAACTGTTATTATTTGCTGATGATATGATACTGTACCTAGAAGACCCAAAAAACTCTACCAAAAGACTTCTAGACTTAATTGATACTCTCAGCAGAGTAGCTGGGTACAAGGCCAACACTCAAAAATCAGTAGCCTTCTTGTACACAAATAACAAACTCACTGAGAGAGAAATGGGAAACAATTCCTTTCACAATAAGTGTCTGGAAATCAGTCTAACAAAGGAAGCAAAAGACCTCTTCACTGAAAACTACAGCACTCTGTAAAAAGAGATTGAAGAGGATATAAGAAAATGGAGATATCCCCTGCTCCTGGCTGGGAAGAATCAGCATAGTGAAAATGGCCATACTACCAAAACTCTATACAGATTCAATATAATCCTGATTAAAATTCCAACTGCATATTTCACAGAAGTAGAGAAAACAATCCAAAAATTCATTTGGAATAAGAAGAGACCTAGAATAGCAAAAGCATTTCTAGGCAACAGAGACATGACAAGGGGTATCACAATCCGCAATTTGAAACTATACTACAAAGCCAGTGTGATAAAAATAGCATGGTACTGGCAAAGAAAAAGACCCAAAGATCAGGTAAATAGATTGGAAGATACAGTAACAACTCCAGATGTACTCAGCTACCTCATCTTTGGCAAAGGAGCCAACCATCCTCAGTGGAGGAAAGACAGCCTCTTTAATAAATTGTGTTAGAAAAACTGGATTTCAACCTGCCAAAGATTTAAACTAGACCCTTATCTTTCACCATGCACTAAACTTAAATCCAAGTGGATTAAAAATATAAATATTTAAACAGAAACACTAAACATGCTGGAAGATAAGTTAAGGAGAATTCTTGAAGATATTGACTTAGGAAAAGTCTTTATGAACAAATCCTCAGTAGCACAGGAACTAGCACAAAGAGTCAATAACTGGGATCTCAACTTGTTAAAAAGCATCTGCACTGCAAGAGAAACCACCAGCAGAGCTAAGAGACAACCTGCAATGTGGGAACAATTTTTACCAGCTTCTCCTCAGACAAAGGTCTATTATCTAGAATACATAAAGAACTCAAAAAAGCCAGGCCCCCAAAATATAAAGACTCAATTCAAAAATGGGCATTTGAAATGAACAGACATTTATCAGACAAGTAAAAGCAGAAAATAAATATAGAAAAAATGTTCAACATCACTGGTCATTTAAGAGATGCAGATGAAAACAACACTGAGATTCCACATCACCCCAGAAAAAATGGCTGTTATTAAGAAATCAACCAATAACAAAGGTTGGCAAAGTTGTGGGAAGAAAGGAATCCTTCTCCATTGTTGGTAGTTCACACTGATGCAACCACTGTAGAAATCAACATGGAGATACCTCAAAGAACTAGGATTAGAGGTTCCATTTGACCCAGCTATCCCTCTGCTGGGTATCTTTCCAAAAGAATTAAAAGAATCATACCACAGAGATATATACACACCCATGTTTATAGCCGCATAGTTTGTAATAGCTAAAATTTGGAAACAGCCCAATTGCCCGTCAATTGGAGATCAGATAAAGAAGATGTGGTTTTCTATAAAATGGAGTACTACTTAGCCATAAAGAATGAGAAACTATAGTCATTCAGAGAAAAATGGATGCATATTGAGGCCCTACTCTTAGGTGAAGTAAATAGTACACGCATGTGTAAATACCTAATAGTGAAAAACTATAAGTGTAAATAAGATCCAAATTGTATAACTGTTAATGTCAAATAGGTAGAAAAGGGTTAAAGGTATAGGGGAAGTGGGAAGAGTAGGGTAAAGGAAATAAGGGGGAAAAAAGTATGAGAAAAGGAAAAAAAATGGAAACAAAGTCTTTGTAAGTAGGTGAGGGTGGAGGGGATGAAAGGGGGGCAAGGGTGTGGGGAAAAATGAGAACCAAGACCTGTCATGTAAAGGTACAAGATCCCAATGATGAATGTAACTGTACTGTATCCCTAAAATGTACCAATAAACTCAATGAAAAAAAAAAGATGTGAAAGCAAGGAGATAAATTAAAAGAAGGCTATTATAATACTGCTGATTGCAAAGATTGTAAATTGTCCTGAGTAGAGAAAACAGTTAGAAGGCTGGAGAGTACGTTTCTAAGCAAAGTCAATAGGATATTCCAATGGAAGATATCCAGGGAATAACGGAATGAGATAATTAGGATAAGGATTCTACTTGGTGTGAGCAATTAGGTATATGGTAGTGTCATATACTAAGATTAGAAAAAAATAAGTCAAAAGAAGAAATCAAGATGTTAGAGATCTGAGATTCCTATTAGACCCCTCAAAAGAAGGCGAAGACAGAGGATACATAAGTCTCAAGATCATGGAAAAGGCTAGGCCTACACTTTTGAATTTTAGTCATTGACATAAAGTTAGTAATGAAAACCAGAAGGTAAAGAAGTTTCCCTGAAAAAAGAAAATGTGATTAAGAAAAGAGGGCCTATGATGGTGCCCCAGGTATTCTAACACAAAAGTAGGTGGAGAAGCCAGCAAAGTGCATAAGGTATGAACAGTGAAGAAACAGGAAACTTTGGGGTGTGTGGAGTCTGAGAGCTCTTAAGGTTAAATCACTCTGACAGTCTTCCTGGAATAAGTGGTGTTTTAGCCCAGCCTTGGAGCTGGGTAAAATTTAGACCAATAGAGAGTTGTTCGGGGTACCCTAGATGTTTGAGCCAAGACTTGCAATGAGATCAAAGTGATAAGGGCCTGAGGAGACAGTGGGAAGAGGAAGAGGTGGTGATAACACTAGGACTCCGCCATGTGTTGGGACCACAAGGCAGCATCAAAGCCTTGGGCTGTGTGAAAGCAGGAGGAAGCCGAAGCTGCCCATGTCTTCCACAGACCAGGCTCACCTGGGCTCCAAACACATTAAGTATCTGGGAACTTGGGATATTCCTTCCTCCCTCCTCTGACACCAACAACAAAGATCATCAAGAGGGCTCTCCGGGGCCGGGGTCCCTTTTTACCCATTGGCAGTCCTGGATCAAACCCCTTTTTTGTTGTTGTTGTTTGGTTTTGGGGGTGTTTTGTTTTGTTTTGTTTTTACTGCTGTCTACTTTCTGGAAGGGATGCCTTAGGGAGCCTTTAACCCAAGAATTCAGGAAATTAGCTCCACTTTAAGCTCTGCTCTCTTCAGCCAACTTTCTGTAAACCCCTGTTTGCTCCAAATTAAGGTGATTTCTTAATTAAGGTCATCTTCCAGTCTCTGTAAGTGAAGGTGCCTTGTTTACCAACTTTTCTCCTCATCTGCTTCTAAAAACTTGGTTGACTGTCTCAGTTTTCTTTAGATTCATTTTCTCTTTGTAGAAAACTTACATTATAACCAGACAAAGAATCTGGGTTCCAGACTGGGCAAATCAGTTGTCATCTTCAGTGTTTCCTAATACCTGTCAAATGGAAAAATGCTTCTCACCTTGAAGCTGAAGGCAAGAAAAAGTCTAGAGCAGGGCTGGAGCTCCCACTTCCCAGAAGAGGAGCTTGTTAACAGCTGGGAAATCCTGCCAGGCAGGAACATAGAAGAGGATGCCTTGATCTGCAGGAAAAGATCCCTGGAATAAAAGAGAGAATGGATTGGTTGATTTCCATAGGACCATCTTCAACCTCAGTATAAAGGAAGTCCCCACAAGTGTGTACGTGGAAATACACATACAAGATGCCCCATTTCAAACTTGATCATATTCACAAATCATGAACTTGTGTATACAAAACACTTAACTGGTGCTATTAAATGGTCTCCAAGCATTCCCCCTTGGTAATGTCTCTACAGTGACATATGTGTGCACACAGTTGTATAGTATTCACTTTCCACCTGCCCTCCATAAAAGAGGGCTCTGAGTTTCCTAATAACTAATACCTACAATGTACATAACGCTGCCTAGAGCCTCTCGCCCTCATTGCCACCTCATTTGGCTTGGGCTGGTGAGCTGACTCCACGTGTTGGGGACATCCTGCTCTCAGCTTTGCCTCTTTGTCCTGCCCCTTGGCTTTAGCTATTCAGTCATAACCATTTGCACATGTTAATGTCTTATTTGTGTCTGCTCTTAGATCTTTTAAATATGTATGTGTGTCCTAGATACTGGTCCTTGGCAGAAACCACCTCTCTCCAATTAGGCCAGGAGGCCTGGTCCTCCCCAAAGGACAGATTGCCTTTCCCAAGATGTATGTCGCCTGGTGATGATGTGCCTGTCAACCCACTTAAGCTGGAGGTTGCTGGAAGGCTGGGGCCTTCATTTTCATTTACTAGGGTCCTCTGGCCCAGTTCAGGACTGAGTGCACAGGGCATGCTCTGTAGACAGCATGAGACTAAGGATAGCAGCATCCTGGGCAACCTTCTTCCTAAGTATTGGTGTCCTGGTCAGTCTCTTTTTGGCCAGTGTATACAGGACAGTTTTTACAAAGACTCAAATTTTATTATGCCCTCTAACTAGGTCTGTGGGCACAAGGCTTCATGACACTCTGTCTGCAGAGTCAGCTTCAGAGGATCAGGAAACCCCTGTGCATCCTCCCAAACCTTGGCCAAGTGTATCTTGTGTCCTGTTCTCTCTGCCATCAATGGGAATGAGATATAGGGGACCAATCTCCTTTAGAAGATGACATGTCCTCTCTTACATTATTCTCTTTAACAGGTCAGTGTCTGATTCTGCAGTCTCTTTGAGGAAGGGGATAAATATGAGAGCTCTAGAGGCCTACACTTGGTGATGGTATAGGGAAAATAGCCTCCAAGGGAGGGAGGTTGAGTAGCACATGAGAGACCCAAACTCAACTTTCACATTATGCCTTTATTATTCAGGTGTCTGGAGACACAGAGCCCATGAAGAAGAGGGAATGAGGAGAGAGAAGAGAAGGAAAGAGGGCAGTAGATAAGAGAGAGGTGGAAGAAGAGAAGAAGAGGAGGGAAGTGAAGGAAAGAAAGGGGGAGATGAGGGGAAGGGGGAAGAGCAGAGGAGAAAAGATGATTAATTACCCCACATAATTATGGAAACCAAGAAGTCCCACAATATGCCATGTGCAAGGTGCAGAAGAGGAGAATCCAATAGAATAATTCTGAGGCCAAAGGAGGAGAAACTGGGCTCCACTGGTGTAGGCCAGTCCTGCGCTAGCCAGTGTGTAAAGAAAGACAACTGTCTTTACCAGAATCCAAAGACCTGAGAACCTAGAGTCCTGATGCCCAAGAGCTATAGATTAGACACAGAGAAAAGCAACCTCCCTGTGACTTTTTGGTCTCTCTGGCCCTCAACCAGTTGGGTAATCACCACCCAAAATGATAATGGAAAATCTTTACTCAGTCTGCTGATTCAAATGTCTTTCAAGAACAACATCATCAATATACCTAGAAACAATATTTTATCAACCATTTAGGTATTTCTTAGCCTAGGCAAGTTGACACTTAAAATTTCCTAGCTACCCTAATTGTTGCATTTTTCTTATTATTTCTCCCCATGTACTGACCATCTTTTACCACCCAATGTGTAATAAAGAGTAAGTAGAAGCTGCAAGATTGTATTAGAGGTGAGCAAGAGCACCTGATGTTTCAAGAAGCTGCTCACACTCTTGGACAGACTGCTAAGAAGAAACACAAAAAAGAGTGACCCTTGCTGATTCCTCCAGCCAGAGCATCAGCATGCTCTTCTGACTCTCCTGCATCACTCCTACAACTTCTTTCATAAACAATACATTGGAATTTGTTTTTGACCACTAGCACCTCTGCTGATTGACACGCAACTTGAAGAAGAAGCTGATTCTTCTTCTCTTTCAAATTCCAGGCACTTATTATAAAACCCAGAATGGTGAGGCCCAATAATAAGTACTATGGGCACAGGGGAACTGTCATAGTTTGAGATTCCTGGAAGGCAGACTGTAGCAGACAAGGATTTATCGTACAATGTCCTTGGGGTCCACACAATCCTCTTTGGGGGGATTAGACAAGTAGGAATAGACAGAGAAAAGAGTTGCATTGTGATTCAGCCACTCCAGGGATCTCTGCAGCTGAGAAGACCCCTCAAAGCTATCCTGTTTTTATATTCTACCATCTACCAGTCTCTGCCTGACGTCTTCTCCAATATACCAGCACTCCACACAGTGGGAGGAAAGAGTACTTTAGAGCTGGATGGGGAGTCTGGAGCAACATGGCACCTGCCCCAGAAACCCTGGAGTATTGCCACTTTGGAAATGGAAATAAGTGTACTAGAAGAAGATCCAGAGGACCTAAGTCAGGAACCTTGAAGTACAGTACACACGTTTTCTGATCTTAGACAACTCATCAAACTTCTCTGGCCACTAGTTTCTTTACTTATGGAATCAGAGTGTAAATTACATCAGTGTTTATGATGGCTGGCTGCATATTTAAGTCTCCTGAAAAAAATTTCATAATTATCCAACCTGGATTCTCCCCTTACACCAACTGAATTTTAAAGGACAAAACTCCAGTCATCACTGTTTTGCAAAATATTCTGTTGATTTCAATAAGCACCTTAAATGAAGAGCCAGTAGGTAATACATCGTTTTTAGGTCCATTTTTTCATTGATTTCTAATGCTTAAGTACTAGATTTCTTGTACTTGTCCTCTGTAGCCAAGGGCCAGCCCCCTTCAGGTATAGAAAGACCAAAGCTATTTTTTGGTTGTAAAAACTGTTTACCTCTTGTTCAAAATTCGTATGATGAAGTCCCAATACATGTACCTCAAAATGTGACCATATTTAAAGATAGGACCTTGGCTGGGGATTTAGTTCAGTGGTGTCACTGCCCTGCCTCACAGGCACAAGGTCCTGAGTTAGCCCTGTGGTACCAAAGCATAATGAGAGAGAGAGAGAGAACCTTGAAAGAAGTAACAATTAAAATGAGGCCATTAGGGTGGGCTCTAATCCAGTCTTACTCTCATCCTTATAAGATATTAGGACACAGATATGTGTAGAAGGAAGACTCCTTGTAAGGACACAGAGAACAGAGCCATCTACAAACCAAGTACAGAGGTCTCAGAATAAACTAACCCTTACCTTGATCTTGAATTTCCTGCCTTCAGACTTGTGAGAAAATAAATTTCTGTTATTTAAGCTACCTAAACTATGGTATTTGTTATGGCAACCTTAGCAGGCTGGTAGTATGTTTCCCAACCCCAAATCCTCCTGCCTTATTTCGATTTTTCTTTCTGATTTTAGTTCTTCATTTCCTCCAGAGTAGAGAATCCATGGGCATTTTCAAAGTCTTCCTCTCCTTTTCATAGGCTTGACTGCTGGTATCACAGGATAGAGCTTAGAAAACTTGCGTTCTTGTGAAAAATTAATGAGCACAACTGTGTGGAACTGCTCTTCCTACCCTTATTTTCAAGCCCATCAGTGAAGATAGAGTTGATCTCAGCTCTTCCAAAATAGCAAGGCTCTTGGGCTCATTCTTAGTAATATTAGGAGTGATTTATAAAAGAAAGAGGTAAATTATAAGACATCTTTTTTATGTGGCATGGTGGTGTTATAAAATAGTTAAGGAAAGCCAGCCTCCCCAGAATAATCTAGTCTACCAGTGTGCAGCCAGTGCCTGAATTCCAACCATCCAGGACAGTCTATTTAGTCAAGGCCTCTGTTAGAATATCAATGCCAATGTGATGAGAAAACAAAGGCATTATATGAAGATTATATTTATGGTCACTTTATTGTTTAAATTGTGTCCTATGAACTTATTTGGCCAATAGTTCAGAGAGAATCAAAATATTAGCCATTACAAAGGAAAAAGATAGATAGCCTTGTAGAAGTCGTGCTGTCTACATAGGTTGCCTCCTTGACAATATTGGCCACTATTTCCTTTCATATTTTGCCAAAGCTCACCCCCCCAACAAGTAAATAGGGACTTAAGTCTGAATTTACACTGAATATTGCTAAGTTGCTTTAGGTGTACTCGAGGGAAGGCTATCTTATTCCATTTTCATTTACTGTCACCAAGTAACATCAACTGGGTAATTTACAGAGAAAATAAATTTTCTCATGAGTTTAGAGACTGGGAAATACAACATCTGGTGAGGGCATCATAACATGGCAGAAATGCCAGAAAACACACAAGAGGGTGGGGGAGGAAGAGAGGGAGAGAGGTGACATTGGCCATAGTCATGCGGTCATGCATGCTTTCTACAAGAGTTCATTCTGAGGTAATTAACCATCTCCCACAACAACACCCTTAATCCATTCCTGAGGGCAGTGCTCTCCGGATCTGAGTCCTAAAGGTCCCACCTCTCAATACTGTGCAATGTCAATTAAACTTCAACATGGGTTTTGGAGGCGACATTCAGACCATAGCTGAAGCCGACTGATTAGTAGAAATCAAGTGTCATACAAATAAACTTAATGAATGAAAAAAAATCAAAAGAGGAAAAGAATTTCTGGTCAATTTTCCACTCTAAGTAAATCTTGGTTTCTGATCCTTCTTTCAATGACCTCAATGCCCAGTGGGTGAAATGCTGCATCTCCTGGGCAGAATTTCCTTGAGAATGGAGTTTCCTGGCCCACTGCTGTGCACTAACAGGAACAAAATTTGAAAAATAAAAACGTTCCAAACAGGCAATACAATTACTTTAAGTTCTTTTCTGCAGGAAAAGAAAACATCACCCTGCTATAATTTTCTCTTCACTTCCTTATTCTTTTCTCCTCTTCCACCCACTGTTTAATGAGCCCCAGCATTTTTCTCCAGAGAACTTTTCCCCAGAATATAACACAGCTTTGGAAATAAATACTGGCTCCTGTTATATGACCTGAAAAAATAGGGTGGACTTAAAAGAAATGTACTCACCAGAAGAGAACAGAGATAATCTGTACATAGGTTAAGGATGGATGGTTTCTACTCTTTTCCATTCCCTTATTCAAGTGGTTCCCACTTTAAGAAATCATTCTGAGGCCAATGTTCAGCTTTGCCTTCATATTTGGCAAGCACAGAGGAGCCTAGAGAGGGAGTATTTCCAATATTCTGCACCCAGTACTGTTAGCTTTAGAGTGTAAACCAGCTCATTAGCCCAAGAAACCCTCTTGCCTGACTGTATCCACTTCCTTCTTTCCTAGTTTCAGTGTCCTGTCTGGTTTCAGTGGATCCCTGTCTCTATCATTAGCTGCCAGAAAATGGTTGGTCCTTCTCTAAACCCCAGCTGCCACCCACAGAGACAGCCCTCCTGTTGACCAGCCCAAGTGTGCTAAGTTTGCCTCAACCAGCTGATTAGCAAGTCTGTCAGCTTCAACCTGCCAACCCATAGGGCCCCACTCTGCAGAGAAACTGTAGAGCGAAGTCATTAATAGCATGAAATCTCCAGTCAACTAGCCTAAGGTACAGTCCTGGTACCATTTGCTAGCTGGCTTATCTGGTAATTAATGACTTCTCTCTGACTCTACTTGCTCATCTGTAAAAGGAAGATGAATATTACTTATAACATGGGTTGGGTATAGGAAGGAAAGGAGTCAATCCATGGAGAGTGCTGAGGATGGTGTAGGGTATACAGATGCATTCGGGGACTGTTTACTTCCTTACTAGAGATTCTTCACCTGGGACAGTTTACCCAGGCCTTTCTGATCAGCCACGCGTATTTTTGTCTACTGGATTGAACTCTCCCTAATATCTGTCCTAAGCAACTGGGTCGATCTAACTCCAGGACCTACTCTCTCCCAGGGCCCAGTTACAGCCCTACCTATGATACTACAAATTAAGCCTCAGAGAACACAAAACATCTCAGCCTAAAATTATTTATTGTGCACTTACTATGATGGTACAAGCATTGTACTCATGTGTATGTATATAATTATGCAATGAATTGATTATATTATCCTTATATGGATTCTGGACATATACTTTCATATAGTATCTTTAAAATTATAATAGAAATTAATCATGAAAAAATCTTACTCCTTTCTGAAATATAACTACTGCATAGGGCCAGATTCTATTCCCCTACCCCAACCCCAGAACATTTATGTCTATAGTTTTCAGGGCCTAGTCCTCTGGGAAAGGGGAAGATTGGGTTACCTATCCCAGTATCCCACTGAAGACAGACATTGTCTGGGCTGTGGAGCAAATGAATCTTCAGGCAAAAAGGTCCTGGAACAGAGACCATTTGCTAATTTTCCTGTTCTTAGATATAATGTTCTGCTGCCACCAGGAGATTGTGTCTACAGTGGCTACAAGGGCATGCAGAACCTGGTTGTAAAATTACAAAACTAGTCAAGTCAGTAATCCCTGTCACTCTTACTCATCTCATCAGAGTTTCAAGCACTTCTAGTGTTAGTATTACAATAAGTTTACTTGTGTTCATCCTTTTTCTCATCCTTCCTATCAGGAATAAAAGGTATTCCAACAAGCACACTCTCTGTGTGGGGACGGCTGGGGCCTTCAGCCAGCACCAGCTGAAGACTGCTGGGCTCCCACTGTGGGGAGGAAGACCGGAGCAGGCCTTCAGCACACTCACAGGCAAGCTGGGCTGTGCACTCAGCACCTGGGAGAAAACTGCAGTGTGCATGGAGGTAAGAGGCCCCAGGGCTGCACATGCAGTCAACAGATCTTACAACACTGCCTCCTTAGTGCATTAATCATGGTTCCCATAAGGTGTTCGGGAGCCCTGAGGCAGGTTGTGGGGGAGCTCTAGAGAACTTCCCAGAAAAAAACAAATGTGTAAATTATATTCAAAAAGGGTCCCAAAGAGGGCAATGTTTAAGCCAAATGATATAATGTTAAGTCAAGCAAGAAAAGTACTTCAGGCAGGTTTTGAGACAGCCCAGCTGGAATAATGGGGAGGGACACAGTGAGCAGGAAACCTTGCTGGCGGCCCTGAGCCTTGCCACCAGGAGGCTGAACACAGGATATTTAAGATGGCCCTGAGAACAGGTTATATACACGGGATGGGAAATCAGAGCCCTGGACACTGGGGCTTTAAGGAAGCTGGTCTCTGGGGCCTCAACTTCCTGAATTTTTCTGGTTGGCCACTGCCAAAAGCTCCCTTTGTAACCCAGGATGCCTAATGGTCTATGTATCCTTTCTGCCCCAAGTCTCTCCTCAGCCAGGGGCTGCCATCAGGAGAAAAACTCCTTGCCTGAGTCACTGCAGTGCATTTTCAGGAAGCAGCAGAGTGGTCCAAGGACTGAGACTTCAGAGCTTGTCTGCTCCTCTCCATCTTTTAACATTGCATTAAAATACATCTATCCCCAGGAAGCCTGTTTATGCAGCATCAGCATCAAAAAACCATTTTCCCCGCTTCCCTGATGCTTTTCCTCAAACACATAGTAACTCACAAGAACAAGCTGAAACTCTTCCTTCTGTGTTCTGCAATCTTTGTGTCTTCAAGGCATCTGCATCATGGGCACTAACAGCAGTACAAGGTCCCTTCCAGGTGACCTAAGCCACTACACACACACATACACATACACACCATAGACACTCCCAATGGTCTCTTAATTAGATCCTCCCTCTCTTTTCTTTCTCTCTCCCTGTCCTCCTTGCTCTTTTGCAATACCCCTCACTTGACTGTCACCCTCACCAGTGTACTGCACATACCCATTTCTTCGTGAGCCTCCAGTCACAGACTGCCCAAGGCCTGCAAGCTGCATGTAGAGGCCGGTGTGTAGATGCTCCATGTGTATCAGCTGCTTCTTTCACTGCATGTAGAGGGCGGTGTGTAGATGCTCCATGTGTATCAGCTGCTTCTTTTCTTCAGCCACTTCTCAAAGAGGTCTTCTTCCTGCACAAGCCCAATCCAGCCTCACCATCCCAGCCCTCTAAAGCCTTGCAGACATAATTTAGACATTTTTTTCCTTTTGCAAGGTAGCTCATTGTGCCTATTTCTCCTGCAGCGTATGTTCCTAGCACCTAGCACAGGTCAGCACATGTATAATAGGAGCTCATTAAATATTTGTGGGATGGATGCAGGAACAAACAAGTGAAAGAAGAAAGGAAAGAAGGAAGGAGGGAGGGAGGGAGGAAGGGAGGAGAGGAAGGAAGGAAGGAAGGAATCTTCTATGGCAAGGAGGCCCCAAGAGATCAGGCACAGTATTTCACTGTAGTCTTGACCTGCATCCATCCCATTCCTTACATAATTCTGCATATAGTGATGCTCATGTTAGCTGATGGCATTTGCAAAAGGCATTTGGGTATTTTTCTTTTGAGGGATAGCTGCATTTTCTCCTCTCCACCTCTTGAAATCTTACTTATCCCAGTCTAAGTTTATTCCCCTCACTGAGAGATGACAGCTTTCCCTTCTCACACATTCCCTGCCCTCCTGTCTGAGATTCTTTGCATAATACTCTGGCATGCTGATTATTAAAGTGCTGGGTATTTAGAGCTGTTTGCACAGTGCTCCAGCACAGTCTTGACCACCTCACCTGAGCTCCAGGAAAGAGGGTGTGCTAGGATCATCATGAACTCTGGGAGTTCTGGTGAGTATTATGTGAATCACAGCTGCAATTCACTTCACAGAAGCTCCTTCGAGAATACAACTGAAATCTGAGCATCGTGGCCATCGGTCCTCACAGCCACATGCCCTCCATCAGCAAAGAGCTCAGTGAGACTCCAAGAGGACTGAAAAAGTTACTATTGCACAGCTGGGCTCCTCTGAAGCCAGAACTCTGGGACCAGAAGCCACATGAAATATGTTTTCTAAGTCAAACAAAACTACTGAGTCTTTAGAAGTGCTGTCTGTTGTACAGACAAGCAGAAACCCAAATTCGTAGTTACACTCAAGGCTTCGTGTGCCAGTAGAGCCTATGGCTATATTTTCCCCATCCCCCATCTGTTCCCCAGATGGCCCTGCCTGCCCTTTTTCCTCCTAGTCTTTATTCTGGGGACAGAACAGGCCCTCTAAGGGTATGTGCTCTTCCTGTTTTCTCCCTAGCAATTCCTGACTCACTATCCACCTTTCCAAACCCCTGATGTTTCTCTTGATTTCCCAAGTAGAGTTTGTCTCTCTGTGCCTTGTTTCAAAACTATACTCTATGACATATTTTCCCATATAATAAATAATTCATACAAGTTGGGCAGTAAATGGAATCTAATTGTAGCAAAGGAGACTTCTACTTCAAGCAATCCTGTAGGGAATTGATGAAGAAACCACCTCATTTCTGACACTGCAACACCGGGGCTGGTAAAGTTGGACTCTCACCACAGAGCATAAGAACTTGTACTCCACCACTGAATCAACAGGAGAATTTAGCCCTGTAAACCAGCACTCACCACTAAGTTAGCTGGTCCCCCACACTCCCACTTTACAGCATGGGACACTCAGCTGAAATGATCTTATCAAAGGAAACTTGATCAACACAACTGACAGCCTACACGTCAGGTCCGATACAGGACAGAGGACATTCCAGGTAAAGAGCAGCTAGAACAATGGTCCAGAGGGGGAAATGGAGTTCCCGCAAGGGGGAAAAATCAGCTGATTTGGGGAAAAGATTTATTAGTAAAAAGAAGATTGAGAGGGGGTTTTTTTCTCCCTTTTGCCTTGTTAAAAATAATTAAATAGAGTTTACTGACCTCCTACAAAAAAAGCCAGTCTTTCCCATGAGGGAGTTAAGATCTATTAGTAGGGAGAAAATAACATTTCTATTACAGGCCTAAACATGAAACTACCACTGGAGAAAGGGTTTGGAGGAGACAGTTCAAGGGAGATCAGAAATGCCACCATTTGGAAGGTCTTGGAGTCACAATCATAATAGAAGCACTTCCTCAGGACTCCAAAATGCAGCTCCAGGGAACAGCTCTTCTGGCTTTGGTGCCCAGAGCCCAACATGCAGAGGAAGAGGCAGGGAACTAGTTTGGAGTAAGATATGCCTATAGTCACTGCTTCACGTTCCACAGGTAGGGCCTCATTCTTCCTGTCCACAATTTCTAATAAATGCTAGGGTGCCTGGAGCCATCTCTCTGCATTGCTAAGAGTGTGGCTCATGGCTCCTCAGGGAGCGATGGAACAGTGGAGCCAGGCTTCCAACCTATGTGGGGTGGGGGTGCTGTAGATACACAGGGAAAGACCAGAGAGAGCAGTTCCTCTCAGCTGCCCATCTCTGCCCTTCAGCTTTGTTGGCTCCTTTCTTGTGTCACCCCTCTGAGGATTTCCTAGACAGGGCACAGTAGAAGTAGGTAATGAAAAAATGAAGAGCTTGTGCTTACAGGTTCTGACACATGCCTTTTGTGAAGTGAGAGGAAAGGCCTGGACCTCTGTCCCACTCAGTAAGGAGCAGGACCTGTCTGGATTTAATGCCCACCAAGACCCTCCCATCCTAAAGAAGAAGGGCACCCACAGCTGATACATGGGGCTAGGCAGTAGTGCTGAGACTGTGGGGCTCTGTCTTTTTTTTGGAAGTCTGCAGCCCCTTTGAGTAGCTTTGTCCCCTACCTAAGAGACCTTCTGTACCTGACCCAGACAGTATGCAAGCTGTAGGGACCTCCAGTAGACGTGGGCACATTGGACATGCACAGACCTATGGAACTCCACTGATGGATGACAGTGTAGGTGGCTGCTGTGCATTGACCTTTGGGGCCTTGGGTGGAAGACTGCATTGCTCTCACTTTCTCATCCAGAAGATGGATGTCAGAATGAAGAACTTTCCAAATAGTTTGGATGACTCAGATCATGCATGTGAAGTTTTTAGCTCAATAACTAGTATAGTAAGTGGGCTATTACTTTACATCTTTTACCAAATCAAAGCTCATGTACTGTTAAAAGATAGAATGTTGAAAAATGTATGCGTGATGCTATAGAGACCACTTATAAGTAGAACACGAAAGCAAAATTATTCAGAAATAAGGTGATGAAAATGGAGTGAATCAAAAGTAACCACATGTACATGACAAAAAGCAAACGATGAATGGAAAAAGTATTTTTGACAGTTAAGCTGAACTGTCAACCTGATTGGCATGAGCTGTCCGGTGGATTAGTAAAGCACACTGCTTGGTGTCCAGGTAGGTCACAGGAGTGCGAGCTTGAGGACTGCATCTGGGTCCTAGCCCCTTCCTCTCTGGCACTCTGTTCCTCTTCCCAGACACCAGGAGGTGAGCAGCATTCTTCTGCATAGTGTTCCTGACTCAGAGACAGCTGACGATGGACCAAATCTTCCAAATCTGTGAGCCAAATGAGCCATTTACTCCTTGAAATTGTGCTTGTTACATATTTGGTTTCTGCAACCAGAAAGCTAACTACTACAGTTATTGTCCCCAAATACCGAAAGTACTCTTACCTACTTTTTAGAACTCCACAAAGTAACAGAAAAAGAAAGATGACTCAACAAAACAACAGATAATAAATACAGTTAATCACCAAGGAGAAGATACAAATGCTCACTACATGCTAAGGCTTTACTGAGAATAGGAAAATTCAAATTAAAAGTCACTAAAATCTGTGTTATTTTACACCACTGAGATTGGCAAAATTAGAGTTTGTTAATATGAAAGGATGATAAGGTTGTAGGAAAATACGATCTGTACACAACTGATGGACCTGTAAATTCGTACAACCACCTGATAAAATGGGCAAAGTGATAAACCTTAAGAAACCTATGAGAGGCATTTATCCAGATGCTGAGACTTGTAAAAGGGTAAGTATGGCAACATTATCTGTGGGCAGGGGAAAATTTAAACAGTGGTTAATTAGATGTGGTGTCTGCATAATATGAAATAGTACGAAGTCATAAAATCAGTGCAGTACATCTCCCTGTCATGAAATAAAATAACCTCTAGGAAAAATGTCAAGTGAAAAAGCTACATATGTATGAAACCATTTATACCTGATAGATGATAGATAGATAAATACTGTATCATTTTCCTATAAATACATACATGTATATTCCTTTTAGAAATTGTAAAAGCTGCATACCAAACTGAAAACTGATAAATGCTAACCAGAGGTTGTAAATTGAGTAGTCAAAATGGTATTTAGTTTTGTTTTAATTTTTAGCAGGAGAATGTATTCATAAATTCCTTATGTAATTAAAATTAATTTTTAATTGAACAAGTAAAATATAATAAGACCTATGCTTCATCATAAACTTCAAATTCTGATTAAAGGGTGTGTAATGCTGATTGCTTGTGTTAACTGAGAGATTATCAAATGCCAGACAAGCCCCATTCTAAGTGGTTTCTATATTTATTCCTTGTATGTTTATGTTTCTATATTTTCTGTGTTTTCTCTTTTATTCATAGGACAACACTGTGAGGAGGGACTGATCTCATCCCTCTGGTAGAATGAGGACGCTGAGGCAACAGGGAGACAGGGAGATAAAGTGGTTGTCGAAGGTCACCACCCCCAGGCGAGTACAGAACTGCAAATGTATCACAGTGGTTGGAGGAGCCTGCTCCGCACCTCCCTCTTACTGCTGGGACCAGGGAAGGGCAGCCAGGCTTAGTGATTTGCTCTCCCCCAAAGAGACCAGCCTCCCACTCTGGGAGGATGGCGAGCTGAGGGGTCCAAGGAAGAAGGCAGCAAAGGTGGGAAGATTGGAAAGCTAATACAAGTGGGACAGAGAGCAAAAGACAGCCCAGAAGGCCTGAGTCAAACATCTATGGCAGCAAAGATATGCTGAGCAGGGACGTTTCCCAACAGCATGGCTTCTGCTGGCTCCAAGAAACCAGACTTTCACCTGCAGATCTGACTGCAGTAGAGAGAACACCATATTTAATCCTTCCAAATAGGACATGAATTATTCAAAGAAATTTAAAGAGAAGTAGAAGAAAACTACTCTTCTAGTAAATGTAACTCTTATGGACTCTAATATCTGGTGATTAAAAAGAACCAAAATGAGGCATTTGGCAGAGGGCAAGAGCAGTAAGTGAAAGCTTCAATTGAGACAATTTCCAGTCCTGACTGGTGCCTTAGGTTGCTAAGTGCCAGGTACATCTTGATGGCTGCCCACCTTTCGGCCCGAGGTGGATCCCAGATGAAGTTTGCCAATGACGATATCTCAGGAGCAAACCTTTGCATGAGGGCACAGAAGGAAGAAGCACACATGAATTAAATGACATAACAACTCACTGTCAACCTCAAATGTGCTCCACGCTCAAAGCTCCTGTAATTGGAAATTCCCCAAACACACCCCACCAAGTTGAGGGCACTGATGCAAGTGCCATGAAGGGGACCTAGACAAGACACAAGATAAAGGGATTGCCCTCAGCCAGTCCTTAGGAAGCTTTTGAAAGGGTGATTCAAAAAGTTTCTACGTCAGAATGCTAGTGGTAGCACTTACTAGTGCCTGTTAAGTGTTGTGTACTTTGCATATATTACCTAATTTAATCTTCAGTGTACTGTCTAAGAAAGCTATCTATATTAGTTTCATCTCACAGATGAAGAAACTGAGGCACAGAGAGCTAAGGTAACTTGGCCAAGCTTCTGCAACTAATTTACAGGTGTCACAGGTGGGATGGGAGCCAGGAAATCTGATGCTGCACCTCTTCTGTTTCTTCTAATTTCATAAAATAGGATTAAAAATAGAAACTCTAGGGATAAGTCCAGGAATTCTGTATTTAAGAAGCTGCTCAGGTGATTCTTACTAACCCAGAGTGAGTACCTCAGAATGTTGAGCGCTTCAGATAAACTAGTGGCCTCTTTGTCCTCTGTTTCCTAGCTCATCTCACTCAGTAGACTTTGTGTTCCTCAGAAGAGCAATGTTTTTTCTTCTTAATAACTCCCCCACCAGCACAGTTCCAGGCATGAAACTTGGTCAACACTTACTAGCCCAAGGAGAACACTCTGGACCCAGAGTCTGGAAGCCAGTGGTTGTACTCCAACTGTGTCATTAAATTAACATGGGCAGGTGTCTGCTGATGATTTAGTCTCACTTTTCTCATCTGCTCAGTGGAAATTTCAAAAAGGGAATTTAAAAATAATATTATAGTAGAAACTATCTTTTATTAGGTTCTTCTTCTGTATTGAATATTACTGTTAGGATCTTTAGCATATCTAGATTCTGATCCTCAAGACTCTTTAAGGTAAATACTATTATTCCCATGTCATAGAATTTCAGAGAAATTAGGTTGCTCTGCTAAGTCTGCAGAGTTGGCTAGCAGTGATGGAACAGGCCTTCTTACCCAGGTACCTTTGAGTCCACATCACTTGCTTTTTTTCTCTGCCTCTTCTCAGTGTGATCAGCCTTTTTCTACCTCGTGGATATAGTGAGAGTCAAATGAGCTTGCGGATCTATCAGTCAGGATAGACTGGGCTATGCTGTGATTAAAAACAGCTCCAAATCTCAGTGGATTAAAACAGCAACCATTTAGTTTTTGCTCTCACCACATATCCCTCCAGAGTCAGTAAGGCATTTCCGTGAAGCATAATCACTCAGGGACCCAGATGAGCAGCCACCACCCTCAGAGTGGCCCAAGAGAAGCAGGGCAAAAACCACACAGGCAAGGTGTAAGCTTCTGTTTCATTAGATTCAAAAAAAGTTTTGGCTAAGCCAAGAGTCCATGGGGTAAGAATGCATTCCAGGGCAAAGAGGAAGCAATAAAAAAGACATGGATGTAAAGAATGCTTTCCAAGATGCTCAAGTGAAACAGCACGCAGAATGTACCCCCTGTGGAGGCATGGTGGTGAGCCCATGCTCCAAGCTGAGCATCCACATGCTGCAAATCCATGAGTATCTCCTCTGTTATCAGGAATCTAATTATTACTCTGCTTTTTGCTCAATTATTAAAGACAAGGCAGTGAAGAGCCATAGATGAGAGAGAAAGTCTGTTTGCAGCAATGACAAACCATATTTCATATGCATAAAGGGGAGAAATAAAAGAGCATTGCTTTTACTCTTATAATTGCAATTTCCTGCTCGTTTCCTTTTCAAATTAGTGGATGTAATTGTTTGGTAATAAAATATCAGCATAATATATTAGAAGCAGAGAACAGACAGGCTTAAGGGACAGTTGCCAAGAACAGGAGGGAGAGAGAAGATTGAACAGAATCAGTGTGTACAGACCTTGTGGGTCTGTGGAAAGTGTACATTAGGCTCTTTCCTGGCTCTCTCCCTGCCCTTCTTTCTTGACTTTTAACTAAAGAAAATAAAAGGTTCCCACAAATCAGTATTTTCAGAATTGCTTAAAATTCATACCAGTGGCAAGTTCAGAGCAGCAAAAGCAAGAAAAAAAACAAAAAGGAGAGAATTTGATTGTGACAGAATGTGGCACAGAACAATAGTTTTGGCGTCACTCTTGGGTTTAATACCAGGTTCACACCGATAAGCCATGCCACCTTTAGAAGATCATTGACCTTCCTGAGTCTCCATTTATCCATTTGTAAAAGAAGAATAACAAATACTCTTGTCTCAAGCGGCGGTGTTCCATATTATTAGTAAATTTAAATGTTTGTATTATTAGAAAATTAAAATGAAGGTTTAAACCTTGTGTACGAGTTCATCTTTGGCAAAAATGTCAAAACCAGGAAAGATTTTCTTTGTTGTCTTCAATTCTACCATCAGCATCCCCTTCTTCCAGGCATTCTTTCCTAGCTGCTCCATTTCTTCAAGACCTCGCCCACCACCCATTGTTGCTTTCAGGTCAACATTCACTACTTTTTGCCACGGCATTAATGATAACCAAGGTGTGACCTAATAAAGAAATCCTGAAGGAGGACTCACAGAGGAATGAAAGGCCCCTGGACTGGGGACTCGCTGTCAGTTCTCACAACACTATGAAAGAAAGCAGCCACTGCCTTTAATGCCTGGCCTAATTGAGTAGTTGGACCCCATAGGTGAGCCCTAAATTGGGAGCAATGGGAGGTTAGAAATTAAAAGCTGATTCAGTCTGTAACCTCGGGAACCTCACAGACTGGTGGAGGGAGGAGAGGAACCAGCCTGGAGATTCTGTGCTTTGTAGCTCTGTGGCATGGGCACAGTGAGAAGTCACCTGGGGGTGTGAGTTCTGGACCTGGGGAATCCTTCACTCCAACATGGAGCCACTCCTAACACTCAAAAGAGCTCCCAAAATTTGATGTAATAAATCTCTTTCTTATACCAACAGTGATAATGCTAATGCTCCATGGAAAGCATCCTCTATTTACCCTGTGAGTTCATTGGCTGATTCAAAAGGGAGGGAAGAGCATGGGCACCCATGTGAGAAAAGTCATAGTGAGGGGAAGTCAAAGGCAGGATGCTGAGGGAAAACTTTCTGGTTGAGCCTTGAAAGTGCTCCTTGAGGAGGTATGCTGCAGCAGGAAAAGGCAGGTGGGGAGCAGAATGGAGAAAATGACACTCAGTTCCTGCTACAGAAGTGTAGTATGTATGTAATATGGAACTTTCTGGAAATAAAGAATGGAAGCTGCGGAAAGTTGGGCATTGTCTGCCACTCTGTCCCCAAAGTCACCCGAATCTTAATTGCCTCTCATAGAACCTTGATGGGAGTTTTCACGTGAAGACTACCATTTTCCTTCAGAGAGAAAGAGGCTTTGAAATAAATACCCCAAAGGGAAATATCTAACCAAGAACTGCAAAAGGGATAGGTAGAGAAAAAGCTCAGAAGACAAAGGCTTTTAGGAGACATTTCTGTCCTGTGAGAATCAGCCCCCAAAGGCTTGGCTTTGGCTTCCCTGACATAGCCTCCTGAGCCCCATCCCAGTTAGGATTAAAGCCAGAGGCACCTTTCAACAGCATGGCCCCAGAAGTTTCCTCTCAGACTCTCTTTCAGTGAAATCACAAATCTCTAGGGAAGATCAACTATGTTCCAGGAAATATACTGGGCATGAAAATGTAAGTATAACATTTTAAAAATCCTGAAAGTTCTGGACATCTCAGGTATAGGGAATGGTTATCCAGAGGTCCTATAATCAATATCCATGCATTTGGAGAACCCTGAGCCATGACTGAGCACAGTCGGGAAGCCAACACTTGATGTGGTAGTGAAGTCTAAGGTGAGATACATACTTAATCCCCTCTTTCTGTGAAGTTTTTCTAAACTCAGCAAAGGGAAGGCATCTTTTCTCTTTCTGACCTGTCACAGTTCCCTTTGTCCTCACACTCTACTACACTATCACACTATCTCTGGTAGTAAGTAGAAGTATAGGCTACATGCCTCTCATCTCTTGAGCTACCTGAAGACTTTACTGTCTCTCACAACTCCTAGAATAGAGACTTGAGTAATACAGTGTTCTGTTTGTGTGTGGGGGGGGTGTTACATATTGCATACATTAAAAGAACAAATGATCAATTGGGTATCTAAATGTTTCTGCAAAATAATCTTCTTGATCCAAATTTGCATCTTCCCCCATTTGTGAGAGGGCTTCTGAAACTGACCAAATACATATGTAAGCTAATAGGACAAGGTTCACGTGCATATGGTGCTTGATTTAAGTGCTGTATTTTATCATCCTCAGCTCCTCCCTGCAGGAGCTGCCTGGACACTGGGTGCATTTTCTCAGCCAGTCATTCCCAGCCAGGAGAATCCCCGAAGCTTGGCTCATCATCTCAGAGTGTTTGAATCTTGAATTTCAAGTAGGAAAGCAGTAGACTGAGATAAGACTAAAACTGAGGGCTTTGAACACACATGCTTATAACTCCATCACATTTACCTTTTCTACCACTCATCCAGACACTAGCCTAAACCAGTGTTAATTATCTATGTAACTGGAACTTGAGGATATTGGACAAGTAACGTCTCTCTTACTGTTTTAAACTATTTCCTCAGCTTATTTATCAGTCCTATAAACTGTAGGACATTTGAGAGGAAAGTATGTGTCACAAGATAGAATGGGATGCTTCTTGCTTTGCTTTTCAACCCTGCCCCTATATGCAGATTTTACAAAGGAAAAGAAACTAAGCAGGGTTTTGGGGGGAATCCCTCAGTTCAGCCAAGTATTTGTGGAGCATGAGAAAAACCTTATACACTCTCCATAGGCCTAATGACTATTCCCCAGTGGGCCTATTTGCAGAAATTTGAAATGTATTTCTACACTTCAAAGACAAAGGGGAACACTGTGTGTCTTCTGCCGGAGAAAGTGTATAGCTTCTGCCTAGAAATCTACCAAGTAGGGTCAGTGACCAACTGCTCACTATTGAGGGCTGCTTGAGGGTTGCTTCACCAGGATTGGCTTCACTCCTAGAATAAAGCAAGAAACATGTGAGTGTTTTTCATGGACCAGATGTGGGTCAAATGAAGAGAGCCTACCTGAAATCTTGGGTCCTACTCAAAGAAACTATCCTCAGCAAAAAGAAGCCAGAGTTATAACATTGGATATCCACAGTTAATATAGCATTCTTACTTGTACATTATTTTCAAAGGAACGCCCCTTGTAAACCTTCCTCAGATACCAAACCCTCCTTACCAATCCACTCAAGATTCACTTTATGAACAAGAAGCCTCAATGCACACAATCAAGGGATTTGTGCAATAAGTGACTATAACCCAATTTCCCTTAACACTCACGTGAAAGAAAAAGGTAAAGGACAGGAAAATGACCACAAGGAAAAAAAGGTCCAATGAACTTGGCAATTCGAAAGAGAAATGCAACCAGTTGGCCTAGAAGTTCAGAGAATCAGGGGATCTATAACTAATTGCAAATTGACCCTCAGTAGAAAAATTGTACAGGAGGTAATGTAGGAGTAGAGAGGAAGGAAGACAGAGATTTCTTTGGTACTTACCTGTATAGCATCGACTTCAAGTCGTCTTTAAGTGGAACTGACGGTATTACAAACACGATAAGCACTTCTAGACAAACTGGAATAGCAATCACTCCAGGAGCCAGGAAGCATTCACAATTTTGCTGTTGTCAACGCTTTCAGTGGCTTTAATTTTCAATGGTAAGCACAACTTCTATATAGTGTTGTCAAAACCGCAATGAAGTTATGTCATTGAATATTAAAGGCCCAGCCCGCAGAATGCCAACACACAGATTTGAATTTCATGCTCTCTCCTAAACATCAAGACAAATATGTCTAATTTCATAAAAACCTGGCCAGCCCCAGGGAGGCTGACAATCATATCTATTGTTACCCAAGTTTGCTGAAATAAAACCTGGCCCTGCTCAGTGTGTTAGGCTGAAAAGGAGGAGGAAGAAGGAAAGAGGTGGGGAAAGGATTGTAAGATAGGCAGTGAAAACTGGCTGACTTTATATACCTCTTGTCAAATATGCAAATTATTGGGATAGTTAATACCAGTGAGTCTCATCCAGCAGGTCTAGACCTATGTTTAATGAACATCTTTTGAAGATTATAAGGCTGCATTGTGGGATAGATACTAGAAAACTTGCAGGAGGTAGGAAATATAACCAGAACACATGGAAGTAAATTTTTAAGAGCCTTCCATCACACATCAAGGCATTTAGACCATCATGAAGGCAGCAGAAATCCCAGTAGGATTTTAAACATGAGTGGGGTCATACTTGTTCCCCAGAAAGATTACTTTGGCTACAAAGCAAAAATTGGATCAAGGCAGGTAAAGCTGGAACAAATAGAACAGTTAAGAATCAAATGCCTCCTGAGTTCTGAACTATGAAAGCTGTGGAGAAAACAAAAATGGGGCAGTTCTGAAAGGCAATCAGAAGATTAGGATGCTTCTCAATGGATAAATGAAATGGTGAGGAAGAAGGAATGATGTGGATGACAACTAGGTTTCTTTTTCAGACAACTGAATGGATAACAGTTCAGGTTTATGAGCACTAATTATGGCTACTCTGTATTCCAACATGAAGACACAGCAAGGTATGATGAGTTGCTCAACTAGGAAGTACTAGACCCAGAATGCAAAACTGCAAATTCAAGTCGGTTGCATCTAGAGCCCATTCTTCTAACTACTTTACCATGAAGCAGGGCTTACTCCCTGAAAGAGTAAGATAAGTCTGTGTTTCAGATATGAGTTAGAAAAGGAGCAGAGGAAGAATTTAGGGTAAAATAGATATGGAGAATGGTTAGAAATAACAAGAGAAAAGATATTTAGCAGACCACACAGAATGAAGGGTGTCAATGCTGTATGCTGTAGGACCAAAAACCAGAAATGCCCATTTGAGGGGCATCAGAGAATTCACCACCTGTATTTCTCTGAATTAGTAAGAATACTGCAAAGGCTTAGGTGAATGGGAAGTGATTGATGTAAAGTGAGACAATCTTCAGCATGAAAGGCTGTGAAGGAAGAGAGGAACTGCCCAGATGCTGAAGGTACAGAGTCTACAAGGCATTAAAGAAACTGCTTTGGGAGGGAGGAAAAGGACGTAAGGGTGGGGAGCTGAATGAGTCAGAGGTGGTAGCGGACAACAAATGTCTAAAGAAGAATGATGATGGTCTGGAATGAGCACCTTTAGGAATGACAGAGCATCATGAACATACAACATGGTTGCCAGGAAGTATTGAGTCCTTGGTTATGTTGTGGTTCCATCATTAGCATGGATGTGGCATCTACCACTCTTAGTACAGGTTTGTGGCATGGTCCACAGCTGAGGATTTACTGGATGTTTTATGTGAGGATATATGCTTAAAGAATAGAATGACAAGAAAATAGTGAACAGGTGTGTTGATCTAAGTGCATAAGTGAATGAATGGAGAAATGGGTGGCTAGATAGATGGATGAAAAGTCCCTGAGAGTGGTACCAGAGCAAATGTTCCAGTAAGACCATCATCAAGCAAGGAGCAAGGCAAAGCAGAAACCTATGGCCCTTGTTCTCACAGGAAATCCAAGCAAGAGCTAATTAAGAATTTTAAAGAAACTCTAAGTGCAGGCAGCTGTGCCTTGGGAAAATTAAACTCTGCAGCTACACACTAAATCCTAGCCCAGGGCAGCCCAGAGGACTAGAGCCCAGGGTCTTAAGGAGAGAAGCAGCATGGGCAGCCTCGTGCTGAGCTCAAGTTGGAAAGTCATTACTGCTGGAATCAGCACTGGTGTTTGTATCTTTAGTTCTCTTTTTCTCCTTCTCCACACATCTGCATTTCTTTCCTTCTAGATTCAGGTCAGATCTTGCCTCTTAACAAAACTTCTCATGTCCTGGTGCCAACTTCTCATCATATATAGAGCTTGAGCTGTGTCCCATTTGAGCCCTGGATCACATACATTAACCTGTATGATTTCTTGTCTGAGTCCAGCGTGGCATAACTGAAAGAACTATTATGGTTTAGAATTCAAAAGACTTGGTTTTAAATCCCAGCTTGAGAACTGTGGAGTGTAGCACTTGGTATCAAGCTTCTTATGTATATAGCAAAGGTTCTAATAACATTGTAAGGTTACAACGAGAATTGGAAATAATCTACATGTAGTTCCAATGTTTGACACATATTAGGTGCTCAATAAATAAGAATGTCCTCATCCATAGTATTATTTTGGTAGTGAGATACCTTAAATCTCCAGTCTGTGAACCTTGAAGGCAATGCACACACCTTTTCATTACACAAAATACACACACACACACACACACACACACACACACACACACACACACACATACACAGCACATCAAACCCATACTAGTGTTCTTTCACTGGTAAATGGCATTTATGTCTATCACTGAAGGTGCCTACAGTAAATCTTCTAACCAAAGTGTAGAGTATGAATGGATAAGGATAGAAATACTGAAAGAGGATAATTGAGCTTTCAAATCAATAGCCTAATCCCACCCCAGCCTTCATAGATAAATGTTCATTGATGAAGGCCCAGTAGGAAGTGGAAGGCTCCCAAGCTGGAACTTTGAAAAGAATTTAATGACAAAACTAGCTGCAGGTTTAAGGAAGTCAACAAGAGATGTCGAGAAAGCCAAGTATAAATACAGCTGGGGATATTGCCCCCAGGTCAGAAAGAGTAAGAAGAGGGAGAAAATAGAGTTTGCAAAACGCATTGAGAACTGTAGCCCTGGAAGAAGGCCCAACTGTCAGGAGCTGTAGGTGTGCAGAAACTACCCCAGACAGAACTTCTACCCAAAGGGGAAAAAACGGGAAAGAAATATCTTGACTTTGCTCTCATTCAAACCAACCCGAATATATTGGTCCCGTCTGTCTGAACTCAACAGGAAACAGAGGACTGCAAGGGAACCTGGGGATATAAACTGAGGAGTCAGCATCCCAAAGCAGAGGGCAATACAGTCAAGGCAGAAAATAATAGGGGTAGGAGTGACAATCGAAAATAATCAGAACAATTAGTGAAGAGTGAGATCCTGGTGAGGGGATGTTTGCTACATATTTATCAAAGAGTTAATATTCTCAGAAAGCACTGGACAACTAAGTGATAGATGCTAATTGCTATGATTGGCCAAATGTTTGCTTAGTTGTTGTTCAAGATAGGCTAGGAAAACCAACAAGAGCCCCCTCAGGCAGAGCAGAAGCAATACCAGCAACATGTAGAAATCTCTTGACTCTGCATCTTATAACAAATTAAGGGATGACCATGAAACCCTCTTAGTTAGGCTCTGGTCTCATCCAGCTATCGCTATTACATGACAATAAAACAAAGAAAAATGAACCGAGGCCTGGCACAGAGAAGGGAAGCAGCTCTAACTTTGGCAGGTCCAAGACAGTGAAACATGAGCCAGCAGGTGTTAGTTAAAAGAAAATCCCCCAAAGAATGGCAATGGAAGGTAGTTGTCATTCTTGAGGTCACTGGTAGCATGACACAGGAAGTAGCCACACAGATTCCACTGGCACTGGAGAAAGATTCTGATGTGCCTCACAGACCAGTAGTTATTTTCTTCCTGAAAGGGAAAGCAGTCTGGGAAATAAGCTATGATGCTCAGGAGATTAATGGCACAGCCCCTGCCAGGAGCAGGTGGTAGCTCAGCAGGCTGGAGAGACTGGAGACCCATATCCCTTCCCCACAACAACTGTGAGTTTTATTAAGAGATGCTCAGATTCGATGAGAGTGGGGATTATATGAAACTCATCTCACCACCCATTTGACTCTGTTGATTAAGTTTCTTTCCTAAACCTTATAATGTGAGTTCTTGGGAGGCTTGTAAGGGAGAAGCCATCCTGGAAAAGCAGGGTCGCAAAGCCTAGGCACTTTCTACCTAGGACCTAAACCAGTTGCTCTCCATAAAGATGACATGGAAAGGGATGATAATGGTGCCAGCCCATTCAATTTTTATAGTCCTTGTCTTGTGGTATAACACACAAAAATCTTCTCTGGCAAGACAAATGTAAGGTATATAATAAGGGCCCAAAAATGTATCTTCATATGCAAATGAGACAAAGCTAAATTGTATTCCTCTTGGAATAAAATATATATATATATATTCATAACATATATGTATGTTTTATATGTGTGATATATAGCATACATAGTACATGTATTTTATATCTAAAACACATAGTGTGTATATACTAAATATACACATATATGTGCATGTAGCTAAAAAGATGTCACCTAAAGGCACCCTGTTATCTTCTCCTGGAGGATTAGTTTTACCTCCTAGCTGAGTGACCAGCTTATACCCTTGCTCCTCACAATCAATTTCCAACACAGGTCATGTCATTTTTCTGTCCACAATCTTTCAATGGCCTTTCATGTTACTCATAGGAAATCCCAAGTCCTCCAGAGGCCTATGGTCCTTATGGAATGGCCCCCTTCATCCACCCCCGGCTCACTCGGGTAATAACCCCTGGTTATTCTTCAAACACGCCTCTCTGAAGGATTCAGTATGAACTGTTCCCTCTTCCCAGGTGTTCTTCCTACAAATACCTGCCTGTTTCTTTTCCATTGTCATCTCAGTCAAGCCAACCCTAAATACGCTATTTGCATTGCTCTCACTCCAACCCTCACAGAATCTATACACCTTACTCTGTTTTATTTTTTTATTATTTCCACAGTGCATAGCACTCTCTTAGTTTCCTTATTTGTCATATTTATTGTATTTTTGGTCTCCTTCCTGAGAATCTGAGCTCTACCAGGATAGTGACCCAAACATTGCTTACCAGTGCTTAGAACACTGTCTGGAACATATAAGGTACTCAGTGGATATTTGTTGAATAAATAAACAAATGAACAAAACCTCTGCCAAGTTCAAGGCCTTAAATTGCAGGTCTTTATTTCACTCTGCTTGTGCAATCATAAATTGTGTCACAAATTAGTGTTTCATAAGAGTAAATTGATGATGTCATTTATTCAACAAGCACCTATTAGGAGCCTATTTTACCTAAAATGTAAGGGAAAATATAAGATACAGTATTCTCATAAAGTATTATTTAACTGAGAAGGTGGCTGACATCACAGTGGTTCCCAGCATCCAATAGTCCTTCCCTTCCAGACACCTGGAAATTTGCCTATTCAACTGCTTTGCAGGTGGGCATTGTTGGCTGAAAAACTGGCCAAAGCAATGTGAACAGGAATGATGAATGTCACATCTGGGTGAGTAAGGGGAAAGTAGAACCTATCCTATGACAGTAACCAAAAAGTCACTGTGCTCCAGGTACAGTCCCTGGGAGAATAAGACTGATCAGTTCCATCCTTTATTGCCCACATTTAGGTCAGTTGCTTGCTAAGTTACCTTGACTTGCAACTAACTTTATACGTACAAAAACCAAACCTTTGTAGTGCTAAGCCATTGACATTTAGAAATCCTTTGTTCCTGCATAACCTTGCCCTTCCTGGCTCACATGAAGGCTAGAAGACTATGAAACAGGAAAGAACAGAAACTAAATGAACAGCTTACATGAAGCCAAAGGCAAAATGCTGCCAGTAATAGATACAGACGTACTCAATGAAGCTTTTATTAAGGGGCAGGAATGTTGGGGGGGGCTGTTGGGCTAGACAGAAGAACTAGGGCTTTTATAAGGATGAGTAAGATTTGGATAAGCAAAGGACAAAAGAACATTTGAGTTGGTCAAATGGCTTGAAGGAAAGCATTTTGATGATGATCCTACTTATGATCAATATGAAAATGGACCACTGAGAAAAGCCCTCAGAAAGAACTAAAGCCAGGTGAGATCTTAGGGTCAGACAAGCCCAATCAGGGGAGCCTGACTTACAGAAGCGTCAGCATTGGGGCAGGTCCCAAACAAGGAGAAGCACATTTCATGGGAGGAAATGTTACTTAAAATTCAGTTTATCCTTTTTTGTTGATTTAGGGTGGCTGTTTAATTAGTTTTTAGCACTACACATTGTTTATGGTCATTGTTTCAATAGAAGTTAAAAGTAAGAAAGTTTGCCATGTCCTTGATTTGTAGACAAAATAACTGCCCCAGATTTTTCTCCTGTCCCCTTGCCACATTTCTGATTTAACAGTGTCTCTGACCTGGTGAATTGCTTCTAAATCATATCACTGGGTTTCCTGAACTTCTGTTATGCAGAACTTCTCCCCTAAGACAACCTCAGTAGAGCTGAGAAAACACATCTCTTCTCAGTGTTTCAAGTGATAGGTTGTCCAATAAGAAATGCAATCAGCCAAAAAAAAATTGTTTTCTGGAAATGGCATCATCCTCGGTGAGGAAAATTCCACAAAACGCTTAAGCTGAGCAATTCACTCTGAAGCCCACCAAGGCTGCCCTAAGACCTGCCTATGAAGCAAAACCCAGTTTGGAGAGGGTGCCACAGAGAGGTCCTTTCTCTCTAATTAATAAACATGAGGTAATCAAATATGGGCTCCTTTCAAGACTCTGTGCGGAGAGCTGTGGGAGATGCCAGAGAGACTAGGCTGGGCTGACACCTTGCTGCCAGCTCTACTTGAGGACACACAATTCATCCTCAAGGAAAGAGGCTGACAGTGGCCTACTGCAGCCATCTTTTTCAGAATCTTTCCTTCTGCCACCAGCATCACAGCCTGCTTTGCCCAAGCACTTTTCAAGAGCCAAAAAGAATGTGCTCAGAAAGAATTTTCTAAGAGAGTTCAAAGAAGAGACAACTAATAGAAAGTAAAGATTACCTAAAATTCTAAAACTGTGATAGGAATGAGGCTGATACAAACATAGGATATGAAGGAATGATCTATTTTGGGATCATTCCTATTTGTGGGAACCACAATAAATTGTCAGAGAATGTGCTCTATAAGAGTCTTTTTTCAAAGCCCACCAGCATTTAATTTCTGACTCCTCCTCCTCCTATACTAATGCAGACCCTGTGCCTGCCAAGTCAGTCTCCCACTACCACAAACTACACACACACACACACACACACACACACACACACACACACACACATGCAAAGACTGGACAGAGATAGTACCATGACTAAGAGCTTGGGATCACAGAGCCAGTCTCCCTGGTTCAAAGCCAGCTTTACCACTTCCTCGATAGGTAACACAAACCACAATGTTGCCCGACCTCCTTTTGCCTTGGCTATCTTGTCATAAAATGGGGCTAACTGTGGTGTTTATTTCCTTGAGCTCCATGGGGATTCCATGGAGTGATATGTGTAAATATTTAGAACAGTGCCTAATTTGCTATTATTGATCTTATTCTGTGCACTGCAATTCAACAGGCATTTAGAAGAGTCTTTTGGATATACTAGGGCTATAAACTACAGGCAAATTTTTTGGATCTGCAAAATACTCCATCCTTGAGGTTTTTAACATTCTCCTTGGGAAGATGAGATATATTTACAAAGACTAACTAGAGAAGATGCTAAGGCTTTGAGTGCTTGAGGACCACATTACAGGTCCTGAGTAGGTGGATACCATACATATGTCCAGCTCTGTAGTACTGGTAATGAGGATTGGGGGTGTAATTCAGTGACAGCACACTCACCTGATATGGACAAGGCCCTGGGCTCAATCTCCTAGCACCACAAAAAGGAAAAACCTTTTAATATTGGTGAAAATACCTGAGGAAGGAACTTCTAAGTCTTTCTTCCAGTAATGGCTGTGCCTTAGACCATGGAATGAGCCAGCAGAAGACAACTTGTCCAGCCCAAGTACTGCGCAGGACATACATACCATTTATTTCCAATGCCCAGCACAGGGAAGTGGATAATGATGAGAAGCTTTAGCCTCAGTTCAGCCTTTTTGGTGCACTAGGGACTGGAACAAAGTGGTACTGGGCTCCCTAACTCCCACTGCAATTTGCACTTCAGAGACCCTCTAGCCTCGTGTGCCCCCCAGAGATAGAAGGCTGACAGACTCTTTCCAAGCCAATAATGGCAGGAGGAAACCTAGCTCATCCAGGCCTCCTCTCCCTGCTGCTGCAGTCCAGACCCTGGCTCCTCAGAGGCCTCATTCCTGAGGAAGGAAGACCTGCCCTTTCCAGCTCACCAGCTGCCTGCACCCTCCCCAGTCCTTACTGGAGAGGCCTCTCAGAACCCTATGTAAACTATCAGAATCTTCAACTCAGTTTCTGTCTCCCACTTGAGGAGACCAAGTGCCACAATATAATTCCTCTGTGATACACTTTTTTCAAGCCCCCAGAAATGCCCCAGTCTAGGTACGTATTAAGAAGCAAGTCATTATTTTTCTTCTCACACTTTTGTCCCATTTTCAACTCAAGCTTTTCTGGATTTTTTTTCTAACCCTCATACATGCCTTCTAAGATTTTCAAGATTTTTCCCCTCTGTGCTTCCAGGGGAGTTATTGGTGCACAACAACAGATAACTTTCTTAGGACAGTGGGACTAGGGCCTCTATGCAAAGGGGGATCAATTTTACTCATGTGAGAAGGAGCCAAGGGCCAAGGTAGGTAAGGGCACTGATGATGGAAATAACCTTATTGTACGAAGACCTAGGGATCCTAGCCTTGCTTGAACCAAATAGTTTGAGTGGGAGGGAAGAAACATGGGGTCCAAAAATAAGAGTTCTCAAAACACATGGATTGGCTGGCAACACAATAGACACTGTCCAGCTCTTCAGACTTTGCTTGGGGCCTTCAATCCATCAGGGAACATTCCACGGCAGTGAACTTAAAGAAAGGCAGGAAGCAAAAGGTTGGTGGCAAAACCTAACACTTGCATCTGATCCAATGCTTCTTTGACCTCTAACCAAGACCACTGCAGATCACATCCGCCCTAAGAGTTATACGCATGTATGAAATGTGATAAAAATATGTGTGTTTAAACTGGAGAAATGCATTACAGTGAAAGACATATCGCCATTTATCCCCTTCAAAATACTCCCTTCTCTTCAAACGCACTTAGCTTATCATTCTTGCCGTTTTCTGAAGCAGTTGTGGAGGGGAAGTATTTAGAGAGGGATTAATGGAAATGCAGCTTTTACTATAATAAATTCATAAAAATTACAGACTTGCCATATTTTTGATCACCTCATTTGTGACACTTAGCTTCAAGGCATTACCTTTCTTCCTCGTCATCATGCTCCACGCCTAGGGCAGGATTCGGTGTGTACTAAAGAGTTCATACTCTGTGACCACGGAAAAAAGACGTACTTGGACGCAGGAGACCCAGGCTTTAACCTTGGATCTGTCTAATTATCTTGTGATTTTAGAAAATTTTCCTGAATTCTCTAAGCCTTTGCTTTCTCACCTGTAAATCTGAGGCTAACAAGACACTTGAGGTACTTTACTTCTTTAAAGGAAAATTATTTTGAAAATGAAGTCCCTATAATTCACAGACATTATTCTATCTTTGACTGCTTGCAAGTGACCCCCAAATCTTACAAGATAGTAAGTCACCATTTTCTGGGGACAGAGTTCCACTCAGGAGCTGAATTGTAGGCCTAATGCGTGAGGCTCGCTCGCTCCCCAGCACATATCCATCCCCAAGTGCTACAGTTCTCCCCATATGTGGGCACCACACCTTCTGTCAGGAATCAGAAAATACAATGTGAGCTCCTAATGGCATCTCTGTACCATGCCTTGAATTCCTCCCATCACCACTTCCCACCCACCCTAATCTGTGTTTCAACATCTCATAACCAGTCAGTTTACTTCTGTTGTGTCCCCAGTGGACAGTTCTTAACACAGCAGCTGGTACAAACCCTGAAAATCACAAGGCATAGCCCACTCTTCCTTCATTCAAATTCTCCCATGTCTCCCCAGCAACACTATCAGACCTAGGACTGAAGGCATACTACTGTATCTAGCACATGGAGGGCACCTAGTAAACAGCTATAAAATGAGTGAGCAGTCACTGTGCTCATTTGTAGAGAGAGGGAATAATACATGACTGTGTTTTTCATGTGCTTGAGATTCGCAAAGGCCTCAGGATATAATCTCACAGATGTCAAGATTCTCCCACACTACAATAGTAAATAATCCATACATATTTAATTGTATATGGAAGTGAATTGAACAACACCTAAATCCACATTTCCAGGCAATGCCCAGAATAGATGTACAAATAAATCCATGATTGTGCAGTGAAGCATGAGGTTAGCACCTCATGAGAGGCAGCCCAAGGGAGGGCGAGGTCACATGACAGGGTGAGAGGGTGACAGCCTTCAACAGGCACAGGGAACACTGGACTTGCCAGGGAAAGGTCGTTATTGCTGCTTGCAGGGGAAGGGAGCTGCACCCAGTGACTTGCTGTGAGAATTCTGTGGAGTATGTTAATTTCTATGGGACTTCAGAGGCCCCATAACTCTTGGAGATTAATAAGAATCTGGGAAGTATCTGTCTTTGCCGGCTGCTTTCATTTGTGCAGTAATAAAGCTCGCCTTTCTTGTTTAATAAAAACAATGTGGAAACAAATGACTCTGTGCACAGAGGAATTTTAGAGAAATGAATTTGGCGGCACGGAGGGAAGCGTTTCATCACATTGCCGGCTCCCCCAAATCTGTAAGAGAAGCCATGGTTCCTCTTACACACACACACACACACACACACGCCATCCTGTATTTCAGGGGTATATTTGGACTCTGCCCCAGTACACCAGGTAGATGAACAGCAGGGAAAGAGACAGGCAAGTCTGCTTCCTCTGCTGATCGGGACTTATTCTGCAAGCAGAGGGAGCCAAGGTTTGGCTCTTGAGACCCCAGTACATAACTAGAAGGAGGTGGGTGGAGGTCAAGCCCAACCTAGCAATAAATACAGTGAAAAGGAACTCATTTTCCTGAAAAGAGAAACCTGCCTAGGAAGAGAAACTGGCTGAGGAATCAGTAAGACATGGATCTCTAAAGAGCCCACAGAAAAAGTGGGGTCGTATTTTTCAGTCTTTCATTCATGATGCATGATCAGGTAGGTGATCCAAGGTCAACAAATGGTCCCCATCCAGCTGCCTCAGCCCATGAGACAAAGCACCAACTAAAGGAGACAAACAGTACTCCTGAACCCCCACCTTTCTTTTCTCAATTAAAGATACTGAGCTCCTTACATAGATACAGCATAAAACCAACAGACTTTGCTAGAATGTTGTGTTTCCTTTTGGGGGTCCTCTGTGACCACCTGGGAAATGGAGCAAGGCTGGTAAGAACCAAAATGGCACACTGAAGTGGAGAGAGACCAGTGGAGCATTTCTCCGCAACAGGAGAGCCCAGAAAATACAGGCATTATTGACTGCCTACTATGTGCCCTGCCTTGCTGGCCACCATCCCCAGGGGGATGCATGAATCACTGTAATGAATTAGAACCTCATTAAATTAGACAAGTCGGGGGTCTGGCCTATCTGCATTAATGAAGATCTGATTTATTAACTATCTTTAAAGAAATGCAGTTTTATTACTTTCAAGTATAAGCATTGATTCATATCAAGTGCCAACAAGCATTGCCAAGTGGAGGTCCTGATGGCCCTGCCTTAACGAAAAGATAAGATTAATTTGTAATTAACAGCATCCATTTGCATGGAAACAATTAATGGGCTAAAGCCCTCATAAAAACAGTGCAATCTATTAACTAGATTAATAATGCCCCCCTTAGAATCTAGTATAACTTATTAGTTTTTTCCAGAAAAGGCAAAGGTCAGATTTCCAGGGGCTGGAGTGCTATGCTGCGCCCAGAGAAAATTATAAAGATGCCGAAGCTTGTTTGCAGGGTCCCTAGCTCCCTTATCTCTCTTTCTTTTTCAGTTTCTTTCAGCAGGACTTTATTGAGGGGAACTGAAAGAAATTTAAAGTGGGTATGGGATAACCTTTGACCTTAAGGAGCTTCCACTCACGCCTGGGAAAACAAGATATGCACACAATGAAATGTTAGGGCGAAATCCAAGTACTAGAACCAAGCAGTGTATGGCTAGTAAGCACCAACTGTGACTGACCTGGTGTGAGACACTGTGGGAAACTTTTAAGATGGATATTTCCATTCATAAACAGCCTTCTAAACTTGCTGTTACAGTTTCCTTTCCAATTCCACAGATGAAAATACTGAGGTGTTAAATGTTCTCTGTCTTGTCTACATGCACACAGCTGGTGAGATTAGAATAGATGGTCTCCAAAAAATGGCCCCATACCCAATGACACCCTCTAGTGTTCACACCACTATGTGCACATATCTCCTCTTGATATGGGATGGTGTGATGGCTCACATTTGACCAATGAAAGTACTATAGAAGTGACCATTATGTAACTTCTGTGGTGAGATCATAAGAAGTCCTTTAGCATCTGCCCAGTCAATACTGCTGCTGGCTGAGACCAGGTGCCGTGTAAGAGGTACAACTACTCTGACCTGGTGTGAAGATCAGACTTGCCAGAAGGAGAATCTATGTGGATAAAACAAAAAACACCTGAATAGTTCTCAGTTCTTCTCATCATTTATGTGACAACTGCAAGAAAAACACCAGCCAAGACCTACACCACCCAACTAAGCCCAACCAACCCACAGAACCACTATTTTTTACAATTGGGTGCAACAGATAAGTAAGACACTAATGTTGGTAAGATACTAACAATACAATTAAAATCTTAGCCTCCATGTCACACCAGCATTTGGGTCCTCAGACCTTTGTGTGATGAGTTCATCTTCCCACTTCATGCTTTCTTCCTTCTTTCTTTAATTGGAGAGCTCCAAACAGGCCTGCTCTTTCACCCTGATGTCTGTCTTCTAAGAATGGTTATTCAATCCCCGAATAATCATAACCTCACCCAGTTTCCATGGATCAGTATCCATGTACGAAGCAGGTACTAAATACTGGGAGGAGAGCTCATTGTGCCTGCCCCCATGATTCATTTTTATGCCCCATTGTGAATGTTGTTGTGAGACTCTGCCCTGAGTACCCTATTCAGTACCTATCCTTCTGCTTTGAGTCCTGGAATCTGGTCTCTGCTTTAAGCTCACATATTCCTCTTTGGTACCTTCTTTCTCCACTAGATCCATTAAATTTGATTATATATATATAT
>NW_022900942.1:46118877-46216579 GCF_012274545.1 Fukomys damarensis
TACATACATACACATGTGGCTAGATCCTCCCATAACTTTATCCATCCTTAAGATTTTATGAGTATTTGGTTTCCTTTCCACAGCTTAGAACCAAATTTGGAATCCAATTGGAAGATGAGGTTGTAGCAAAGGGGAGAATGTTTCCTCCCTCTCCTTCTCAGCTGTCTACACCACCCAGCCTTGAGGTCTCTGAAAGAATCTGGGAAAAAATCTCCAGATGAGAAACCTGCCTCCCAAGGATGGCACAGGACAAGCAAGTATATATCACATCTGAAAGGTATCTTCCTGGAAATGTTCCCAGCTCTGGTTGAGCCCATTTAGGCAAAGGATATAGACAGGAGTCAAGAATCCCAGTCTGGAGACCATACCCTGAGGGTAAACTTAGACTCTCTCACTTCCTGACTTTGTGAATTGGAGCAAATTCCTGAGCCAGGCTAGTTTCCTCCTCTGTAAAATGATGTTATCTGTGCTTTTTGCATAAAATTAAACGAGAAAAATCCTTTTGAAACTTTTATACATCATACTCAATAAATGCTACCTATTAGTAACAGTCACATAGGTGCTGGTTTTCATATTTTTGTGTCAACTTATAAGTTTTCAATATTTGGCTTCAAATTGTATCTCCAAATCTAATTTATGTGAAAATAGTAAGTTGATTTCTTATGTAAGATGTTATTAAATCTTCATAAAACTACTGCCGCAACTACGTTTTTATAATGAAAATCAGAGATCGAGAGATGGTTACATGTATTATATCCCAAGATGGCTAGTTAAGATCTGAGGTTCAGAAAGAGTAAGGATTTGGCCAAGGAGATTGAAAAGAGAAGGCCAGGTTTAATCTCCTCACTGAGTTTAAACGTAAACCCTAAGCCCATAGCCCTCCACCGTGACCTCACTAATGGAAGGTCCATGCACAGGCACTTGTTTAAGCACCTACTTTCTACCCATTCATAGAAGAGATGCCAGATACAAAGAAAAGTACCCAGATGTTCTTTTGAAGAGGTCATGTTCTAGCAGGAGAAGCACTGGAATAATAAGCTTTACTTTTTCAGTGAACAAATATATCACTTGCCTATGTGCCAAATTTAAGATCTACCGAAGTTCCAAAATAAGAAGAGAGGATAACACCCAGGATCATGGTATGGGGAAATATGTCAGAGTCCTGCAGGAAAGGACAGAGCCCTTGTTTTGAAAGAAATATCTTAGCCCACCCTTTAAACCTGTGAGTATGAGGACCCAGAAGGTCACAAAGAGAAACTTTCCCTAGATCTTCCCTGCAGAAAGAAGCTGTTCAAGGGAAACAGGATGTGTGTTTGCCACCTGCAAACATTTCCTTATTCCCATTGTTTTGCAGATGTACTACAGAGGGCCAGGAGAGCCACAGCACCTTTAAAGAGATTCAAACTCCAGGCTTTTCTCTCCACTTGTACCTTGAGCACTAACCCAAGACATTTATATCAGGAATACCAGAGTCTCTGGATGGCAGCAATGCAACAGGGCAGAAAAGAGCACAAAAGGACATGAGCAAATAAGTAAGCGCTCCAAACCTCAGCTAGGGCTAATCAAGCTGAGCCACCTGCTGCCCCTCAGATCCCAGGGCTTCCTCTTCTCCAAGCCCACTATCAACTTGATTAGGGCTGATGCTCCTCACTAGCAAGGTAAGCCCATGGAGTCACCATGGGACGTTAGACTGATGTGTCCACTAAACACTCATGGAAAAAACACGAGTGGAAGAGAAGGAGGTATACTGGAAAAGGCAGAAGGAAGAGAGGAAGGAGGAATTCTCAAACGGTCATGCTCAGTGAACCCATCAGCAGGGGTATCCTAAATGATCCCCAGCACAGCATAGGGTGCTGTGGAAAGAGCAAAAAAGACACAGTCCAACTGGGACCAATACTGTTAAAGGGCACTCGCCAAGATACATGGTGAAATAACACAGAAGGAGTCATAAATGTGATAAACGGATGCATGGAAAGCAAAGGTCAGCTAAGAGGTGAATCTGGTGACTCAAACAATAGGTTATATGTTTCCATAGGACGAATGGATGGAGGAAGGGTTCCCAGGTGAAGGGCACAGCTTGGATGGAGGCCAGGATGTCAGCACAAGCAGGCACACATGCAGAACATCCAGAACACAACACTGCTAACACTTCCGTTTCACCTCACAAATACACATACACACACCTGCACAAGGTTCAAAGGCATTAAAGATTAGAAAAATACTCTCCCCAAAAGCTACCAGCTAGTGACCAACTCTGAGGATCTAAGAGTAGTGAAATCAGCCAGACCTCTTACCCAGTATTTGTGAGAGGCTGGCTTCTACTCCAAGGTAAGGGATAACAGAGTCACTTGAACCATTCCCACAAATGTTTGCTTTCTAGCAATCACGGTGATCCAAATACGAATATGCCATTCATTTTCTCCATGTCTTCTCCTCGGTGTAGACTCTTTTCTAGGGTACTACATGACTCCCCAAAGGTGCTAGGATCACCCCTCCTTCCTCTGCTCCCTCAGCACAGGGCCCAGGGTAAGGCCATCTCTTGCTCCAAGCATTCTGGTTCTATGCTCTGATCATGAAGAAAAACCCATCTAAGGTTCCCATCTGTCCATACAGCACACATTTCTGGGCCTGAGATGGCAACACTGTTGTGAGAAATGTCAAGGTGAATATCACAAGAGCCCACAACCCACAACTACTCTTTTTTTTCTCCCTATTGACACAAATTCTTTGAAAGCTGTGGGAAGTAGGAAATTGCTTACTTTCTCTTAATCAAGGATACTCTTTAAGATGCTTAAGTACAATACTATTTAAAACGGGCAGTTTTATATAAAACGAAGCAGAAAATATAGCAGGAATGTACAGTATATCAGATTGAATTAGTTTTTCATGCCACAACATGTAAACAAATCTGTTTAATTAGAACACCTTGTTTTATGGCATTCTGAGCCATTTTTCAATGATTAAGAGGAAATAAGACAATGAGAAAGGGATTCTAAAATTTCTCAGGCACCCTTCAGAGGTTGCCTTACCATCTTCGGATGATCTCAGCTCCTGTACCCATACCCTGTACCTGTGTCCCTACACCCCCTCTTTTTCATCCTCCTCTCCAGCTGCATTAGTTAACAATAACAACCTCCATTCACAGAGATCCTAGAAGATTTTACATAGAGAGAAGATGTGAGAGGTGACCTGTGACATAAAGAAAACTTAAGATCCCTCCTAAAGTGGGGGAAGGAAAACTGTCAAAGCTCACAATGCTTGGCCAAGAGCCAGCAAATAGGAGTAAGCCAAGAATCAGTTCGACATCTGGATCCCTATCTGGCAGTATGGATGGAAACCAGGCTTTGTTTCCTGCTCAGCCCTCTGCATCCTCCAGAAACATGAATGCTTTATTTAAGAAAGAGCTTTATGAAGATCCTGAGAGCTCTACACAAAGGATTCTGACCTCTTCTTGGGACCTCCACGGTACCATACATACCCACCTGACACAGAGGCCTAAATGAAGGGATTTGAGAAAGACCTGTACAAGGCAGCTTGTTGCCCTTCACCTCGCTCAGGGTTCAGAGGATGCCCTGACCTCATTCCTACAGTCCTGCCATGGTTCTCTGGTTCCCCAGAGTGAACACTATCAGGGCCTCACATCTACCCATAACCCCCTCCTCATGGCAATGATACCTTCAGGAGTGTATGTGTTTGTATTTTTGGTTCCTGGTTGGTTTCCTAACAAGCAGAAGATTTAGCTTTTAATCCATCTGTTGGGTGCAAAGCATAATATATTCTGGGAGTGGATTAGGGGACTAAATTTGGGAAATGTGTTGTCAAAATGTGGGCTTGCAATGCGAGCTTATTGATGAGGGTGTCATTTGGAGTCTGAAGGCCTTTTTGAGGCTGCTGCAAGAAGAGGGCTGAAGACTAGGGGAGCAACAGATGTGCAAACTTGCCCCGCTCGTAATGGTGGAGACTGAAACATGTCTTTTAAGAATGCCCCAATCACTCCCTGGGCTCTCCTCTTCCTTTTGCTTCGTCACTCCTACAGCAGGACCTCTCCATGGTTCCACCTTCATACCGGCTTATATTTAATCATCCACTATTGGTAGTGATAGCTACCAATAAAGCATGAATCTCAATGTCCCTCTTGGGTATATGCATTTGGGGGATGATCAAAGCCTTATGTTTTCATGTGGTGGGAATGGGGGCATCAAGCAACATTTAGAGAAGATGTTGGCAGAGAAAGACGAAGTTCTATCTCAGAGACTCAGCAACACGTGCTCACTGGTTTGCTCACTCACAATGGCCATCTGGACTGCTGGAGAGTCAGAAGATCTAGTAACTTTCCAGTGCAAGAAGCTGTAAGCTGCAGAGCACAGGAGATCAAGGATGCAGTGCCAATCCCATACTGAAGTCTCAGAAGCTCCCTAAAGAGTTGACTGTGTGAGTCCATGTTTAAAGGCTGAAGAAGCTTGAAATCAAATGAAGTCCTGTTTCTTCTTTCTTTCCCCTTCATTCCATCTGGGCTACATGCTAACTGAGATGGTGTCACCCACAGTCAGAGTGGGCTTTGCCCTCTCAGTTTGCAAGCCCGGGTGGTAATCATCTCTAGAAACACCCCACACACATCCAGAAGTGTGCTCTACTAATATGCTAGACATTTCTTAATTGAGCTGGGTTGGACACTATGATTGAAAATCACAGTGGGATTATGGGATGGGACTGAGGATGAAGGGCTGGAGTTTAGTAGGCAATGGGACCCCTCCCTTCCAAGCAGGGCTGAAGCATCAGAGAAAATCAATAAAAGTCTTAGAGAAAGACAACAGCAACAAAAAAAGTCTGTTCACAGCATCCCGAAGTGATCACTGCCAGCCAGCCTCTAATAAACTGTCCCCGGAAAAGGAGAGCTCTCATAGAGGCTGACAACCATGCTGTTGGTATGGACTGACTATACAGAGGGGTGAAAAGTGAGCCCCAGTACATGAATAGATCAGGAAGATCCAATTCTAGCTTCTAGTCCATGTATTTGTTACACAAGGTTAGGATGAAATCTTCCCATTGACTTCTCTATCCTTTTCCCAGCTGACTTGAAGGTGAGGCTCTTCCAGTGTGTTGGGTTTTCTCCTAGCAGATGCAATCATCCCTCATTAGTGAATTACCAGTTATTAACCATTTGCTACCCTGCTCTAGACAAGTGCTAGTGCTGTGGACCATATAAGAAGTGCAGTCCTTAGCTTCAGAAAATATACAACCTCTGTAGGGGGTGCACCCAGCACATAGAGAGCAGATCCAAACAGTGGGGATGGGTGAGAAGACTGTAGGGTAGGATCTCAATACTAGCTCAGTAAGGTTAAGAAAAAAAGAGTGAGGTGTGCTAGTGGGAAACCACAGACACCAGAGACCCCATTCTCCCAAGTGCCACTGCCCAGATCTTACTTCTAACCAGACAGACCTCATCTGATCTACTTCTCATTAAAACAACCAAAGCTGTCCGCCAAAATTACCCTTTTCTATGGTTAGTCACAGTGTGTCTCAGTAGGACCTGGTATTTTAAACTGGAGCTTGCCTGCATTGCTTCATGGACTGACATCTAGGAGACTGATTCTGCTGCCTTACGGTCCTATCTAAGCAGCAAAGGAAAGCATAGGAAATGGATCAGTGTTTCATGTTTAGAAAATAAAAATGTCCTGGTATCACTGTGCCTGCGTAGAAAGACAATAGATGACAACAGAGGAAACACTAACGCTAATGGTGGGACTGGGACTATGAATAGGGCTTGATACAATCAGGGGGCAGGAGAGAGTTATAATAATGTAATGAATGTCCCTATTGGGGTAAGGAATACCAGTAGTAAAAGCCGGAAAAGCTTCCCCAGTCCTTTGATGGTTTCCATATCTCTTTCCCACTCCTGCATTATCAGTTTCACTCTTATGGATCATTACCATCAGCATATAAGTATGCCATTATTTCTGTCATTAAATTAAACCTTGTTGACCTCACTTGTTTTTCTATTGACCCATTTCTATGTTCACCTTTGCACAGACCGCCCCAAACAGTTGTCTACACTCCCTCAAATGCTCTCCTTCCTTTTTCTCTCAAATCCATTTTAATCTACCTTCTACCACATCTCTCAGCCAGAATTCTCTTATTATGAGCCATATGAAGTTCACATTACTCTGTCAATTGCAAATACTCATCTTACTTGACTACCAGCAGTGTGTGATAAACTTGTTCTCTTTCCAGGACTCCATACTCCCTCTATTCCTCCTCGTCCTCTTTTCTACCAATGCTGCCCTTGCTGACATGACCAACATCATATATTTCAAATACTGCTGTGGGCAAAAATCCCAAATTCATTTCTCCAATTTGGATTTTACCCCTAAATTCAAGACGTGTATCCCCAACCACTTATATCTTCCCTAATATATTCATTCTCTCTTTGAGGACTTTTAACCCTCTCAAACACATGTCCAAAACTGAACACCTCATTTTCCCCTCCACACCAACAACCTCTTTTAAGGCTATGGTGTCATCCATGGTTTCTCTTATTCTGTCATACTCCATATCTAATCTACCAGGAGTTTCTGTTGGCTCTACTTTAGAACACATCCAACTTTGAGATGTGCACCCCTACACAGCCACCTCCTGAACTCCACTACCATTCCCTCCTTCCTGTGTTGCTTTCACAGCCTCCCTTGTCTTCTTTTTGTTTGTTTGTTTTTGGTACCAGTGATCAAACTCGGGTCCTTGAGCTTGCAAAATGGGGGTGGGGGGACCACTGAGCTAAATCCCTGGCCCTATCCTTGACTTCTTGAAGGTGTTTCTAACACAGAGGCTGTGGAAACTCTTAGAAATGGTCTTCTTTTCATTTGTTATAGGAATCGTGTCATATTTGGGTTTGGAAGCATCCAATGGCTCCTATTCTGCTGAGAGTAAACTAACACTGTCGCAATTCCTACAAGGCCATACTTTCCCATAACCTTCCCAACATCAGTTCCTACTATTCTTCCTCTCACTCACCACCTCCAGTCATATAGTCCTACTTGCTGCTCCTTATCTACATCCCAACCTTGGGACCATGGTCCTTGGGTTGCCCCAGCTACAATATTCTTCCTCCAATGTCTGCTTGGCTCACTCCATGAACTCATTTCATGTCCCTGCTCTCACTTTCTCACAGAGGCAAACCTACTTAACCCTGCAACTTGCCCACCATAACCATCACTACCAAACTCCCTGCGTTTCTCTGCTTTCTTTCAGAGCACACATCAACACACCATACCATTCATCTATTTTTAAGTGTCTTTCCCTGCTGGGATGGAGAGTCTACATGGGCAAGAATCTTTGCTTCATTCTCACCTGTATCCCAAGTACCTAGGCAAATGGAACACAGATTCTCAATGAGTATTTGTTAAATAAACAAACTTTACTTTTACCACTCAAACATAGTCTGCTTCACTCACACATCCAAGCTAAGGTCTTTGTGATCTTGCTCTTTAAAATAACAAATGTCTGCAATCTCCAAATGGTAGTTATAGCTCTAATGCTTAATGGTTTGCACCAAACCAAGTTTACTTACTTTGCAACACACCAAGTATTCACATGTATGGTTCACAATAAACCAGACACTATGCTGCATGCTTCTGGAGGACTCTAAGTTTTCCTTAATGTGCTAAAAGACATTTCACCCGCATCTCACCTTAGCATCCATACCCTCATAGTGAGGAAGGCTACTCCTGCCTCTCTCCCTTTTACTCTGAGTATGGTCAATGATGTATCAGTAGGAATAAAAGCATAAGGTTCCAAACCTTGGCTCTAAAAGCTCCTGCATCTTGTCTCCCAACTCTTCTGCCATCCTCATGAGAAGAATTGCCTGGGCTGGCTCACTCTTCCTGGGGAAAAATGCCATGTGGAGCAGAGCCACTTCAGCAGAGCCAGCCTGGATCAGACACCCTCATCTATTCTCAGTCATAAGAACAATGAAAGTAGTGGCTTTTTAAGCCACTGAGCTTTGAGATGGTTTGTTGTAAAGCAAAGCTCAGGTGAATGAGGTATTCCTGTGTTTACCGTTTTAAAGGTGAAGAAAATGAGGCTTAACAAAGGTAAATAATCCACTTGAGATCTAAAGCTGGTGAGCAATGAAAACAGGGTTTAACTTAGGCCTTTTGACTCTCAACCCATGTACTAATTACTAGGAAACACCACCAATCCCCTTCTTGCCTTTCTTGCACATATTGTTTACATGCTTTCTATCTCTCCAGGTATACTTATTTATCTATTCATTTGTTCACTCATTCATATTTTTTAAAAGCAAAAATAATAAAATTGACTGAGTATTGCACTGTGCCAGTAACTTGAAATTCTCTGGAAATGCTGAGATAGAACTCAAGCTACATAAACAGAAATGTAACAAAAAAAGAGAAAACACAGAGCTTAGCTGGATAGACCTATGCCCAGACTGAGCCAAGAAGGATCACAAAATAGATAGTGCCAGTGAGGATTGTTATAAAGGTTCCAGAAAGGAGTCTGTGAAGTGGCTTGGAGCATCCATCTTTAGGACAAGGCATTTGAGATGACTGGACAGTTTCTATCTTGAGTGCTTTGGGAGCTCCTCCTCGCCTCCTTACAGATGCTCCTTAACCCCCATGACCTTTCATTTCTCTCTCCTCTCAGAGTAGATAAGAGAACTTAATATTATTAGTTACTGCCACTCAATGTTAAAAATAGGCAAGCCATTTTCAGGCTTCATCAAAACAATATCATGATGAGTCACTTATTTTTCAGGATTGTGAATATCCAGAAAATATTAAAATCTCCACACACTGAAGCTGTTCTCTTTGCAAGAAAACATGACTCTTCATAAGAGTTTGTGGCTTGCCTGGGGCCATCTGGTTAGTAAATGGCATAATCCTCCTGAGAGCCAAGGGTGAAAAGGGTATGGGATGGAGTAGGGGAGTGGGCAACATCTTGACCATGGGTGAATTCGTTACCCCTTCTGAATCTCTCTTCTCTATTAATAAATTGAAAGTGAAAATGATGAATTCATAATATTGTGCTGGCATTTAAGTTAATTTAAAATAAAGCATCTTGGAAAGTGTTTGGCAGTCTATAGACAGAAATAAAACATCCTATCATCCATTCAATAAATATTCAGTGAATATCTGTCATGTGCCAGGTTCTATGCTATGTCCTGGGAGTGAAGAAGTGCAGAAAGTGGACCCATGCCCTCTTCTTCTTCATGGAGCTCACAGTCGACTAAGGGCTGCAGACAAATAAAACTGGCAGATACAATACAGTGGGTCACATACTGAATTGGTCTGTGTACAGTTGGAAGAGGAACACGCAGCACTTGGCAAAGTTTCAAATTTAACAGTTCCCAAACCCAAGGCACTTGTCAAACTTTCAAATGAGCTATCAAATGGTAATGCAAAGGACATATTCATCAGGATCTACTTGTCCTGAAACAAGATGAGAAAGACTCATTTCAAGCACTCTGATGAAGAAACTATGGAATGGTGACTTTGAACCAAAAAGGAAGGGGTCCTATACTATGAGAACTCAATGAAATACATTGAATTGCATCTAACTGAGATCTACAGCTATCCATATCCTGTATCAATTCTACTCACCTATTGAATATTTGCTTTACAGTCTCATGTAATACTCAAAATATCCCTGGTAAGTGAGTGCTATAATTTATCTCTTTTTTCACAGATTAGCAGGCTAGTACTTAGAGAAATTCAGTAACTTCTCCAAGATCACACCATGTTGGATTGATAGCTAGGAAACCATAGCACTGGACTCAAATCCAGAAGCACTTAAGTAGCTTAAGTCTGTCTCTCTTACTAGTCTGTCTGATAAGGCAAGGGATTCTCAGGAGACACTGCGCAGGATGCTCTTGCAGACCCAAGCCTATTTATGATTGCTCAGTTACCAAGAACCACAGGACCAAATTGGGGTCATACACATAAGGGCCATGGACAATCTGTGCAGCTTGAATTATTAGGGAAATAGAGTGAAATAGAGGTAAGACTTCGGTTTGTGCCTGGGTGGAGAATAAAAGCAACATCCACTCTGTAATTCTTTTGATAAAGATTCATGTTCTGTGCACTGAACTGCAGTTTCTTATTCATCTGCTTTTGTTCTCTTTCTTAGAACATCTTAGATGCATAAAGAAAGAAAACAACTAAGCTTGCTCTATTACTGTAATTACAGCATGACATGATTGTGATTGAAGAAAAAACCACCTCAGGGGCTGGAGAAAGGAGGGACAAATGCCAAGGGAGTCACCCGTGCCTGCAGGAGGGCAGGTCGCAGGGCTTGCAAACAAAGAATGAAAAGTTCTCATGACACAGGATTCTCATCTGGTCCTTCTTGAAAACCCAGCACGACCCTTTGAAACTAGTTATTAGTTTATGATTCTATCTGTTCGGCCCTCCTGTCAGGAACAATTCTCTGTTCTCTGACCTCCTGTAACCCATTAGCTGCGCCTCTCTGGTGATGTGGCACTTCCCATTTCGTATGATATTCATGTACGTGGAGTGACTTCTTGGCTCCATTCGAAGCTCCATGAGGGAAGGGCTCTGTTGGGTGTAGCTTTAGGTCCCTCACAGCCATGGTGCAGTCCATGTGCCCAAGGCACGCTTCAATAATACTTATTGGTGGGTGAAGATGCAGTTCTGTGGTCTGAAAAGGACTGGTCCCTAATCATTCTGGCTTCTTTCAAGGATCCACTTGGATAAGTCAAAAAACAGAATTGATACACTTTTTCAATTTCTATCTAAATGTGTCTGGCTCTTGGAAATTTTTATTTCTCTAAGATCATTTGTTAAGATCAGCTGATGAAGACCACAGGCCAGACCTGAAAAGGACATCAACTACTTAAAGTGAGAGACAAATGTGAAGGTGTATAGAGCCAGGCAAGCTCTCCTCTCATCCTCTCTGCCTTTGCCGGTACCCTGTCTCTCCTCTCTTTCAACATCATCACTGTCCTTTCCCTGAGCACGATGACACACTAAAGGGAATAGGAGGTGGATTGGGGGCAGCTCAGTACAAAGACCCTCGGTTCAATTCTAAGTACTTCAAAAAAACAAAGAACACCCCCACCTATCAATCTTTCTCACCTGTTTCTGGATTAACTTTCTGAAACTCTTGCGTTAATCTTAGTGACAAATGAATAAGCATTGTGATTGAAAACAAAACTCTGGAAATAGCCAGATTTAGACTCAATCCCAGCCCTACCACTTCCTAGGCCTCAATTATCTTACCCATAAAATGAGGATAACAATAGTACCTGCTCATAGGTAGCAGTGAGAATTAAATGAAATATCATGTCTATTTACTGGATTACCTGGCTCCTAGCAAGTCCTCAAAATGTTAGTAAACATGAAAAATCATTTTCCTGCTCACAGACCTAAAGTGCCTCTTGGTGCCTACATGGCACCCCCACCTGCCTTGTGCCCCAGATCCTACAAAATGCAGTGGCATCACCCTGCAGCTCCGCCACCCCCACCCTCACAAGCTTGAGTCAGGCTCTCCTCATGCTGAGCCCATGTGCGAGCCACTTTCAGGATGCTGACGCCCCCTGCATGGATCAATCCCAACCTTCCACATCTAGATAATCTTTAGGAGACCTCTACTCAGAACATACTTCCAGATATATTTCCAATTTAATTGAGTAACTAAATATTCTATACATGCCTGTGTGTATGTAGAAAAAACAAGATAAAATTATCTGCTATTATTATGGCTAACGCCTTTCATACACAAGAGCAAAAGAAAAATACACAAATAAAAATGATTGCTAGGTTTGACCACACAAATGCTTTTTTTAAAAAAGAGTCTACAAATAAAATACACAATAAACTGAGCTGAAAAACAAAAGACCAAATAAAGAAAAAAATTTTCACCATGTATGCTACACAAAAGATAAATAATTTACAAAGGGCTCTTACTAATCAATAGTTGAAAAATATCAATGGAAAAAGTAAGCAGTGAGCTTAACTAACAAATCACAATAAAAGTAACCCAAATGAGAAAGAAATAAATGGGTAAATATTGCATTTATAATAATTAGATAAAATAAGAATAAAGCCCCACTCTGTTGTATCAAGTGAGAAAGCTTCCTTTGTGGTTAAAAACAATCAGTATTATCAAACCTGCAAAGAAATAAGGCTCTCAGTCTGGGGGATGGATAGTGAGCACTTCTTGTTCCAAAAGCCAGTATGATAAGATGAATAAAAAGTTTGTAAAATGTATGTACTTTAGACCCATAATTTTACCTTTAGAAATTAAGCTTAAGAACAATAATCATAAATGAGAACCAAGATTTTCATCACAATGATTTGTAATAGCAAAAAAGAAGGAACATCTTAAATATCCGATATTAAGAGGATGAAAAAATAAATGATAGCATATTCACATGATAGAGTACTATGCAGCCATTCAAGATTCTATTTTAGTGGAATATTTAATAACTGAGGGAGATATTCATGAAATATTATAAGTAAAATAGTTAGGAAAGGATTCAAAATGTATAATTTTCAATATGGTCCTGAGGCAAAAGAGTAGAGTGTGGTATAAGTGGAAATGTTAAGTAGCTGTATTAACATGGAGGAATTAGCAATTATAACTTTGTCTGTTATTGCATCCTTCCTAAGGACAGGAGGATGGGGATCAATTCAGCATACATGAGTGGATCCTATTATACTGCTTTCAAAGTTGTCTCAAAGTTCCATTTCCTTCATGGTGTCTTCTGTAACTGCTCCAGTCATCCCTGAACATTCATCCTTCATGGCTTTTTAGCCCTTAATACTTATGTTATACAATCATCTCTTTGATAAGTAAATTTCCAGAATTGCTTTCTAATTACCCAAGGTTTGAAATTATTAATTCATTTACAAGTTTTTATTCAAGACCCACCAACATCTTGGGCTCTCTTGTCCATGGCAGACTGTATTTTCCAAAATGGCTGCAGCAACTTCTCTCATCCCTATGTTCTTCCTGACATTAACACTTCTCCTACAAAGAGGCAGAGTAGCTTGACTGTTCCTGAATCAGAGTAGACCTGTTTCCATGATAGAAATGATGCAATGTGACTTCTGAGGCTGAGTGTGAAAGAGAATAGTGCATCCATCCAGTTCTCTTGGGACACTCTTGGAACCCAGCTGCCATGCTGCGAGGAAGTGAAGGCTGCATGGAAAGTCCACCTGTGGGTGTTCCAGTCAAGAGCCTTGGCTGAAATTCTGGTCAACAGCAGCAAAATGCAATATGTAAGTGAGAAAGTCTTGAAGGGAGAGTCTATCCCACCTACTTATTATCTGCTTGCAAACATATTAAAGGATCTACACAAGAAGATCCTTGCTGAGTGAGATCAATCCCTGGCACTTGGAGTGTTGGCAATAAAATGACAGTGTATTGTAAGTAACTAAATTTTGGGATAATTTGTACATGACAATTAATAACTAAGACTTATACTCTATTTTTTGCTGTCTGCTTCATAGATCTCTGAAATATTGTCAGTCCTTAGCCCCTTGGCCCTGTAAAAACTAATCCATGTACATTTGTTATATAATTGAATGAATGAGTGGGAGTTCTAACCTTCATTTTATTCCTTACTTTCAAATGTGTGTATATTAATGAGTCTTCTTAATAACTTTCTGACCTAAGAGAACCAGCAAAGCAAATCCTCTTTGTACATATTCTGAACTTTATATTTCCCTTTGCATAATTCCTTCCAACTGCACCTCTAGCTACACCACATGCAGAAAAATTTTGTTCACTGAAAATTAAAAAAAATAATAAATCAAAAGGAGCAGGGATGATATTGACTTCTTTGGACTTTCTAGTTTCTCAGGAAGCAGCCCACTGTCTTGGACAAAGCAGGTATTCTTTAGTAATCAACATGTTAGTAGGATAATGCTATCTTTATATTCTCGATAAAAAGATTGAACTAGAACCCCAAAGAGCAGACAGAACTTTTGCCACTATTCCTGTAGCCCTGTACAGGTGCCACCTATGCGGTGTGTGAAGAGCAAAGAGCCTGCTGTATGCTAACCCACCACTTCGTACCTCCTCGTAGGCTTCTTTGGTTAAAAAGAAAATCCTCCATAGAGGGAGTAAACACTCACTCACAACTTGACAGAGTCAGCAACAGCACTATCACTATCATGGCTCTTCCTAGCTTCACAGAGCAGGTGCTCACAGGAGATGCTCCCTGCGCTGTGCCCAGCTAAGGCAGAATGTATGTGGATGAGGACATCCCCAAAGGGGGAAAAATTAAGAGAAGAGAAGTTCGGGGCCTCTGAAATCAAGTTTCTCCGGCTTTCCAACTTTACCAATATTTATAGACACTATCTGTTTATTTTATGAGAACTGATGAAATTTGACCCATTATTTTTGTTATTGTTTTTGGTAACCAGTGAATTGGGATCACTTAGAGCTAGCACTCACCCCCTCTCTTTTTCTGGCCTCAGAGACCCTTAACCTGTCCTTTGCTTTCAGGGGTGCCCTCAATGTCATGAGCAAGAGTCAGCTGGACCTCAGCTTACCTCTGTTTTAACATTATCTCAACAGCTGGATCCAGTTACTAAAAAAAAAACTCAAGAACCCCATGACTCAGCAGAGGAAAGAAGAAGCAACAGGACCTGTTCCAAGCATAGCTTTATGTGAAACCTTCTTCAAAGGCAGTGGGATTATCTCTGATGCTGAAGAAGAGTGTGATGGTTGACTTCCTCATCCTTCCTCTCTAATCACTGTTCAAAACAGGGAAGTGGGGGTGTTTGGCTCCTTGTTACAGTCATCCAACATATTAGAGTTTAGTGATTTGTGACCACCCATGTCAACTTGAATTTAAATTACAATGTGTGCAAATCTGGGCTGCCTAACCTAGATAACCTGCCCCTCAAAGCCAGAGGTATGCTTTCTGGCTTACTTGACAGTAGCTGTTCACTCTGACCACACAAAAAAGTGGTATTTTCTTTTCCAGAAGTAGATTTTTGTTCCTTCCTGCCAAGAACTTTACCAGGCAAGAGAATGAAGTTTGACTTTAGTCTCTAGATTTTTCCACAAATTTCTAAAATCTGTCTCTCTACCCTGGTTATTGCCGTCGCTGTTCCCATTCTTTCCATGTGCCCAAACACTTGGTCTTCCCCGGCACCTACACAGGTTGACTTCATTACTTTCACTGTCTCCATCGCTCGTGCCAATTAGTCACCACCATTAATGTCACCCAAATGTTGGCCTTAACAAAGCCCCAACTGGGTGAGGCCTTGCTCCCAGCACCGCAGGAATTTCCATATTAAGTCTTTCAAGCTCTAAAGCTCTGGAATAGACTAATGGGGAGAAACTGTGTTGGAAAAGACCCCTGAGAGAAGCTGGGAGGGAAAGTATGCCCAGTCACCTTTCAAAATATCCAGCAAGTAGCCACTGGGGAATGTGTGCCCGTTCTTTGAACTCCTGCAAAGTGCCTTTCCTCTGTTCTAAATCCAGGATTGTCTTCCTACAGGGCTTGCTGTTTCTGGATAAATCCTTGGCCTTTGTTCAAGCCCTGGACTGTGTCAGGATGTTCACAAACCCCAGCAGGTAAGCCATGCTAATTGAGCCTTTCCAGCAGAATCCTTTTTCTGAGATACAGACTCCAAATTCCAACCAGGGCATGCATGTGTCTTTAGCAGTAGACAAGGCTGCAGTACCACACTCCCATTTCAACACCCATCTTTTGAAGGAAGGTCCCTTGTACCTCTACCACCACAGTCATTGGCTGCTGGGTTCTTTCCTGAAGCACTTTATTTTGGGTTTCATATCATACCGTGGACTCTTCTTTGTGGACTAAGCTGGAAAAACATTTTTCCTTGCCTAAGCATTTGTCTCATCTCTGTTTCAGATCTTTAACCCAGCACTGAAGGGGAGAGAAAGACAACAAGAAACCAGGAGGAAGGCCAGGCTCCTGCTCTTAGTCCCAGTCCTTGCTGGGTGTGGATAATGCACTACCTCCCCACTCTGAGCCCCTTTCCTCTCTTCCAGTTTTCAGAGAATGAGTTTTGCATCATCTGCCTCCTTGAGTGTGGCAGGAGACTAACACTATTTTCCTAAATACATTTCCAAAATTAAACCCTTTCCCCTGATTATTTTTTCTGGTTGTCAAGTGAGCCTTTGTTGAAATGTAGCTAACTTACTGGGCATTCCTCCATATCACTATTGATGTCTTCTGTGATGCTATGAAGGTGACAGTTATCAGCATCACAGCCCACAGACTATGCAGTCCCCAGCAGCTCTTCAGTAGCTCCAGAGAGAGCTCTCCAGCTAAAGATTAACATCATATCTGCTGGACAATGTTGGCAACATCATCAAAAATAATATTTCCACTGAGCTTACTGTTTTCCTGCTTCTTTCTGTCTTTTTCTGCTTCTTGAGGGTTTTGATCATCAAACCAGACACAGAAGGTGTGCCCTCCATCTTTATCTTTTCTGAATGGTCCACCATAATCCTTAGACCCTTCCAGTCACTGGCTGCCAAGGCAATGTCACCACTAACCTTTTGTACAGGTGAACCAAGGAGACCAAGGACAGACATGGCCCTGATTTTCTCAATAGTGCACCTCATGTAAAGGACTTTAATCTTTCGGGGTGTCATTGTATTACAGTGGCATTGTAGATATGGCTGCTGTTGGATGAAGCTGAACGTAAAGGCCAAAGAAAATCATACCTTCACCTCCACCAAGGAAAAAGAAGAAAGACTCCCATATATTTTTATACAGTCTTTATCTCTTCATTGCATGTCCACTTAATGGGTTGTCTAAGTCACAACTAAGTCTGAGTAAGGCAAAGTGGCATTATTCCCATTTTAAAGATGAGAAAATAGACACAGAATCCTGGTGTAACTTAGTCAAATGACCACTGCCAGAGGACAGGACCTGAAATGATAGAATACACCACATATATGTTTTGGTGGAAGGGTCCCAACCTAAAGCTTGGATATCTGAAAGCTTAGTCTAAACTCTGACTGCTCCACCTGGACATCAGCCCTGGTTACTTGGGACTCAAGGTAGAGGAAAAGTGACAAAGACAAATGACTAGAGAAACCCCACCAGGCCATGTATAAAAGCTCATGTATAATGACTGAATCTAATTTGTGCTGCAGTAACAGAATACCTGAGACTGAGTACTTTATAAAGAACAGAGATGTGTTTCTTACAGTATTGGAGGCTGAGAAGTCCAAGGTCAAAGGGCCTACATATGGTGAGGGCCTCCTTGCTTCATCTTCCCATGACAGAAAGCCAAGTGCACACATGTGCTCCTGGAGGGAAGGGGAAGAGGGCTGAACTCTGTCAGGAAGCCATTCCCATCATAGCTTATAACTAACCCATGCCTGAGATAACTCACTTGTGCAAGTACCAGCATGAATCCATTCATGAAAGCAGAGCACTCATGACCTAATCACCTCTTACAGGTCCTACCTGAACACCTCTGCTGTATCAAGGACTAAGTTTCCAGCAAATAAACTTTGGGGGACACATTCAAACCATACCACAGGCTTAAGTATTCAAAAGAAATATGAATAAATAACAGTTTTTTAAAAGGTATGTATTGACTTATGAAACCCAAATGTTGAAAGGTGCTCTGGCCCCAGGCCCAGTTGGCTCTCTTCTCCTCCTGGCTCTCACTTCTTCAGGTTGGCAGTGAGGTCCTCAAGGACAACAAAGACTGTCCACGGCAGCTCCAGGCTCACAGGCCAGAAGCTTTGCACCTCCAGCAAAAAGACAGCTGCTTCATCAAGTGCATATGGGAACTCTGATTGCCCAACCCTAACGGCACATGTCCCGCCTCCATGAATCACTGCACTCTGATTGGTCAGGTTAGGTCACTGTGTTTTCTGCAGCACCATTGGGCTAGCATCTGAAGCTTCAGTCAAGTCCAGTGAGAGCAACCATGAGCACTGCTCAGGCTACCTACACAGGATGTTGCTGCACGGTAGGGTTGCTTGAAAGTTAGCCCCTCGCACACTCAGGAGTACCTCTACTGTGAGATTCCCCTGATGCTGCTCCCAGAAATACCACAGTGATGTGCTCCAGGTAAGGTACCCTGGAGTTTTGGGCCTCATTCCAGGACAAAACTCTTGGGAGGAACTTCAGGTCCTTCCAGGCCTGAGCAGCACAGTTCTTCCATACAGGAATTGTCAAAAACACCATCTGAAGTCACATCGTTTCATTGTCTACTATTTCCTGATTGCTTTCTCCAGTATAACTGTCACCCCCGTGAGGTTTGAGACTGAATGTTTTCTTGCCTGCTGATCCTCAGCACCAAGCATAGGGAGTACCTGGCACAAGGTAAGATTCAGTAAACACTTATGCTTGCACAGCTGAAACCAAGAGTGCCTCTAAGTATTATTTCTGTACTCCTTCTCCTCCCACTCTTTGAGCCCCAGGGACAAGCTCAGGCCAACCGTGAGCAGACATTCTTTCCTTGGCTCCCTGAGCACAAAGGAAACCCTCCCAGTATAGCTCTCACCTATTCAGGTTTCAGGTACAGAGAGGCCCTGCACTCTCTCCCACCTTTCTGGGACTTGACTCCTGGCTAAAGTTAAGCCTTGGAGGCCTGCCTGTTTAAGTGTGATGCTCCTAAGGGGAGAACAGCTAGGAACGGTTGCAAGTGATATACTAAAGCACTGGTGCCCAGATCACGTGGTTCTAAATGGATCAGCAGGAGGCCAGAGCATCAGGAGGATTCTGGAGCTCATGTGGGAGGAAGTCCTGCAGGTAGGAGGAGGGAAGAGAGAACAGGAAGGAAAAAAAGCAAATGACCTGAGCAAAGCTGTTTCCCTTGTCTAGACCTCCTGTGTCCTCTGTCTGTGGGAGATGAGAAGGGGTTAGAGGAGGTGGCCCCCATTGTCTGCCTTTCTGCACAGACACCTGTAATCACAGGTTCCATCAGATTCCCTGTCCCTCTGTGGAAGCTGCTCGCCACAGTGAGAACCTCAGCTCCAGAGTGGAGTTGCCTAGCAACTCAGAGTCCTGAAAAGAAAGGAAGAAAACAGAGGAGCCAGACAGGAAAGGGCAGAGGGAGTAGGCCTGGCAGAGGCAGGAAGTAATCAGGTAAAAACAGTGTTAGGCACAGGCTCCAAACGGGGCATATTCTCAAGTGACTAAGGCCCTCTACCCCAGCCTCCTGCTGTTCTCCGCCCTCTGTTGGATACTTGACACTCAATCCCTGGAGATACTTCCCTTTCTAACCACTTACTTCCCTTCAAATTATAAATCCCTGGGAAGGATCTGCCCACTGAGCTATCCCACTTCAGGGTGCAAGGAGCCTATCAAACCCTGTTGTGGAAGGGGAAGGAGAAATGGGTAATGCATTCTAATCCCTCCTGCACTTTTCATTCTGTCAGTATCAGTTCAGTCCCTTCTGGTCTTCTTCAGTAAAAATCTATCCACCAGCACAGGGCAAAGATGTCAGGTGTGAGTGTTTGACAACCATCTGTATGGCACTCAGTGACTGCTTACTTCAAGGAGCCTAAGCTCTGTCTAAAATAATCCCCAGTAATAAGTTTTTGTGAAAGTTAACACATGGTGCAATATTTGGCACATAGAGAGCATACAGTATATACCAGTTTCCCCTCCCAAAGGCTGAAGTCATAATGTTAAGGTTGTGGGGACTCCTGAGGCTTAGGCACCCCTCCCCACTTTGGTGCAAACTTACCAGACTGACAATGGAATTGAAATTAGTTCTAAGCCTACAGAAACCCCTGGAAGCCAACTTTGACTTCCTTCCTTGTTCTTGGAGAATGCATTACCAGTGGGTAAGCCAGTACAAGGGCACAATGCACTGTTCCTGTATCAACCAGGTTTCAATTGTCTTTATTTCTCTAGCGCTATTGCGGCCAGTCTTGAATAGGGTTGAATGTGATGGGTCATTCCAGTTGACCTGTGATGGTGCTTACGCTCAGTCTAACATCATGGAAGTGAGTGTCTAAGAATTTACCTAGGACAAGGTTGACCAGTGTCTGGCCAGTGTGAGATGGCTGGGCAAAACCTGGGCTTCATCTTTGATCTGTAAGTCAGGTATTATGACCAGAAATTGGCTAACAAATGGCTTTATTTTGTAAACTAACAACTTTGTGTATAGCCATGTAATCTATCCTCTACTTAGCAAGCTGGACCTAGTTCTATACTTTACTATATAAGTGATACATGGAAAAAGAAAGAAGATTGCTCCTGCCTGAGTTTTCATCCCAGTAGAAGGACATTTTAAACAGAACATTATTCAAATTCAGAGAGAGCAGTTCCTCTTGTCAGGGCAGGATCAGTTCAGAGCAGGAACTGGATACAGACTGTTAGCAAAGAAGTATCCGGGGCAGGGAGCACTTTTTAAAGCTCCCTATCCCCACCCAAATTGGTAAAGAGCAATTACAAAGGTAATTTTGCCTTTTCCAAATTCCACATTCCTAGGATTCCAACTGAACCCTAGAAGAAGGCATACCTAAGGATGGAGAGAAAAGTGACAGCCAAACAAGGACCTCAAAGCTTGAAGAATATTAGAGCTGATGGAGAATTGACAGGAGAGAAGAGAAGTATGCCCCTTCTGGCATTTTTACTGCTACCTGAGTGGGTGTCTGATTAGCAGTCTTTGACGTCAGCTTGGCTTGGAGTCTTCATTCATCCCTTGCACTCAAATTAAAGTAGTTCTATCTTCCACCTTACCAAGGCTTGTGTGATTTTGAGTGTGTAAGTGTGTGTACATGTGCATGTGTGCATGTGTGTGTGAGCTGGAGGAAATGTCTGTGTGAGCTGCAAAGGAATGAAGGGGCATCCACAGTGCGTGCAGTAATGCCTCATGGTAAGTGCATGCAAACCTGTGGATACATGATGGCAAAAATTCTGTTTTGGTTTTCTTCCCCCCTTTAAGTTTATTGGTATATTTAAAGCAAACAATACAGTTACATTTCTCATTGGGATCTTGAACCTTTACATGATATGTCTTGGTTCTTATTTTTCCCCATACCCTAGCCTCCCTTCACCCACTTCACCCTTCCCTATTTACAAAGACTTTGTTTCCATTTTTTTCCTTTTTCACATTTTTTCTTTTCCATTGTTTCCTTTCCCCTTCCTGTCAGCCATTTTCTTCCTATTTCACACTATCAATCATGGCAAGAACTCTGGTAGTAAACCAAGAACAAGCTCAAAAGTCAGGAGTTGGCAGAAGCTTTGGAAACGGCTGACCATTGTATTTCTTTCAGAGTCTCTGTCCAGCTTTATGCTGCTATATGTGTTTGCAGCAGAGGGATGATCTGAGCCCCTTTTGCCTGAGCTACCTGAAGACATCATGGTGATTATCAAGCATCATCACCTGGACTGTGGCCATATTTCAGTTTTGTTAAGTGGGCTCATTTCCACTGTGGAGGGTATCCACTTTCAGGGCAAGTCAGAAGACAATGGGCATCACAACTTAAAGGAGTAAACATTTTTATGGATCCCGCTTCCAAGGTCAGAGGTATTAGTCCATGGTGGTCTGGGAGCAAAGCATCGTGGTGGAAGGGTGTGGTGGAGGTGGGGGCAGGGACCAGATATAGTGACCTAGGCCACGCTCCTGACCCACTCAGACACACCCAGGTATGTTTACTAACCTGCCAGATGTCCCTCAAGCCAACCAAGTTGACAGTCACGATTGAACACTACAGGAAGAAACAGAATCATCTTCTAAAAGGACTCAGTTCCAAGTTCTTATTTCTGAGGATAATAGGATCTCAGCCATAATCTGAACACATGGCTGTCTGTGTGGAGACCTTGGAAGTACAAGTTCATTGCCTGTGTCAGCACTGTTCAAGACAACTACCATGCAAGGCACAGATGAGAGCCACAGGAAATGTTTACTAGTAGTCACGTTTTTAAAAAGTGAAAAGCATCAGGTGAAATTAGTTTTTTTAATTTTTAAAATTTAATTCCATGTCTCTAAAATGTTCTAATTTTGAAATATCTTAATTACCAAAATTATTAATGAGATATTTTACATACTCACCCCTGAAATCCTTAGTTTATTTATACTTAAAGCCTATCATGATTAAAATCAGCTGCTTTTCAAATGTTTAATAGCTCCACGTGGCTGGAGCCACCAAACTGAACAGCATAGGACTAAAAGATCTCTCTCCCCTGAAACTCTGTCCTTGGAGTTGAAGGAGTGGATTGAGGGTTGTTACTCATTTTTGGCTCAGATCCTGTGTGTGCGTGTGTGTGTGTGTGTGTGTGTGTACCTACCTCATTAGGTAGTTTATACTGGCCTTGAACTCACTAAGTCACCCAGACTGAACTCATGGCAGTCCACCTGCCTCAACCTCCTGAGTGCCGGGAATACATACAGGTAGAGCCACCACTCTGGGCTTAAGTGTTTAGTGTGAAACTAATTTTAACTGACTCTTTTCATTTTTAAAATTGTGGATACTAGTAAACTTTACAATTTATATGGCTTATATATGTGGCTTGCCTGATAGCTTTATTTAAATCATGTATCAACCTTTAACAAATATGATTAAATTTCTTAAACTATTTCTGACATGGCTGGAGTAGACATAGGATCAGTGACTCAGTGGCACTCATGGGTTTGGATATCAAAAGTAGCTAGAAGGCAGCTATAGGGGTGCATCATCTAAACAGCACTGAGCTGTGTGCTAGAACACGCAGTTGAAATGAGGCTGTAAGTGGGATCAAGGAAATGCCTTCACCATTTCCCTACCACTGAAGAAGAGTATAGGATTGGAGCTGGCTGCCTAGATTTACTTACTTAGCTACATAGCTTTAAAGTAAATCACAAATATTTCGAACCTCCTTCCTTTCTTATAACTTGGTGATACTAACCTCTTTCTTGTTCTCCTCAAAGAAGTATTGTGAGTCTCAAGTTATATTATTCACAAGAAGTGGTTTCAAGTAAACACTGAAGTCCTCAGCTCATGTGAATTGCATGTCAGCTCTGGAATACTCCAGCATCTCTGCTTTAGAGTTAACTCAAGGGAGGTAGGTCTTATTAAGGGCTGGGTCCTACATCAAGGACTGCAGCCAGGGAGAAGTTACCTGAATCAGAAAACAATGGAAAACTCATATAGAAAATGTGTGGTGCCAGCTTAGCAGGATACTGAGGGTTCGAAGAGGCCGAGAAGGGGAAGGACAGTGTTTCTGGTACAAGATAGGGTACAGACAGAGGCTGGGAGTGGGGATGAAAAGTCACATCCTGAGAGATTTTGGAACCTCCTAAGCAAGACAAAAGGGAGGATCAAAGAAGGATGGACAACGAGGTCCCTCATTTTTATAATTAAGATAGTTCAAAATTAGAACATTTTAGAGACATGGAATTAAATTTTAAAAATTAAAAAACTAATTTCACCTGATGCTTTTCACTTTTTAAAAACGTGACTACTAGTAAACATTTCCTATGGCTCTCATCTGTGCCTTGCATGGTAGTTGTCTTGAACAGTGCTGACACAGACAATGAACTTGTACTTCCAGGGTCTCCACACAGACAGCCATGTGTTCAGATTATGGCTGAGGTCCTGTTATCCTCAGAAATAAGAACTTGGAACTGAGTCCTTTTAGAAGATGATTCTGTTTCTTCCTGTAGTGTTCAATCGTGACTGTCAACTTGGTTGGCTTGAGAGACATCTGGCAGATTAGTAAACATACCTGGGTGTGTCTGAGTGGGTCAGGAGCATGGCCTAGGTCATTATATCTGGTCCCTGGTGCCTCTCTCTCTCTCTCCCTCTCTCCCTCCCTCCCTCCCTCTCTCCTCCTTCCTCGCTGTCATGGAATGACCATCTCCCTCCACCATACCCTTCCACCATGATGCTTTGCTCCCAGCCCACCATTGACTAAAACCTCTGACCCTGGAACTGGATCCATAATAAATCCTTGCCCCTTTAAGTTGTGTATCTTAGTCATTTTGTTTCAGCAATGATAAAGCTGACCAAAACACACATCCCAAAAGTCACTCCCAGCTGTCAGCTTCTGAATCTTCCCAAGACTGAGGATAGCCTCACTAGAAACATGCAGCATCCACAGCTAAACCCAGACTGAGGTCCCTGAGCCAGGCTCACTGCCAGTGCTGGGAGTACCTCGAATGCCTCTTCTTCTAGCATCCCCTGGCCTGCCCTGAGGCAGGACCCCTGATTAAAGTCATGCTTTAAATTCCCCAGAGTGCCATAAGGCACTAAGTGACTGCACTGTCCATGGAATCTCCAATGTCTTCTCAAAGGTGGCTGGCTTTGATCAAAACAAAAGATATCAGAACTAAAGACTGTTTAAATCAAGGTTAGTGTCACTTGGTTAGAGTGGAATCCAGAGTCTACACTGATTGGTTCTTTTGCTTGAAGGGAAAAGCTATTTCCCTTAAATAGTATAATCCAAACCTCATAAGGTGGCACTGTAGGGTGAGTCAATTTATAAAAAGCGGCTTCCATGTAAGGTTTCAAGTATGCCTCCAAAATTCATCTTTTCTTAAAGGTCTAGACACTATTACCAGCATGATGAAAGGAAGAAGAAACTACTCCCTCCTCAATACTCAAGAGACATACTGATTGGACCCAGCTCGGGTGAGTTCATGGACACAGACTATGGAGCTGAAGCCAGTAGTCAAGTCCTGGACAAACAAAGAGAGTCACCTTCCTGCTCATGGTGTATCTTTTTTACGATTGCCCACATCTGTCTCTGATCTTACAGCGCCATCATCTCCTGATAAGAAAGAAAGTCCTTGGAACTATAGCTCACTTCCATAGAGCCCATGTAAGCTAGAGAAAGCCACCCTTGGAGTCACTGCTGGTTTCAGCTCCATTAAGAAGCTCTGACTGAAGTAAAAACAGAAACTCATCAACAGATGAGTTTTCCAAGAGAGTGAAACCTCCAGGCCCCAGAAACATGAATCCACAAAGCTAAGAAAGTCTGAAGATCCTAAGTTTCCCCTCACCCTTAGGGTGGCAAAGGGGGTACAAATGATGTCATCTCATATGATTAAGAATATATTGTGTAAATAGTACCTAGAAAATAGAATAAAATATAAACTAAAAATAAATGGTTGAGTCAACTCATCTTTAATGCTTTTCTGTGTAACATCTATTTTGTATAATGCTATACGACTTTCATACTCCGACAGCAAATTTAACCTTGGCCACAAGTTATGATGTACATTACAATACACTTTTATTATGTTACACAGTATTGTGGGTTTTTTTTTAATCTATTGCTAAGCCCCTAACAGTATGTCTGCGTCAGGGAAGCCCATCTGTCACAACCACAGTGGAGACATTATTATGTAAATAGTTCTAGGGCCTCCTTTTGGGGGAATTTAATATACTGTCCTAATATCCCAGCTGGAAAAAAATGTTTATGAAAAAAACTTTTTGGTTTGTTTCATTTGTAGAGAAAGGCAGGTTGAGTTGCTAAGGGTTTTGTTTTTTAAAATAGTCCAAATCTCTTTTCTTATGTCTCTCACTCACAATGTCTTTAAAAGCTAATGATACGGCTCCTAATAAAATAAAATACATGAGAGACTTCTTTTAAACACAGCAGCTGAAGTATAGAGCATTAATATCGCACAGCCTAGCGCATTAGCCATCTTTTCTATATTACAGTCATATTTCAATAAACTAAGTTTTCTTAGCAGGTGCCACCTTGGATTATTTCTTTATTAGATGGACTTATAAAATATGCAGAATGGTGTGCTGAATTTTTTGTTATTTATTGCCAGTTTTAAACCTTTGCCAAAATCCATACATCTGAATCTTCCTCTTTGGAGGAGGAGAGGCAATATCTGGAAAGACAGGCAGGCAGGCAGGCACTCATGCTTACAGGACTGAGCCCTAGATGGCTGAAGGCATGAGGGTGGGACCGAATGAAGTGGTTTGCAAATGGAAGATGCCAGTTTGCCTGGCTTCTTCTTGCATCTTAATTAAATGAGTCAAGGTTTTAGAGCAGCACCCAAAAAAAGGGCTAATCACCAGTGGGAGCTGGGTGGCCTGGACGTCCCAGCCCCACATCACACAGACCCTAGCTTGAGTCATCGGGGCATCAAAAGTTCACTGAGCACCAACCAAGCAGTGAGTGTTTGGAGAAAATCAAAAGACTCTAATCACACATTCAAGGGCATCCAGTATGGTTGGAAAGAGTACAACTTGGAAATAAAGTGGTCCTGCGACCATATGAGTGTTTCACACCAGGAACTGCAGGAGTTGAATGGGGGAGCTGTCATTATCAAGGATACTCACAGGACTGAATTATCAAGGGAAGCTTCCTAAAGGTCCTGCTGGGCCTTAAAATAGAAGGGGGATTAGGTGGTTGGAGTGGAGGGAAGATGCTTCCAGATACCACACGGGGAGCGTGCATTTCTATCTGCTCCAGGCAAGAGAAAAGGCACAATGCAGATAGATCTGAAGGCAGAAAAATGGAAGAGCTGAGAAGGAGTGCATCAATAAGTTTCCCATATTAGTTTGCTCAGGTCAAGAAGGTTCTGGAAAACAGGTGGAGTGAATCGGTTTGGCATCTGTTTTATGAGGGGCCGAGCAGCTTCCAAGGAGAACCACCTTAAAATAAGCAAGAGTCAGAAAGCCATATTTGGTCAGAGAGGAGGAAAGCAGGAGTAGTCTGCGAAAGAAGGTCATTCTGAGGGCAGCATGATGCTTGTCACTGATGCGTCTCCCAGCCAAGTCTCAGGTCTAAGGGTGAAACTGAACCAAAAGAAAAATCTGTACCATCAAAATTGCACCAGCCATCACATCACAGACTCTTCTACACGTGACCCAGCACAAGCATGGGTAGTGAGGCAGCCACTGACAGGTTCCTTTTCCACCACACTTCTAACCCTAGAGTCACTGCAGAGCATGGCAAAAGTGGCCTTAGTGGCATATGACACCATGGGCAGATTGCAATGGATCTGGAGCAAGTGGATATAGTGGCTGAGAGTAGAGCCATGAGGAAGCAGGATGCTCAACAAAAGTGACAACAGTGCCTGGTTAGTGGGGCCACCAGCCAGAGGAGTGTACACATGAAATGCCATCTGGGGAGCTAAGTGTCTTAGGAGGGCATTTGTGCGGTTCAGCAGGTGGCGATAGTGACTGTAATGTGGTATGCCCACCAGCACATGTCCTCATCGTACATAGATAAGGGCAAATGAAGGACTGAACAGTAAGTTCTCTGGGGCACAGAAAAAGGAACAATGGGCTAAGGGTAGGCAGTATAAGTATACTATGCCAGTATAAGGGCCATGTGTGCAACCAGCCAACCTTCTGTACTCCATAGTCCTCTGTAAGTATCCAGCTGAGCCCTTTTACAACTCTTCCTCGCTCACCAAAGCTGTTTGCCTGCCTCTGCCTCTTGAAAAAAGCTTGTTCAGGTCAGACCTAGAAAAATGAGAGCCCAGTAAAGATTCCTATAGCTTAGATAAACTGATCACTCACTAAGTAACTTCCTCAACATGGAGTGTATCCTTTGAAAGTGTCAGGGAAGATCAAGACAGGCCCCATCTGGCCAACAGGAGCCCCAGACCACCCAAGGAAAGGAGTCTGCATGAGATTTGGCTAATCTGGTTCTTCCTGGGGACCTTGTAGTAGCTCTTAACAGCCAAGGAGATGGATAGATGTGAGGAGGAGGAAGAGGAGGAGGTGGAGGAGGAGGAGGAGGAAGAGGAGGAGAAATCTTCCCTGAGGGACTGAGTTGGAGTTGCCTCTGAAAAGTGATAAGAATTTGATTTGAGAATTGAGGGAGTTCCACTGGGGGCAGAGGATGACAGTGTCCTGGGTTCAAGTCACACAAAGTGGCACAGCCTGGTCTGGATGCCTAGTACTGTCACCTCAAGGACATCTTCTCAGTTACCATGGGAGTCAAAGAAGAAGAGCTGAAAGAAGAGGAAAAGAAAGGAGCAACTCATCATCTGAAGAAATGGTAGGGCAGGATTTGCCAAAGAGCTGAACAAACAAACAAACAGAAACTTTCTTCATCTAATTAACAGTCAGAACCTTCCAGAACATGTGGCAGTCTCACAGAGACTAATTACCTACCCACTGGGAGGCTGTGGGGCAGCTGTAGAGGTTGATGCCTGGGGATGGGCAACCCTGCAAGGGACTGAAAGGACACTATAGAAGCCAGGAAGGCCCTGAGGACACACTTTTCCTCCTTCTTAGTCTGGAGGTTGGTTCTGATACCTGACTCTGTCCAACACCTGAAGCTCAGCTAGACACCCATTTAGGGACTTCTCCAATAAAATACTGGAGCTAAAGGAAAGCAGCAAGAGGAGGGAATAATAGCTTCCTAGTTCTACCTGAACTCTATCCAAACTCAGCCATAAGATAACAAAGAATGCTAAAATAAGATTGCACAAAATATCTCTTCTCCCCCAAATCATCAGGAAGAGGCTTGAGCATCTTATTCTACACATGATGGGGTTGATGTTCACAGATGACCCACAACTTGCTAAGACCACACAGAAACTCCAGCTCCCATTTCCCTACTCTTAGAGCTAAAATTATGCAAGTCGAGGTCAAGGGAGTGTTGTTGCAGCTGGTCAGCTGCTCCTGAGTCTGAAGTCATGATGCCCAAAAGCAAAGGCTTCTTCCCTCAACTGACCCCAGGGCTGGCCATGTCCAAAGCTGATTTAGCTATTTTTGTGTAAGTGGCTGATTAGTAAGAGGAAAAGTAAGCACTATGGGAGGGGCATAAGTGGTCAGGTATGCTAATGTTTGAGGGAGAAGTCCAGGGAAGAGGCAGCTCCATTTGGAAACATCCCTACTAGGATGCAGATGTTACAGCAGCTGGCTGGGCAGCAGGCCTGGCAGGAAACTCCACAACCCACAGCCCCCTTCTTGCCCTTTTACTCTGCTCTTCTCCCTCCCTCCCCGACTACCTTTTCCTCTCGCCCCTTTCTCTTTCCTTCCTGCATTTCCCACACCTCCACCTTCCTGACACTCTTGCTCCTTTCTCTGTCTGGCAACAAATCTCTCCTTCTCTCTCCCTCTCCCTCCTACACCAACCCTGTGTATGGCTATTCTGGTGCTGAGTAGCTCATCTGGGAAGAAGAGCCTATCTTGCAGTCAGAATCTTAGTCACTCTCTTCTAGCCAAAACCAGGAAGTGCAGACACAAGCAAAATATCCCCAAGAAAAGAGAAGAAAAGAATCTTATCTAGGGCCATGCTTCATTTTCACATTCCCTCCCTATAATGGAAGGGAAAGGAGGGAAGATAATCAACCCAATAAACAACCAGAATGCATCTCACAGGACACAGATGTGAAATGACTTGCTTTTCCCCCATCTTTGTTTTCAAACAGGCCCGGTCAAATCCCCTTTCCCATCCTTAATGACAACCCAAGCATATCTCATTGCTGTCTAATCACTTCTAATTATTAAAAAGTCCAAATGAGCTGATCCTTGCTTAGAACTTAGCACCTCCTGAGTTCCTTTTCAGCTTTCAATTCTATAGAGACTCTACACAGTTATCTCCTCCAACCAGATACACCCATGCCTATGCAGGCAGGGACCCAAGTCTCATTCTGTCTCTCTTCAAGTGTGTATATTACAGAGTGAAGCTGGGAGACTCAGCTAGCAAAAAAAAAAAAAAAAATCTTTTTACAGATTAGTCAACATTTCTCAGGACCAGGGCCAGAAACCTAGGCTGGACTCTTTACTGGGTCTGAGAAAGAGAGCGGAAGGACACGACGTGAATTTTGTCCATGCCCAATTCTAGAGTTGGGTTACTCAGAGCAAACTCCACCAAAAAGAACAGGTGGTATCTGGAAAGTAATTTCCTTACTGTGATATTTTTGTTTCCTAAAGTCACAAACCACACATCAACCACACAAGCCATCTCTAAGAGATGGAGCAAAATTTGCAATATCATTCTCCTACCACATTTTGGAGAATTAAAGAATAGAAAAGGAACTGCTTTTGCTCAAGGTTACACAGTGTCTGGAATCAGAACTCTCTTTGTCCCGTAATTAGACGACTGGCTAAATTGCCTCTGAAGCACTTTCTCCCCCTTCTGGGCCACCCCTCTGGCTCTTCCAGGAACAAGGACAAGAAATTTGAGGTCTTGGGGATGCCTTTTACTTGTCCTCTTTCACAAAATGGTCAGACTCTAGGAGCCTGAGCCTCTCAGAAGAAGAGCAGAAACTGGAAGTTTGCAAATGACAGTAGTTCAGAGCATTCTGCACTGTTCTCAGTAAAGATGAAACCTGAGAAATTTGGGTACCAAAATTCAACAATGCGTTGGGATTACCTAAAAACCCATGGAGAATTTCTCCATTCAAAGGAGATGTCAACAGCTTGTTTGATGACTTTAGCAAATGAATTAGGAAACAGATGGATTAAATATCCCTTAAACTCACATGCAGCTGAAAAAAATGTTGAGACCTACGCATTTCCAGGGACTAGTCAACTCCAAACAGAGCAGAGTGTTTTGCTGAATCCCAAACCCTGGCTTCTTCTATCCCTAAAAATAACTGAACTGTCCAGCTGTTGGAAGGAGATTTTCCTTTGGTTTTATTTCATTTGATTTTCTCACAAAGCACCAGAGTGATAAATGACTTTAAAACCTGGTAGAATGTTCTAGGGGAATCAAGCATCCAGAAAAGTAAAAAGTTAAAAAACAAAAAACTGTCACAATCTCACACCATTGCCCTCACCAGGCATTCTGTCCCTTGAATATTACCTGTCATTACCTACCCATTCATCAATGTCAACCCTAAGACATACTTCTTCTGGGAACTCTTTGGAATTATTTTGGACCTCATGGATATAAAAATCAATCATTGAAACTATTTTTGAGTACCTATTATGAATCTCTAATGTTCTGAGCATTCAGTGAGTGTCTAAGACAAGGAGGGCCTTATCAACAGTCAGTTTATATTCTAATCAAGAAGGTCTTGTAAACTCATGAAGCAACTAAGATAATAACAGATATTCCAGGTACGTCAAAATAAAAGATACACGTGTGAGTGACTGAATTCAGAGAATGGAGACAATATTGTATGTATAAAAAAGGTCAGAAATCATGACAATGAAGATGTCTTAACTGCTGTGTTTGGGGAACTTTCACAAATGTTTTCTCTTTGGATCTTCACAAAAGTCCTTTTAACAATACAAGGACTGCTCTTACAAATTAAAATACTCAGGTAGATTAAATTTTTGTTCACAGTCACATTCTTAGTAAATGGTAGAGGAGGCTTACAGCCCAGACTTGTCAAACACAGGCATAAGTGGCTTAAATTCCACCAATTCTCAAATAGGTGGGTAACTATGGCCTTCTTCCTCAGACAACTGGAATCTCCTGGCCATTTCTGACTATGTCCAACTTGACTTGTGTGGGCCTACCTTCCCATTTTGCTAATGAATTTACACTGGAATTCTTTCCTCCTCTCTCCTATTCTTGAAGGTTTGAGTTTATACTTTAGATTTCCTCAGCCTAAAATATTTTCTTCTTCCCTGAAAGAAATAAGACTTACTGTGTCCCTTCCTGTCAACTAAATGTGCATGGAACAAAACAACACTTCTAATATTATCTTAGTCTTTTACCTGCATAACTTTAGGTTGTTTAATGTATCAATGTCTTATTTCTGCAGAGGTTAGCTGCTCTCTGAGGACAGCTTTTATGTCTCATACCTGGTCTCCACTATTTTGAGAGTAGCCTGATCTAAGTCTAGGGATTGTGTGCTCATAGCTGTGAAATTTCCCACACCAGCAGGCCCTTCCCACAGTAAGCTGCAGAATCCTCTGCCTGTGTGTTCCACATGCTTCTCAAGCTCCTTATGTTGGAAGTGCTGGCACTTTTGCTTTGCTGCCAGAAGCAATGTAATTCTTCCAGTCTGGCTGTAAAGGTGATCACTGGTTTTTATCTCAATGCTCAAGAGTCCTGTTGAACATTCATTTGAAGTTTTTTATAAGTAAAATGCATCCTTCCTTGTGCTAGATGATCTGGTGGAGATAAAGGAAGAAAGATCTACCAGGAGGGGCACTGTTGAAGAAAGAACAAGAAGAACAGGGGAACAATTCGATGAAAATACCCGGCATCTGTACTGTGATCAGTTCACACTGCCAGTGCCACACTTCTGATGTGGGGACAATGAGCTTGTGGTCAAGTAGCCCCTGGAATGCTTCCTTCCAAGGATATTGGGAGCAGGGAGGATTGAATCGGAGGAGAAGCCAAAAGCTCTGACGTCAGCCCTGTGGGGAGAAATTAATGCATGGTCCCTGCTCCCAGCCATCAGAGGGAAGACAAAGTGAAACTGTTACAAATAAAGGATTGAAAGCCAAACCAGGGAGTAGATCAGGTCCAATGTGGCCAGCTCAGGGAATTGAGAAAAAGATACCAAAGTCACCACAGAAAATCTTGCCTTTCTCACTTCTCCTCCAACATAGCTCCTCATAGAGCCCCATGGCAGCACTTTGGGTTGCCTTTTCTTGGCCATGGTGTCTGCTGTCTTAAGTGCACTGTCAGGAAGAAATAATACTCAGTGTGGAATCTCCACACCACTTCTGAGGGCTCCTCCAGCCTTCCACAGAGGTCAGCTCCCTGGAAGGCTGGAAGAACCCCTACAAACAGGAGCCTCAGGACCACTTAGGGAGGCTCAGAGGATGTGGGCAGTTGATGTTATCAGGTTTCAGATTTGGGAATAGATCGGCTTCATGCCTGAAAGTGATTTTTCACAGGCACAGAAGAAAATCAATCAGCAGTTGATATACTCCACCCAAGGGAGACCCTGGGGACACCACCTCTCTTTTCTTTCCTATGGAAGCCATGAATAGACTATCATAGTAAGAAAGGAGACTTATAGGGAGCATAAATAACCAAAGGCCTGACCCCTAAGGTTTTAAATCCATCTCAGCATTCACACTGAGTCATCAGCTCCCACGTATTCCTCCAAACCAATGACTAAATGAGTTAGGGACACCAAGCAGACCTCCTCCTGGGAAGCAAAGGACATCATTACTGGTAGACTCTGGAGGGCTTTGTGGAACATTTCTTACACAGTGTAGGATTGTTCCAGAAAATCTTCTACCCGTCTCTGCAATAAGTCAGCCATGCGTTAATATCTGATAATTCTTCAGCCTTCTAGACTCCTTCCCTCTTCCCTCTCAAAGAGGCAGTTCCCTTCCTCACCTCCCCCTGTGCTCAGACAGCAGGTGGGGAGCGCAATTCTCACAGAAGTGCCAGGCACTGTGAATGTCCCCAACATCTGCCTCCCAGGAGAAACTGCCTGCAGAAGAATCTGGCGAGGACAGATATGAATTGAAGTAGTAAATCCCTCAGAGGTTGTTGCAGGCATGGGTGGAGATCTCAATTACCCTGACAGGTGGGTGAGGAGTTTGTGTCTTAACTTCCTGAGGAAAGGAGATATCTTCTCAGAATTCTCAGCAGTCACCAGACCTGCCCACGTCTACAAGCACGTAGGTAATAGCTTAATCCAAGAAAAATGTAGCCCATCGAATCATCATTAATAAAAGCATATTTTTTAAAATCTCAACCAGAGTTTATTCATGGTCTTTACAGTTCCCAACTCCAAGGAGTATTATTCCTTCCACCTCCACAAGTGCAGAAAGGAAAACTGACAACAGTAACTTACTCCAGACAAGCCCTGAGGTGACTAATGATTCCATTCAATTCTTTCTTCTTAAAGCTTCTTCCAGAATACTTTTCTTTGGAGAAAAAAAAGTAAAAAATCTTTGGGAAAATATTTACTTTGTTTTTCCATAAAATAATTCTAGAAGATGTAGACCTAGGTGATACTCAGGCAAAAAAGAAATCAATGGAGGCAGGAAGGCAGAAGAGAAAGAAGAGGAAGAAGAAAAAGAAGTAGAGACAACCATTGTTTCTCAATTGCCCCATTTCTTTTGTAATACAAAATTATACCACATATACAGAAAAGGGCCTAAAATACTAGTGTACTCTTTATTAAATACAGTTAAAGAAGTTATAATAAATTAATGATGAGTCTTTGGGCCAGGGAATTAGCTCAGTGGTGCTGTGCCTACCTTTGCAAGTGCAAGGTCCTGGGTTCCATCCCCAATACCGGGGGGTGGGGAGGGATACTGATTCCTTATGTAGCTACTGCCCAGATCAAAATAAAACATTGACATCCCCACAGGCCTCCAAACAGATGCCTTTGTCAACCTTTCAAGGAAACCACTATCACTTTTCTTTATATTCATATTACCAAATTTGTGTTCTAAACACTGTAGTTTAATTTTGCTGGTTGTATAATCTTATATAAATGCAATCATACATGAATTCTTTTGTGCTCAGGTTCATTGGCTTAAGTATAAGCTTGTAAAATTCACCCATATTCTGCATGAGGCAGCAGTTTTCTATTTTCATTGCCATATAGCATTCTACTATATGATTTTGCCAAATTTAATTTCTCTATTTACTGGTAACAGACATTTGGGCTGTTTCCAGAAAAGCCTTTGATGAATTTTCTCTTAGTGTATATGTGCTTGGATTTGTAATGATTATGTGATTTGTAGTGAAAATGATGTCATCCAGTGAGAATTTCCTCCCCTGTAGAAGCACACACTGCTTTCCAACATAGTTGTATCAATTAATATCATCACCAGTACTGTGTAAGAGCTTTGATAATAGCTCTTTAAGCTTATGGAAGGTTTTTTGAAGACCTTAACAAGTTTTAAAACTCATCAATTCTGTAGTTATGATTACTAATTGTCATGTGAACATATTGTCACTTTTGTAGAATCTTTACCCAAATCTCTTATCCGTTTTTCTACTGGATAATCTTTTATTGATCTATAAAATTTCATTATTCTGGAAGCAAAATTTTCTTAGTTATATGTGTTGCAAATGTTTCTCACAATTGAAGCTACATCTTCACTTTCTTGGTGTTTTCTTTTAAGGATAGTTTTACCAAAATTGAATATAGATTAAATTATCACTCTTTTTCTTTACAATCAGCATTTCTTGCTTCCTGTCTAAAATTTTTTCTTCTGAGAATATTAAGATATTCTCTAGTTTGCTTTCCAATAAAGTTTACTATTTTGTCTTTCATAATCATATTCCTGATAATCTCTAATTTTTTCTAATTAATGTTATGTTAGAAGCAGTCACGTTCCTTCTTATATATAGGGCTGTATTTTTTTCCCTAACCATTTAATTCATGTCTGCCCACTGCAGTATAGCACCATATTTGTCACAAATAAAGCAATATATTTGCCCAATTATTGTAATAACATTATTCCATATTAATTATTGTATTTTAAAAGATTTTAATGTTTGATGAAATAAATCTTTACATCCTTCCTTCAAGTATTTTAACTATACCTAGCATGATTTACATTTTTCATATGTTTTTCCAGCTTTACTCTAGGTTTTCCCCTTATACTTTTGATGCTACAATAAGTGATATATTTTTAAATTCCATTTTCCAATTGTGTATGGCTGTTTTTTCAAAACCAATTGATTTTTTAATACAGAAATGTTTAAATAAAACTTGCTATACTCACTTGTAAATGTTAATAATTGCTTAGATGTTTTTCCATACATACAATCTGTGAATAACTACAATTTTATTTTTTGCTTTCCAATTCAAATAACGTTTATTTTTCCACTTTTCTTGCTGCATTGACTAGAAAATTCAATATAATGTTGAACAGAAACAATAATACTGGGAACCTTGGCCTAGGTCGTGATCTCACAAAAAGAATCTGTGAACATTTCTACAAGTGCTATTTAAGGCAGAGTTTTTGTGAATGTCCTTTGGGAGATCACTTTTTACTAAAGGCAATTGTTGTCCATTCTTAGTTTGCCAACTTGCTCTAACATGAATTTTATCAAACATTTTCCCTGTACCTATTAACATAATCAAAATTTTTCTAGTGTATTCTGTGAATGTGGTGTAATCTATTGATTTTCAAATATTAGCCAATTTTGTATTCACAGAATAAACGCATGTGAGGGGTAACAAATTAATTGATTTTCAAATATTAAATGAATTGTGCATTCAGAGAATAAACCTGTATCAATCAGAGGTGATGAATTCTATTTTCCGATATATTGCTGGATTTGTTTGCTAGATCTTAAAATTTTTGTCTAAAAGCTCAGAAGCCTTGACCTGTAATTTTCCTCTTTTTTCACATGTTTTGATATCACATTGATGCTGGCCTCAGAAACAAGTTGAAATATATTTCCTTTTTGTCTCTCTGTAGAAGATTTTGGTTAAAAGTGACATTATTTCTTCCTCACCTATTTGACAAAATTTACTGGTGAAACCTTTTGTTTTTGAAGTTTTCCCTTTAATGAAATTAAATTCCTTTATCAGTTATAGGACAGCTCAGATTTTCAATTTCTTTTTTTGTTGCATTTAGTGGATGTAGCCAGGGATTTGGCTCAGTGGTTCCGCTGCCTGCCCCAAAAGAACAAAGTCCCAAGTTTGATCCCTTGTACCAAAAACAAACAAGACATTTAGTGGATGTAATTTCCCAGAAATTTGCTTATTTCCAATAATTTTCAAAGTTATCATGTACAGTTGTTTACAATATATTCTTTTGTCCTTTTTACGTCTCTTACTCTCATTATTTTGCTCTTTCTCTGTTTTATGATCAGTGCTACTAGGTGTTTATTGATTTTCTTATTCTTTTCAAAGGCAGACTTTTAATCTTGTCTATCTTCTGCTTTGTGTGCTTGATATTTTTATATTTTTATAATATTTTTCTTTCATTATTGCTTCATCTCTTATCTTGTGCTTATTTTGAAGCTTTTTTAACCTAAGATGGATGCCTACTTCAGCCATTCTGTTTTTCTACATGTATATTTATGCAGAAATTTCCTCTAATAAGCACATCTTTTGCTGCATTCCATGACTAACAATGTATTTCATGCTTATTCTAATCAAGTTCTAGATAGTTTCTTTTACACTTGTGAATTATTCTTTGGCCAATGGGTTATTTAGAAGTGTGTGCCAAACAAATGATTTTTCTAGTTATCATTTTATGTCTGAATCATCAGACACTATGATCTGCAAACACCCTGTGAGATTTCAATACTTTTAAATTTCAAGTCTTATTTTATCACCCAGGACATAGTCAGATTTTATTATTATTCCCATGTGCCTGAAAAAAGTGTATAGTAGTGCCTCTCATCCGCACCTTTCTTCCTATGGCTGCAGTAATCCGTGGTCAACAGTGGTCTAAAAATGCTAAGTAGAAAATTCTAGAAATAACTTAAAAGTTTTAAATTGTATACCACATTGAAAGTTGTGATGAAATTTCACACTGTTCTATCCTGTCTTGCCCAGAGTGTAAACCATCTAACAAGATAATGTCCAGTATACCCTGTTGTTTACAAAACCTTCTGGGAATCACTTATAACAATTTGAGTTATCAGATGAACTGTCATCATATCACAATACAGTAGGCTCCCTTAATTTGCATAATAATGATGGCAAGGCACAACAGTGGTGCTGATCACCCTTATATTCCAGAGAGAACTTGTAAAGTGCTTTCTTCAAAAGATAAAAGTGCCGGGGGTGGTGGCACATGCCTATAATCCCAGCACTCAGGAGGCTGAGGCAGGAGGATCACAGTGAGTTCCAGACCAGCCTGAGCTACATAGTGAGGTCCAGACCAGTTTCAACTACATATTGAGACCCTGTCTCAAACACACACAAAAAATAAAATAATACTTTCACTACAGTATACTGTCATGTTTTTCTATTTTATTATTGTTATTGTTGATCTCTTATGTGTCTAATTTATGTAGGAAATACTGAGAGAGAGGGAGAGGAGGGGGGAGATTTAGCATTTACCACAGTTTCAGGCATCTACTGGGGTCTCAGAATGCATCTCCAATACATTTCTCTCTCTCTCCTCTCTCTCGCCCTCCCTCCCCCCTCCCCACTCCTCCCCTCTTCTCTCCTGCTTTACTTTGTGTTAGGTGCAGTGTACCATATACAGATATACAGATATACTGTATATTAGGTGAATTTTGTTGATTTTAATCATATACACATATATACACATATATGTGTATATATAATATGTATATATATAATCATACACACATATATACACAGACACATATACCTTTTTCTCTTTTTTCTCTCAATTAATGAGGGGGAAGCTAATATATTACAAAGCGCATTCACATTGATTTTCTTGTTAGGAAAAATTCATTTTTATTCGATGTATTTTAAAGCTATATTTATTTAGATGCACCCAAATTAAAAATTGCTATTTCTCCTGGAAAGTTGAAACTTTAATGACAAATTCTTTCTATCTCTAGTAATGTTTTTGAACATAAGCCTCCTTTTTTATGTAGTATGCCTTTTTCAATTATTTTACTTTGCAATTTTTGTTAGCCTCATGTTTTAGCTGTATATCTCAAAAACCAAATTTAATTGAGTTATTCTGATGATTGTTGTCTTTATTGGAGTACTGAAACTATTTACAGTAATCAATTATTTAATATAATTATTGATTTCTGTGTGCTTAAATCTACCATTTCGCTGTTGCCTATCTCCTGTGACCATAACCCTATGTTGCCTATATTTTTAGGCAATATTATAGTGGCTTCATACATTCGATAGTCATTTAGATTTGTTATATATGTGCTCACTTTTCACACTTTATTTTTGCATCTTCATTGTTACTTCTGTGCTTCTATTCCTCCTACCTGAAAAATGCTCTTAAGCAATGCATTTAGCATAAGATTTCTAGCGACAAATTTCCTTTTGCTTGTCTAAAAAGGTATTCATTTTATCTTCTTTCTTCAGTGATATTTTCTCAGGACATAAGATTTTAAATGGGAAATTAGTTTCTTTCAGTGCATTATAAATATTTCATTGTTTTGGCTTTTCATTTTTTTTCCTAATGAGAAGTTACCTATGGTGAGCCTTTATGGTGAGCCTTGACATAGGCACAGCCATGATTGAACTTTGAGTCACCTCGCCAGCACGGATGTGCTGTCGCCCCTAGTAACGGGCTAGTTCAACTGGTGGTCTGACCTGTTGCCTAGCAAATGTAACCCATAATACTTGTTTTGTAGAACCTTGTGACCTTTTGTAGTCGGCTACACCCTGTTTACACTTTTGGTTTCGGTTTTAGCCTATATATACCCCACCCTGAAAAATAAACGGGGCCTTGCTACGAAGAGAGCATGAGCCTGGAACTAAGTCTGTGAGATTGTTTGCTCTCCTGTTGTTCTTCCCTCGGGTTTGGCACCTGCTGGCAGGATTCTGACATTGCGGCTCGCAACAGTTACCTATTAATCTAATTGTTACACTTTCAAGGCAATCTACCTTTCACTCGTGGCTGCTTTTAAATTTGTTTTTCTGCTTTGCTTTTTTGTAAATTTTTTTTTTAGTACTAGGATTGAACTCAGGGCCATTACAATAAACTGCATTACCAGTCCCCTCCCTTTTTCTTAGTACATGTTTGTGGTATATAAGGAATATTTTCATTGTGAGTAGCTCGCACATATACACAACACATCTTCATTCTTCTTACCTTCCCTTTGCCTCCCTCTCTCCACTCCTAACATCTTTTGGTTCCCTTCCCATTCACAAAAGATCTATTTTCCTATTTCTTATTGTCTATCAATATACCTATACTTTGCTGTTTATTTATACTTTGTGTTTCTCGTGTAAGAGAAACCATAAAATATTTATACTTGTGCACCTGATTTATTGTCTTTTTTATTACTATTATTTTTTACACAGTCTTGCTAAGTTCCTAAGATGCCCAGGCTGGGATCATACTTGTACCTCCTGCTTCAGCCTCACATGATTTTCTGTCATTTCAAACCAGAGGCTACATGGAACTTTTTTTTTTTTTGCTTGTGATTCGTGGCAGCTTGAAATCTTTGCTTAGTGTCTTTTAACACTGCTGGAAGTTTCTCAGTTGCTGTTCCTTCCAATATTCCCGCACAGTCCTCTGCCCGGCCCCGCGTGTGTGCTCCCTCCCGCCTTTTCCCTCTCCTCTCCCTTGTCCTTCTCTCTCCTCTCCTCCCCTCTTCTCCCCTCTGTCCTCTCTCCTCTATTTCTGGACTTCCACTGAACATATTGTAGAACCCGTCACTGTTTTCTCTATATTTATCACCCTTTTCCTGCTTTTTTGTCCCCCATCTTTATATGACTGAATTTTATTTTGTATATTTTTTTCTGACCTATATACCAGTTCACTGATTCTCTCTGTAGCCATGTCTAATCTTCAGTAAAAATCATTCCATAAATTTCTCGACTTAGAGTATTATATTTTCGTTTTTATCATTTATATGTTACTAGTTTCTTTCGTGTCTATCTCGAGTTTATTGTTTTATATTCTATTCAGTTTCTCTACTGAAATTTCCATTTTGTTTTTACTTGCTTGAAAATAGCATAAATAAGTTATAGTAAAATAGTATAAATAAGGTTCTTGAACCTTTTTTTTATTAGTACATGTCCATACTACATACTATTCATATTCCCTGTGGAGAATTGGTTTATGTACATAATACATCTTAATTGTTTTTTTCAATCCTCTTTTCCCTCCTCTTCCTCTCCCCTCCCTCCATCTCTTAATCCCCTTCCCCTTTGAGAAAGATCTATGTCCCTACTTTCTATTACCTATCTTTTAATTTTGTTCATTACTTATACTTTCTCACATAAGAGAAACCATGTGATATTTAATCTTGTGCATTTGATTTTTTCACTTAATATTATGGTTTCCAAGTGTATACCCATTTGCCTACAAATGGTTCAAGTTTCTTTCTTTGCGAAAGAGTAATACTACATTATGTGTAAACACCACATTTTCTTTATCCATTCATCTGTTGATGGACATATAAGCTGCTCCAAGATTTAGTTATTATGAATTGCGCTGCTATAAATAAAGGTATGCATGTATCATTGTACTATGATATCTTTAACTCTTTTGGGAGAATACATTGAAGAGGAAAAGCTGGGTCAAATGGAATCTCTAATTTCAGTTTTTTGAGGAGTCTCCATACTGATTTCCAATGTGGCTATACTAATTTACATTCCCACCAACAGTGTAAAAGTGTTCATTTCTTCTTGTAACCTTGCCATATTTTTCATTATTTGATTTCTTGATGATAACCATTCTTTTTGGTGTAAGACAGAATCTCGGTGTTTTTGTAATTTGTATTTCTCAAGTGGTGAGTGATGTTGAGAATTTTTTCAAGTATTTACTGGCTATTTGTACATCTTTGGGGAAGTATCTATTTGTTTCACTTGCCCATTTTTTGATTGGCTATTTTATTGGGGGGTCAAATTTTTTTGAGTTTATATTCTATATATTAGTCTTCTGTCTGAGATATAACTGGCAAAAAAATTTCCCATTCTGTAGGTTGTTTTTTCATTCTGTTTGTTGTTTCTTTTTGCTGTGCAGGAACTTTTTAATTTGCTAGGAACCAATATGTTGATTCTCAGTGTGACCTCCTGTGCAACTGGGGTTCTGTTCAAAATGTCCTTTCCTATGCTAATGACTTCAAGAGTTTTATCTAGTTTGTCTTCCATCAGGTTAAGTATTTTTGCTTTAACATTTAGTTCTTGGGACCATTTTGATTGTAGTTTAATATATGGTGAAAGAGATAAGTCTAGATTCAATATTCTGTATGGATAGACAGTTTTTCTGATACCATTTGTTAAAGTTGCTATCTTGGTCCCTTTGTCAAAGATCAGATCATTTAATGTACTTCAGGTTTTTTCTTCATCCTCTGTCCTGTTCTTTTAATGCTGTCTGTTTTTGTGCCAGTACTATGCTGTTTTTTCACAGTAGCTTTGTAATATAACTTCAAGTTCAGGATTGTGATGCCTCTCAACTTTGCTCTTTTTACCTGGGATTGCTGTTGAAATTTTGGGTCTCTTTTGGTTTCCATATGAATTTTAGGGTTGCTTTCTCCAGTTCTGTGAAAAGTGCTTCTGGAATTTTGATTGGGATTGTATTCAATCTCTATTTCAACTTTGGAAGTATGGCCATTTAGACTTTATTTGCTCTGCCTATTCAGGAACAGGAGATATCTTTCAATTTTCTGATGTTTACTTCAATTTCCCTTTTCAGAGGGCTGTAGTTTTCATTGTGGATGACTTCTACTTCCTTAGTTAGGTTAATTCCTAAGTTATTTTTTTGGTACTATCATGAAAAATATTTTCTCCTAATTTCTGTCTTAGTAGGTTTATTGCTAGTGTGCAGAAATACTATTCATTGTTGTGCTTTGATTTTTATATCCTGCTACATTGCTAAATTTGATTATTAATTCTAAGAGTCTTTTGGTAGATTTTTTGGACTCTATATAGAGAATCACATCATTTGCAAATAATAATTTGACCTCCTCCTTTCTTATACATACTCCTTTTTTTCTTTTTCATGCTTAATCTGTTACTAATGTTTTGAGTCCTATGTTAAACAGGAGTGGTAATAATGGACATCCTTGTCTTTATATAGTTATTTTAACATCTATGCTAATATTTTTAATATCTAGAGATGCTGGGTGGGCTTCTTTGGGTCAGTTATTGCTTGTGTTAGTTATGTCTCCGTATATGTCAAGTTATCTTTGATTATGTACCAGATAATATATTTGAAAATTCCTTTACTTACAAAAATAATTTGAGATGTAGAATGGCATTATCTTCCACCATGGGTAATTTTTTACTTGCTTTCTCAAAACTACAAACACTAACAATTGTGAGTTATCTTAATCCAATTTAAGGTACTGAGAATTTCAGGGTCATCCAGGAATTCCAGGTAGACTGGTATCTTTGGTGGTCCTTTAAATCTGGTTCATGCATACTCAGCATACAACTCTCCAGAGTTCCAACACAGCTTGAGGATACTTTTCTTTTTTTTTTTTATTAATTGAGTTTATTGGTATATTTAAGGCATACAGTACAATTATGTTCATTATTGGGATCTTGTACCTTTACATGACAGGTCTTGGTTCTCATTTTTTTCCCCTTGTCCAAGCCCTCCCTTCACCCCCTCCTATTTTTCATTTTGTCATATTTTTTTCCCTTATTACCTTTCCTCTACCCTTTGCATTTTCTTCCCTATACCTTTAGCCCTTTCTATTTCACATGGTCAATTATATTATTAGGATCTTATGTACTATTATAGTTTTTCACACCAGAGAAACTATTCGGTATTTACACATGTGTGACTTATGTATTTCACTTAGGAGTATATCCTCAATATGTATCCATTTTCCTATGAATGAATCTAATTTCTCATTCTTTATGGCTGAGTAGTAAAAAACCACATCTTCTTTACCCAGTTTCCAACTGATGGGCAAATGGACTGTTTCCATGTTTTAGCTATTACAAACTGTGCTGCTATAAACATAGGTGTACATATATCACTGTGGTATGATTCTTTTAATTCTTTTGGAAAGATACCCAGCAGAGAGATGGCTGTGTCAAATGGAACCTCCAGTCCCAGCTCTTTGAGGTATCTCCATATTGATTTCCATAGTGGTTGCACCAGTCTGCACCCCCACCAACAATGGAGAAGGGCTCCCTTCTCCCCGCAACCCCACCAACATTTGTTAATGATTGATTTCTTGATGGCAGCCATTCTTTGTGAGGTCAGGTGGAATCTCAGTGTTGTTTTCATCTGCATCTCTCAAATACCAATTATGTGGAACATTCTTCATATATTTACCTGCTGCTTTTACTTCTTTGTCTGAGAAATGTCTGTTCATTTCAGATGCCCATTTATGAATTGGGTCTTTATATTTGGGGGACTGGTTGTTTTGAGTTCTTTATATATTCTCAATAGTAGTCCTTTGTCTGAGGAGCAGCTGGTAAAAACTTTTTCCCACATTGTAGGTTGTCTCTTAGTTCTGTTGATGGTATCTTTTGCAGTACAGAAGCTTTTTAACAGGATGAGATTAATTAATACGATGATTCTTGGTGCTAGTTCCCGTGCTACTGAGGATTTGTTCAAAAAGTCTTTTCCTATACCAATGTTTTCAAGAGTTCTGCCTAGCTTATCTTCCAGCAAGTTTAATGTTTCTGTTTTAATGTTTAGATCCTTAATCCACTTGGATTTTAATTTACTGCATGGTGAAAGATAAGGGTCCAGTTTTAATCTTTGGCAGGTTGAGATCCAGTTTTTCCAACACCATTTATTAAAGAGGCTATCTTTCCTCCACTGAGGATGGTCAGCTCCTTTGTCAAAGATGACGTAGCTGAGTACATCTGGATTTGTTTTTGTGTCTTCCAATCTGTCCCACTGATGATTTGAGGATGATTTTCCAGTGCTTACATCTCTAAATTTTGATCTTCCTTTGAGCCATTCTTCACTACTTTCTTAGCTTCTCAATGCCTTTGGGAAGCTTTTTGTTATTGTCTTTGTTCAGCTTTTCTAGTCCTCAGCAAAAGGATCATCCCAGAGAACTTTGCCTACTCCTATCTCTTCCTTGGAGATAAGTTACTAGCAATGGCAATTGAAAGAGTTATAGATATTTTTCAAGAAGAATTAGCTTCCAGTTGTCTGCCCTGGTTTGGCTTTTGCTTCATATCCTGGTACTAATAATTGGGTTATTATCTTATTCCTGTGATCAAAGCCTACCCATTTCAGTTCTCACAAATTCATTCTGTCCTTTTCTTTGTACCTACCTAAAGACAATGACATATTGTTTTATACCTTCCTGAAATGGAGCTTTATGTTGTTCCTTTTCTTCTAGTCCTGAACTGCATTAACTCTTTGTCTAAGGCCAGACCCTACCAGTCTTCCTGGGACATCACCTGCTGGCAAGGTTCTGAGTTGGCAACACCTAATATTCTTCCTCTTTTTGAGACACTCTGTACTCTCCTGCTCTCCTCTTGGGATTTCTCTAAGGCTGACCATCTTGCCAGGCACCATCAGCAAGTCTGTCCTGGAAATCTAAACTTTCCCCTAACTTTGCCCATTTAGGGCTGTTTTAACCCATAACTGGCCCCAGCTCCAGCCAGGCCTGTCCTGTGCACTGAATCCCATTACAGCCTCCTTCTCTCCACTTGTTCCCACCAGGAGGTAGCCTGCCCACAACACAAAGGGAAGGCCCTGAATCATAATGAAGGTCAATGTACAGTATTCATTCATTTACTTGCTGACTCACAATTTTTTTCCTCGTGACATGGAATTCCAGAGTGAAGGAAGGTATATTAGCTAGGCTTCCCATTGCGGAAACAAAATACCTGACACCTTGTGTCATTTAGGGTTCACAAGAAGAACAGATTTAATAATTATCAAATATAATTATATAATTAATATTATATGATAAAAAAAGGAATTACAAAGTAGGCTTATAATGGCTGCCTGCAGAGTCAAGTGTGGCAGAATGCAAAAGGGCTGCCTGTGCGCTGGAGAGCGAGAGGAGCCAGTCAAAAGTCAAAGGCCTGGAGTTCACTGCAGAGTCCCATGGAAGTCTTTATTAGGTAATCTGAAAAGTCTACACTGGAAGGCTGAAGAGTCTGTTCTGGAAGCCTGGAGATAGAAGTCCAAAGGCAATGGCAAAGACTGAAGATCCTCTGAAGAAGCAAAAGGGAGACTTCTTTCCCTTCTTATTCCATCCAGGCTATAATCATATTGGTTGGTGTCACCTATACTCAGGATGGATCTTGCCTCTTCAGTTAGTTGATCATCCAGATACCCAGAACTGTGCTAAACTAATCCCCTAGGCATTTCTTATTCAAGTTGACACCACAGTTAACTATCAGACACCCACAACTTATAGAAGGAAATTGTTTATTTGGCTCTTTGTTTCAGACAATTCAGTCCCTGATGGCCTGGCTCCAAAGTAGGAACATCATAATGGGAAGACACGGCAGAGCCAAGCTGCTAAGTTCATGGTGACTGGGAAGTACAGCAGAGGAGCAGCATCAGAGAGGAAGGAATGAGGGACCAGATATAGAGCCACGGTCAGAATTTATGTCCCATCTTGACACACCCATACATGTGCTTTACTAATCCCCTGGGCAGATCCCAAGCCAATCAAGTTGGTAATCCACCATAACCTTCATAAAAGGGGCACGCACTTTTTTAAAAAAATAAAACAATATTAAATGCCAGATTACCAATAAATTTAATTCAAAAACCATTGGCTTTAATATTACTATCAACTAACTGACTTTTCAACATTTACCTTATAGCCACAATACTAGATTAGAAAAATAATTTGTTCAAGACTTGACCAAAAGCTGTAAAACCTTATTCCTAGGATAATAACTGTCTATAATGAACACAGTACTCATTTTTATGTAAAGACTATTTCTGTAGAAACCTTTATTTATTCATTATACAAACATTTATTTAGACAGGCTCTGAGCTGGGGATACAGAGAAAAGGAACAAGAGACATTGTCTTGAAAGGGTCACTGTCTGTTGTAAGATGTCTACAATACATTGTGCTAAGGGTCATAAGGGAGAGCAGTATGCACATAAGGACTCTGAGCCTGAACAAGGACAGGAATCAGTGAAAGAAAGCTTCCTGAGCCTCGGTACTGGTCAAAGCATGATGGTCTGCAGTCAGTCATTTCTCTTCTGACACTGTTCACTGACTTTACAGATACATTTTCCAAATTGCAAAAGCAAGATTCAGCTCTGTGGGTCTGACTGATTGCTAAGTCTAAATTAGTAAAGTTTGAGTTAATGAGATTTAAGATGGTCATTTTTTTTCCTCACAGTCAAGTGAGTCCATACTCTGCTCATGAGTACTCTAGAATAAGCTTTATCTCATGTCTTCAATTTCTTATCTTACCCGCCCAGTTTCCACACTCAAAGGTATAATTATATGTTATTAATACTGGACAAACTGGTCCAAAGTCCTCCCAAAATCCTCATTAGGATAGCTAGCCAGCGATTCTTTATTATCTCTGCTATATATCTTTGTTTATTTAAAAAGCAATAAATCAGTAAGCATTTAATAATCCAGAACTGTGTGCCTGATCCATAGGTATGTAGACTTTTTGCACAGAGCTCCTATGCTTATAATCTAAGTAAGTGGAAAAGACATATTTTCATAAAAATTTAGGCAGTATGTTCTTATTTATTGCAAAAATCATCTTTGGCTATTGAAGATGTGTCAAGCATTACAATGGGCATGAGAAGACCTCAGCCAGTAAGACAGATAGGCAAGCTAACAGAACCCTACAAGGGTAGATGTAGAGGATCATCTGATATTGTCTTAGCAAAAAATAGATGACTATGGGCTCTGGCGACTATCAGTTTGGAAAGTCAGGCATATGGGTGAGCTACCTTCCATGCCTACCACCTCTTCCAAGGGGTGTTAAAATGCAGGTCACCTATCCTCTGCCACAGCCAGATGGACCAGCACTTAAGAGCTGATCTTAAGCACTTAAATTTTAAGTAGTTAAGCATTTAATTCAGGAAAAATCAATCTCTATGATGGTCACCAGCTTTAAAAAGGATGGACACCCAAATTGTGTCTAAATAGGGATGACTGTGATGAGCCAGATACATTATATTTTCTCTGTTGAATTTTATGGGGATAAAATGAGCTAGTTGATAATAATGTTGCAGAAATTACACCAGAAGTAATCAGTCTTCAGAGGCCTTACGTCTTAGGTTTGCCCAAATGAACAAAATCTAAAATAAAACAGAAATTACACCAGAAAGAGTAAGGGAAGTAACTGGTAATCAGTGGAATGAGCAATGTAGTGAATTCTTGTCTCTAAGGTGATTCCAAGGAAACCAAGCACTAGTATCAGCCTAGATTCTGAAACCCCTCCCAGGACCCAACTTCATCACAGCCACACATGGAACTCTTTCCTGAGTCTGTTCCTGAGGGTTCAGGTTGTACCTGGCCTGGCTTCACTTGATGAATTCACCAACTCTTGCTATCAGTGGAGCATCACTTTCTCCCTAAAAAGCCTGAACACTGTAATGGGAAAGATCTACTACCCAGAGTAAGAAGAATGAGGAGGTCACTCTGTGCATGTCCACAGATCCATGTCACTGTCATACATCACTTTAGGCTGAGTCTTCTCAAGTACACAAGCTGTGCCCAATGCCAGCCGCTGAGGGAGATATGGACCCACAACTGTTAGAAGCAAATTGGTTATGATGAGACCAAGGTGTTACTCTGGAGGAGCAGGCCTACAGGTGACAGCTGTCAGAGGCCTGGGGAGAGGAGAAGGAAGGCCTCTCCCCAGGAAAGGAGGACTCGAACTATCTTTGGTGGCCCACAAGATAAGGCCATCCATCCTCACCCTTGAATCTCCTCCCACACTCTGGTACCCCAGATCTGGGTCAGGACAAGTGGGCCAGTGAGAAAGAAGAGAGGTGTGAAATGACAAACCTCAGGTAACAAACAGGGAAAGGGCCACAGGACAGACTGCTCCTCCAGGGGACACAGCAAACTGTGACCACACTTTATGCAAATAGAGTCCATATTTATGCAAATACCCACAAGAGCCCTATTCATTGCCAGAGGCAAAAAGGCCAGGTAGAAGGCTGAAGAAAAAGGCTGTTGACTTCCATTCTTATTCAGGCACTATCTTATTCCTCTGTTTAAATGCAGAAGTGATTTGACCTCACTGCCTTCTTCTTTTTGAGTGGAAGAGTAGGCATACAAGACTTCAAATTTTGAATCTTTGGGAAGCTCAGCCCAAATTATACAAGTCATGATGATTTTTATCAGGACCATAGCTCTTTTTTAAATAGTCAGTCTTACAGCCCTTAGACACCAAACCTAGACCACATGACCTCTCTAGCCTTTTCTGGCCTCATCCTGGACTCTCTTCCATGCTGTCCCCCTTACTACACACCAGTCTCCCTTCCCAGATTTCCATCCAACTCATCCATCCCCCTCCATAGGATCCTGAGAAAAGACTAATGCTCACTTGATGCCTATTTCCTGCTAAAATTCAAACATCACACACATTTTAACAGGTACCTTCAAGCTTTCATCTAGAGGGATATATATCTCATAAAGGAAATCTAGGCACATGTTTATATTGAATGGTGGGAGGCAGAAGCTATTCCTTGGTCTTCCAAAGTCAACTACAAAGTAACCCTTTCCCTCATCACAGTGACACGTTAGGACCTGAGCCCATGCTGATGTCACCACCCCAAGGTGACTCTTCTAATCCTGTGAATCCTTAATTCTGTGTGTTAGTCTCACCTTCGCAAAGGGCTATGCCCTCTAAGGAAATTCTCTTGAAGGAAAGAAAAAGGCTGAATTTTTAGGAAGCAAATTCCCTGGAGGCATGACCATGGCTGGCTTCTGGAATTCATTTTTCAGCTAAGCACTTTAGAACCGTGTTCCTTGTGGTTATTAGCACAAGTGACAACAGTCTTTTCTTCCCAGAGCCACGCAGATTAAGGAAATCTAAGACTACATTTCTAAAATTGTTTCCATTTCAACCCACAGAGAATCAATACAAGAGAGGAGCATTGCCTTAAACACTAATGTTATCCTAACTCAAATTCATTTTTGATGGATTGGTGGCTGTATTTTCTTAAGGCCAGACCAGGATAAATACACACATTTCTTGAGATTCTTCCTTTTTTTTTTTCTGTCATGCCAACCCCTACAAATGGAGAATGCAGTGAATGATATACTCATACCCAGTCATTCCTTCAGGACATAATCTATATGGGAGAACTGGGAAACTATTTCCAGTAAAGAGGTCCCAGGGCTCTGCTAAGGCCAGCAACCAGCACTATGTGACTCAGAAGTCCCCAGTTGGATGGGGATCATGGCATAAGCTGCATAGAACCTACAACTTCCACTGCAGATGCAGATGTCAGGACTGTCTGCAGCCACCTTCAGACCCAGCCCCACCCCTCGTCCTTTGCACTGCCAGGGTGCCTGCCTCCCACCAACACTGAATTCAAACCCAGGCCTGGCCTTGTGCCTAGGAATAATTGTGGCTTGTACCAGGAGGTTGAGGAAGGCCTAGGCTCACATTTTCAGGTTTGATATCCAATCACTGCTGGCCACAGAGGTCTGCCTTTCTCCCCTCCTTTCCCCAGAAAGCCCCATTCTCGGCTTCTTATTCTTTAGTACTCAGCTCCGGAAACTCTCCTTCCATGACTCTGTTGTTGAGTCAGGCACCCTCCTCTGTCACTCCTCTTTACACCCTGTTCACACCTCCACGAAAATGTTGACTATCCAGAACAGCAAGTGGTTGTTCTTTTGTATATCTCCCTTTCTATAATCTGAACTACCAGAGATTAACATCCATACATGACTCAGCAGCAAATACAACACAGGACCTGATAGAAAATAAATAAATTTATAGAAGAAGGGAGAGAAGGGGGAGAAATAAAGAAATTAGTGAATGAATGAACGAATCCCATCTTGGTCCTTGTCTTAGTCACTTTCTTATCACTTAGACACAATACCTGACTCCTGCAATTTGAAGGAAGAAAGGTTTGTTTTGGCTCACAATTTCAGACATTTCAACCTATGGTTGACATCAAGGCAGGAAGAGCGTGGTGGAAGGGTCAGAAGGAGGAAAGCTGTTCATGACATAAAAGCGAGAAAGCAGAGAGAGGGAAGGAACTATACCCTTCCAGGTCATACCACCATTAACTCACCTCTTCTGACCAGACGGCACTTCCTAACAGTACATTTAGCTATGGATTCATTGGCATATTAATCTATTAATGAGTAAAGCATCCCCACTTCCAGTCACTTTCCAAGAGCCCCACCTGTAAGCACAGGAGAATCATGGGGAGCACTCTAGATATAAACCATAGCAGCCCCAGCATCCCATTAGGAAACAGATCTTCTGATTTTATTTATTAGGTTATATTAAAAAGTGAGGCTTCAGCATTTTTTAATGTTTGCCATCAACAGGTGGGATTTTATTTTTTCTTGTCTTCTGTTTCAGGGCTTGGCCAGGTGATTTGTTTTGGCCAAGGGAAAAGTGGCAAGCATGACACCATCAGAGGCTTGGCAAGTTTCAATGGCACAGGCCCTCTCTTGTTGCTGAGAATCCTCTGACCACCATGTAAACAAGACTGGGCTTACTATAACATAGAAGGTTGAGAGCCATCCCCACCATACTTGCCATCCTGTGCTTGGTGGTCAGAAGTCAGCTAAATTCATATTCATAAAAGTTACCTGTCCAGGTACCCCATTGCTGATCCAGGCCCTTTAATGGAAGTGTTGCCTATGATTATTGTATCCGTGGGCACTTGGCTCTACCTACACACCTGATTCTCCTTGAACTTTCAATGGGTTGGTCAGTTCCTCCAAGTCCATATTTTTACTCCCTTCACAGGCAGCTTCAAAGCCAGATTATACACCCTATTTTCCTCATCCCAATATCTTCATATATGTTACCAACAGAAGAATTACAAACACAATACACCAATAAAACCAATTCTATACTGAAGTGCTCATGCACTATTGACACGTTTGATGCATTGGACTCAGCCTAGACGAACCAAAAAAAAAAAATGCAGTTTGGAAAATCCACAACCAAGAAGTATTCCAATGAAAGAGAGAAAAAGTATATTTAGCCTCAGCCCTGCCCTTACAACATGCATAAGAAATTGGGGCTGGGGATAAGTATAGTGAAAAGAAAAGAAAAATTGATTCACAAGATGACCTATCATGGATCATCCCTAGATCTCCATCTGACCAAAACACAAAAGAGGGCAGATATTAGAAACAAGAGTCACCTACAGAATAAGCAATTAATATAGGCTTCCCACCATGGGGTCCCAAATTGAGGGTTGAATACAGGGAAGATCAGACAGAGGCCAATAAGATGGGGCTGCTACAGATAAGTGATATTTGCTGTGAAAGGGATACATAAGGTACTCGTGCCCAGAACTCATACTGAGGCCAGAGACCTAGGACAGTACGTAGTCAGGTATAGTGTGCATAAGGGAAAGAAGAAGCTCTAAAGTGGACCCAGCCCTGGCTCTAAGCCCTGCCTGCTAACAATCTGCCTCAACCCCATCTCTTACTCTTTGGGGTATGGAAAAGCTAGAGCTGCCTTTCCCCCAACAAATAGTACTTACTGCCCTCAAATTATGCTACCTGGAAAGATTTTGTCTATGAGAAGTATGGCCAAATGCCCTCTCTTCCCTGACTCTCCTTTTCTGTGCTCTACTCAGAGTTTAGCCCTAGAAGTTGACCTACTCATCCTTGCCATCTTCTAGTTAACACTAGTAAAAGTTGTCCTCACTTTCCATGCTGGGTCTGTGTACTTGCTTCTCTAGTACAGGCCCTAGTGCCTCCAGTTCTGTCCTGCTAAGGTGTTTACTGGGTTATAAAATCATCACAAAGTAAAGTTCAGCATGATATGTTCTATGTTCCTAATAGTCACCCTTCTAGAGCAGACTGATAGATTGTTGCAGTTATTCTCATTATCATGCTACATGGGAAATATTGGTCCAGCCTCTCCAGGTATCCTGACAATAGTCCTAGGCCATTGGCATGGACATTTGGTGAGGAGAGAAAGATCTAAGCAATGACTGTGCCAGTTGAAAGGTCAATTTCTTGAGAACATGGCAAAAGTTTAAATATTCCACCTTCATGGCAGGGTAGAAACAGGAAGAGAGTGGAGAGAGGAGCACATTATAAAGGCTTCATAGTATTGGTTCTAGTCCCAAATCCTCTTACATGGCTTGGCTGGATACTGAAATGAGGGACAGAATTCCTGGTCCAAGTCATAGCTGGACTCGAGGAAAATCTCCAGAATGAGAAACTGTTTTTAGGAGGCTGAGGCCTCATTTATGAGGCTTTTTGTATAAACTGTTGATAAGGCACATTCAGTCCAATCCTGGGACTTTAGGAGATATTGACAAATTTGGGTTCATGGAATTCTATGAGGACACTGAGTCACTCCAAGTGAATCTGGTGTCTAGGCTGTATTGGGAAGCCTATTGCCTACTTGGTCTTTGGCCACAGTGAGTACTCAAGAAGGTAAGAAATGGCTAATCTCTTTCTCAATTTGTTCACTTTCTGAAGAATATAATCTAACAAGGGGCCACAGTAATGACATTAATTAAATCAAGGTTATATGCCTTTTGGGTGACTAATTTTATTAAACACTACATCTAAAATTTCTTCTGTCCTGAGGAAATTCCTCATTGCTTATAATATAAAATGAACTACTAATTTTATATTCTTAGAGAGCAAAGGTGATGTATTTCTGGCTTGGTTGTCCTGAAGCATCTAGCCATGTAAATGGGAAAACATGAGTGAGCTATATAAATGTGTGTGAACAGTTTAGAGAGAATGGGAACATTGGCAAGCGATTGAAAAATAGCATTGGTTGTTAGAAAACTGTTTCTTTACAGTTTCAGGCTTCAAATACAACAACTTTAGTTCCCGACGAATCAAAATCAATGCCCTGAAATATCTCAGCTTGACAGATATATTCAAGACTATTTATGATTTATTTCTTCAATTATTCAATACATTTATTACATAAGTACCTACTCTGTACAGAAAGAGCACTATGTCTGCTTACTAAGATTGAAAGGAGAGAATTGGGCAGGAGCTAAAATGTTCAAACCAGAGGTAGACATTGCTAGAGAAATAATAAAGTCAGGCAGTTGGTAAAGAAAGAAGATTGAGGAATGACTCTGCGTCACCACAACACAATCAAAGAGTCAACGTTTCCTTATATTTAACATAAGCCTTCTGCTTTCTCCAATTCTTGCAATACACTTCATTTCTCCTTCTACAATATTTATTCTGCAATATTAATTCTGATATTCAATCATATCAACCTCAGTTGGACAATTTTGAGAATGAAAACCCAGGCAGATCCTAGCTCCTCTACAGAGCCAACTTCAGCCCTGTGTAAACTTGCTTCTTTCAGCACCTGTGTGCAGCAGTGCCTGCAGCACATGGTCTCCCTTCCAAATGTAATTCACCTCTGTCAAGCTGTATTGTTTCTAGTGGACAATTCCAGACCCCCAGCTAATTCCTCAAAGAACTAGGCCTTCTTCTCTTAGTGTCTCTGTATAAAGGCAGAGTACGGAGTTGTACTGAAAAACAAATTTCAAATGAGTAAATTAAAAGGTAAATGGCTAGATTATCTATAAAACTAATCAAATAATTCCTTTAGGTATCAGAACTATGCGCTTGGTAATTGAGTCACCTAAAAGTTAATTTACACTAAAATATAAATGATTGATAATTTAAAACTGTTATTTCTGACAATGACATGTGCATCTACTCAAGAAACTTCAGAGTTTTAACCCAAAAGATTATGTTAAATTGGTCATTAGTTTAGACAAACATGACCTAGACTCATGGGGCTGCATCCATTTAACCCAACTACAAGACCTGGATCTCCTTCTCAGTGACATTATTCTGCCAAGTCGATTTGGTATTGCTATCACAAGTAGACATCTGTTTGTTTAATGAGACCTAAAGCCAGAGGACATATAAGTAGTTTCAGCCCCATGTTAGCAAGTTTTAATCTCCCCAGAATAATGGTAAATGACAAAGCAACTTCTACCACAAGCACCTCAGCCTATACACAAACAAATACACATAAACACACACACGCACATACACACACACACAAACCATTCCTGAAAGTCTCACGGTTCCTCCATAGAACAAGAGTGGGTTTGTAAGATAAACTCCTTCAAAGGTTGTGTGCCTGCCAGCCACTGATGCAAGTAGCATAATTAAGATGGAAAACAACCAAATCCTGCAAGGAGCAGAAGCAGAACTAGACAGGGCCAATTCAGTGAAAAGGGCTCTCTCCCCTGTGGCTCTGTGCTCAACAGCGCTCCATAAGCAGAGAAATAAGTAAGGGTGGAAAAGAACACATGAATAAAACAAAAGGTATATTTATGGAGCTAGGTTGGGCAACCTCTACACTGCCCCCTGCTGGTCTGACCCATGGGGTCACCTTCCAGTCTGAGGCTAGATCACCGTGTTCCACAGAATATATTCCCACAGGCCCTAGATGTCACAAGTTAACTGAACTCAAGCAGCAATGGTGCTGAGCACTCGGAAACAGGGCAGGTGGAGAAAAGAGGAAGCCCAAAGAAGGGCAAAGAGAATTGTAAAAGCTGCATATAAGTGACCAAGGGCCCTAAAGAGTTGTGCTGAAGTCAGGCTTGGCTCCTAAAGTAGGCCCTGAGATCCTTATAATTGCAGCTGAGAGGATGGGGAGGGGCAGCAGGCTGAGCCAGATGATAGGTGTTATCCAATTCAGGTGGGCCAAGCATCATACTATGCACATGTGGTTCACTCAGAGCCACAATCACTAGCTTGAGGGGCAAGGAGAGGGTCTAGGCTCACAAAGTCTAGTCCAAAACTTACCACTGAGTCAAGGCCAAATCCAGGGAGCCTGGGATTCAAGATAACATCTGTCCCTTCCAAAGAAGTAAATGGCAAGGTAGAAAACAGCTGCCAAAAGCTAGTCTAAGGATTGTATCAGCAGAATCTAAGGATAGTTTTAGAATCAGGTAGATGTGACTTAAAGATCCAGTCCAGTCTTCATTTGAAAATCTATGAAACTTTTATGACAACTAAGTGGAATAATGAGTGAAAAGTGATCAGTACACAGCCTGGAACATACTTACACTATCATCATGATGCTGGCAGTGCAGGAACTTTTTAAAAAGATGAGATCCCAGTTGTTCAATCTTTGTGCTAGTTCCTGTGCTATTGAGGATTTCTTCATAAAGTCTCTTCCTATGCTATCTTCAAGAGTTCTACCTAACTTATCTTCCAGCAAGTTTAGTGTTTCTGTTTTAATATTTATATTTTTAATCCACTTGGATTTTAGTTTAGTGCATGGTGAAAACCTGGGTATAGTTTTAATCTTTGACAAGTTGAAATCCAGTTTTTCCAAAGCCATTTATTAAAGAGGCTATCTTTCCTCCAGAGAGGGTGTTTGGCTCCTTTGTCAAAGATGAGGTAGTTAAGTATTTCAGGAGATGTTTCTGCATCTTCTAATCTATTCCACTAATCCTCAGGTCTGTTTCTTGGCCAGTAACATGCTGTTTTTATCACAGTGGCTTTGTAGTATAGTTTCAAATTGGGGATTGTGATACCCCCTGCCATGTCTCTGAGGCATATAGGACTTCAATTAAAGTAAAATAAAATCTACACCTAGGTACATATCAATCAAGATCCAGGAAACACAACAGAAGTACAAAATATTACATGCAGTGAGAGAAAAAAAACAAATTACATGAAAAGGGAACCCCATCAGAATCACAACTGACGTTTCAACACAAACCCTCAAGTAGAGCCTGGAATGTGGTATTTCAAGCTTTACTTTAAAAGAAAACAACCTCCAACCTAGGCTGATGTATCCTGCAAAACTATCTTTCAAAATTGATAGAAAAAATATTTTCATGACAAAGAACACCTGAGAAACTTCATGAATAACAAACTAGCACTCCGAACAATTTTAAAATATATCTTAGAAAAAGACAATGAAGGTTACAACTCCATGAGGCACAACAGAACAAATTCAACAGGCAAGAATTTAAAGAGAGATGGAGAAAAATGTTTAAAAAGAACCAAAAATAGGAAAATAGTATGATGATGGTAAGTCAATACATACAGTTATAGCCCTCAAGGTCAGTGGCCTCAATTCACCAACCAAATAGACTGGTAGAATGGACTAAGAAGCAAAATCCAACAATATGCTGTATACAAGAAACATACCTACATGAAAAAGATACTCATAGACTAAAAGTAAAAGGATGGAAAACAGTTCTCCATGGACAAGAACCCAAAAAAAAACAGAGTAGCTATTTTGTTTGCAGACAAAATAAATTTCAAATCTAAACTAATTAAGAGAGACAAAGAAGGTCACTACATCCTTGTAAAGGAAACAATCCAAGAGGAAGAGATGACAATCATAAATATATATGCACTGAATACTAATGTCCTCAACTATACAAAACAAATGTTAAGGAACATGAAACACCAAATTAGCACTAATACAATTGTAGTGGGGGACCTCAATACCCCACTGTCAGAAATAGACAGATCATGTAGACAAAAAATCAAAACAAAATACTGGAACTCAACCAAGCTTTTGAACAAATGGACTTAATAGATGTCTACAGAGTGTTACACCCCACAAAATCAGAATATATACATATATTCTTTTTTTTTTGTCTGTACACAGGTCGTTTTCCAGAATAGACCATATACTCGCTCATAGAACAGGTTTAAATAAATGCAAAAGAATTGAAGTTATCCCATGTATATTATCAGACCATAGTGCAATTAATTTGGAGATAAATAGCATAATAAACCATAAGAACCTCACAAACATATGGAAATTGAGTAACACTCTCCTGAACAACCAATGGGTCACCACAGAAATTAAAGAAGAAATTAGACAGCTTTTACAATTTAATGTCAATGCCAGTACAACATACAGGAATCTATTGGATACAATGAAAGCAGTTCTACATGGAAAATTCATAGCAGTGAATGCCCACACTCGGAAAACAGAGCAAACTCAAATAAACAACCTAATGGTGAATCTTAAGCTCCTAGAAAAAGAAGAGCAAGAAAAACCCAAAGGTCATACAAGGGAGAAAATTATAAAGATCAGAGCAGAAATCAATGCAGTAGAGACTCAGAGAATGATACAAAAAAATCAATGACTTGAACAGTGGGTTTTTCAAAAGAATAAATAAAATCGATAAATCCTTAGCCAACCTTGTCAAAAAAGAAAAAAAGAAAAGGCTCAAATTCATACAATTGGGAATAAAAATGGTGAAATCACAACAGATTCAGCAGAAATCCAGAGGATCATCAATACTTACTTTGAGAACCTATACTCTAATAAAACACAGAACACAGAAGAAATGGACAGATTTCTAGATACATATGAATTATCAAAGTTGAATGAAGAAGATATAAAAATTCTAAACACCTCAATTACAATCAGTAAAATTGAAAATGTGCTTAAAAATTTACTGACAAAGAAAAGCCCAGGTCCTGATGGTATCACTGCTGAATTCTACAAGACATTTACAGAAGAACTATTGCCACTACTCTTTAAACATTGCAATGAAATTGAAAGAGAAGCAATACTTTCAAATTCATTCCTGGAAGCAAGTATTACCTTGATTCTAAAACTAGGGTAAGACCCAAACAAAAAAGAGAGCTACAGGCCAATCTTCCTAATGGACATAGATGCAAAAATCCTCAATAAGATACTGGCAAAAAGAACACAGAGGGTCATCAAGAAGATCATACACCCTGACCTAGTTGGATTTACCCCAGGGATGCAAAGATGGTTCAACATATGTAAATCAATAAATGCAATACACTATATTAACAGAACCAAGGACAAAAACCATATGATCTTCTCAATAGATGCAGAAAAAAGCATTTGACAAAATTCAACACCTATTCATGATAAAAAAAAAACTGCAGAAATTGGAATAGTCTTTATCTCAACTTGATAAAAGCTATCTATGAAAAACCAACATCATACTAAATGGTCAGAAACTGAAACCCTTCATGCTAAAATCAGGAACAAGACAAGGATGTTCACTATCACCACTCCTGTTCAATATAGATTTTGAAACATTAGCCACAGCAATTAGACATGACAAAAAAAGAAATAAAGACAGGAAAGGAAGCAGTGAAACTGTCATTATTTGCTGATGATATGATACTCTACATAGAAGACCCAAAGAACTCCACCAAAAGACTTCTAGACTTGATTGATAGATTCAGCAGAGTAGCTGGATACAAAGTAAATACTCAAAAATCAAGGCATTGTGTACAAGAAGGCTTTCTTGTACACAAATAATAGACTCACTGAGAGTCAAATTAGGAAATAATCCCTTTCACAATAGCATCCAAAAAAATGAAGTAACTAGTAATCAATCTAACAAAGGAGATAAAAGACTTCTACACTGAAAACTACAGCACTCTGAAAAAAGAGATCAAAGCAGATATAAGAAAATGGCAAAACACTCCTTGTTCCTGGGTAGGAAGAATCAATATAGTGAAAATGGCCATACTTCCAAAACTGCTATACAGATTCAGTGCAACCCCTATTGAAATCCCAACAGTTTATGTCATAGAACTAGAGAAAACAATCCAAAAATTCATTTGGAATCAGAAGAGACCTAGAATAGCAAAATCAATTCTAGACAAATTTCTTTTTGACACTGGGGTGGCTATTCTCATGGGAAACAGGATTGTAATGAGGAGGTCATACAGGGAGAAGCCACACAGGCTGCTAAGTCCCCTCTTCCTGGATGTGAGGCCACCTCCTCCCTGAGGCCCAAGGAGTGGATGCAGATGCCCAACAAATACACCATGAGAAAGAGCCAGATTTCTTCCATCAGTCAGGCCCTGTCTTCCTTTTCTCCATGTATTTCTTGTTGTCATGGGATGCCAACTACTCCATTCTAAACATGAGGCATGAATCAGAACTTAAACTCTATTTCTCAAATTCACAATTGAAAAACAACAGCATTTACATTTGTTATTTTTGCTTGGAATGCCAGGATTGTCTATAAATAAAACACACAGTTGAGAGGATTAGAATATTTATCTCACAGCTCTCTGCCCACCCAAAGGCCAGTTGAACCATCTTCATGACTTCCCATAGTTAAGCATATAGTACAAGCCTGCTAGAGTTGTTTAATTAATGTTTGGGATGTTGTATCCAGTTCTAGCCTGAGCTGATTTTCAATGTGGGGTTGATTTAAAGTAGTTAACTTGAAATGAATTACTTTAACTCCATGAATTGCTGGGTTGAAATGAGTTATTTAAAGTAAAGTGATATGAAATGAGTCTAGGCTGATTCATTTTTAGACTCAATAACCAGGATTTTTTACACTAGATTGGTGTCCAATAGGTAGAAGTACAGACCTTGAGTAACTGAGAACTCTGGAAAAATATCCTTGACACATGACCCCATGTAAAGCCACTGCTGGCTCCTGAGAGTAGGCTCTTTGGGATAAGTGAATCCAGATCTTGGGTCAAGGAGTTAACCATGCATCATCCTGAAGTCCACAAATTGAGGGGAGATGGGAGAAGGCATTTCATAGCCTGAGCAAATGCCATAAAATTCAGGTCTTGGTCATAAGCTGACCTCTTGATTTAATGCAGTCTTCTCTAGTACTATAGAATTCAACATTTTGTCTGTAAATTAAGAACCACAATGGTGTACACCTGCTTAAGAAAAACCCCATGTGAGATGCACCATACTAACCCAAAGAATATTTTAGGGAATATTTTAGAGAGTATTTCCCTCTGTATCTTCTACTTTCCTCCCATTGAATTGAATGTGTTGTATGTAGAGAATGTTCTTGTCCTTCCTCTTCTTCAACAAGCCTTTGATTCTGCTTCTATCAACTCTTCCTTCCAGTTCCCATTATTATATAAGATGAGTGTCTTGGAAATAGACATATGTCTTAAAAATAGGCCTCTGTATATAATTTAGCTGAGAATGTGGTATTCAAGCAGTCTCCAACTTAAGAGCAGGCTCTGCTCCAAATATTTCAGTGTATGTCAGTTTTCTAGTACTCAAAATGCATTTTCCCATAGAAACCATGTCGTGCGTGGTGGTTAGGTGCCCCCACAGAAGCCTGCTAGAGCCATGAAAGTGGAGTGTGATACCATACTAATTATACTAATAGTATCCTAGACCCTGGCATGTATCTAAGGAGCAAAAACACAGAGTTCTAACCTGAGTCTAGTAGAGCAAGACTCACACAAAGATAATTATTCTGCCTGCCTCCCAGTGAGGACATTGTCTATTATGTCCACCACTGTCTTTCTCTGGAAGCAGGACAACTGGGTGAGAGTCCGATTGCCTAATTTGCACTGATATATTGTGAGAGAAATCATCACTTGACCATTAATGAGAAAGATGTTGAAGACTGATGAATTCCATAGAGAATTTAAAACTTGAGGCTCAAGCTCTCTCTGTCTCTGTCTCTGTCTCTGTGTCTGTCTCTGTCAGAACTTAGTGAGATCCACAATCAGCAAGGAACAGAGAACAAACACGGGTCTTTCCAAGCTCTTGATGGCCAGTAGAAAGAGGGAGAGAGGCCCAAAGAGAGTAGGAAGGAGAGGACATAAGACTAATTTCATCATCTTAAAAAGCACCAACTGTACCTAGAACTGTTTCACATCCAAGAAAGAACACACAGGTCCAGGTGAAAACAGAATAAAAATTGCTAAGAAAAATGATAATCTCTGGATATATTACTAGGTGAGAACACAAAAGAATACAGGGTGAGACTGGTCATAGGAGATGCCATGGCCAAGTAAACATGAGTGCCCTATAGTGGCCCCTGATCACACCCAGACAGCGCAGCATATCTGAGGGTCCTGAGCCCTCGGCCACTCAGCACCGTCACACCATAAACCCTTGAGCTATCTAACAAAGTGATTTCTCAGTTGCTCTCAACTATAGCTTTTTAATTTCAGGCTTTGTGTTTTGGTGTTAGCATTTAGCCTGAAGTTACCTATTCAATGAAGAATGGACATAAATAATGGTTGGAGATACAGAGTCCATTGTGTCATTATTTATGAGCCATACAGTAGATAACTCATCATCATAGTTCTCACTAAATACTTTCTTCCTCCAGCTTCCGTGGTAGCACTGGTAAAGGAAAAATAATTTCATGCCCAAAATTTTTGAGCTTCCTCTATTGTCCTGAATTACTTCTCCCCTAGAAAACAGTCACTACTAATCTGTAGGGAAGGAAATGTGATGGTTACTCAAGAGAGATGCAGTGGGTAATGGAGCCCACCTGCCATCCCACACTACAATGCTTTGAGCATCTATTCTGAAAAAAATAGGCTTCCACCAACACTGAATGGATTAACAAAATGTCATATATGTATATATATATATATATATATATATGGTCTAACATTATTCAGCCTTAAGGAAGGAAATTTTGACCCATGGTATATCACCTGGATGAAACTTGAAAACATTATTCTAAGTGAAATAAGCCAGAACTATGCAAAAGATAAATAGTGAGTGTTTCCACTTATATGAAGTACCCATAGTAGTCAAATTCATAAAAACAGCTAGTTGTACAGTGGCTGCCAGGGGTATGAGGATATATTGTTTAATGACTTCAGAGCTTAAGTATGGTGTGATGAAAATTTTCTAGAGATGGTTAGAATGAGTCATTGTACAACGATATGAATATTCGTAATGCCACTGAACTTTACCTTAAAGATTATTTCAATGACAAATTTTGTTTTATTACAATTAAATATGTATGTATGGACTTCTGACTTCTGCACTCTACCTCATCCCCAAAGCATGTATTGAAGGATGACTGGGTGACAAACATTGGTCACGGTGTTGGTGCGGGGAGGGTTGCAATTTCAAATAGTACAATCAAAAGATGATCTATTGTGAAGAAGTCTAAACAAAGACTTAGAGTGAAAGAGTGAGTACTCTATGCCAATATGGGAGGAGAGCATTCCAGCAGAAAGAGTAGCCAGGACAAAGGCCCTGGGCCCATCTCTGAGTTTAAACGATACTGATGGAACTTGCATGGGTTTGCATGGTTGTGGCTGCCATAGTGCTAGAATTTCTGCGTGGACCCAAGAGGCTCTGGATTAGTGAGGAGGTAGGGATATGATAACTAATTCAGGTCTCATCCATACAGGAGCCTATACCTATGGTATAGGTCATTACTGGCCTTCATTAGTTGCTAATTTCACTCAGGCATTACACTCCCACCCCCTTTATGACCGGAGATGCAGTGTTTGAGCCTCTGTGTCTTAATGTGTCCAGAAACTTAACTTCTTTTCTCCTGTCACCATGTTGGATTGTGGGGTACTAATAACTCATAAAGCCAACATTCAGCAAATCCTAGTGTTAGCCCACTCCCTTTGAAGCCCAGTCCTTACTCTCATCATAGCAACTCCATTTCTTCTTTATTGAATAAAGGAATGAATGAGCAGTACACATGAAAATCTGGCCCTAGAATATATAGTTAGGATTCCAGGGGCTCTTGAAAATCAGATGGGAGGAAGAAATCATGGAAACTTTGACAGTATAAAAAGAGTGTCTAAGGACTGAGACAGCAGACAGAGCATAACACAAACTCAAGGTTAAGTGTCTGGACAGATGGGGATTTTTGCTTTTGTTTTTGTTTTCATTTTGTTTTGTTTTTGTACCGGGGATTGAACTGCAGTCCTTGAGCTTGCAAGACAGGCAGGAGAACCACTGAGCTAAACCCCCAGCTCTTAAACAGGTGGATCTAAGTGGCCCCCACCCCGAAAGCATGCTCTAGGATGATGGTGTCCAACCTATGGCATGCATGTTGTTTTTCTGAGACAAAAGATGTTAATTTATGAGTTTTTTTTTTTTCCTAAACTAAAACGTCAGTATTCAAGTTTAATTGTAGTGTTGGCACTTTGGGGAAAATCAGTGGATTTAGGATTGCAGTTTGGATACTCCATCTCTAAAAGGTTCACAATCACTTCTTTAGGAGGTGGAGTCAAGATGCCAGAATGTCTCCCACACACCCTGGGATAAACCTACAGGTCTCATCAAATCCTATGCCTTCTTCTTAGACTCATTCTTTCTTGTTAGAGCTTTCACTGAGTTGGGGATATAAAAAAAATTCCTAAAAATTTCCATAAATTCTCACTACTTTGATGAACAATTTTGTTATATATTAACAAAACACATCTAGGCCTCGACATATTTTGATGACATTTCAAAATATTTAACACATTGTGATTCACTGGTTTCCAGCCATATCTGACTGACCATTATTGATGCAACCAAAATAAAATTTCAGTACTGAACTATATCTTAATATCCGCAAGGAAGACTGGTGAGAAAGATTTCATTTCATACATTGGAGCCATACGGGATGTTGGTTTATTGCTGCATTAAAAATCACCCAACACTTAGCATCTTAAAGCAACACACATGTATTCTTTATTTTAATTTGCCATCTTTTGTGGGCTGGGAATCCGGACATGACTGAGCTGGATTCTATATTGTGGGGTCTCTCACAGGCTATAATCCACTTATTCTCCGGAGCCATAGTAATCTTACAATTGGAATGAGGAAGGGTCCTCTTCCATATGTGCATGGTGGTGGGAGGTAGAATTCAGTTCTTTTTTATTATTTTATTGGTACATTTTAGGTACACAATATAGTGACATTTATCTTTGGAAATTTGTACCGTTGCATAATCTGCCTTGGTTCTTACTAGATAGTGTGAAATAGAATTCAGTTCTTAGTGGCTGTTGGGCTGAGGACTTCAGTTCTTTCTAGGCTGTTGGCTAGAAGCTACTCTCAGCTTCTTGCCATGTTATCTTTCCAGCATGGCATCTTGCTTCACCAAATCCAGTGAGCCAAGGCAAGAGAAAGGATATTAAAATTATGAAAGTTAGGTTCATTTATAACTGCTATGATTTGAAGATAGTTTGTCTGCCCTAATAGTTGTGTTGGGATTTAATCACCATTGTGAGGTATTAATAGAGTAGAAACTTAATCTAAATATAGTGTTTAAAGTGAAACTTCTGGGAAGTGATTAGAATTAAATAAAGTCATCAAGTTGGAGCCCTCATAACTGAATATTGATGATTTTATAAGAAGAGAGAGACCAAATAATACATACATGCCTGAGCTCCCTGTGTTGACATGTGATGTTCTAATGTGTCCCACAGCTCTATCAAAAAGATAGAGCCCTTCAATCTGAACCAGAAACATGAGCCAAAATAAACTTTATTTCTGTTTCACTACCTCTGTTTGTGGTATTTTGTTATCACCAACAAAAACAGACTAAGACAATAACCTTATCTCAGAAGTTATAGCCCATCACTTTTACTATTGCAAAAGCACACCCCTAGGTCTAGCCCACGCAGGCCATGAACATGGGGAGGATGGATCATTGGGAGCCATTTTTATAAGTAGCCCAATACAGGGGCTGCTAAAAGTACCTAAGTTCTTCCAGATCAGGCAGTGGATTCATGGTCTAGTAGATCTGTACATTTCTCTCTTCTCTCCATCATAAATGGTGCTGTAAAGGCACACAGGGCTGGTGGCGTATGAACAAGTGGACTTGGAGAAAGGGAAAGGAAGGAAGGAAGGAAGGAACTAATCCATTTACCCAAATCTATTCTGGAAGAGAATTTAAATTTTTTGAATAATCAAACATACAAAAATGAGAAGTGACTTCAGGTATGGATCTATTACCACTAATTCCAAAGGTGGTCCTAATGTCTTAAAGTATTTCCGTATAATACATCTGTTCAGTTCAAATTTATAATTGTGTTCAAGAAAAAATCATAGTGCTTGTCAGGGAACACTGAAATGCTGAGATTTTATTTCTAAGTCCTGTAGAAAGACATGAATCACAATCCTAATGAAGTATAAGTAGGGAGAACTGGGTAAAAAGGGCGAGAAGAGGCACACGCTAGGAGAAAGAATACAAACTTAATACATTGGTACTTAGCTTTCCCACTTGGGGCTCAAGGAGATGAAGTAACTTGCCCCAGGTCACATATTGGTGGATCCAGACACAGCCCTAGAGCCTCCTTCCATATGTGGCATATTCAGAACAGAGCAGCTGGCCTTCCTTGCGATAAGTAGAAAGCAAAGTTATCTGTGCTCTTCTATCTTGTAAATTACACACTTACATAGATATATAATAGTATGGTTTAGAAGTGATCCCAAAAAGCCTATGTATTAAATGTCTGGTCCACCAGCCTGTGGTGCTATTAGGAGATGGTAGAAACTTTAGGAGGTGGGGCCTACTGGAAGGAAGTAGTTAGGTCACTGAGGACATACCCCGGAAGAGGATATTAGGACTACAGCATCTTTCTCTCTCTTCTTTTCTTTCCTGCCACCAAGAAGTGAAGAGAATTCCTCTGCCATGTACTCTCACTATGGAATACTGTACTGCTAGAGACCCAAGGGAAAAGTCCAACAAACCATAGATTGAAACCTTCTGAAACTGAGCTCTGAAAATGTATTTCATTCTAAGCTTATTGTCTCAGGTATGTATTTTGTCGTGGTGCCAGATAACTGATTAAAACACATAGATACACTCATATATATGCATATATATATAATATAAAATATATGTTTGTTTATAAATTTTTATTATTTTATTTTATTAGTGTATGTTTGCATGTACTAATGTACTTATTACACTTGTGGGAAATTGGTACATGTACATAATTACCAATGTACATAATATATCTACATTCTCTTTATTTTATTCAAACTATTTTATTTTACTAGTTATCAGTACAGGAGGCCATTCCCAGAAGTATAAGGCTGGAGTGTGTCATCAGGAAATCCCTGTGGGCAAGGATAGCTGGTAATAGGCGCCTACATGATGCTCAGACCCACCAGTTCTCTGCCTCACCTAAACTGTGAACAGAGGCTCCCTATATTAGAAATGTGAACTGAGACTGAGGCCCCAAAGGAATGCAGGGTTTCTGAAGTCACCAAAGGCTTTTCGTAGCTGGAGAGGGAGCCCTTTGGTAAGCTGGCAGCTGCCTGTTCCTGGGGCTTTGTCTTACTTTCTCTTTGCTTGGGCAAAATACCTGAAAACCGCAAATTAAAGGAATAAGGAAAAGTGTGTTTCAGCTCACATTTTGTAGCGGTTTCTGTCCATACTAAGCTGGCATTAAAGCAGGGCAGCATAGCATAGTGGCATAGCAGAGGAGAAAGAGTCCATGGCAGGCAGGCAGAAAGCAGCAGCAGCAAACCTTCCTTTTCTTTTTAATTCCATTCAGCCTACAAGTCTCCTGGTTGATGCCACCCACACCAGGGCTGCGCCTTCGCATTATCCACACCCAGAACTTTGCTAAAAAAATCATTGGATTAATACAGGTATCGTAGCCTTAATCCAATGTCATAGTAGCCTTAATCCAATATCATACACCTGTGATCCAGCCACCTTCCAAAGCCACACCTATAAGTGCATGAAGCTTTGGGGATACATCTAGATATTGGTCTCATGGGAACTTAGACCAGAGTCTGGCTGTGTAGAGACACCAGGTAACAAGGCTATATCTACCTGAAAGGGAATTAGGTTTTCCAGCTGATTTTGCTTTTGTGAAGAAGAGGAATTTCAAGAAGTCAATTATAACTAGTGTGGTAGAAAAAAAAAAAAGTCCCTCCACAAAAATATCTGTGTACGAATACCAGGAAATTGTGAATATGCTCCTTCACATGGAAAGCACAGATTGAGGATGCTGATAGAAATAATATTGCTAATTAGCTGACCTTAAAATGGGGAGGTTACTCTGAACTATGCAGGTGGGTTCCATGTAGTCACAGGGGTCTGGAAAAGTTGGAAGAGGAGGTCAGTGTGGGCATCAGAGAAATGTGATTTAAGAAAAACTCATTCGGCCTACCACGGCTGTGAAGATGAAGGGGACCATGAGCTAAGGGAAGTGACAGCCTCCAGAAACTGCAAAAGGCCAAGCAGGAGAAGGCTTCACCCCAGAGCCTCCAGAAGAAATGCAGCCTACCAATACCCTGATTGTAGCCCCATGGACCTCGGTCAAATTTCTAACCTTCAGAATACCTTTGTGTTGTTTTAAGCCACAAAGCATTTAGAAATACGTAGCAGCAGCCATAGGGTACTAATAGGAAACAGTGTAGGGTTTTCTAATTCCACGGAGAAAATCCGTGGGGCCCAGAGAAATAGGCCAATCTTCCTCTGATGTGGGGTGAAGAGATGCTGAGGGTGAGTCCACTCCCTCCAGAGCACTGAGGCCAGGGTTCTGGGACAGACTGAGCTGGCTTGTTTCATACTCAAGGCGCAAGGACTTGTGAGGCCCCAGACACAGGAAGACAGGCCATGAGCTCCCTCCTTGGGAACCTCTGGAGTCATGGATGAAGGAATTATTAGTCAGTGACAATTACCAGAACAACTCTTGCTCCATGCTGTTTTGTTTGTTTTCCTTTAGATACTGACAGCTGATCTACTCAAGGAAAGGGCCTTGTCATTTGTTTTATGGACAGCAGCAATAACAATGAAAAAAAAATCATCTCCCATTTCCCACTCAGCCAGGGCTGCCAGAAACCAAGGACAGAGGAACAGGTGTTGGCAATAGAAGAGAAACAGAATCCTGATTGGTCCCTGAGGCAGACATGGAGAAAGAAAGGGCTTTGAAAGGCCATGTGAAAGTTGCCTACTCAGCCATGAGGCCGGAACCAGTAAGAAGAAGCTGCTGGATGCGTCCTCAGGGAGGTCACTCTGCTTAGGGTAGAGTTAGGCCTGGCATGGAGTTGGCACTCAGCAAACACGGGATGCTCTTACTACTGCACAACTATGAGTTTCTTTGTGAGGCAAATTATCAAACTACTCCCACATGCAAAAAATAAAGCTTTATTTTCCATTATGTTATACCAATTATTTATTTGACTCTTCCGTAATCGTGTCAATACTGCAAAACAGGAGGCATTTTCCCCCACCATTTTATAAACTTTAAAATTTAAAATTCACATCCCTGAATGAACTTTGGAGATGAGGATCTCAGTGGATGACAAGAGGCCCCAGACCAGAAAAAGAAGAGACAGTGGGAAATGAGAGAACTGGTCTCAGAGCACCTAGAAGACACATTTCAGGACCTCAGCTAGGAAGCAAAGCCCAAAGAGACTGACCGACCTGACAGGCATTTCGGCTGACTGTTCATTTGAACTCCACCCACAGTCCTTGCTTATGCCCCCAACCGCTCTTCTCTGAGGTTCCCCAATTGCTTTATGTCCACCTAAGGGGGAATAGGGCCATTGAAGGGGTTGGCTACCTATCAGGGTTCCCCAGGACCCAAGGCTCAGAGCTATTCCTTGACAAGGCTTTCAGCCATTTCTGTTTTATTCTAGTTCCCAAGGAAAAAAAAATACTGATTGTAAACATCACTTTAAAAGCATGCCATCCAACAGCCGGCTCAGCTGCAATACATCAGCCTGAATTGTACTCATTTATGGTGAAGCATTTTATATTAATGTTTTCATTGCTTATCACAGACACTGGCTTTAAAGTGCTTAAGCCAGCTGTACTGAGTTATTTATTAGGCTTTTCTTTTTTCCAAGTTGCCTTTTCCTTAAATAAAGTGTTTGTTTTACTTTCATACATTTAAGAATCCCTTTTGTCTCCTGCCTATCATTTCTGATGGTTTCTGTACATACACCCACTACTTTTTCAGAATACACTCTTTATCACTAAAAGCCAAGTGAACTGGGTTCAGTGAAGCCCACCAAAGAACAAGGTTCTAGTGGAACAGAGTCCAATCTCTGCAGGGCCATTTAGCTTCCTTTCTTCCATGTGATTTTTGGCCAGCAAGCTGGATTTCAGCTCTACTGTAACATAGGAGCTCTTCAGTGGTGACCACAAGTCCACTGATTTCACATTACGGCTACAATTAATAGTGCTGATCAGCTCCCTATTCTATGTTCTCCTCCAGCTATTCTCACTACTCCTCTGTTCGCCTCATTACCTCATCTTCTATAAATGCTGGGGGCATAAGGATCAGGCCTTCCTGTCCCCTCCAAAACTAGCACTCACATAAAGCAAAGTCTCTCTGGATAATAAGACAATCCCCTTCCTTTACCTATTTGATTCCCAAAATGCCAAAGCAAGACAAAAATATAAAAGGATTGTCACTAGAGTCAAACTCTCTAGACTGTGACTCTTGAGTTGAGTCTATAGAAGTAAATTAACTAAATTTCCAGGACCTAATCACACAAATCCACCAAGTCACAAAGTCCAACAATAGAGAATTTAGCATAGCACTATGGTTCTTCACTTTGAAATATGAACAGAGGGCCACAAATAGACATTTCAGTAGAAAGCGAACAAAAAACAAAGCACAATAAAAAGTAGAAATAAGAGGTTCAGAGAAAACAAAGGTAAAGCAGAAAATAAAGAAAACTTTAACAAACAGTTAGATCTTCAGAAAGAAAGTAACTATCCATGCAACAAGAATAGAAAGGTATTATAAAAGAAAGATTTGACATTTTTAAAGAGTTCTGAGTGTTGAACATAGAACAACTGTAATAAAAATATAGTCTTCTAAAGATATGAAATACGAGTCATCTTATATGAAGTAGACAAAATAATAAGATACAGTGTAGGAAAGAAATAGTAGGAAAATTAAAGCATCAAGTAGGATCAATAGCTTTTCAAAATAAATTTTAATAAGAGAGCTCAGAAGAAAGAAGAGAACTCAAAGACAAAATTCCTAAAGGATTTCCAGAACTGAAGAGCTTGAAATTCCATATCTAAAGGGCCCATAGAAAGAACAAACATATGGATGAAAAAAATGGGCATTGAAAATTTTCAAAACACAAAGAATAAAGAATAAGTGTGAAAACTGTCAGAGAAAATGGAAAAAGAACACAAAAATAAGTGTGGAAATCAGGAAGGCATCAAACTTTTCAATAGCAACAGTAGAGCCTAAAACATAGAAAAGCAAAGAATCCTGTGGAAAAACTATTTCAATCCTACAAGTCTATATCCAACCAAATGGTGAATTAAATGCAAAAATAAAAAATACATATTAGGATATTCAAGGATTCTAAAATTTCAGCTCAATGTATGCTTTAATGAGAAGCTACTGGAAACGGATCTTCACCAAAACAAGGGAGCAAAGCAGAGAGGACATGAGATCCAGGAAAAGAGAAGGACCTTTGGAAGAGAGGAGTTTCAGGTGACTAAGAAGAGAGAGGTGCAGCGGGCACAGAGAGAGCCAGTCCAACTCGAATGGAACAGGAGACTGGGGCTCCAAGAGGAAAGGTTCCAAGAAAAACATATGCTGGTCAGTCTTCCAATGGGCCTAACTCTCTAGAGGATCTTGGTGGCAGGGACAGAGGGTTTGGGAAAGAATAAGTACTAAGTATATAGAAAATTGGACAAGTTTTCAAATTAGACAAGTATTAGCTCCTGAACAAAAAGCTTAAGAAATAAAATATTTATATATCTATTTCTTTGTGATTATTTTCATAGACAGAAATGTGGAAATCCTAAAAATTGACTTAACAGCAAAACACAGCATAATTGTGTTGGGAGTATGAAAGGAAGAGAAGAATGGTGTGTCAGCCAAAAGACAGAAAAGCTGTTCTGTGCTTGGAAATAAAAAATAATGTCCTAAAGGTATAGCAACGGTATAGTGTAATTTAGAAATATGAAGGTAAATGTCAGAAAAAAGGACTTGAAATTTTGAAAATGGTCTTTCTGAGTAAAACTTAGGGATGAGAAAGGTTGAGCAGAGGACTGCTAGACTTTTTTTAGGTCTTGTCAGAAATTTGAATTTTGTAATCATGCACATGCATTAGCTTGACCAGAAGTACACACTTAATTCTGGTGTAGAAACAAGTATATGCATAACTGTGTATTAGAGAAAGGGCCAGGCTCTACTATTAGCAAATGTACAATAAAGAATAATGCAGAAGCAGGACCTGCTCTCTTGGAACTTCGGAGTGCAGCATGCTGTCCCTTACACTGCATGTAGCTTTCCTGGACCACTTATCTGTCCAAAAAGTGCTGACTTATTTATCAAGGCTTCTTTCACACATTCTCAGATTCCCTTGGGCAGCCAAGCCTCTCCTAGGTCCAACTTACTTTTGTGCAAACCTCCAGTATAGCAACTGTCACACTGCATTGGGCGGGCTTATTTACAAGAGTATCTCTCAATTAACCCATACATTTCTAAAATACAAGCACCTCATTTTACCCTCAGAAAGTGTCTGATTCTCTGTCAAAGCCCAGTAAGTGCTTGTTAAATAAAGGCATCCATGGATGCATGTATAGATAGGTGCATGGAGGGCCAGGCTGTTTCCTTGTTATCACCGCAACAAAACAGTAATGTGAAAATACACAAAGAAGTCTGAAAGATCAGGTAATATGCCTTGCCATCCTCCCTCGACCAGGATATAGGCTGCCTAGAATGAGACACTAGCTCCTCAGTGGAAGATAAAGTATTACATTATTGCTTCCACAAAACTTGAAATCCAAGAGGGAACCATGAAATGTGCATGATATTTGAAGAAAGCAGAAAGGAAGAAAATAGCGTGGAAAGGGAAGGCAGTGACACCTGTCTTGACTTGTGGATTCCAGCAGGGAGTTCAACAGGCTCTTGGGTTTGCTCTCAGCTAGAAGTGACCATGCAGGAAGAAGCCAGGGAAACTTCCAGTGATAACATGCCACATGTAGTACAAGGGAAGAAGAACTGGTGGAGCCCTTCTCAGCCCAGCCTGTGGGTGCTACCAGCACTGTTTACCTAATACTTTGCATTCTTTCCACAAAGGTCCCTCTGCATGACCCAGGAATTATTTGCAACCCTACCCTACCCTGTCCAGTCCAGCATAGCCACTTCCTAAATTCAATACCTCTACATTATGGTCTGAGGCTGAAGAAGAAGAGACCCTTACCAACTACTCAGAAACTTTGAAAGGCCTTCCTATTCCATTCCTCCCTACCCAAAAGATCTTCAGCAGTTGAAAGTTAAAATGAATTTCTGACACATTTGTCCATCCTAGAATGATTGCTGGTCAGCTTGGGGCATGATTTAAACATGGACTAAAAAGACCACACTGCCCAAAATATTTTCCCCCTAACCTGAAATTTCCACTTCATAACCATGCTAGAAATTCTACCAATTAGAAGTTCATTGGCAAGCCCCTCTTGTAAAATGTGCAAGTGCGATTAGCTTTATTTGCTGCTGCTCTAGAATCTAAAATTAGGAACAATGGCTGGACCTTATAAAGTAAAATTGATGTCATTCTTTTGACTGAAAAGCCCCCTTGTCAGCCCTTGCTCTTCATCAAAGGACAGACAACTCCCACGAAAGACAGAGAAAGTCTCTTAAGGCAAAATCTCCTGATGGACAGCCATAGAGGATAGAAAGTTCATCCTTGTGGTGGAATAAAATTTGCTTTCCAGCACTCAGTGGTTCACCCTAGCTCTACCCTTGGCAACACAGAATGTAATCATTCACCCCATGTCAAGTATTCCAAGCCAGGCTTCCTCTCTTTGGGAGTTCCTGCAGCCTTTCCTCCATGTCTAACAGCTGCTAATACACGTGCACTGCGTTGGTTAAATAATATGGGGCTTTAGAATCCATGGCCTGCCCCATCCTGAAAAATTGTCTTTAGTTGGGTAGAAAACATTTAATATCTTGATGTACAAAGTAGCATCATATTCTCTGCTTCTCACTGACCCGGTCCTCTGGCCTATACAAGGACACGTTGGACTAAAAGCATTACATGGGTGCTTTAGGACCAGTCAGGCACTAGGCATAGACAGGGCAGTCAAATCTAAGAAGGGATCAAAAGAGTACTGACATCTGGGCTGGTTGGTTCTAGTAGACATGTGCCAGGGCACAGGAGAATCTGAAGTACACTTTTAGGTCAAAGCAGAGGCTGTTTGCTTTGTGATTCTCCATGAAATTCTGCTCTTTAAAGCTCAAGACCTGGCTTCCTGTCTTGTATCAACCTCTTGCTAACTAGAGGATTTGAGCAAGTTTTTCAAATCCCATGAACCAGTTTATTTACCCATTAAATGAGGACTTTTCTATCTGGCTACCTGATAGAGTTTTATGAGAATCCCAGGAGATAACAAATGATTATACTTTGAATGCTGTGCAGCAAAGTGTTATTCTGTTGGCAGGAGTGGAGACAGTGGTTGACTTTGACCTTGTGGGAATGCCCTAAGCCTACAAGTGGGAATTATGTCCAGAAGGAGTACTAGTATGTGAGTGAAACACATTTCTCACTAAGGCGTAATTCAAGGACCAATTGTTACAGGAGAAGAACAATAAATGTGTGGCCTCTTCTACATTTTTACCAAAACAATACTTGATGAAACTTTCTGCCTGTTATATCTTTTTTTCCAGGTTTATTGAAGTTTAATAGACAAATAAAAATTGTATATATTTAAGGAGGACAATGTGATGATTTGATACATGTGTACATGTAAAATGATCTCAAGCTAAGTAACATATCTATCATCTCACATATTTACCATTTGTGGAGGGCAGGAGAGCACTTACGTATATTCTCTTAATATATTTCAGATATAAAATATGGCATTATAACCTATAGCCACCATAACGTTCTTCAGACTCCCAGAATTTATTTATCTTACAAGTTAAAAACTTATATCTGTTGGTTAGCATCTCCCCATTTCCCAAACTCGCAGTCCTTGGCAACCAGCATTCTACTTTCTGCTTCTGAGAGTCTGACTTTTTAAATTTCACATGTGAGATCAAGCAGTACTTGCTTTCTATATCTGGCTCATTTTATTGAGAAAAATGTTCTCCACATCATGTCCCCTAACATGCTGCATGGAACGTAGGAGTTGAGATTGGTCCCACACCACAGCCAGTTGCACAGAGGACCTTCATTGTCCACAGGCCTATGAAGGAAACATGGGGGGCCATGAGCAGAGACACTTCTTTGGGTTGTACATCAGCTGGCACTACAGAAGATCTTTACTTTTTATGGCTATATTAAAGCCAGGGGAAGAGGAATGTGGAGTTCCTCATAAGGGAGTCAAATCGGAGACATGAAGAAGAAGCATGGTTAAGTCTGAGTAGACTTGACAAGGTGAGTTTAACTGAGATGTACGTGCTTGATGATCGAGTTCCTGGTGTAAATCAAGACAGAGTAGTCTAGACTGGGCTCCTTCTATTCTACTAATGTGAATGAAACTTAGAGAGTCTCCATGCCTCACTATAATTAAGGCGGCAGGGCTGGGTGGTGCTTTTCCATACTTCCATTTTTACCCCTCCATTCTCTTCTCCCATCCCATTCTTGAAAATGGTTACAACTACTGCATATCCTTCATGACTCTACCTTAACTTGGCTTACTCAATAAAGTCTTCATACTTTCTTTAGGTCAGGCCAAGGCCCTGCCAGACACCAGCAGAGCATTTCTACTCACTTTTCCATATTCCTGTGAGTACTCTGTGACCATTATGTCTTTTTGTAGCCCACTATGACTCGCAGAATAAATGAATAAATTTTAAGACTAAGAGATAAATCTCTTAGTAAAGGTGAAATCACCAGCTCTGTAACAATGAAAATGGAAACTAAGAGTGAGTCCACTGGTCTAAATAAGAAACTTTTGTAAGTATTGCTACTGTAAACTGCAAATAACCATGAATTCTTAGCAATACATCTTCAGTCAAATGGTAGATTTCACTAAGGAAATGTGCAAGTTCTGAGCCCTTGCCTCAAAAGGTCTTGGCTTCTTATCTTGCCACCTTTAGATACCCTGCAACAACCATATGAATAAACCAAAACTGCCTGAGGGAAATCAAAAGCCCCCTGGAGAAGAGCTAAGGCATTCCAGCCAATAGCCAATTTCAGGCTTGTTGGTAAGGCTACCCTGGAGCATCAAGATACAGCACCGGACAAACCACCAGCTAGCCAGACACCTGAGGGAGACCAGCAGTGGCTGGCTGAGCCAGTCCAGAAGACAAAAACCAACAGCAAAACCACGTAATAGTGAACAAAATAAATGGTTGTGATTTAAGCCACAGTGGTATTTGTTGCGATTTGTTATACAGCTCTCTTAATTATTTTTCTTGTTGCTGAGACAAAATACCCAATACTCAAAGGTGAAGAAGGAAAGGTTTATTTCACTTCACAGTTTGTAGAGGTTTCAGTCCTTAGCTGGCTGACTCCAAAACAAGACAGCAGAGCAGAGGGGCAGCACAGAGGAGAAACAATCCATGGTATGGCAGAGTAGGCAGAAGACAGCAGCAGCGGGGCAGCAAGCCTGCCTTCCCTCTCTTCCTTTATATTTCATCCAGGCTAGAAGCCTATTGATTGGTGCCACCCACACTTAGGGTGGGTTTCCATTATCTACACTCTTAATCCCAGTATCGCACCCCTAATCCACATCCACACACCCTAATACAGCCACCTTTGAAACTCTCTACCTATGACAGCACAAGGCTTTGCAGGGGCAGCTAGATACAAGCCATAACAGCAGCAAAACCTAACTGATACAATTTGCCCTTTGTCTCTTCTTGTTTGATTTATCAGATTCAATTCTTTTTTTTTTCCTATTTTCCTCATTGAGTTTATTGGTACATTTTAGGCATACAGTACAGTTACATTCATCATTGGGATCTTGCACCTTTACATGACAGGTTCTCATTTTTTTCCCCTTACCCCCCCCTCCCTTCACCCCTCTCCCTTCCCTATCTACAAAATTTTTATTTCCATTTTTATGTTTGCTCATATTTTTTTTCTTTTCCCTTCTTTCCTTTCCCTTACCCTTCCCACTTCCTCTATACCTTTAGGATTAGTGACAGTAGAGATAAAGGGAAGATCTTAGCTGTATTAGGACTCCAGGACCTGTTTGAGAAAGATACAACCTAAACCTTAATCCCTGTAGCACAGGCTTTAAATTAGAGAAAGCCAGCCATAGTCGGTGACCATCCATGATCAGTCATTTAATGGAAGTAGACAACAAAACACCAACAGTGTTACCCCTCCCTTCCCCTCTCCCTTCCCTATCTACAAAATTTTTATTTCCATTTTTATGTTTGCTCATATTTTTTTTCTTTTCCCTTCTTTCCTTTCCCTTACCCTTCCCACTTCCTCTATACCTTTAGGATTAGTGACAGTAGAGATAAAGGGAAGATCTTAGCTGTATTAGGACTCCAGGACCTGTTTGAGAAAGATACAACCTAAACCTTAATCCCTGTAGCACAGGCTTTAAATTAGAGAAAGCCAGCCATAGTCGGTGACCATCCATGATCAGTCATTTAATGGAAGTAGACAACAAAACACCAACAGTGTTTAATCTCTTTCTAAGAAAGAGCATTTTCTCATCATGTACTTTTCACAACTCTGTGATATGGGGCGATTTTTTATTTCCATTTTCCAGATGAGAAAACTGAGATGCTAAGTCATTGTCCCAAGGTTACACTAGAAGGAAGAGGTAAAGCTGGAATCTGAATTTTAAAAGGCTGACTGACTTCTATAGTCCTTGCTCTTAGAGTCCCTAACTTGCCAAGACCTCTGCCAAAGAAGAATGACAGGATGCAAAAAGGATCTCCAAAGAAGGAAAGGTGAGGGGAGGCGAACTTGTGATATGGGATCAGTCATAGAGTCTGGGGGGTTTCATGGAAACAAAGTGACCCTGGCATGGAATATAGTAGATACTAGAAAGACCCAGTCATTTTAGAGTGCTTTGGGAAAACAGTGACACAGTATGGCAGAGTATGTGAATGAGAACCCGAGCTTAGGAAAGCCCAACAATAGGATATAAGGATCTGGACCCATAACATCTCTCATCAGAGCTCCAAGCAAGGGCCCACAAGACAACACAGGCCCCGTGGACCAGAACACAGCAAAGCGCATACACATACACACACACACACACACACACACACACACACACACACACACCATGAAGCACTACCATGGACAGAAGGAGCTTCCAGTTTGCTCTCTACATGGGGGAAATGACATGAGAAACTGGACTTCTTCGATAACAAGTCCAGCTGAGGTCTTGAGTGATTGACTGGGAAGATAAAACAGAAGTGACCATTTTTGCACTCAACCCTGATGAAGTTATCTTAGTGGCTTCATAAATATTTCTTGGCTAGGATGGCACAGTTCATAAAGTGCTTTCAAGTGCTTCTCACTACAGCCCTACAAGGTTGATGAAATAGGGGCCATCGAATCTGCTTTTCAGATGATGGGACTGTGGCTCAGAAGTCCCCTAGCCAGAGAGAGGCAGAGCCAATATGCGAACACAAGATTTTGCCCTTTAGATCCCCATTTCCCTTTCTTTGGCGATGGTTCTCCATACACATAAGTGGTTAACAGTCAAAGAGAAATCATAATTCAAAACAGAAATCCATGGACTCAGTATTGGTGGCTCATCAAAATAATGGGCTGAGACTCTCAGAGGAGCCTAGAGAAGGTCATTGTATCCCAAGGTAATCAGCAATAGCTTCAAGGTAAAAGTGGAGGCAGGATTTAATTCATTCACGCAACTCTTTGTTTCATAGACAATTGGAGCTTTGAAAGTGGCTGATGAATTCTGTCCAGTCATTTTTTCAGCAACAAGTTGCTTGAGGCTGATCTGCAAAATAGTCTGCTACTTGAAGTAATCCACTTTTACGCAAACTGTTTTATGTGCTAAACAAATCATGGTGATTTTTTTTTCCTGTTTGCTTGTCTGTGAGCAGAAAGCAGACAGTGTTTGAGGGCAGCAGCCCCAGTGTTCAACCTCCAACACCCGCCCACTCGAGGCAAGTCCCAGCTGCTACTGCTTCGATAGCAAACACAGCTTTGCCTTGCTGAATGTTGAGCAACTGGAAGAAACAGAAGAAGAGGACCCCCCCACCCCATCAGAAGTCGGCATTCTGGAAATAGGTTTTTACTGGAGTTGGGGAGAAATCAGAGGAATTGTCATTTCTAGACTCATCTTAGATAACAAATTGCTGAGGCCTAAATATCCACAGATTATTCTATCTGAGTTTATCTTGTTGCGACAGATCCACATGCTGTAATCAATCACACTGCGTATCCATAAAACAGCTTGATAGTACACATGTATTCTCCTCAAAATAAAGTTGTAACATTTACACATAATAACTTATTGGGCTGCAGGCTTTGCCTGACGTATGCTCAATATCATCTGACGTTTTATTGGATCCCACACAAACTTTTGCCTAATACAGTCATTCTACAGAGCAAAGCTAATTGAAGCCTTGACTGTAATAAGGAAAATTAGAAAGAAAGGAAAAGAACTGAGGCAAGTTGCTCTGGGGGGCTACACAGAGGGCAGGATGGTGGGACACTGTGAGAGAAGGAAGAGCGAGATCTAGAGGCCCCTACTTTCTGGTCATGAGCCATGGAATAGGACAATTCTACTCCCCAGACTTCAGCTATATCATCCATACAATACTTGCATTATCAAATGCTAAAATGTAAATCACACAGAGAAAGTGTGAAAGGTAGAGCAGAGCAGAGAGTAGGAGGAAGTTCCTGGGCCGAACCTAGGTATAACTGGCCAGTGTGTGACAGAACATGGATGGTACGTGAGGTGGGTGGTGGCAAAGTAGTGTGAAGAGGAGGTTAAGGCTTTCTGTCCTGAGCGTCACTCTCCAGTCACAGCTGTAACCTCTTCACTGCCCTCAGAATGCTTACTAAAATCTGTATGAATGGTACTTATTTGTTGACTCATTTATAATGTCTGTCTCCTCACCCCACTCACCCCATTTCATGAAGCATCGCCTTGGCTACCTGCCACACTGAAGTGTCGGCAGTGCCTAATGTGTGTACTAGTGCTCACCAAATAATTAACAAGTGAGTGAATACTTTTTTTTTTTTTTTGATACTGGGGATCGAACTCGGGCCCTTACGCTTGTGAGGTAGGCAACAGAACCACTGAGCTAAATAACCAGCCCTGACAAGTGAGTGAATAAACAAATTAGGCCAGGAATTCAACCCCTCCAGCCCTCAGAGAAAGAACTCCCCCAGGACTCCTGCTCTGGGTGGCCCCTCTGGCTACAGTCATATGTTCTGCATTTCTTTCTACCTTCATCTGAACTCACCTGTACTATGGCCAAGCCGTCTGTAGTATGAACAGCCCAAAAACAAGAGACCATGGTGCCATTTCCCTTTGTAGGGGACATAAGGGCCCTTCTGCTCTCTATCCTATCCAGAACACACAGGATGTGGATGCTGATTCAGTGGCCTATCCTAAGCAACCATAGGAACTAGGAAGTGCTGTATAAATGAGGAATATATTCTATTACATAGAAGTACTCAATGGACTGAGTGAAATGTAGGGCTGTGCTAGTTGTTCTATCCACTCTGGACTATTGGAAGCCTTAACGGAGTAGGTTTGCCCCAGAGCATGAGCAACTATGACTCCTAAAGTTTCACAGATGATTTTTCACATACTACACTTTGAGGGTGGCAGGACCAGACATAATAGTTTTGCTCTCTTCCTACTTCAATTCTAAGTAGGTTTTTTATTATGATGTGGATCAAAACTGTTTCCCAAAATGTGAATGTGTTCAAAATCAGAGCTTTTGGAAGGTAATTGGATGGAGGCTCTAACTTCATCAGTGAATTTATTCATTTATAGATTAAAGAGTGAGTCATGAAGGTATGATGCTGGGATCTATATCTTGCCCCAAGCTGCCTCCTCCTGGGCTCTTTCTGTCCCACTCTGTCTGATTCCTGACCTCCATCAGAGAGCAGCTTTGCCTGTCAATATGCTCCCTCCCCGATGCTCCACCTCATCACAGGCCCAAAACGAGACTTGAGGTTGTTTTTCTCAGTTATTTTGTCACAGTAACAAAGAGCTGACTGTCTTAATTACTTTTCTCATTGCTGGAACAAAGTACCCAATACCCACAGGGAAAGAAAGAGAAAGATAGATAGATGATAGCTTTCCTTATATAGCACCACACAGATCAGTGGTGTAATCCAGTATCACACACCCATGATCCCCTCACATCCCAAAAGCCTCACCTAGGAGCATATGAGACTTGGGGGAGGGGCACTTAGCTATAAACCATAAGACTAATACATATTTTCAATGTTCTCTGAGGGAGTCAAAAAGGGAGGAATGAATAAATGGAAGTTTCCTGAAACCTCAATGAGTTTTGGACAAAACAAGTGATTCAAGAGTGTAGCACTTAGTTTCATCAAAATAAAATTTAACTACAATTTCCTCTGTCCAGTGAGCATGCCATGCTTATTCCCTCCCACACCTTTAGCTTATAGAACTTTTTGAACCACTGACATTGTGGTGGTTGCTCCCTCTACATCCTCTCTAAATCATCCCCATTTGTTTGGGAAAAGATGGAAATACGGTTAACCGTGTAAGAATCTGCTGACAATTGAGCAAAGAGCCTGTTCGACTCTGTCTTCCTGAGAGCTTTGAAATGTGTGTTCCCACTCATATTCACTCACTTATTGGTTCATAAGATGAACAGGTTGGACTCTGTGCTATGCGGGAACTGTGCTAGGTGCTGGGTATGGAGCAGTGATTAAACACTACAGGGAACATGGTCCTTGTTTCTTGCATAAGCATCATTACTTGAAAGCAATCTGCAGCTCACAGGCAAGTGATTTGGGAAGTCTGTAGTAGAGACACATTCCAAGAATTTAGAAGACATAATTCTCTTGAAGAATCCCAGACATTAGCCTAATGATTAGCCACTCAAGCATCCAAAGTTTCCTTCTCACACTCTAGTGGGATGTAAGAGATTAAGCTTCCATGTGACTCTAGGAGAGTTACTCTGCCCTGGCAAAATATACAAATAAGTAAGTTGAATTTAGCTGAAAATTGAGGACATTTGCCTTGGAAATGGATCAGTCTGGTACTTTGGCTTCTCTGTCACACTGGAAGGACCTTGCTAAAGTCAGACTGCAGATCTTCACAGGCCCTGTTTAACTCGTTACCATGGCTATGAGGTGGAGAAGGAGGCCTGGGAGCATGCTGGGCACAGGAAGAAGCAAATCAGCCTAGTGAATCTGTGCTGCTGAGATAATCATGGATATTAAGGGTCAAGAATCTCTCCCTCTCAGGCCAGTTCTTGTCCTTTGCACAAAGAGCCTGGAAATGGTTTGCTTTGGCCTGGGCCAGCCTATGTACTGAGCAGCTAGCACAGACTCAGAGAATAGGAGAATTTCCCATGGCTTTCCATACCTATTTCCAACCACATGGGTCCTAGGTTTGCTCCCATTCTCTCTGCAGTGGCCATCTGTCTCTCAAAAATGGTTTGAGCAGTATTAGAATGACCCCTGGAGCTGAGAAATGTCCCAGGTCAGAGGGATGCATCACCATGTGACATGCAGCTTTTTCACTCCCAATTCCTGTTGCCAGCAAGTCTTGCTCTCCTAGCCAGGAGTTCTGCTGTGCTCAGGGCACAGAAGACTCCTAACCTCCCATGCTGCACACGCTCTTTCCCTTTAGTTAATCTAAAGCCAGGAAAGAACTTTTCAGAGAAATTCTTACTAAAAAAATAAAAAAATAAAAACCCTAGGAGCACAAAGAAGAGAAATAGATGAGTGCAATAATGCTTCACATTTGTATAGCACTTTGCAGTTTGCAAAGCACTTGCACATTCATTACCTCATTTACCCAGCATGGATTCCTTCCCCGATCTTAAGTAAGGCCTAGCCAGAATTGGCACAGGCTCTGCTAGGAGTTCCTGCCAAACATGCCTATCATTCCCAAATCCAACCTTGACATTTGGTAACACTGGCAGCCTGAATGAGGGCCTAGAGGCCCCCAAAATCTGATCCTGGCTCCAAGTCTTACTCAGATTTTCACCTGTCCCAGCCAGAGGTTACTCTGGAAGCATTTTCACTAACTAGCTGTGATTCTAAGCTCTAAAGAGATGGTTTCTTCTTTCAAGAACAGAACTGGGTTTAGTGCTGTTCAACATCTTTGCAGAAAATAATAATAGCTAACAATTACTGAGTATTTTACAAATATTAGGCACTGCTTTTTTATGTGGTTTCCACAAAAAAACACCAAGTGGACAGTACAAATCTTTTTACAGATGACAGAGGTTTAGTAAACACAAGTCCTGTTGGTGATGTAGGTTAATGAATGGCTTGGGTAAGATGCAGACAATAAGACTCACCTCATTTCCTTCATTGAGTCATTTTTGTGGATACATGAATTCAAAATGTATTTCCTCTGTTCCTCCTGGGTGGCCAGCCACACATCCACAGTGATGTGACAGTGACAACCACGAAAGGCTTTGCCACAAGGAGCCCATGGGCTGGCTAATCACCTCCAGCCTCTCCTTTCACTGATAATATAATGTAATAAGAGGCCTGAGCCCTGTCTGGGGCCAAGGAAAACTGCCTAAAGACAAAGACATCAATGAAGAGAGAAAGAGGATGCCCCCAGGCATACAGGGCTGCAGAAACAAGCTTGGCATAAGACAGCATATGACACATCTGGGAAGCACAAAAAACTCAGGACACTGGTCAAGCAGGGTGTGGTAAATTGTGTCTGAGTTAAGGGAATTGGGCTTTATCCTAAAATCACTAAAGCACTATTGATGGGTTCTAAGCAGAGAAGTGATGGGAAAGGGACTTTCCCTGAAGTTATTTTTTAAATAAGTCCCTGTTTCACATTTTGTTTTCTTGTGCTTTCCTCTTTCCAATAAAAGTGAATTCAGATAGGGGAACTCATTAAATAAGGCTCTCTGGTTGCTAATTAGCAGAACTTTAACTGCCCTCTATGGAAAGAGGTATGATGTCTCTCCCACCCCCCTCACTGGCTTAGTCACTTTCCTGGCAATACGACATAATACCCAACACTTACATATTAAAGAAGGATGAGTTTATTTGGGCTCATGTTTTAGTCCATAGTTGGCTGGCCCCAAAGCAAGATAGCCAAGCCCAAGGGCATGGCAGAATAGCTGCTCACATCATGGCAAACAGGAAGCAGAGAGAGGAAGGAGGAGCTACAGAGGGAGATGCTGTAAACCCTTCCAGGCCACATCCACACTGAACCATCTCTTCCGACCAGACCCCACCTCCTAATAGCAAGTATGTGATAAGCACCTATGATCCAATCAACTTCCAGAAGCCTCACCTATGAGTGAGGCTCCTTGGGAATGGCTAAATATAAACCATAACATCTACTATACTACAGGCTTGGGTAGCTTAAGCTGTTGTGGTCCAGCTGGCTGACAGGGAAGTCCATGAGGTCTCTGAAACTTGTACCATCCACTTCTTCTGGATGTACCTTCACAGGAGGTGTCCATCTGCAGTAGTACTGTCCACACAATGCTGTCAGAGTTCACAAACTGCCCACCACCAGCAACAACACCCCATTTGTCGGGCATTAAAAGTCTGTGTCACCAGTGACCTGGCTAGTTGTGCAGAATTTGCTCTTCTGCAGCCTAATGTGGAACTCCTAGGGGCAAAACCAGGGCCAGACTAAAGGAGCCAAGACCCTGGCACTCCCTTATCCTCAGGGAGCTCTCTTTGCTTAGCTCAGAAAGCAAGTTCAGCAGACACAGGCATGGAGAAGTGAGGGGGGAAAGTCACCAAGTTGATTCTGGTGACTGACTAGGCTACGGGTGGCATAGCCAGATCCTCTTGATACCTGGCTATTGGTTCAAAATGTCCAAATCCCCCACTCTGCACACATGTGAACTTGCCTTTGGTTGTCTTCTTCAGAACCAGTCTTGTTTCCACAGATTGGGAAGGTCTCAGAAATTGAGTTCTGATCAATCTAGGCTATGATTTGGCCATGGACCCCAAAGCAATGAACACTGCCTTCTTCAGCATGAGGACTCTTGCCCTTGGTCCATTACAGGCTGAAAGACTTGGAGAGTCTGCTAACACCCATGCATAACTGTACTAGGTGGGGTGCACATTGTTTTTATCAGACCCTCAAAGGGATCTTCAGTCTCCCAAACGGTTAATAAGCCCTTATGTAGAAGATGCTCGCTGGTCTGCTAACATTCATCCTATTGTGAACCTCCCATCCCAAGGCCAGCCTTGACCACAGGGGGCCTGCCCAATCACATGCAGTTGACCCAACTAATACAAATAACACAGCAATAATTTATTTCAGTTCAAAGGAATGCAAATTGGGTTAATATCCCTTTCTTTGAACCATCACATATTCAATGTAAACTAATTCATTTCCACAGCAGTGAATTTTTCTAGAAACAAATGATACTCTGTTCTGCACAATTCAAAGTAGCATATTTTTAATGCAACAAACATTTATAAACCACTCATCCCTCCCCCTTCCCTCCTTCCTAAAAATACCCACTGCAGCCCCAACTTCGAGCCTACAGCCTGTCATCCTGAACTGCTGTATTGTATTTATATAATGGGACTGTTTCAATCCCAGTCATCAAATTACCCTGTTTATTATTATCCCCATTTTACAGATAAAAGAACTAGGACATCGGGAGGTCAGCTGACCTGACTGCCCCAAGCCCCAAAGCAGGGCTGAAATGGAGATGATGTTTCCAGGCCACAGCAGCCCAGGGAGAACAGAGGCAGCCTAGTTTTATGCTTCTAAAGAGAGTATGCACTTTAGGGGTGGTGATGCCTCTTGTCTCTTACCACAGGCCAGAGCCAACACAAGTGACTGAGCCCAGAGATGTGGTCAGGGACCCCCTTTAGCCACCTCTTCATGCCCCTCAGTCATGCAAGTGTGCATGACCACATGCAAAGCAAGGGTTCTGACAGAGGTGAAGGGAGGCTCTGCAAAGACAGAGCCACTCAGGGCCACCTAGTGATGGAAGCCACCAGACCTTAAGGAGTGTCCGAAGAGAGCCTTCCCCTGCCAGCACCTCCCCCTGGGCCTCTCCTACCTAGGAGGTCTGCCAAGGACAGTGGGCTCCGCTGTCCTCATCTGTGGCAGACTGTGTTGGCCTCACAACGCACAGACAATCCCCCACTTACAGTGGCTCAACACATTTCCCTTTGAGGATGGTATCAGAGTGATGTGCATTCTGGAGAAACTGTATTTGTGTTTTGAAATTGCATCTTTTCCCCACCTAGTGATATGGGTACTGTAGAGTGCTAAGTAACCAGAAAGAAGCCAATTAGGACTCCATTGGAACCTACATCACAGTTATGTAGTTTCTTCTCATTTGAGCTGTTTAAAAACCTGCAACTTATCCCATCCTCCCTCACTTTCCTTTCCATATCCTTGTGTCCAAACCACTGGTCCTATTCCCTAGCACTTCTTCCTATGTCCTTGGGTCCATCTCATTTCCTCCTTCCAGCCCACACCTTTCCCTTTAAAAACACTGAGTCTGCTCACATGTACACACCTCTCTTTGTCAGGCCTGCTGTCCTTCCTCACAGGGTGCTCTGATCTAAATAAACTCATCTTTATCTTGACTCTGGTATTTGTAAATTATTTCACTACCCACACCACCAGCCTGTCCATACCCTGTCTCCCAGGGCAGATTACCATACTCTCTTACAGGCTAGGAAACGGCAGTGAGTTGCAGCTCCTAGATAGCCAGCAAGCACAAGGGAGAGCAGTCCATACAGCTGAACTCCCTGTGTCCTAGTTCCTTTATCTGCAAAATGGGGGTGATAAGAATCAGGATAATTCGATGACTGGGATTGAAACAATTTCCTTGCCTAAATGGTGCTTTATGCCATTTGGGATGACAGGCTGTTTGCTGTCTACAGTGCTCTGTGTGGCTAAACTAGGCCATGAGTATTAGGTTGGTCAGTAGGCTGTGAGTATTAAATGTATTTTTGACTTTTATTTATTTTAATTTATGATGAGTTTACTGGCATGAGCCCCATTTTAAGTTAAGTATCATCTGTATATTTGCCATATTTCATGAACACATAATTTATTTGGGAGATATAGCTCTTAATTTAAAAAGCTAAATCCCAGTGGGTAGTATTATTTCCAGTTCCCTTCCAGCACTGAAAGGGAAGAATCTAGAGACCTCATCCCGGTCCCTGTCAAGTTGCCACATCCAGGAAGCCACCCTTGCCCAAGAGCTGTCAGGCAGCTGTCCAGCCGCAGGTTCCATTTGCCACTGACCCCACACCTGCACCCAGTGGACCCTGGTGGAGCATGCTGGGCCTTGCTGGGGTCAGCCAGTGGCCATGTGGGATCCACCACATCAGCACTCTCCCACAGCAGGACACGTTATTAATAAACAAGCTGCTTCGAGCATTTGCTCACGATTGTTTGATATTTCAGTTTTCAGTAATTTTCTCAGTTAATAATTTATTAAATGGATTATTTGTCATTTCAATTTATTAAAAATTGATAAAGGGCTCATTTCTTCTTTTCCCAAGCTAGGACACAGTGAGAGACAGATCGGCCAGAGCACAAATTAAAGGCTCCCTGCTTCCTTCCCTTCCTCAGTGCCTGCCCAGTCTCCACCCAATGACCACCCTCAGGCTCCCTTCCTGGTTTCTCCACACCCACAGACTTGCTCCCTGATCAAGCAATGAGACTGAGCAGGCACACTCACACCCGCTCCCAGCCACCCCAGCTTTCATCTCTGACGCCAGCTCCTTGTCTAAACGAATGCCCCTGACCATGCAGAAAGCAAGCTTTTGGCCTCCTGCTGCCTTGCTGTGAGGAAAACACCTTCCCAGTTCACTCAGCCATCTGTAGCCTGCACAGCTCCCTACTTCATCCCGGGGCAGGGCTGCATTTTAAAGAGGGTGTCTGCGGTGCAGTGGGACTTTATATATAAAGATGGGAGGTGGAGGGAAGTGTTACAGTGCTCAACATGGCTGCCTGCTCTCCCCATGGGCAAACCAACCTAGGCCGGCTGCTCTCTCGTCATTTGCACTATTAATGACTTCATGACTTCTGTATTCTGATCGTGGCCCTGCCTGTGTTTACAAAGCAGGCACACAAAGACGCTTGAGGGGAAACAGATAAGCGAGACAGCCTCCTGATCCTTCCCTTCTCCTTCTCCTGTCCTCCACTCTATGCCTGCTATGATTTGTTCCTTCTCTTCCTGCTCTCTCTCCATGTCCACAGCCCCACCTGATTTTCTGCCTTCATTCTTTATTCCTCTTTGACTCATACTCTCTCCATGCCTGTCCCCTTGACTTTCTTCCCTTTGACCCCTTGCTTGTATACCCCTTGCCCAGAGAACTTAAAGCTTATTTAGCACCCTGTCTGTGGACTTGTCTTGTGAAACACAGGGATGGTTCGGGAGCTTCATTCCCAGAGTCCTGAGGCCACCAAAGTTCCCTGGTTCTTTCCAGGATGAGAGCTAAGTAGGCCCTGGGGACATCCTCTATGCTGGGTCCCCACTTCAGCTCCCACAGTGCCCACCCAACTATAGCTAGAAAAACAATAGCACCTTCCAAGTTAAAGATGCAATTGAAAACCCACTCAGACTCCTGCAGAAGCACGAAAGGCAGCTTGAACGGAAAACTCCCACAGCTGGCCAGGCAGGTACTTGGAAAAGATCCTTCAAGTAACTTTAGCCAAGAGGGCATGGTGATGATTTTTCCATTTCTATCTGCCTTCACCGGCTCCTGGAGATCCCATGTATCATTGTTTTCCAAAGCGCTTCTCCCTGGGATGAGTTTAATGGACTTATACAAGTCACATTGTGCACAAATTGGGAAGTTTCTGAAGTGCCTCACGAGCTCTCATGCATATACACTTGAAAAGTTCCCGCAGCTGAGCAGGGAAGGCAATTCAAGGCACAAAAGCATCCTTGGGTAAATTACTTCCTATTAGTATGTCACATATTTCTTAGATACGACTGTAGTTCCAGGAGGTGACAGCAGCAGTTGACAATAAAACTTTGCACTCTTTTTTATTTATATTTTCCCTGCCTTTCTATTTTGTTTGTTGTGGGGTGTTTTTTTTTTCTCTTTCCTTTCCCCTCCTAGTTACATAAGAGCACATCAGGTTTGTCATCTCCAAGCTCTGGGGAAACAATGCCGGCTGTGGTTCATCTGAACTCCCTCTCTTTGGGGTCATCCAAGAAAGACCACTAACCTCATACCAAGTTGAGAGTTTGGGCCAGAGTAGAAATATCATTAAAACAGAGGACTCAGCCTTGAAGGTCAAGCAATTCCCAGATGGATTCTTACACTAGTCACAGCTTCCTTCCTTCCTTCAAATCCATAATTCTCACTGCACACCTAGCACGTGTCTAGAACAGAGACGGATGGTGCAGAGAAGGCGAGAGCGAGTTTATCCTCTAGTTTCTAAATCTCATCGAGCAAGATAGCCTACTCCAAAGAAAAGAAAATATATGTGACAAAGTGAGCATGTGACTAAACATGCTGTAAGAACGAGGCTAGAGAGGACCAAAGCCAGGTTAAAAGACACTGTGACCTAAAGCAATGCAATCATGGCATATAGAGGACAGAATCATGCAAGCAGAAGACTCTGCTCCATCTTCAGAAAAAATGAGAGGATTTTTTTGAGCTGATCTTTGCACAAATCATGGCACCTTGGCATTGATAAGAACATCTGAGTGGAGAATGAGAAGGGAACATCTACTGACAGTTTCCAGAAAGGAATTGATGCTTCTGAACAAAAATCTTCTCTTCTTTATCCCATGACCTTAAGAAGTCACTAGGAAGGACCCGGCTTGCCAGTGTTTGGCCTGGGAGTGGAATGCACAGGTCCTCTAGCTTGTGCTGAAATCCTGCCTTAGCCTCTCATCTACAGCATTAGACCCTGTTTTAGTTACTTTCTTGTCACTGAGACACAATACCCGACACCTGTAATTTAGAGGAAGAAAAGTTTACTTGGGCTCACAGATTGTAGAGGTTTCAGTCCATAGTTGGCTGGCTCCAAGGCGAAGGGGCATAGCAGTGAAGCAACAGATCATAGCAAGTCAGGCTGAAGCAGAGGAGGATCAAGGGAGTAGGAAGGATAGGTTCTTCCAGGCCACGCCCACAGTGCCCCACCTCTTCCCACCAGGCTTCACTTCCCACCCACGTGGCCATAACCTATCAGTGGACAAACCCAGTGTCACATATCCACGATGCAGTCAGCTCCCCAAAACCCCAGCTATGAACACGTGAGGCTTTGGAGATCATTTTAGATAAAAACCTTAACAGACCCCATTCAAGAAAAAAAGGCATGCCTCCTAGACAAAGATGTCCCAACATCAAGACAAGGCCTCAGGAGTCTCTGTTCTCCGAGGAAGGGTTTGAACCTTTTCTCTCTCCTCACTTCATAGTCTGCTCCCTTGCCCCATAGCCTGGAGGAACATGGTACTCTTTTCAGAAGGATGAAGTCTTATCTGGGCTTCAAATCTGTTTCCCTGCTCCCTTCACCACTGTCTGTCCCTCTTCGCTCCTTCAGGAGCCCGATGCCTGCAGTCCTCATTCCCAGCTCACAGCCACTGGGCAAATGGCAACCCCTTCCCTTGTTCCTTCCCCAGAACATCATTTCCAGTCTCGGGCTTTCTGGTCTAAACTGTCATCCCGCTCAAGTTTACGGCTGAAGAAGAGATTTGCATTTTGTGCCTGACGTGTTTTAATCCCTCCCCCTTAGATGGGAGTCTAGATCCTGAAAGAAACATCAGAACCACAAAATTGAGGCAGGCCTGCTGGCCACTGATGAGGAAAATTGAGGTAAAGAACGGGATGGGTTTTTTTTTTTAAAGGGGTGCTCAGAGCTTATAGAAAAGTAGGTCATTTTCTCCATAACTGGGTAACAAAATGGGGACTGATGCAGGGATAAAGGTTAGTAGAGGAGAAAATGGACCTTTTAAATATAAATGCTACAAAATAGTGAGTTTTATTAATTTTCAATTTTCAATTTAGAAGTTTTATACTGCCTTCCAAGTCATTGAAAAAATAGGGAAAACATGCAACTAAAAAGAAAAACACTGTCAGGTCAACCCACTAATTGTGAACTATCCTGTGACCCCACCTTTTTTGTTTTGGTCAGCATACATGCATCTTGAATGTTTTAGGACTCTTTGAACCTCGATTCTCTACCGCTTATAATTCAAAATTGCATCTCTCCCTGCCTTCTCCCAGGACTCTTAATTTCTCTTCTCTCTCCAGCATTATTTATTTAAGCCTCCTAACTGTATTATTTATTTTAACACCATATCTGTATTATTTATTTTACTGTAGCTCCATAACGATATTATTTAAGTCTATAAAATAAAGCTTTCTCCCTTGAACTCTCTGTGCAAAATAAAATTGTATTGTACTGAAACATTCTTTGAAATGCCCTTCTTTTCTACCACTGGATGATAATAATAATAATACTTTGCATTTATACAGTACCTTTCATCCTGGGATTATTTAAGTCTGCAAAAGCAGTTTGTCTGAATTCTCTATGCAAAAATCAAGTAGTATGATAATATTCCTTGAGATGCTCCTTATTTTTCACCACTTGCTGGTATAAAAACGCTCTGTCTTTGTACACAACTCTTCACCTAGGAATTCCAAAGTGGTTCTCACACTGATGCTCATCTGTTTAGAAATGGCTGGGTGAATAATGCCCCCATTTCCTGAGTGTTGAAAGAAGAGAGCAACAGGAAGACTCCCAAAGACAAGAAATATGTGAGAGTCAGAGGACATCAAAAGAAAAGTTTCCACCAACCCACACAGCTGCCCCCTTCCGTGGACACAGCTCCTCACAGCCCCCCTCCTCCCTTCTATCCATGTGTATCTAAGCCACATGGCCTAAACTCTGAAGCTAGATTGGTTAAATCCACTTACTCATGAGTGGCATATCTTGGGTAAGTCTCCTGCCTCTTAAAGCCTCCATTTGCTCATCTGCACTCAGCGTCTTCCCGCACACCGCTTTGCTAAGCCTCTCCCACACCCCAGATTGTCCTTCCTGCTCCATGCCCCTTGGCCATGCTTGACCAACTCTCAGGTTCACCTCAAGGAATGGTGCCTTAGTTGACTCGGCTGCTATAACAAGATAGGTGGACTGGTGGGTCATACAAAACATTTATTTTTCACAGTTCTAGGCTGGGATCTTCAAGATCAAGTTGCCAGCAGATTCAATGTGGGATGAGGAACAACTTCCTGATTCATAGATGACTGTCTTCTCCCTGTACCTTCTTCAGGTGGCAGGCGGGACAAGGGAGCTCTCTGGGATCTCTTTTATAAGGGCAGTAATCCCATTCTTGAGGGCTCCATCCTCATGAACTATTCACCTCACAAAACACCTTGCCTCCTAATACCATTATATTGGGAGTAGAGATTTCTACATGTGAATTTGGAAAGGATACAAATACTCAACCATAGGAAAAGGCAAATGCAGCCCCTTATATTGTCCAATAATGGTAGCCAGAATCTATCATTTTTTGTTTGGGCAGCTTTGGATCTTAAAGTCTAGGCAGTGTATAGTAGCGATGGGTTGCATGTTATTTTGCACTTTTTAATTGTCTCTTGTGAATGAGCTATTATTGTTTGTTTCATTCAACAAATCTTTATTAAGTGTGTACTATGCATAGAGCAGGACACTCGTCTTGACCCTAATGACATAGCCATTGTATTAATCAGCTTCGCTGTTGCTGGGACAAACTACCTAACACTCACAACTTGTTTCAGAGAGTTCAGTATGTGTTCAACTGGTTTCAAGGCAGGAACATCATGGTGGAAGGGCACGGCAGAGAAAAGCTGTTTAGTTCATTGTTAGGAAACAGCAGAGAAGCAACACCAGTGACCAGAGACTACATGTTGCCCCCAAAGTCGTGTTTCCACAACTCACCCAGACGCACCCAGAAGCATGCTTTACTAATCTCCCAGGCAGCTCTCAAGCCAAAAGAGTTGGCAATTAAGCTTAACCATCACATGAACAAAACAGTCAAAAGCTCCAGCAATCTCGGGAGCCTAAAATCTTGACAAAAAATATATCCACCGCTAGATCTATAAAGCTAAACTGTGGCATGACTCACACCTTCTTCCTCTCAAAGCACTGAACAGAGCTCGGTGAACACAGCAGGGGAGCAAAGATACTTTCTAACTGATTTTTTAAAATATTAATGATGAAGAGATACAAAATAATTTTTACCATTTTCTCCAGTTTCCAAAAACATCTCTAGAAACTTGCCGACAGCCCCAAACTGATTATTAAGTCCCTAACTATCCTTATAAAGTTTTTACACAGTCACTGTAACTCTTTCCAGAAGTACAGCACTGTGAAAGGGATCAAGTCTACAACCTCAAACTCCAGTTACTCACTGTTGGATGGGCTGGCACCTTCCAGTGTTATGGGAGGAAGCAAGACAGCCGTTCAAAGAAGCAGCACCATGCCTAGCCAACAAAAGCAGCTTAGTAACAATACCACTGCATACAAACATCCCTTCCTGAGGCTCTGTCCCTAACTCCATGTGATGTCAAAGAGACTGAAATCAGTTTAGGCTGATAAAAAGGGCTGCCTTGTTCTCCCAGAACGTTCCACCCTTGGGAAGACATTGCAGCAAAGAGGAGAACGCTTGTGTCTTCTGTGGTTAGGGTATAGGCCCCAAGCATTTTGCAACTTTCATTAAAGCCACTGCATGACACAGCATTGGGTTCCAGTCCCACTCTGCACTGAAAAGCCACTTTCACCTTCATTTTTCTGCTAACATCCTCCTCCCCCATTATTCATTGTATTTCTGGAGACTATTTGCTTTCTGTATATATCATATACTGTATAATGCAAACAGTACTTTGCCTTCTACCTCAGGTCCTTTTACTTTAATCAATTCCCAGGCAAATATCATTTCTTACTTCTCCAGTCTCTGTTAAGGGATGCCTACAAGAATAACAATGTAGTAGTTTCTCAATAAACATTATTTTCATGTAATTTGGTATGACTGTGTGGGCTACATAAAACAGTTATAATTATCCTTACTTGAATATTCAGAAGGTCTGTCCCTTCCCGAGCTCTCCTGATTCCTAGTCCATGCTGCTCCCTCTCGCTCTAGGAGTGGATACTTCCTTTCAAAATGCTACATGTCATGTGTCTTTCCTGAGCACCTTCTCCCTGCCTGCAATCACATTGAGCATTGCAGATACATTAAGGAGAAAGCCAGATTCCTTGCATGAAAGGGCCACAGTCTAGTTAGAGAGACATACGAAAAAAATGCCATAGGATAAACCCAGGGTTTTACAGGGTCGTCTACTATGGTTTCCTAACTGAGTTATATGAGTCCAAAAACGCTTTCTGACACAGTGACCCAGAGATGGAGTGGAGAGGCAGGAGAGAGTTGGGCTGGGAGAAACAGTAGAAAAGGCCTGAGGCAGAGATAATATTCAATATTCCAAAGTTTCTAGGGCCAGGGCCAGATTCATAAAAGACCTTCCAAACCCCACTAAAGAACTGGGATATTTGCCTGAGGTTACCAGGAATACATTGGAGCCACTGAAACTGATTAATCAGAGAAGCAGCCCTACTAGACATAAAGAACAATCCACTGAGGGCAGAAGTAGATGTTGGAAAGTCAATGGGGGTGAGAGATAAGAAAGCCTCTGGACAAATGAAAGAGGATTTGTTGAATATTTGCTAAAATAATCTTATGTCAAAACCCCTAAGCCGGGCATGGTGGCGCACGCCTGTAATCCCAGCACTTGGGAGGCTGAGGCAGGAGGATCGCTGTGAGTTTGAGACCAGCCTGGGCTACACAGTGAGTTTCCAGGTCAGTCTCAACTACATAGTGAGACCCTGTCTCAAAACGAAACAAAACAAAACCCCTAAAGATGTCCACTAAAAAAAACTATTGGAGCTAGTAAATTATTCAAGAAATTACAGGATACAAACACATTTCTATATACTTTCAATGACCAATCCAAAAACAAATAAGAAAATAATTCCACTTACAAAAAAAAAAATCTAAAAGTTAGGAATAAGCCAGGTACACTGGCACAGGTCTGTAATCCCAGCTCCTTGTGAGGACCACAAGTTTGAGGATGGCTGGGCAACTTAGGAACATAGGGACAACCTTGTCCCAAAATTTAAATAGATAAAAAGAAATGGTGATATAGTTTAACACTCCCAGCATTTGACTCCAAGTACTTCAAAACCTTAGTAATAAATTTAACAAAGGAAAATATTTGAATATTGGAAACTACAAAGTATTGCTGAAAGAAATTAGAGAAGACAGAAATAAATTTTTAAAATCTGATATTCATAGATTGGGAGCCCTAGTTTTGTGAAAGCATCAAATACTACCCAGAGTGTCTACACAGTTAATATCAAAATATCTGAATAAAGTTGTATGTAGAAATTGAAAAAATACCCATTCTAAATTTCTTATAAATCTCAAGGGACCCCAGATAGGCAAAATACATCTCGATAAAGGACAAAATTGGCATTTCTTCATTTCCAAAACACATTACAGAGCTTCAAAGAGGGCACATTTGCTGAGACACCTGGGGATTTGCTCTCGGTGGGGAGGGCAATTGTGCTCATCAGTGATATTTATCAGCATCAAGGCTGATGGAGTTGGGCTTCCTCCTCACCGACCCTGTCACATTTGGAGGTAGAGGTCTATGCTGAGAGTTTGGGTACATGTGCATAAGCACAGGACCTTGAAAGGAAAGAGATAGAAATCCCTAACCACTTCTTGTTGAAGCATGAAGTTATTGAAACACACCTGATTGTCTACAGTGGTCCTGACAAAGGCCAAATGGCATGAAAGGAAACCAATGTCCCTGAAAAAAACAGGAGGACTCTTATCGGGAGAGAGCTTGAACTCTACTCCATGGTTGTATTGGTTCAGAGCGGAAGGGTTCTGGAAGGGCTATGTGCTGATGCTAGATCCTCCTGCTCACCCTTCTACCTGGTGCAGATATACAAAAGTAAGGCACTCAAGAGTAAGAAAGAAGAATGTGATTGCTGGCACCTGGGTTTCCTTGCTGTGGGCTGCCCAAATCTATCTGATGAAGAGGCATCCTCATGCATAAATCAAGGCATCCCAGAACTGAACAATCTCAAAAACTCACTGTGTGCCCTTGGAAGAACAGAAACGGCAGGTAGACATATTTTCCAAGCCCAGAATCCAGGAAAAGGCTGAACATTTTATAATAAGCCTGATTTAACATTGCTACTGAAAGCAATGGAGCTTCAAATTCTTCAGGAAGATAGGCTGTCTTCTCCCAGTGCATGATATTCCCCAAGCTCCTCAGCCTGACCTGAAAACACCAGCCTCCACTACAGAAAAAAGGATCTAATGTATAGGTGTCACGATTAAAATACCAGCGGTTTTCTTTCTTTGGTGTAGCTACTACCTCTTCCCAGCCCATAGAGGCAGTCTGCAGACCTTTTGAATGAGAGATCATTTTGGTAGTCTATTAACATTCAATGTATTTTCAATTTCCACATCAGAAATACAATCAAATTCCTCTCATAGCAATTAAAACATTCCCTTCTGGAGCCCCAAGTAGAATGGGGAAACATAACACATGCCAGGGAGTAAAGATATTGGGCTACCTGGTGGGTATGTGGGGCTTTAGGACCAGGAAGGTCCGAGGTGTGTGCAGCCAGATTCTGAAACTCAGCAGACAAGGGCTGGCTTCCAGCACGGGTCACAGGGCTGCTGAGGAGTAGCTTTCTGAAGAGCTGGGTTCATAATCGATTAAGCAGCAGGGCTATTTATTGACCACTTTAGATTCTATAGAAAAGGAAGAAAAAATAATCCACCACGAAAATGAAATCCTGTCAGTAACCCCAATGGGCTTGCCCACCAACTAACGAGAACAAGGTAAATTTGAGCTCAATTTACTCAGATGGATAATAAAACTTTCAATTATGGTTGCATTATTTGTTGCTATATGGTTGAAAGATTAGGTGACAATATGCAAAAAAATAGTTTCTTCATATTATAATATTTAGTAATGTCATTTTATTTTTTATATGTTTCATTAAATTGTTTTGTGGCTTTATTATCTACCCAGATGCACAGCCCAGAAATACAATTATTCAGATTTAGAAGCAATAAAATTTGGCATGCATTTTCTCGTATTCAGAATTCCTGCATGTTAAAAAGAAATTATAGCATTCTTCCCACATTGCACTGCTCTGAGGCCCTCACAGACCCATTCATTAACCAAAGACATTACAGAAAGCACACCATTTAGGTTAAAGGGCCCTTCAGATAACAGATATGCATGCACGAAGCAAATATTTCACTGTAGCCCCGCCTTTTGATTATGACAATAATAGAGGCAAACAGATACACGTTTGCTGTGATGTGCTGCTCCATGATGGGTCCATCGAGTGGCAAAAACTCTGATTGCAAAGCAGCACACAGAGAAAGCATTATGACACCAAAACCTATCTTTGTGACTATCAGGAAGTGGAGGTTTTACTATTTGGAGAAAAATGAAAGTTTCCTGGAGACTTGTATTTCAGAAGAGTTCTAGAAGATATAACCCTGAACTTTCTGAGGCTGCCCATGAAGGGCTGGTGTATACAGGTGTGAGTTGAGGGACAGCGGCTGCTCTGCTCAGGTATATTCTCCTACTGACAAGTCACAGTTGAAGGCCTCAGAATCTCTCTACTGAAATGCAAAGAAATACCTTAGAAATATTCCTCCACCATATGTTTAACATACAATTACCTGAGGTTATAGAAATCAGATTGCAGATAAATCAAGTGATATAAAACAGGGCTATGTCAAGAGTCTGTTTTGTTTTGGAGAAATTTCATAGTTTTAAATGGAAAGGAGTATCAAATGAAGGATCAGAAGTGACCAAAATGGGAAAAGATAAATTACAAATTAGAAAAATAAGTGTATAGAATAAACAGGTTGAATATCCCTAACATCTGAAATCTAAAATGTTCCAAAATCTGAAACGTTTTGAGAATGAATATGACACCACAAATGGAAAATTCCTAACCATGAGCCTTTGTGCATAAAATTATTTAAAATATTATATAAAATTATTGTAAAACTATTTGCATAAGAGGTATATAAAGCATTGATAAATTTTATATTTAGGTCTCATCCTCAAGATGCAAATATTCTAAAATCCAAAAATATCAAAATTCCAAAACATTTCTGACCACAAGCATTTTGGATGAGAGATAGTCAGCATGTGTAATCCCCCCAAAAAAAAGACTAGTACAAAAACATATAAAGAATTGCTCTAGATTTCTAAGAAAGGGGCAAACAAAATGATGGAAAGAAAGACATGAAAAATCATTTCACAGAAAATTCATATGATCAATTTATTTGAGTAAATATGAGGGAAATGCTCAATGAGATGTTCTTGATAACCATTTGACTGGCAGAACTAAGGAAAATAATAACATTATGAAGTGGTAGTCATTATCTTATAAAGTCAAATGCTCCTATACCCCACAACTCCTATATTCCACTTCTGGGTGTGACTGCAAGAAAAATTCATATATATATTCATATATATATTCATATATATATATATGTATATATATATATATAT
>NW_022900942.1:46216656-46241781 GCF_012274545.1 Fukomys damarensis
CAAAAGTACTCAGAACAGCACTATTCTTGGAAGCAAAAATCTGAAAATATTTCAGATGGGTAACTAAATTCTAGTGTGTTCCACCATAAAAAAGGTTGTGAGACACTCAGAAGTAATGAGTTGCAGCTTAACATACAACAATATGGCTAACTCTAAGCAATACAATATTGTTGAAAAAGTCAGTTTCAGGAGACTGCAAATAACATGATTTTCTTTTCTAAAAAGTTAAAAATAACCAAACAAGTAATATAATGTTACAAATACACAAACACAGAAAAACCTAGGATTTAAAGCAGATGAGTACAAAACTCAGAGAAGTTACTAAGTGTTCCTTGGAGGAAATGTGATGAATTAGAAAACCTCACCGAGGTTTGGGCAGATTATGCCAGTATCTGGCTCCCCTGGCAGACACATCACTTACGACCTGATAAGTACTAACAAACAAGGAAAAGGGGGCCATATACAGACAGCGACAGCAGTGTGTCGCGGACCCAAAATTAACTGAATTCTAAGAACTGTGGGTTTATTCATTTCACTATACTATGTGCAAATAAACACTATACGATGTGCTTAATTAGTGCGCAGGCTACTTTGGTATGTTTGTAGGTACGTATATGTTATCCACACAAACTTACCAACAAAAATACTGTGAGTTGTTCTTAAACGGGCACCTACAAGTAACATTATTAAAATGATAATCAAGAAGCAACAAAACACATATCTCTTCAGAAAATTCTATCAAAAAGACTGAGGTGGCAGGGACTCAAGGAATTCCATAATGTACAATATTTCAAACCATCAGTGGAACACCACAAATATATATAATTTGTATTTCAATGTATTTTTAAGAAACTATTTGCATGCAATAAATATTACTTGAATAGATGAAGGAATGATTTAATTACTAAATGAAATAATAAAGGAAACGAAAGAAACACACAAATCACTAACTACAAAAAAGTTCCCAAAGACTAAAAAGCTCACCACAAATGTTTGATTAAATGTAAATAAATTAAAACTTATACTCATTAAATGTAATCATAGACAATTGTCATCCACCAAATTAATATTTAGACTTCACAAAGAATGTTTGCACATAAAATTTAAAAAGACAAATGCTTCAACTTTTAAAAAACTGGAATACAATGCAAGTATGGCAAAATATTAAGATCTAATGAAACTGGATGGTGAGTACATGGATATATGTTATGCTGTTCTCTGAAATTTTCTGCATGGTTGAAATATGTCCTAAAAAAACTACATAAAAATAAAAGCAATGTATATTAGTCACTTTCCTGTTGCTGAGACAATATACCCAATACCTGAAATTTAAAGAAAGATTTATTTCGGCTCACGGTTTCAGAAGGTCCACTTCATGGTAAACTGGCTCCATGGCAGAAACAGCATGATAGAAGGGCCTGGTGGAACAAAGCTGCCCTCCCCAGTGCAGACAGGAGACAGAAAGACAGATGGGAAGAGCCACAGAGAAAAATACACCCTTCCAGGTCACACTCCCTGTGATCCACTTCCTCTAATCAGGCTTCATTTCCTAATAGCACATTCAGTTACAAACTCGTCAATGGATTAGTTCACTGAGTATAGTGTCCTCATGATCCAATTTCCTTTCATAATCCCCACCTCTGAACACAAGGGGTTTTCCGCAGGCATTTTAGAGCTAAACCATAACACTGTGTTTTAGTATCAAACAGGCCTGCTACATTCAAATTTTAGTTCCGACACCAGCACCCATAAAGGAGAGCTTTGACCTTTCCAGTTAAGGATTTCACTTTCCATATCTGGAAAACAGACCAGTTATAATAATATGTACCTATGAGTAGGGGCTAGTATAGTAACTAGTACTTAGTAAAAAGCTAGTTTCTTTTGTGTTAATTATATTAATAATAATGACAGTGCTCTTAATCCCATCCTCTTACCTTATTCCTTTCTCACACATAATGTCTATAAGTGTACCCCAAAGAGGCAAGCCACATTGAGTTTGATCTATTTGTGGCAGTACATGCTTTGGAGCAATGTGTGAGATGTATTTATTTCTAAGAATGCTGGGCAGGTCTAGGCCTGGACAAACTCTAAAGTATGAAATATAATAAATACTTGATACCCACATATTCACCAGAGTCCTCTTACAGTTCATAAACATCTACCCACTGCTCTAATTCTGCTACTTCCTACTTAGGTGTTAAGCAATAGCAAGGGTATTAATGAGTTTTACTGTGTTTTAAGAAAGAATTCTAAAACAAAGTATCTTTCAGATTCAAGGCACTGATATTAATGGTAGATTAATTTTATCTATCTTAAACCTCCTCAATCACATCAAGTAGGAATTTCTTGTAAAGTAGGACTACAGCTGGAACTGAAAAATTATGTGCCCTCACCTCTAAGCCAGTGTTCTTGCATTTACATATGGACAAACCACACAAAAACACACACACACACACACACACACGTCTCACTCAACCTGGTTCTGTATAATAAGTAGAGCAATCTAGAATATGCTAATCACTTTATCCTAACACCATGTTGTGGTCTGCAAGGCAAAGGTCTTGTCCTTTGAAGCACCTGTGCTCTCCCTAGAGAGGAATAATCATCCCTAGAGTCAATTATCCAAAGTTCCCAAAAGGCAAGCCTCAGGCAGGGAAGAGAATCTTATTTTTCTCAGACCTTACTTTCACAGGAACTGTTCTTCAAGGAGTCAAAATGCCTGGGGTGAGCTCTTGGGCAATCAATGCTGAAGAGATGCCCACCCCATAGTGTCAGACTGGGAGCCAGGAGAGTTAAATAAATCCTATCACTTCCAGAGACCGTGCTATGGATTCTACAGCCAATTGTGTAGAATAGCTTCCTCTCTGAGTTTGCTTCTCTTTGGTTTTTATTATGGGTTGAATATATTTGTCTCTACTAACATGGATGTTGGAGTTTAATATCCATTGTAAGGTATCAAAGGCATAAAAACTTAGTTCATGTATTATGTTTAGAGTGGGCCCTTTAGGAGGTGATTAGAATTAAATAAGGTCATCAGGGTGAAGCCTCCACAATTGAATCCCCATGAATGAAGCAGGGACAAGAAAGAACAGACAGAGAGGTAAAGAGAGGGAAGTCAGAGGACACACATGCATGCACACACAAGATCCCTATCTAGATGCTGCCACCAAGAAGGCCATAACAAGATGATGTTCCTCCAGCTTGGACCAGAACCATGAGCAAAGAACTAACTTCTTTCCTTCATAAATTATAACTCTTTGGCATTGTTGTTGGCAACACAGAATGGATTGACAGATTTCTTTCCATGCCTTCAATGAAGTATTGCTGGAGCATCCCAGCACTGTCATTCTGTGCCACACTTGTCTTGTTACTGTGCATTCCTGTGTGAAAATTAATGATACGTCCTCACTGTTATGTTTTTTAGCTCATCAAATGAGATCAAGATTATAAAGAATGTTTAAAAATAGAATTCTATGGTTTCCTACAACTAATGCTCATTAATTCTCACCAAACATTCTTTCCTCCAATAGAGAGATATTTTCCTTCTATCACCAGTGAGATTAGTTAGCTCTGTCTGTGTGACAGATCACTTCAAAATTTGATAATTTGAAACAAGTTTGTACTATTGTGTCATGTATTATTGTGGTGGGCAATCTGGGATGAGTTCAGGAAGTAGTTCTTCTCCTGAATTCCCCAGAACTCACACTTAGGGCTGCATAGCTTGCAAATGGGATGAGAACTGCTAGGTCTAGGATGCCCTTATTCATATGTCTGGCAGTTGGTGGCTGTCAGTTGGTGGTGACAGGGGTGACTGGGCCATATGTTTCCAGCAGGCTAAACCAGGTGCATCAACATTGTGGTGATTGGGGGCTTCCAAGAACAGTAAAAGATGATTCAATGTAAAATTATTAATCAGGTCCCTGATTGAGTCTCATTGAGAAATGTGCCATTAACTAAAGAAAAGTACATGGGTAAGCACACAATATGGGTAGGAGGACACTAATACAAATATGAGGATGGGAATAATTCTATCTATTTTATAAAAGACCTGCTTGCCTTGAATAGCCTGACTCTTATTTTACAACACGGGAAAGAATTTTCCATGGACACACAACATATCCACTAGCATTCACACATACACAGCCACATATGTACATAAAGATGCATCACATATTCTCATGCAAAAGCAAGTGTACATACACACCACAGTCATATATTTACCGAAGCAAGGACACACACCCACAAGGAAAGACTTACATGGAGATACACACAAAGTCAGCCATGTGTATAAGCACCAAGTCAATTTACAAGGCAAGGGTTTTTTGTTTTGTTTTGTTTTGAAGTACACTTTCTGTTTCATTTTAACTCACAGCTTTTCCTTGAGAAAAATCTGCCATGGCAAATTCTGGAGAAGGAATCCACTGCTACAAGCCATCCTTTGATATGAAGGGTTAAGCGATTAAAGATGACCCAGCCTGCCAGCTGCAGGCCCATCTCTGTGGTCTGATTTCTCAAGATGATACAGCTCACTTCCCAGCAGTGATTGCAAGATTTAAATCTAAGTCAGGAGAGAGAAAAATGCAATTCTTACTACAATGTTAGTTAGAGCACAGCTAGAGACAGTATAACCGATGAACAGACAGAGTTTTGCAGAATTGTTTAACCATTTGACTAAATAGAAACTACGAAGATGCATTTCCATGGAGCTCCAAGGCTCAGGGCCTTAGAAGGTCCCCTGGTCTAATCCTAACAAATGTATGTTCTAGAAAAGATATGATTTTTTTAAAAAAATCTCTTCTTTTTCCACTGAAAGCATATGACTTTGTTCTGTTTTAATATCTCTATGCATATACTATCAACAATTTATAATTAATAAGTATTTACATTCATAAATTTTTAAGTGACAACATTATTGAAAAAAAAAACATGTGCAAATGGAATTACACATACTTCTATTTCTTCCAAGTTCCTGGTGGCTCTGGGGTGGGGAGGTGGTCAATTTTTTCCACACAAGGGTAAAGTTTTTAAAGAGTTTACATCTGAACAGTTCAAAAAGATTTCAAATAGGGACCATTTTTATAAGCTTACCATATCTTCCTATAAACTCCCAGGCTAGGACCGGTCTGGATGACCCCCAACACCACCAACTCTACTATCTGAACTACTTTTTTTCTTTCGGGGGGTGGTTTGAGACAGGGTCTCACTATGTAGTTGAGACTGACCCTGAACTACTTTTTAAAGTTGACACTTTCCCCTTGAAAGGTTGCCCTGTTCCTAGCCACATACAGCCCTGTTCTCTCTGCTGTCAGAATCTGTTGGCTCCTGGGTCACAAGAATGCTTTGAAAAAAAAAAAACAAAGAGCAGAGAAACTGTGCAAACTCTAAATAGGTGGGAAATGACTTCTTTGGTTTCAGAAAAACTGGTTATGATTGGCAACAGTAGTAGTTTTAAGTAAACATCACACCTCAACTCTGTTAACCTAACAGCACCCTCGGTGACCTATGGTGCAGCTGACCGTCTGAAGGCTACAACCCCAGTTTGTAGAAGACCAGGTAGGCATCCTACAGTGATAAGACAGCTGGGCATAACTGGAAATTATGTGTTCCCTCTCCACTCAGCCCAAGAATTGGGACCTATCAACACTAAACCTTCCAAAGAGTCTTATTTTTTAAATGTTGCCATCTACCTCAAATTATATCTTGTCTGCAGGCCAAAGCAGTCAGTCGATCAATCAATCAATCAAGCCAGAAAAAGAGTCAAATTTCCAAAGCACATACTCTGATCTCAAGAATCCTAGTTAAGCAGGAAAGAGCAGTACTGAGCCTCAATTTTCCTAAGACATCTTTGATGTGATACCAAAGGGACTCAGATTCGAAAGTGGGCCTTTGAGCAATGTCCCTTCTGCCCCTCCAGCTCTAGGCTGAGGCCTAAAAACAGCCTTTTGCTCCCCACCTGGAAAGAGCCACTATACCCTAGCACAATGTGAGGCTTAAAAACACACACCTATTACCCGAATTGAACCTTGTACTGGCTTAAACTTTCAAACCCTCCAAGTTTCCTCCTGGCTCCTTCTGCCTTATTTATAACTGCTTTTTACAGTGATTGGCCAGGGAGCCACCAACTTCTTAACCGATGCACTTCAATCATTTCCAGCTACTTTTTCAGTCAGAAGAAGCCTCTGTAGCGTGACTCGACACTCACTTATATTCCTTGTCTTCGTTTTCTTTTACTTCATTTTTACTTTTGAGAAAGGTCTTCAGTGTCAAAGAGTTTTTGGCTTCAATAGCTCAACATCACCTGCAGTCCCATCTCCTGCCCTTGGCTCTGGTTGACAAGATACCTGTTAAACAGCTGCCCCCAGGGAGGCCAGACATTCCCACACCTGACTGCCACCTCCCCAAGGCTCTGGAGAGGCTGGCACTCCTGATGGGTGACAACTCAGCCTAGGCTGCTCCACAGCCTTGCATCTGGCCCTCCTGATGGCCTGCCTCATTGACTGGTAGGCATTTATGTAGGGCCTCTCTTTTCCACCCACCACAGAACTCTCTCAGGACACAAGCCATGTGTCACTGTGTCTTCCAGGTGTGTACAGGGTGCTTCTGACAAATTGTCCCAAATAAAAATGGGAGCGCCTTTTCATCTCCCGCTGCCCCCTCTGTGCCAGCTTGTAAAATGAGCAGCATTTGATATGGGAGGTCAGAAACCAGACAGGAAGATGCAGCTAGGAGAACATATGTGTTTCTCCATCACATCGGTGAGGCAGGTGGCCGCATACACGCTAAGGAGGTGGGGCCTACAAAAGGTCGGATTCCCACATGGAGAGACCCTCCTACACTGACCATTGGTGCCTGGGGAAGTAATGACAACAGGGAGCTAAAATGTCTTCGTGATAATCACTGTCCACTTGGGTATTTCCTGTACCCTGGAAACAACACTAAACATTTGGCCTGTGTGATTGCATTTAAGTCATACAACAAAATTGGGAGGTACATTTATGCTGATCCCAGCTCCACAGGCTTGGATCCTGAGGTTCCAAGTAGATAAGTAACATGCTGATGGTCATGACTGACAGATGGTCACAGAGTCATATTCAAATGCAGGTGTCTATTCCAAAGCCCATTCCGCCATTTCCTATGCTGTGAGATTACAAATCAGACTGAAACTGCAGCATTACAGAACAGAGAGTGCTGGGAGAGGGTGACAAGAAACAGAGGCTTTCAGGACAAGCCACCATGAGAGCAGCCTCCAGAATTACAGACTCTGTCTGTCCCTCTCCCACTCACAGTTCCCACTGGGGTTCATCACCTCACTACCCAGGCCAGCCCCATTATCTATAATTGCCTCTCCAGTATTTCCTCTGTTTCCAGCCTGTTCCAGCCTTCAACAATGTCAGCTCTCCTTACTGGAGCACATTTAGGTTGTGCTGTATTTCCATGTGTGTTCAAGAACACCCTTTGCCTTCTGATTAAAGTCTAGTCTTTAACTCACCTCAAGGACTTTCACGCTTAGCCTGTATTCAACCAATTAGCTTTTCCCCCAGGTACTGGCTCAGATGCCCCAGGTTTGTGCTTCAGACCCAGAATATAACTCACTGCATCCCAGATGAGCCTTGCCCTCTTACTCTTTTGTGTCTCCTTTCCTTCTGTCTTTGCCCAGGTTGCCAACATTTTTGGAGCAACTTCTAAGTATTCAGCACAGTTCTGGCTTGTAAGATCAGACTTCTTCAACACTTACTCCAAATGATTCCTTCTTCATGAGGTGCTTTTAGTAATACCTTCACTCTCTATGTGTTCAAGTATTTACATTTGGCCTTGAACCACAGACATACATCTGCCTCTCCCAGCACTATAAGCTCCCTGTGAACAAGGAGTATGGCACTGATGGCAGCTATCCCAGCATTGATCATGGTGAGCTTCGATCCATTTGGCACTGCACTGATGGACAGTTCCAGAGCTCCCGGTTTATCATTTCCCATTGTCATATAAACCACAACAAAGAAAGCATGTCATCGAAGCAATCATCAGAATATCAAGGAATAAATTCTCTGAAGCATCTAATTGTTCCAAAGCATAATAACACTTGCCCAGTCTCCTGGATAATTTTGATTTATCTAACATTTTCCAACTGTGTACCTGTACAATTAAATAAGCTGTGTAAATCCATAACACTTTGTGCTGTCAGACAAGGGCTATGCAAGTCATGATAAAGAGGACTGAAACTACATTGCTCATTCTTTCTGGAGTTTAGATTCTAACCTTTAATGTTAAAAATAAAAGTGGATGTCAGGCTTAAGACCTATTCATTCAATCAACCAGTTGGAAACCATTTATTAAATGCCTGCTGCATGGAGCACTTTTGTTACAGAATAAACAGACACAGTTTCTTCCTCCAGATGTTTCTACTCTGGCTGGAATACAAGACTTTCTCAGATGAGAGAAGCAGAATACATACTTCTTGAGCCAGGGACAAGTAATATAAATCACTCATCTGAATACTGAGGAAAAACCAAAGTAAAAAACAAGCTGAGGATCATCAGGAAAGATGTACTGAGACCACCTTATTCTCTCAGTAGGTCATAACTTTCAAGTTTCTGGAAGGTTCTGCATTAACCAGCTTCAGGGGTCAGATCCAGACAGTTCCTAGAGCAGAAGGAGAACCAATTCATAGGGTATCTAATCCTTTAGACATTTGATTTGTTCTCAGTTCATTCACTGAGTACGTCCCATGTTCCAGGCCCTTTGGCAGTGCCTGGACCACCGTGGGAAACAAGGACATGGACTGAATGGAGTTTGCAATGTAGCATATGAGAGGGTCTCTTTCACATTTGAGTATCACATGTTCAAGTGGAGGCTGACTTTCAAATGAGTTGAATCTAGGCATAGAATGGATAAAGGGAAGGGAATGCAAAGGCAGAGTGGATGACAGGAGGAAACTTTACTGAGAATAAACACCAGTCATCGATTATAGCATTTCAAGCTTTAAAAGTTTAAGTCATAGAGTTGTGTGACAGTCACGAAGAAGAAGGAAGGAAGGGAACCGCTGCCCAAGAAAGGGCCACTTAGCATTCTTTACCAAGGTCATCCCTGCTTCCACCACCCTCAAGCTGAGACTTGGCATTGCTGCCATAAACAACAGAGCCAAGATGAGGAAAAAAAAAACAATGAAATGGGCCTGCCATCAATGAGGAGGCATCGTGCTATGCCAGCACTTGATTTGGAAAGTATTCATAGGGCTTTCTTGGCCAGGATATTTAAGACAAAAATAGAAATATTCTCATCAATGATTTATAAGATTTTTTTAGAGAGATGGGGCAGAACCCAGTATAACAAAGAGCAAAAAAAAAAGCAAACCCCTACTTATCACGGTGCTGGAGAGCATGGGCTGGGGGAGTCAGAGCCATATGAGCATGTTCTGTGTGTTTCTAACCCAGAAATTAGAGCTAGGAAAAGCTACCAATTTAGCCAGTCTGAACCTCAGAACCTTAGCCACTTTTTGAATTATTCCAAACATAATTTTTATTATTTCCCAGGATTGAAAGCTCCACACAAGATATCTGAAAGTTGCATACGTGTCACAGAGACAAATAATATTAACAAGTTAGCAACTAATAAGATAGGAACATTATTCCAAACAGAGAGAAACTTATTCTGGATTCTACCCTTGTAGGAATTAATGTGACCAAAAAATGAAATAAGATTTATAAAGAACAAAAAGTGAATAAACACCTCCCAACAATAAGATCATTTCACAGTTATGAATTGAGCTTGTTATAAGCCTATTCTTATTCTGTTCATTTTTAATTATACACTAGTTGCCACCATCTCCTGGTCTCCATGAGAAACATAAGGTATATGAATGGAAAAAGACCCTCAGTCCTATACTATTGTTAGTGTCCTGGTCCCTGATACTGCCTGCCTCCACTCCATCCTGCAAATAGCTCCCAGGTGATGTTCCTGAACCCAAATGTGATCAAGTCACCATCACGGGGATGAAGATCTTCAGCACCTTATTACCCACTTACAAGATCAAAAGCTGATTCAGACTGACTTTGGAGGCTACCCGGTCCCCTAGCCAGATGAGGAGCAGTCACTGTTCATAGAGAGCTCCAGACATAAGAGATCTACTAGAACAAGAAAGTCATAAGCATGCCCTCAAGGAGTTCTTGGTCTACTGAGGCAGGAAAAGAGATGGAATCAAGAGTAACTGTGATTCTAACAGGCAATTACAATTGTGTAAATGGCTATAAGAAGTACAGAGAATCTCAAGACTGCACAGTGGTTTCCCTGCCATAGTACCTTCAGTCAGAGAAGCAAAGATGTTTAGGCAGAAGAGTGAAAAATAAATGGCAATGAGCTAGCAAGGAAGGGGAAGAAGGTGACAGGAGAGAGCTCAGAGTGAGAGAGCCCACAGAAGCAGAGAAGATGTGGACAAGAGTGGTGTGAGATGAGACGTGGGGAAAGAGGTGACAGGTAAAGGGTCTTAAAGGGAAGGCAGATGGGATGGAATAGGTTATGAAGACCCTGGAATACCAAGCTGATGAGAGAACACTGGAGCTTGGAAGTAACAGGGAGCCCCTGACTACTTTTAAGGAAGGAACTGACAAAACCAGACCTGTGTTTCAGAAAATTCTTTCTGTGTCTACAGCAAAGTGCATGTGGGTCAGGGAAGGCAGAGCCAAAGGAAAGAGATTGGTTAGCAGAGTGGCAAAAGAGTAAAGCAGAATAAGGGCTGGTGGGAGGGAAGTGACAGTGGGGTAAAACTAACAGGACCCAGGGACAAGTGGCATCTCTAGACTGAAGGACAAGATGTGGTCAGGAACATTTCTGTTCCTGCCCGAGATGACTGTGTAGATGATGGGGCCACTAGCCAAAACAGGACCTTCACTGGAGGAGATCCTGATTCTTCACTGGAGGAGAAATATCCTGAGTCAGAAGGTCTTCTCATGCAGAGTTTGAAAAGCTGTAAAGAAGGGGCTGGAGCTTGGGAAGCAAAAGGGAACTGGACATGTTCAATTGGGATCATTAAGTGGGAAGTGATCAGTATACAAAGAGAACAAGTATGTCCTGGAAAAGAAAAAGGGGTCTTCAAAAAGGAAGCAGCTAATAGCATCAAGACAAAGACTAAAGGGGCTATGGCGCTTGGCCATTAGGGAGCCACTGATGGATAAGTTTAGTGGGAATAGCTGGTAAAGTGAGAGGAAAGACCTAAGAGTATTACAGACCAAAGAGAAAGAAGTAGAGAGAAAAGAATATGACGGGGGTGACTTGGAACAAATACATGATGACAGGACTTCTTAAAGGAACTGGCTGCCATGTGAAGGGGCAGGTTCTCAACAATGGCAGCCACTAGGCATCCTGGAGAAGTGTTTGGATGCTAGAGGATGGATTCCTCAAATAAGTTCAGGAGTAAAAGTGGACACCAAAGGTCTACTCCATGTCAGAGATTCTAAGTCTCTGTGGAAAATGAGATTAGCCAAAACAGTTGTTTCTGCAGTCTGTTGTTTAAACTTCAGCATCTGGGTACCAAGATTAGAGAGAGAAGAGTATTTCCCTTGCCTTTTGGCTGTGAGGCAACTTCGCTAGGAGGTCTTTTAACTGGAGGCTACACAACTCAGGTTAGAGAAAAGAAGTCCTGAAGGAGAAATGCCACCACATGGAAGTCACCCCCTTCTTCCTACTAAGAAAAAGTCAGCTCCTTATAGGAAGGAGCCAGGGAAGGAGGATCAGGATGTACACAGACTGCATAACAGTGGAGCCAATCCTACCTCTTTCCTCCCTGTACATCCCCAGGGAGGGAGGCATTGCTCCTTTAGGCTCCTGACTAATGGCAAAGCTGGGGCCTCCATCCAGTATGAGATGGGCCCAGTCTAGCCAGCTGCTGAGGCAGCCTGTATCTATCTCCACTACTCCAGCCCCGAAGCACAGAGCAAGAAGGAGTGGGGGAGAGACAGACAGAATGACTGAGAATAGGAACACAAAAGAGAGAGAGAGAGAGAGAGAGAGAGAGAGAGAGAGAGAGAGAAATACCACACAGTAAGCATGTAGTCACATTGATATTAAGTGAACAGGGGTGGGGTCCATAGCAGACCCAGAAGAAGTCATCACTTCACCCCTCCAGATGTTAATTGCCAAAAGTGTGAAATGAGAAAAGTAGCTTAGAAGATGTTTACGGTTCCTTTCAGCTTGAAAATCATATCTCTCAAATTCTGCATCTGTATATATAGAGCACCCCCAGAGGCCAAAAGCATTAGCAGCACAAAGAAAACACAATGAACCCCAGTGAAAAAGACACACTTGCATGCTTGCCAGAGTGTCCCTGACAAACAGGGACATGTGCACACACATGAGAGGGTGGGTGCTGTGTGGAAAGGGTGCCTCTATCGATGACAACAGTCAGAGCCTCACATGCACCTCCTCAATTCATACATCTCTTCTACATGCTAGTAAATACTAATCTTAACTAACCTAAATTCTTAACAAGTGAATTAGTTTAGATTGTCAAGCATTCCAGGTAGCTACTCTTCAAATAGGCAAGACTAGTTTTAAAAACCACCCCAGAGGGAAATCTTTTATTACTGTTATAAATATTTTAAGTAGATTCTGCCAAATCTCACTGGCAGGTCTCAGTGGCTCTGGTGACATTTGCCCCGTGCCATGCCCAAGCTGTACCCACAGAACAAATAAACTGTAGGACCACTCTCCAGGGGCCCCTACACAGGGGAGGAGTTGGGAGACAGACCTACAGAAGCTGTCCCACCAGGCAGCCCACCAGCCAGCCCTATCTTCCTACCTCAGTGCTGAACCTTAAGCAGGAAAAGGATTACCGTAAGGGCAGATTTTTTGGAGCAAGCAGAAAGCTGTAAAGCTGGGCTCCCTTCCTGTTTGGGTAGCTCTGGAAAAATTTAAGGCCACCATCCAGAAGTGTATAAAGAGAGTGAATTTAGGCAGAAAAATGGGTTTAAACAGCTTCATCTCTCAGTCTCTCTCCCATCCATCCACCTCTCAAGGTGCTGTAGAATCCTGGAGGCTCTAAGGTTGCCTTCTCAAAATCCAGGAGAACAGAAGCAAGGGTCCATCCTAGGCCCCCAGTGAGGGCAAGATGGCCTTCTGCAAAAGTGACTATATCAGAGGCTGGGACCCAGAGCTACCTGTGAGCATGCCAGTCAACTGGGCCCCTGGAGAGACCGGCTCACACCCCACAGAGCCCACTGAATCCCCAAAGCACACTGTACAAGTACTACCCAAGGTGCCCCCGGTGGACAGGACAGGTAAGACTCCCCTACCTTGGATGCCATCTAGGCTAGAGCAGAGAGGGTAGGAAAACTACAAAGGTGGAGGATTTGCCCCTGCCAGCCTGGATTATAGAAGAGACAGTAAGTCATGTGAAACCAACAAGTTTGAAGGCTGTTTCTCCCTTCGGCATGGGTGAAACTATAAAGCAAGAACAGGAAAGTAAAATGGTAGCTGGGGAAAATAAAAACCACCATGTTACTTCATCTTCTTAAAGTCCTCTGCTGCTGCCTGTTCTGGCAGCTACCTTCCACTGTGCTGCCCCTATAAGAGACCTTCTTCTAGCCTCTTCCTGAGAAGTCCCACCTCAAGGCTAAACACCAGGAACACACAAGAGGTATTTGGAGCCTGAAGGCAGAGCAGGGCAGGCGGGGGGGCAGAGGACAGGCACTGTCTGGCCACTGGGGCAACAGGGTGGTATTGGGGCACAAAGCAGTTGCCTCTGCTTCCTTCAGCACTGAGGTCAGGAAACAGATCCCACACCATTCTCTGCTGGCACATGAAAGGGGAAACTGAGCTGTACTATAGGCCAGTTTGCCTTCAGGCCAGGCTTGGACTTAACCAGCTGTCTAGAGGAGGCCTAGAGCTATGCCAAACTGTTCTCAACAAAGCCTTGATGATAGTGGTTTGCAAGACAAAAGACTGAAAAAATGCAAGTGCCAGTGAGGCTGTCTCAAGCAAAGGGTGACTGGGCTGGGGGTGGAGTGTCCCCTGGGCAGTGCTGGAGAGGGGAACTGGCCAGGAGCCTCAACAGAGGGTGAACCACTCCTTTCTTGGCAGCCCAGACTCCAAGGGGACTGCCAACGAGACAAGACAGGGCCCTTCTGACCCTGGCCTCCTCACAGTCTCTAGCTGTGCCTTGACCATCTGCAAGACTAGGGGTTCTATAGATGTCAGCCTGAGGTTCCCAGGCCTCTCAGCCCACCATCTCCCCATCCTCTGGACCACAGACATGCACATGCTGACTTGCTCACTGATAAAACACACAGACACCAGCCAAGATAGCCACCCCCTGACAAACAGCATCAGGCAGCATCTGATACCCACTTTTGGCTCTGGTCACTTAATTATTAAGATTCAGAGTGGTGTGAAAATACCAACACTCTCAGAGTCTGTCTCCCACATGCCCACAGGTATCTAAGAGCATCCTCCAACGGTGGCACAAGAACTCTCACAAACTAGCATTCTACTTCCATCATCACCATCTTTGCCAATAGCAGAGCCAGGCGGGTGATGCTGTAGAGATGGCCAAACAGTGCCCACCCAGAGGGGAATGCACTGGTCAGGCAATAAGGATCGAGCTTATGACCCACAAGTCAGCAACAGGGAGCAAAGAACCTGCCAGTTCGCACACAGAGTTGGTTTACAACAGAATAGCAGGAGAATTCACCCAGGACCAAGGACATGTGTGACCTAAGGACTATAAAGGTTCAGGAAGGCTGATGTTGCTGCAGGGGCAGGGACATCTTTCTGAGGGAGGTGGCAGCCAGCATAGATAGCAAGGTGGGGTAGGTAGAATTTGTTATAAAGAGAGGGAACAGCATAACATGGGATTCAAAAAGTGAGCCCCAGGACCAACCAACCTCATTTTGAATATTCATTGTTATTTTCTGACTGTGTGACCCTAAGAAAGGCCCCTAACCTCTGATCTGTGCTAGCTTGGTAGGTAAAATGTCAATGGCTCCCTTAGAAGCACGCACAGTACAGAGGGGAAGGATGCATGTAGCTCCTTTATGGAGCAGCCAAGAAGGGTAAACAAAGCAGCCAAGAAGGGTAACAAAGGCATGAAATGAGGGTAGTGTGTGGACAGGGGCAGGGGCCAGAGGTCAAGGCTGTGAGGAGTTCAGAGGTCCAAGCAGGGCTCCCAGGATGGACAATACTGTGGCACGAGGGGACCACCTCTGCTCCCACCTCTGGAGGAGGCCTCCATCTCCAAGTAAGCTGCTGCCGTGGGGGTGGTAGCCCTGCCAAACAAGGCATCAGCCCTGCTAGGGGGTTTCTTCCTCTTGATGGTGACTGTGACAGGGAAATCAGCAGGCCAGCGGCGCGGGCCTGGGCAGCACAACAGACAAGGCCCTGGGGACAGCTTAAGTGGACAATAATTGCAGGTTATTACATACCGGGCTGCAGCCAAAAGCCAGGCAGCTATTAAGTGTGATTGGGAGAAATAATCAGGAGGAAGAGGATGGATGTGAGGACCAGACTGCTCCCTCCATTCTCAGGGCTGCCATGAGGTTAGAAGCTGAGCAGAGACAGGGACCAGTTGGGAGGCGAGAGCATCCCATTCACAGTGCAAGCACCCTGTGTTCAGGGAAGCAATTCTGTCTTTGCCTGGGATGGATCCTTGCCTCTCCTCACGAGGTGGGAAGAGCAAGGGTGACAGTCCTCATCCTACAGACCAGAGAAAGGAAGCCATGATCCCAGGGTGCACAGCAAGTGTCTGCTGGCCCTTTGTAGTTTAATGGCTATCAAACATGGAGTGACTCTTGACACAAGATCCTAAGTTCTTGGCTCTGGCCCTAGTCATCAGCCATGATACTGAACAGGGAGCCTCTTGGAATTGGACCTGAGAGCAACAGTGAAGCCCCAAAGGTGAGGTCCAAATCAAAATCAAGATCCTACCATCTAGATGCCAGCTCAGCAGACAGGATGGACCAGGGCAAGGGGCTTATCATAACACCTTTGCTTATTTCTCAGAACTTTAGCTTTTCACCAAATCTGTCTAAGGAATAGAAGGAGAAATGCTTGCCCATTTTACAGATGAGGGGACAGAAACCAAGAGCCTTACAAGACTTCTGCAGAGCAGAGCAATGAAGCTGTGACCATTGCTGGTATAGGAACCAGCAGACACCACCCCAAATCTTTCCAGTGGAGAAGACCTTGGCAGAAGAATGTGGCTCTTATTCCACTCTCTGCCAACAGACTAGGATGGTGTGTGATTTTATTTGGTAGCTAGGGTTCCCATCTTGTCTGTAGGAAAGGAATTTCCCTTTCTGGGACAAGGACTGGGTCCAAATGGATAACATTGCTCTTATATGATGGCCCATTTCTGACCTCCTTCCCCTATCTTCTTAATCTTCCAAGCCTACATCTCATTTTGGAAACAAGTGTGAGTGCACTCATTTCAGAAGCACCAAGACCACGGCATCTTCAAAGAGATTTTCTGAGACAAAAACAACACTCTTCATTATTTAGCAGAGGCAACTTTTAGGCAGAAGGCTTACCTACCCAGGTGGCCACTGATGGAGACCAGTGAGAGAATGCATGCGACGGTGGGTGTTAGACCTGTCCTCCCCCTTCAAACACAGACATGAGGAGCATCTTGTAAGGGGATCCACTCTGAGGTTCTGACAGCCCCATCCTCCTTCCTAGGGTGGACCCACTCCAGCCCCAATCTGGACTCAGCCTGGCTGATCCTGCTTTGGATCACGTGAGAGCAGAAACCTGGCTGAAGGAAGGATCAGTTACACTGTGATTCAGCAAGAGGGCACGGGGCCAGCAAATGAGTCACAGCAGCTTGCCCACCCTCTGGGCCGGGAAGGATGGAGGCCATTGCAGAGCCTGTCCATGTCTGGGTGTGAAGGTGCGGGTTGCAGGCTCCCAACAGCACAGGTAGCAGGTGGGTAAACAGTATGATCCAAGTGCAGCTATGCACCATGAAGCTGCGGTACTAGGGAAAGAAACTTCAGGGGGCCCTGACCTGAGCTAGGCTTCCTTCCTCTACACCCCATGTACTCCAAAATGGAGACTTCACCCATGTGTTCTAGTTTGGAAAGAGTGGACTGAGCTCCCACTATGGATCCCTCTCATCTCCCCAGAGGTACTGGGAGAATCTCTCAGAAAAAAACCAAAGGAGCCGGGGATATAGCTCAGTGGTTCCACTGCCTGCCTTGCAAGAGCAAGGACCCAAGTTCTATCCCCCGCACCAAAAAAAAAAAAAAAAAAAAAAAAAAAAAAAAAAAAAAAAAAGAAAGAAAAAGTCCAAAGTATCCTTTCTTACAAAATTCTATGCACCATTACATAGACCATGAATGTTATTTTCTGCAACAGCTTTTACTTGGAAAGGAAATTTAGTATATTTTGTGTGTACACATCCTTTCTTTTCAGTACTGGGACTGAACCAAGGGCCAAGGGCCTTTGCACTGAGCTACATTCCCAGGTGTTTTTATTTTTTACTTTGAGACAATGTCTCACCAAGTCATTGAGTTGCCCAGGCTTGGATCAAACTTGTAGTCCTCTTGCTTCACCTCCCAGAGTGCTAGGACTACAGGGGTACACCAACATGCCTGGAAAGTAATGTATGTACAATAATCATAGCTAACATTTGATGGGCAGCTACTATGTGGCAGAAATAATTATTTCCTCTTAATGTTTGTGGCAAGTACATGCAATATATGAACCCCGAGTTTCAGAAGAGGAAACTGAGGCTCTGAGAGCATGACTTAAAAGCTGTCTGCTCTCAAATCTTTCTAAACACAACCCATGTATGTGTATGCATGGGATGAAGCACAGAATACTAAGCCTTATATACAGATTTTAAGCAATAAATAATTCATCATATTTATAGACTATGAGCTAAATTAATATTAATGTGTCTGTTAATAAGGAACCTAAATTTATATATACAACTTTATATTTACACTTTAGGAAACTTTACACTTACTAAAAGAGAGCTACCATCTGGAAATGGGGGGGGCTTTATTTTCTTAAAACCCTGTGGCATCTCTGAAATGTTCCTAATAGCAGCATGCCCTCATACTCTGCAAGTAGGAATGACCTATAGAAGACGGGCCTTGAGGGTCAAGGATGAAGCTCAGTGGTGCCGTGCCTTCCTGGCAAGTACAAGGTTCTGAGTTGATTTCCAGTACCTGAGCAGGGCCCCTCCCCTCAGCATGTGAGTGTTGGCAGGGCAAGATTTTCCATTCACATCCATCCTTCCCAAATGCTTCGGCACCTTCTTTGTGTGATCTTGTACCAAAGACTCCACATTTCATGTTACCATCAGCCAGTCTACATATGGCACTGAGTCCCTCTTCTCATCTTTTCTAAGAGCTGGCCCAGCTGCAAACCCCTACCCATGGCTACCTGCCACCCTTGGAACAGAAACCTGCCTCTGCCCATGTTCTTCAGCTCCTATCTGTGTGACCTCTTCAACCTCAGCCTCTGCCTCCCAGCCTCCTTGTCAAGATCTATTTGCACCCAGCTCCAGGATCAGGAAGCAGGAAGGTTCTACCCACACTGGTGAGTCTGAGGTCCAGACCCTTTGAAGATTTGGACTAGGGTAAATGTCCTGCAGTCTCACATTCCCAAACTGGTGGCCATCGAGTCCCTTAACTCTATGTAAAGGATTGTGTTCTAGATTTCTAGAGCTTGGAGGCAGTGGAAATATCAGGATTAGGGAGTCCAGTTAGAAATGTTGACCCGGCAGCATTATCAGAAACATGGTGGCCTTGCTGAAATGATATTTATCCACAGATTTGTGTGTGTAATAAACACAGCTTACTATTCCAGTTTCTAAAGTGAGCCCAGTGTCTGAAAACCTCAGGGCTCATGTACAGTAAATTAACATAATTAAAAACTAATTAGTAAAACATTACAATTAAAAGGACTTGCCGCAGCACCACCTCTCAGGTAGGAAGGGGCCCAAGTGCCAGCAGCCAGAACACAGAGCAGGCCCCCCAAAAGAGAGAGAACTTGGTGTCACCCTGTGACTTCTGAAGGCCTCCTTCCCCTGGGAACTCCTTGAGAAACAGTCACACAGAACATCAGCACACAGGCATCTCTGGATATCCAACTCAGGTCTGGACATCAGGCCCAGCAGGCAAGGCGGACCCTGACCCTCTGCAGGAAGTACGAGGGGCTGCTCCTGACCCTCAGCCCCCAGTGGCCTGTTAGTGATGCTCCGATAATATCGGCTGCCCAGACATTGATCTAAGCACTTTACCTGCACTTACTCATTTAATCTTCATGACAACTCTACGAGCTAGGTCCTATTTCTCTGCCTACTTTACAAATGAGGAAACTGAGCCACAAGGAGATTAAATAACATGCCTAAGGTTACACCACTAATAAGCAAGAGAAGGAGGACTTAAAGCTACGAAGAGGACTCCAGAACACTCATTCTGCCTGGCTTTTACTGAAACTACCTGCTTCTGTTGGACTGAGTGCTGCTGTCCTTTTCAAGAAATGTAAATTCTCTAGGGAAGATAAGAAGGCGATTCCTGGCCCCTCAGTGCAATCAAGCTCATCAAATTTATCTACATCTTTCTGTAGACAATTCACATCCCCAATATCTACTCTCATCTTAATAATTTTTTACATAAAAACTGTGAGTCAATCTCACAGATGTGCCACTGTCTCATCTTCAAGGTGATGTGGGGAAGGAAAGGAGGCTGGAAGAAAGGAAGTGCTGCTTCCATTTTACAGCGGGGAAAGCTGAGGACCTGGAGAGTCGCGGCTCAGATTCCTTCCCCCTTTTTTTCTGGCTGTCCCAGCCACATTATGCAGCTGTCCCACACTGTGACTTTGAGGTCCCCTTATTCTCACACTGCTCCTCTGTTTGCATCCTGTCCTTAGCAAAAATGAGGCAAAGCCCCAAGCCAGCGTGGAAACCTGGAAAAAGAGATGACCAAAGGCACTGACTTCTAAAAGTATCACCCACCAGTTCCCACGGCCCCAGGAGTCCCTAGCAGATCAGGGCAATATGTCCCTAGGGCTTAGCTAGCAAGGAAAGGAGCTCAGAGGACCCTCTTCTGCTAGTATTGGCACTTGTCCTGCCCCTGAAGATAGCTCTGCCCTACTGGGAGAGATACTGGGTTTCTAAACAGACAGCATGCTCCTTCCTCTTCTCTTCTGCCCTGTAATGGGCTTGCATCCCCTAGCCAGACCTGCTGTGGGCTCAGGACAGATAATGAGGTCTTACATTGTCTACTCTATGTAGCAAACAGCTGCTAAAATTAACTGAAGGGAAAAGAGTTGCAATAGGAATTGTTTTTCTCTTCTATTCTCATGCCAGGTTTTTAGGGGTTTTTTTAAAAGCCTGCTCAAATTATTCAGCAATGGAGAAGTCATGGGTTTGTGGAGAAGACCTGAGGGTGCTGAGGCTATCCTAAAAGCCCCATCTTGCCTACCCACCCTATAGCTAGTGGACTCCTCCTGCTCACTGTCATTGGCAAACCCAAGGCCCATTGCTTACTCCTGGCCTGACAACTCCCACCCCTGCCTCCACCTGCAAGGCTACCATCCGCTCCTCTTCTAAGGCTGAATGACCCCTATGCCAGGTTGAGGGTTTTTTTTAAAAGCCTGCTCAAATTATTCAGCAATGGAGAAGTCATGGGTTTGTGGAGAAGACCTGAGGGTGCTGAGGCTATCCTAAAAGCCCCATCTTGCCTACCCACCCTATAGCTAGTGGACTCCTCCTGCTCACTGTCATTGGCAAACCCAAGGCCCATTGCTTACTCCTGGCCTGACAACTCCCACCCCTGCCTCCACCTGCAAGGCTACCATCCGCTCCTCTTCTAAGGCTGAATGACCCCTTATTAAGAGCAGGTCATGGCTTTCTTCTCCAGAAAACTTTTCCTGGGTGTCATTCTCCACACAACCTGTCTTTTAGCTTGGTCTCCAGGTAACCGTGGAGAACCCACTGCCTATTTCCCTCCTAGCCCAGGTCTAGGTCTTACCTCTAAACTCCTAGCACCATCTGCATTCACCTTACAAATGCCGCTCCATCTCCAAAGCTACTACCCACCTTACAGATCAGCCACCCAGCTTCAGAGAGTTTTCTGTTTTCTATTTTCTCCTATGTGAGGCTCCTCAGGCCTGGAAGACATTTACCCATCTGTTGCCATCGCCGTTCTGAGGCTTCTCACTTAGCGTGACTTTGGTCTCTCCATCAAGACAATGAATTTTCTGCAGGTCTTGCTCCACTGACTCCAGTGCAGGATGAGAAGGGCTGGATGAATGCAAGAACAACTGAGTAGTGATGCCTCCGAGCCACGAAGCGTGGACTGGGGAGGCTGGGTGGCTGCAGGTGTTCTGAACTGCCTGTTCTCCTCCACAGCCTTGAACTCCTTTCCAGAGAGTGAAACACGGATGACTGAAAACAGTGTTGATTCCCTGCCTTAGTCAGATTAGCCACTGTTATCTATAAACTTCACCCTGAGCACCAACTGTGTGCCCATCGCTGTGAGAGGGATTGCAGAGGAACAGGAGGGACCGGGTCACTGGTTGCCTGCTTTCCGGGAGTTCACCATAGAGATGGAGAGAGAGAATCCACAACCAGGAGAGCTGGAGCAGGTCTGAGGATATGTCCCCACAGCCAAGGCTGTAGAATGTGGGTCAGCAGGTGCCAGGAAGAATGACAGCTTGCTCACGGGAAGGGAAACTGAGCACAAAGAGGGCTCTCTCCCTCCTAGAAGGAACACAGGAGTGGCAAAGACAGTGAGGGATCAAAAGGCAATGGTAAGGTCTGAGCTCCTAACCTGCCTGACCCAATACCCTACAGGACTTTCTGACTCCCCCAGAAATGAATCAGCAATGAAATGTAAGCCCCAAACCCAGAGAAAAAATGAGAATCAACTCCCACTCCCATTTTCCAGCCCTCTCACTCTCACTCTCCTCTCTCTCAGTGGATGGAATAATTGTGATCATGAAGTGGCACTTGGAGAAAAAGTTTTAAATCTCCTTAAACGTCACAGTGAGTAATACTTTGCCCCATCTTTCTCTAATTACATTTCTCTTTGATGATCTAAGGTTAAAAACATTTTTTAACTCAAGTCTCCCTAGAATATCAAGGATACCAAAGAGCCAACCTAACATGTCCCATCCTATTTTCTCCAGGGTCCTGCTCCTTTACTGCATTCATGTAAGACACCTGTCCATGTTATTTTATCCCTAACATTCTGCTGCTTGAAGAGATGGGAGCCTAAGAGATCCAGCTCTGTGCCTTTAAGAGATCAATGCCTAGGCAGAAGCTGCCTCTGCTGCTGTTTACACAGGTAGCTCAGTTATCACAGGACTGGTGCCCCGGCTGCTTCGGCCTCAACAAGCCGGTAGGAGATATTCAGTTCACCATACACCTGCCAGAAAGCTGAGAGGTGAGGGCTGTGCTATGCCCCTAGGGAGGATGGCCCAAATTCTAAATGAGTCATCATCAGGTGGGCTAGAGGGAGGAGGGGAAGCTTGTCTAAGGAAGAAGGAGCTCTCCATGGCCTTGGGTCCACATACAAAGGGACATAACACAGAGAAGCAGTTCTGGAGGAAGCTGACATAATGCAGCACGGGCATCTGAAATAATCAGGTGCCCCTTTTCATTAGCAACCCCACTCCATATTCACACCGGCCCAGGAGTGGCTCTTATTTATGTATTGGTTATTATTAATAATAATAAATATGAATAAACAATTGTGAATAGTTTACTTGGACCAGGGGGTTGACTGGGGTGGTGGCAGGAAAAAGAGGGTGGACCCCAGTGGCCCTCTCCTGAGCTGTCCTCTGCTTTCCAGCTGCCCTGACTTTCCATTGCTATGGCTTTGCTTTGAGGGGGTGGAAGGCAGGAAGAGGTAGAGACCTCAAGAAGGAACTACTCTCCTTAACTCCCCTATGATGGCAGAAAATATATTCCACTCTGCTGTGAGATCCTGGGAGCCAAGCATCAGCATAGAAACATGATATTGGAGGAGATATTTTGGATAATTAGCTTCTGCTGATGTGGGGGGTAGGTACACACACACACACGTGCATGCACCAGAGTATGAATACAATCAGGGTCTGTGCACATGCCCAGGATGTATCCACACAAGCACACACATCCAGCTTGGGACAAGATATGCATACACCTCCTGCCAAACACACAAACCCTCCATGTGCTTACCAGGACATGTCTGCTTTATTACAGCACCTCACAGGTACACCAAGTAAATAGCCATAGCTGGCAGACTCTGTGAGTTTCTGTTCCATTCCATCAACTCCAACAATTTCTACACCAAAATAAAATAACTGGATAATGTAAGACCAGGATACCTAGTCAGAATCAACTATACTTACAATTCCATCAAGCAAAGACAGAAGAATCTAAAATGAAAGGAAGAAGTTTCACAGTTCTTAGAACCTTACTTGCTCTGTGATTTGGGGGTCCCATCCTTTGAGGGAAGCTTGGGGTCTCAGGTGAACCTTGAACCTCACCTCAGGGCTGGGAACCTCAGGGCCTCCGGCCTCCTCTGGCGCTGGAGAGTACCGTTTTGTGGTTGTACCACGATGGCTTGGCCTGGGTTTACAGGCTGCTGGGGTCTCATTTCTTTAAATAAATGTTAAAACAAATCGTGTAGTAACTTGATGTAATTCGAGAGTAAGAGCAGAGAAACCCAGAGCACCCAAAAATGGTCAGCCCGGGACCCTCCAGGGTCAGGCCAGCAGCTCAGCCCGCCGCCCCAGCTCCCAGCCCCACGGGGAAAGCAGCGCCTGATTTTAACTGGCCGACTTCTGAAGCTGAGAAAAGCTGTCCTGGAAAGACAAACGCGGGAAAGGGTGGGGTGCAGGTAAATGCCATTAAAATGCAAATCTGCTACCCCAGACAAGTTCCACCACCAGTATTTGCACCCAGAGGCGGGGCTGCTCCACCCGGCTCCCACGCGTGCCACTCCCTCGCGCGCGCAGCTGAGGTCCCAGACCCGGCGGGCCCGCGGGGGAGTCTGGTGAGGCACTGGCTGGGAGGCTACACCCTTGACTTCAGCCGGCAGACGCGACTCCCCGCCTCGCACCTCTGGAGCTGGGGTGCAGCAAAGGAAACCCGCGGGGGCAGCGCACGCCGGGCGAGTCAGTCCACCAGCAGCCCAGAGAGAGATTCGGGGCTTTATTTCTTTGAGGGTGAATGAAGAAAAACAATTTTTCCCCAATTTTAACCAGAAAAGCAAACGAGGGGGAAAAAATCAAGCCAGTGCCCCCGCGCTGGCTCACCGGACCCGGCGCCCGGCGCTTTTCTCCCTCCTCGGCGAGCCAGGCGCAGGCTTCCACCTTCCTCCCTCCAGCCGCTGGCCGAATCGGCCACCGCTCTCCAGGACGGGCGGACGGGTCCGGGACCGAAACACCCATCCCGCCTTCGGAGGAGTACCGGGACGAGAACGGGCCCCAAATCTCTATCCTCAGTTCCCCTGGTACAACCCAACTGCTCCCCGGGCCCATCTTCCCAGGTGGCTCGGGTGGCGGTAGATGCCCGGTGGGAGGGAGATCTGGGGCCGCTCTCGCAGGTTGGGGATGCGAGGAGGTAAAGAGCCAAGGCAGACAGACAGAGAGAAACGGGGAGAGCGCGCGCGGGCGAGAGAGCTCTTGTCTACAGATTTATCCACATAATATATATTTATGTAGCTTTTTTTTTCTCTCGACACTGATCAATGCGCACTCGGATCGCTGGGCGGACTCCCTCCAAGCCTGCCCGCTTTTTCTAGTCTAAATAAATAAATAAATGGAGCCAGATGGGAGAGAAAAGCGCCCATTCCACCTCCGCCGCCTCCGCCTTCGCCGCCGCCCCGCCCGCCGCCCCTGCCTTCGCTTCGCCCGCCAGTCGCCCCAGTAGAGCGCAGCTCGGTGGATACCCCCTCCCAGCATACCCACACGAAAACGAAAATCAATGTTTTTAAAATACAAAAAGTTGCACCTGCTGCTATTACAAAAAGAACCCCCAAAGGGCAACGAGAGGAGGCCGACTGCCCGCTTCCTAACGGGCACCCGCTGCCCACGGCCGCCGGGCCCCGGAATCTCAGCACCTCCCGAAGAGCCATGCGCCTGGCGCTATTTATAGCCGGGGACGTCTCGGACTGTACCACCGCCGCTCCGCGGGGC
>NW_022900942.1:46242136-46242662 GCF_012274545.1 Fukomys damarensis
GAGAGAGAGAGAGAGAGAGAGAGAGAAGCGAGGTGTAGGGAAATCGAGGGGGAGAGAACCCGAGTGTGTGTATGCGTGTGCGTGTGTGAGCGCGAGCGAGCGAGTGAGGGAGAGGAGCGAGAGAGTGCGAGCGAGAAAGAATAAAAGGAAAGAAGATTTTCTCTATGTATATAAAGATGGCCACGTTAGCAAACGGACAGGCTGACAACGCGAGCCTCAGTACCAACGGGCTCGGCGGCAGCCCAGGCAGCGCCGGGCACATGAACGGATTAAGCCACAGCCCGGGGAACCCGTCGACCATTCCCATGAAGGACCACGATGCCATCAAGCTGTTCATTGGGCAGATCCCCCGAAACCTGGATGAGAAGGACCTCAAGCCCCTCTTCGAGGAGTTCGGCAAGATCTACGAGCTCACGGTTCTGAAGGACCGGTTCACAGGCATGCACAAAGGTGAGTGCACCTTTCCCTCCCAACTTTGCCGGGGAGAAGGAGCGAGCGGGCCGCTGAGCGGCGGGCCGGCAACTGG
>NW_022900942.1:46242769-46294993 GCF_012274545.1 Fukomys damarensis
TCGGGCAGCGGAGACGGCGCTGGGGTGCGTGGGGAGCTGCTCGCTGGGGCAAGGTTGGGATTTGGGCGAGGAGCTGACAGGAGGGGTGCCGTGGGTAGAGCAGCGGGCGCAGAAGATGAAGAGAAAGAAAGAGAGGATGGAGGGGGAAATGGGGCTTGTGTTTTTTGGTACAGCGACTTGAAAGATCGGATAGGGACCGCTGCACCGGGCGAGTCCAAGCTGAGCGAACTGGCGGGCGCTCGGCGGGCCGGGGACCGAGGGTGCTGTCCATATCCGTGGTGCTGAAAATACTACAGGAGATGGTCTTTTCATCCTCCTCTGGTGCCAGCGTGGCAGGAGAGCTCAGCTATCTAAAAGGGGAGCGAGGTGACAAATTCAGAGATATTTTTATTTTGCTATCAATTTAACAGTAAACTCTGCTGGTCTAGCTGTGAGCCTCAATAATCTGGTTGTGTGAGTGACAATGTGGGGAGTGGGGGGAAGGGGGTAGTTTGGATGTTTGAAGGAAGGACTGATAAAACCTAAGGCAAGAATTAGCAGGGAACCAGCCATCCCCTGGGTGGAGTGGGAATCTTGGAAACCTGGATAGTCCCCTTCCTGGAAAAACGGGGCTTTGGGGGAAAATGTATTTGTGCAAGACATTCATTTTTAAGAGTGTACCCTAATTTATCCCAAACTCACCATGCAGAGAGCCTTATAGTAGATCATTTCTCCCTTGAAGCAAGCATTACTAGTCAGTGCTTGAGGAAAGAGGAGACAGAATAATCAAAGAATTAAAACCTAGCAACTTTTAAGAAAGTGGTCATAGGAATTGTCTGCAGCCTGCCTGTTTTTTCCTTGTTTTATTATCTTTGAGGCAGAGCCCCAAACGTGTTCAGTTGTAGAATGTGTGTGGGTGGCTGGTAGGTGACGAAATTAGCCCAGTGCTCCGCTCCCTAACAGTAATGTATAGGATGTGCAGCGGGATTAATCGGTGCTGGAGCTGTGTGGGCAAGTTAAATGCTTTCTGAGAGAGATTGATCGCCAGGCAGGGAAGGAGCGGGGATAAGGAAGTTGTAGGGGATGTGTATGGACGTTCCGTTTTTACTAAACAGTAGTGTGGGGAGCCACTGAAGATGCTGTGTTAGAGCTGGTGGTTTTAAAGATGAAAACACACACATGTACACCTACCCCCACATAAAGAGAACAGCCTCATTCTTGGCCACAAATGGGCTATGAACAGAGCTGATCCTCCAGTACATTAGGTGCAGAGCTCAGAGCTATGTGGCTCCCTGAGCAGCAGTGGTTTTCACTACCACAACTACCCTCCTTCTCTAGCCCTCCCTTCATCCGAATACTAAACAGAGCTCCAAACTCTTCATAGTTGGAGTCCCAGAGAGCAGTTTTTATTGGCTTTAGCATCTTCCAGCTTGCCTGCTGAGAAGTAAATCTTAAAGTTAATGGCATGTTGAGTAGCACAAAAATACAGCACAATGGAAATATACTGGATTTGTTGGGGTGGGGTAAGGGTGGGGGCTGTAATGGAGAGTGAAACCAACCTTTATCCAACATGGAGAAAATGTCTGTCTGTTCAGTAAAGAGATTGAAAAGGTGAAATGGGGAGGCAGTCTTTGAAATAATATTTGAAGGGAAGAAACACTTTATTTCCCCCTCCCTCTCCGCCGTGTCTTTGTAGATTTTCCCTTCCCAATCAAGCTTCCTAGAAGCTAATCAAGGCTTGTTGAAACCTTTGTCATTTTGATAGTTCCCTGGTTTTAAAAATAGTAAAATAAAAATTTTAATAGCATAGGTAGGAATGGTTTTTGCCTACCTATGATCAGTTTTTGTGGTAATTCAAGATTTCAAAGTTTAAAAAATCAGAACCCACTAGAAGCAAAAGATAGCTGTGGGGAGCTGGGCATCCTATAAGATCTGGATTGGAGCACTTTATTTACTTCTTTATTTCAAGTGAAGATAAACTTTAGCAATATTCCTTGGATTCTTCTCAATAGTTCCTTGCTGATATCATCACTTTGTTTCTAATGTAATTTGCTATGACTTGTATTCTAAGAAGTAGAATTTTAATCATTTGTATCAGGGAGAGAGAAAAAATATATACATATATAGAATTCCTAAGAAGGTAAAACTTCATTTTCCAAATAATTCTCCTTCCAAACTGTCTCAGTCAGTGACAGGCAGGGCCCATTGGCTCCAGCATCCTGGCTGCTGGTTGTCGCAGCTCACCCTTCAGAGCTTGAGCATATATTTTTCCTTAAAACTTCCTGCCTCTCCATCCTTCTGGTTTTAGAGTCCAGGTTGGCCACAGTGTCTCTAACCATGCCTGGAAGCTCCCAGATAGCAGAATAAATGAGACTATTTCCAAGGGCTGGTTTATTCAGTCCTAGTAGAGTTTGAGCTCCTCCTTCCGTGATGCAGTCTGACTTATTAGCTAATCCTGATAAAATAAGCCTCTGGCCACCTTAAAAAAATTACTTACTTGCCATTGGTGATTAATTGCTGTTAAGTCAAAAAGCATGATAAGGCCGAAAGAATTAGGGTTGCATTTAGCTTCTAGATTTTCCCCATCTCTAAATTGACAACATGAGGCTAGGGATAGAATCACGCCTTTGTTAAGCCTGGTTTCAGGGCATATTTGTGGCTCTTGCCTTCCCCTTTCTGAATTATTTTAATGAATAATACTGGGGTAAAATTGAGACACATAAGCAAATACTGGCCCCCAGCATAGATTACATGTGTATGTTACTGGTCTGTAAAGCAGTAAAAAGTAAATGAAATGCACAAGATTTCAGGTGGATATCCATTTGCTGGCCACCTGCCATTTCAGGTAACTAAAGAAAGAAGGAGTTCTAAGGGTTAACAGAATACCTGCCATGTGTAGAGTGCACCTTAAAAGGCAATTACTCCAGTCAAATTGGGAGTCTGTGGAGGAGGGAGTGGGTAGGTGTTGTGGAGCAAACCCAGCCATATCCGAGAAGGGGTGTTGGGCTGGGAAGCAGCAAATAGCAGCTGTGGACTGGGGTGATTACTATAAAGGTAAATTTACCCCCCAGAGACCAGCAAGCAATTGGAGGGAGGAGGGTCTAGGAGTTAGGCAGAGAGAAAAGAAGAAAAAAAAACTGAATCAAAATTCAAAGAAACAACACCCAAGGAAGAAACCTCAGTGCAATGCAAACTCTCTGGCTAACTTAGAGTATTTTTTTCCTACCCCCATTTGAAGCACTTTGGGAAATACTGTTTTTCCAGGCTCCAAAGAGAACAATATTGTACTATTGATTAAAGAAGAGAGAGGCTAATTCCCGGGGTAGTAGCAGAACTGAGCTAAGGACCAATTTTGACCCTTCTTGTGGAATTTTTCTTCCTTGGAGAAGGGAACAGGTCACCTACTAGTCTACTTCCTCTCTTCTCTCATTTTTTTAGTTATTTTTATTTTCTTTTTTTTCCCCCCTTGGAGAACAAACAGAGGCAATGACCAAAGACACATATACTCACTCATGCCTACACACACTCACACACACACACACACACACACACACAGTGGATCACACATGAATAAGCCAGCAATCCATTCATAACTTTGGTCCTGTCTAGCAGGATAGGAAGCGGCAAAGACTGAGTTACTGGGAGACATAAAGACTACTGCTCTCTGGATAGCCATATTATAATGCATTATCTTTGAAGTCATTTAAGTCCAATTTAAGTGGTATTTAGTATAATATTTATGAATTAATGTAATCTAAACATAGGGCTGTCCCCAAAGGTTTAAACAGCCTTTACTACTGATGTGTGCTTGTTCCTGGAGCCTGCGATGCATTTTAATCTAAACAGCTAAGTCCCCATCATAGTCCCTCTTGTTATCCAGTCAGAACAGATCTGTGCCTAGATAGCTACTCTGCTTTGAGATTTTTCCCCACTGCATAGAGGGAAATTTATTCTACTGATAGGCTGGGGGGCTCCCAACCCAGAAGTCACAGCTACAAGAAAGCCAGCCCCTCATACTTTTACTCTACATCCAGAAGGAGGGTGGGGACAGAGTAATGAACCCTTCTGTGATTTAGCTCTGGAGAAGAGTGTATCATTTTAAAATATACTCACCATCAGCTCCATAATCTCTCATTTCAACTGTACCTGAATAGAAAATGCCTAAAACCTCTTGATTTGGGGTGTAACTGGGAGAAAGAAAGACAAGGCTTATGATTATGTTTTTTGATTTGTGGCCATCTTCATAAAATTATGTTATGTTTGCATTTAAGAAACGACAATTTTCAGAACATTGAATTTCCACCTCATGACTTAGCTGAGATGGCTTATTTTTCCCCCTCTGTAGATAGGTGAATTAAAACTGTGAGGCTCTATCTGATTTCTGTTTTCAAATGAGTCAAAGAGAGTGAAGCTGAAGTATCAGCATGGGCATCAGCTCAATTAAGATGAACTCTTTTTAATTACTTTGAAAACTAAAAAGTCGGTTCTGTCCAGGGAAAGAGACTAGCTGAATGGTTACACACCTATAGTTTTTTTAAAGACAGACTTACCTTGTCAGAGATAGGAAAAATAGAATAACCAGAATAAGGATACAAGAAAAACACTTTAAAAAATAAGTTTCACCCAAAAATGAGTACCAATATTCATCATAAGACTAAATGTATCAAAGTAATAGCCACCATTATAAAACCTCCAAATTCCAAGTGATGATGTGTCCTATTTAAAAGGATAGAAAAAAAGGTATCGAGAAATGATTTATTTATTTAAGAAGCTAGTGGTTACTCACTACTTGTGCACAATTTTACTTATCTTTAAAACAAAGTTTCTCGGAATCAGCACACACAGGTAAATTACTACTCACATATTCACGTACATGCATCCATGTGTAAGCATGACTAAGCACATCCCACACACATGAAAACCAAGCCTGGCCTAGATTTTACTGCAGTTCAACAAAAGGATGTTAACATTCTCAACTCGCTCCCATTGGCTCTAATGGGAATTGTGGATTGGGTTGAAAGAAGCCCCTTGGCATAATTTTACTCCCTGTATGACCTGTTCTAGATGGCTAGATGTTAGTGCTTCTCAGACACAAAACAAAGCAAAACCAAAAGCTTTTCCTGAATAAAGTCCTGATTCAAAAATTACTCAAAGAAAACAATTACAAAAATGCACACTATAGATATGACCTCTACACCATGATACCACACAGTTCTCAGAATTATTTCAAAGAATGAATTTACAGGGGCATTTCTGATGCCCAGTGATCTCTACACACTCCAGCAGTTTAAGCATGAAATGTCCAATACTATTATTAGCATCAACATTCTCCTTCTTGTAACTCATATACCATATGGGAGCAGGGTTTCTGAGTGGTGCCAGAGAAGATACTCGAGACATCACCTCACTGGTTGAGAAAAGAGCTCATTGTAACTTTGCCTGAGATGGAGTTGCAGAAAATAATGCAGAGCTCACACCTTCCATGTTATCAAGAGATGGTCATTTTCCAAACTGACCCAAACGAGATCTCAGTTCAAGAGAAGTTGGGGTAGAGAGGCTGTAGAGAAGAAAGAGATGCAACTGAGAATACAGCCCAACATTTCAAATAGAGAAAAGGGAAAACAAAATTTGGGGTCAAAATGCCAACTAGAAGCTGGGTCTGCTAGTTGACAGTGGCTGAAACTGCAGCAGCTCCTGAAGTTGGAAGGGAAACCCCATGTGACACGCAGAAAGAAGAGCTGGAGGATGAGAAAACCAGTGTGTGGGGGTGTACTGAAGAATTGGGAAAGGGAAAATTCTGCAGCCTGTGTAGGTGTTGGTGTGAATGACTCGTGTGCGTGCATGTGTGTGTGTGTGTGTGTGTGTGCACGCGTGCACATGTACAGAGAAAAAATGAAAATTAAAAGAATAGAGATTATGTAGGGGGCAGTTACATCTTCCTGGGCCCCATGCAGGATCATGGAAAAGGGTGATAGGAAAAAGAATTCTGGAGTAAAGGAGAGACTCTGAAAAGAAGGACACTGTCCTTATTATTACATTCATTCTCTACCTCAGAACTCTTGGCTTTGATTTGTCAATGATCCAAGTTCTAGTACGCAGACTTTTTCAATCTACCTGACTTCCCTACCCAGAAGTCTAGGTTTAGAATAGAATCACATTATTTTGGAGGTCTAGACTGCTTCTGCTCACCCACTGACTTGCTTTAGAAATGACCTTCCATCTGGGATCTCAGTAGTCAGCCACAGAGCCCAGCTTTCTGCAGAGCAGTTCTCACAACCCATTGTTTCCAAACCCCACTCACTGTCCTCCAGCATCCCAGCATACTTTCCTCTTAGAGTGTTTTCCTACACACACATACACACACAAATACATGCACAGGACTTGATAAGCTCAATCAAGACAAATCCTCCAAGCAGAGTGCTGCATTTTCTGTAAATACAGGCAGAGGATGGCAGACACCCAGCTGCCCTCCTTTTGGGTTCTCTTTAACAAGAAAATCATATTCATCCTTTTTACCTCTGCCTTTTCTACATCCTTTAAATACACAGCCTCCCCAAGAACCACAGAAAGCATACTGTCAAGCCTAAATAGCCTAACAATGATGGCAAACCTTTTAGAGCTTTCAGTAATGACAAATAGCTGGCTAAAACATGTTTGCCATAAGTTTGCCACCACTGGCCTGAAAGATTAGAACAGAGTTTTCTTCCTAAGTTAGGTATAGCTCTTCTATTATCCATCATCCTGCTTCTCTCTCTTTTCCTTCTTCTTGCCACTGAAGATACCCCTAAACTTTAAAGTGGGGCCTGATAAAGGAGATAAATGTTCTACTTGGTCACATAGGGGTACATTTAAAGGTGGGAAGCCCTGAGGAATTGTCCTGATTTCTGAGTCCCTCAAGAGTAAAAGGGAATGTTTTCAGGATTATAGATTCAGAAGATTTCTCCTCTCCACTTGCTCCACATTTTGTTTCTCTTATCCTTCCTTGTATCTCTCCTCCGGCGTGAGCTGATCAAGGCTTTCAAACAGAATGATCCCCAGCAGCTCAGCTCAGGAGCAAATCCTCTACGGCCATCTGCAAGATGTAAATAAATGGGTACCCTCATGGAGACAGACACAGTCCTCATGTGAGGACAGTAAAGACAAAAATATTGATCAAACTCGGGGAAAAAATTGATAATGAGCTGCCTCCAACAAGAGTTTAATTGGCAGAGACTTCTGAAGGCCGGCTCTGGACAGCACATAAACTGACCGTGATGTTACTGTATTGCGATACACTCTGCTTTAATTATCACCTTTGTTAAGAGCAGCTACAGATTAAAGGGTTCTAGGTACTTAAGAGATGTCACTAACAAAGCCCCAGTGCATTAGGTTACCCTGCAGCTGTCCAGTGAGATCAGCAAGATTCCCATTTTCTCCCCTCTTAGCTGTTGTCTTCCTCCTCTTTGTTAAAAACAAACAGTTGTTTCTGCACAGCTGCTCTGTCCAAGTACAGAGATTGTAGTGGTGTGGTCTGCCAAGGGCAGGGGGCTGCTGTTCAGCAGCTCATTCTAAAATTGCACAGCTGAGAGTTGGTTCACCTTCAAATCTGACTGAAGTGCGGACTGTGTCAATAGAAGAAAAAAGAGTTCACGGAATGGGGTTCCTAGAAGAAGGGTGTGTGTGCACGTGCACATGCACGAGCAACTGTGCATATCCACATAAATATTGCAGGATCGATACATTTCCCATCCACTGCCCACACCTCTTAACTTCTCCCTCCCATCTCTTGAGCACCTGTGCCACTGTCGTATTTCACGCTGAGAAATGTGCGCAGCTGAAGCATGCATAGATGATGCCGTATCGAGCCAGTCGTCATTTGGATTCAGTTGTGGAGGCTAGGTGCCCAGTGAAGGACAGCCCTCGCCTGGGCTAGATGCTGCTTAAAGAACCCACTTCTCAAGACACGATGAAAAACTCACTCTCTAGCATCCCCAAAACCTACAAACTGACAGGTAACTTGCTTGAAAGCAACCTTTGGAGTCATTCTAGGCAGATTTGAGTGCCATACGTGGCTGTTTGTTCATTATTCTAATTTAATGATGCAGTCACACCTAATTAATCCATGTCTGGTTTATTCATACACTATGTCTGAGGATCCAAAAGATCTCTCTCACTAGCCAGCTTCCCTTCACAGGGACGAGTGAGGGGGCACCCTTGACAAGTGAGCATGTCTTGGTCCACACAGGATGAGATCACTATAGGACAAGCTGATAGAGGCAAGGTCCCTGACATCACTGTTCACAGGAAGGCATGAGAGCAGCCACAGAGGTATGTAGCAATGGGGGTCTGTGTGACTGTGTGCACAAGGACACACGGAGCACACAGAGCATGCCTCTGCCACAGAATGCCACAAATCCGTTCCCTTCTAACAGGCAGCAGGCCACACCCCACCATGCAATCAGCAAGGCCTGGCAGCATGTCAAGCATTCCTTTGATTGGGAGTTTTAGTGCAGAGTGTTGAGAGGCTGAGCTGACCTCCCCTCTTCTGGCCTTCAGAAAGTAAAGCCAGATTAATTGCTGCCAGGACATGGATAAAGAGACTGAGGCCTGGCAGTAGCATACCTCCAAAGTCCTGCCTGCCACATGGCCTTCAGTGCACCTTGCAGTGGCTGGTTCTGGCCAGCCAACTCCCTGCAAATGCTGCCTCTTGCCTGGCAGGTAAATTGAGAGAACGAGGCATCAACCTAATAATATCCTTATAAAGCCAAGCCTCCTTGCGCAAGTCCTAGGAGACAAGAGGCATCCAAAGATCAAACACTACATCGCAGTGTATTTGTAGGAGCTCTCTGATTCTGCTACCTCCCTATAATGCTCTAATTGACTATTTGATCAGCTCTAAAAGGGCAGGTGTTCAAGACAGATTCACACACATTCACACACACACACATTCACACACACACACACACACACACACACGTATATATGACCAGGCTTGCATGCCCACACACATACACTCACCACACAAGCACTTGTGCCTATTCTTTTGCGTTCTACGTGTCATCTTGTATAAGCTCCTCCATACAGGTAGATTGTCACAGGAGATCCCTGGAGGCAAGTGGAAAGTACACACCTAAAATTGTACATGTCCTTCCAGTAATGGGCTTATCAATACCATTTTTAAAAATGTGACAGCCAGCCCAGAGTGATTCAGTTGTGTGGACAAAGGTCAGCATATAGATATCCATTATTAATAATATCAATATCTTGGTTGACCAATATAACCAGAAACTGTATCATGTCGCTGCTGATGGGCGAGCCTAGGAGGACTCCAAGGCACTAGCTGGAAATTACGGCCATGTAAAATTAATCATATTGACTGGTTCTAAGTATATATGAGGAGGCAAAGATGTTGGGAGTGTTTCCATGGTGTGAGAGGGGACCCAGATGCTTTGTGAACTCCTAGGAGAAGACCAGGGGGCACAAAGGTGTCCTCAGGTGACCAGTGAGAACACTTTCTCATCTGGCCCCTGCTTTCCAGCAGGGTGAAGTGGAGGAGAGGTGTTCTCTGAACAGGAAAAGAAAGAAATCGGATCCCCTAACCATTATCCATCCAGAATATCCCTATTTTCCTGTCAAATCAATACTTGGCTTGGCTTGGTCTCACCGGATGAGGCACAGAGCATCCTTGCCCCACACTGTGTGAAGAGGGTTCTTCCCAAAGAAGTGAGGAGAGCCTAAAGCGATGTCCACACTAACATGGTAGGGTCCTGAGCCCTGGAGATGCCAGTGTACGCTCTTCAGATTAGGTGTCCCAGGAGGTCAGGCACCCAAGCCCATCAGTCACAGTATGGAGCTCTTTGGGCCAGAGGCTGTGGGTGCTGCTCTATCAATGTGGCTGGTGGGGTAAGAATACCCTGGTCTTCTGAAAGCTACTCTTCCCTGAGGCCCACTTCCAGTCACAGTGAGTGAGAAGCAACCAAACTGGAAGGCAATGCTTCTGTGGTCTTGGAATTCCCTCAGGGAATGTTCCAACCCCTAGTTCTCTTAAAGTCCCATTAAAGCCCCAGATCAAGGTAGCCACCATGACTGTCCTTGGAAACCAAGGGTAATGCCTGAAGGAGGCCTGAAAGAGGAGGGGTGGGAAGGCGAAAAGCTTAGCATATGGGGGCTTCTCCTATGCAAGTTTGCAGTCTGGGGGAGTATCTCTGGGGACAGCCAAAGACCTGGTAGGCTTTCTGAGCATTCCTTTTCCCAGTTCCCAGAGTCGCCAAAGCACCTTGGAGGGAACCTGCCTTATAGGCCAGGCCTACAGTGGGCTGCCAAGGAGCAGGAGGGGATGCCCTTTATTGGAAAAGACCACGTGGAGCAGGCGTCTGTGGCTGAGAGGGGGATGGGCCTCTGGAGAGAAGGTGCTTCCTCCCACAGGGAAGCGCTCCATGTCCCAGCGGATAAAACATAAACCACCTCCCCTGACTTGCCACCCCGCCCTCCAGGCCACCGAGGGGCAAGCCCCCTGGGCCTGTACTACCATGTTCTCATTCTCTGGCGGCAGGATCACTGCTGCTCCCTCTCTAGTGCGCACGCCAAGCCTCCCCGACTGAGACGCAGCCGGTGCCCAGAGCTTGGAACCGGCCCTGCCGCGGCCCGGAGGATATAAGGGAAAGATACGTCCCTGTGCCAGGGTTCAGCTCTCCCCAGAGTGCCCTGTCCCCTCCCTATCTACCAGGCCCGGGTCGAAGTACTTCGGGAAGAACAGAGTGTACTGGAAACCTGGCAACTCCTTTCGCCTCTTTCCCTACACTGAGGAGGAACCCCCAAAGTGTGTGGGGGAGAAGGGCTCTTCTCTCCTCTGGCTGTCGCCTGCCCTCTGATGGTGAGAGGAAGAACTCGAGCACCGCCGAGGGCCCCTGAAACCCAAGCGCCCCGCGCCCGCCTGCTGGGTAGCAGGGAATCTGGCCTCTGCTTAAGCTTGCAGCTCCCTGCAAGGGTGGGTAATTTGGGACCCCGTGTCAGTTCCCTCATTTGGAAAATCAGGCCCGGGCCCGAGGCACCAGCAAAACAGGGACACACACGCCAACTTATATGAGTTGTGTTTCATTTCAAAAAATGAATAATTACCGTCTATGCTTCAGTGCCGCTTTTATTCTTAATTCCATATGTTAAGGAAATTTCAAATGCTAGGGGAGACATCAAATCTTTTCCATGCTTAAAGACTGACAGGGTCCAACTCTGAGTTGTTACCTCCCTCAGCTTCTGCAAAGGAATCTCTAAAAGCTCACATGCAGGGCCTGGTGACCTGGCTGGGCCTCAGCGAGGGCCTATCTGCTAGGGGTGGATGGGGACACTATAGTCCAGGTGCAGCTGAAGGCCTGGGTGACTGAAGTCCTCTTCCTCATCAGAGTGAGTCAAAGGGCAGGAGAGCCACCACAGGTGTAACGTTCTGGCTTCGTATTCTTTTCTAATGTTTAAACTCATTTTACTTAAGGATAAGAACTTCCTCTGTGCCGTTATTTTGACTATTCAATAAGCAACTAATTTTGGAGTGAATTCTATTAGGCAAGTTTGGAAATCCCCCGAGATGAAGATTATGGGCAAGTCCTGTGCACAGGCAGCTGAGTTGCGATCCCAGAAAAAACAAAGGAACAACAAGTGGCAGTGGTGACTCCCAGCAGCACAAGCTTAGTGTCAGGCTGCAGTGAGTGACCCCAGGCAGGCGAGGCAAGGTGGCAGCTGAGAAGGGACTGCTGCTCTCAAGGGCAAAGCAGACACACTTGTATCCCACTGCTCTAGGGGCTGGGGCCAGGACTGGCAGGAGCCAAGCAGGAAGAGTCAAACCTGAAGACTGTACCCACCTAGCAGAGGCCAGCAGGAGCCAGAATCCTACTCCCTTCTCCCTTCTATGTGACACTTCCTCGTGCCACCTCCAAGGCCTTGGTTTCTTTCTCCCTTAGTTTCTCAAGTTTCTCTGCCAAACATGAACTCCAAATGTTCTAACCTTGTGTCAGCTGAGCCAGTGATAAGAAGGGCTGCTCACAGCTTAGGCCATGCAGCCAAAAGGAGGATGGGACATCCCACAGACCAGCAGAGGAGAAGGAGGGCCCAGCAGGGGTGTCATTCATCCAACTGCAGCAAGACTCTGAGATTCCCAACCCTCCCCATGCTCACCCATGGTACAGAGGCAGGAGCAGACCATGGTGGACATGTGTCATGGTTTCCACTGGGAAGCCCCCAAGTATGACTGGGGAGAAGTAAGCCTTCTTCAGGGAGGCACAGATTCACATCACCTCAGCTGCCCTGACCTCAGGATGTGGGGAACCCATCCTCACCACCACAAAATAACTCTGGATGTGATAAAAAAAAAAAGGTGGCAACCCCACAAACAAAACCATACGATACAAATGCCCTGTGCATAGAATGTGGGAACCCCCAAAAGGCAAGTTCTTGGTCAGAGTACTTGAGGGCTTGGTGCCAGTCCTGTGGTAGAGGGACAGAAAAAGCTTAGGCCGGCATATGGGAAGAATGCAGAGCAGGGAGGCTGGAGAGCTGACAGGTCAGAGAGTCTAGTCTCATTTTATTAGGTTTTGGTTTTGTCCCACTGCAGTGAAGTCTCGTTCTCAGACTAGTGGACAAAAGAATTTCTCATTTTGAATAAATCCAGATCCACCACAGCCTGGCTGATGGAGAATAGGCCAGGGATGGTGGGTGAGTCACAGATGCTTCCAGGGAAGTCAGTGACACACACAGAACCTGCCATGGCTACCCTCATGCCTCACCTGCTTTGGGGCTACAGTGTCCTTCAGCTGTTCCAACAGCAGCCCACTTGGTCTGAAAAATTACTCTTGTAATATTTGATCTGTGGTCATGTTACCGGTCCCTGGGGAAGGCATCCAGATGACCCCCTAAAGGCTCACTCAGGTGAACATCCCCAGCAATGCACAAAGGGATTCCAGGGTTGGAATCCCCCCACCCACCGCAGCTTGACCCTTCCTCTTCACCTGCCCCCAGGACAAGAGTAGCTGGAAGGCAGCCAGGCAGTGTTGATAAAGCCAAAGGAAGGAGTTTTCTGGGGTGACAGTGGTCTTCAACTGGAGAAATCTTGGCATGTCCCAGGAAGAACTGCTCCCAGTGTGGACAGTGCACCTGGGCAAGGCGGCCAAGCATTCATGGGCAGCCCATGACTGCAGGAGAGCAGTGGTCTCTCTAGGTTTGGGAAGAGAAACCCAGCTCAGGGGAGCCAAAATAGATGAAGTGGCCTTTGTGTCCAACTCTTTAAGGGAGGGAGACTCTTGTTTATGGGATCCTTCCACTGACCTTTACCTAGCATTTTCCTGAGCCCACAGATTTCTCAGGGAAAACTAGAACTGAGCTAGTCGTGGAGCTCGAGTAACCCCAAGACCCAGCTTCCAGGAAGGATGTAGAAGTCACTAATGGCAATCTCCGAGCATCCCTAGATCCCCATTATGCAGCCCCACAAAATCCAGTCGCAAACCCTAAGCCCCAAGCCACCGAGCCAGGGCCCAGAGCTCTCAGGCAATGGGCCACAATCCAAAGTGACCTCTTCCTATCCTTCCCAAGTCCAGGCAATCAAACCAGGCAGATATGCAGCTGGAACTAATGGGCATTAACGTGTTACCATCGCTGTGGCACGTGCCTTTTAACAGATCCTTCAAAGCGCAGGCCTTAACCCAGAGAAGCCCCTTCAATGGGGGGAAGGCAATTTTTTGGCATGGGCCAGGCCAGAGGGAAAGGAGATGAGGCAAAGAGGCCCATGGGGAGTATGTGTCTGCCCAGCCTAGAGCAGTGTTGCCCACCCACATGGAGCTCCACCTGCCATGCTGTGGGACCAGAGGGACCCCAACAGCTAAAGGGCCAATCACATTGGCCACCTCCCATCAGGGTCAGCAGATCCATGCAGGCTGCCATGACAAGGTTTTAGCAAGTATTAAAGGTAGTCTGTAAACTCAAAGCAGTGTCGTATCTGGAGCACCAAGTCGCTCCCCAAAAGCATCCCTACTCAGGAAGTTTCCAGTGCAGCTTTGTCTGGGTGCTGAAGTGGAGGGCTTCTTCATTTGTGCCTCCTTGGGGGCAGCAAAAGGACCGAGAGACAGGGACTGTGGCGGGGGAGACTTGTGGCTTTCCTTCTCCATTCTATTATTCATTTCCTCTGATTTTTATCTAATCTCTCCCTGATTGTCCTGGTGAAACTTAATAGACAAAGTGAATTTTTATTACATCATCAATATAATCGCCAGCTAATCAGCAGACACAGGGGCCACCGCAAGCCCTATAGCTCCTCATCTGGCTTTATAAATAGTAAGAACAATCACTGACAAACCCAACTCCTCCACCTCCTCCCAAGAGGGCCCTCTCCCTGCTGTGCCCTTACCCAGACCTATTCTGGGGGTTTCTATCTTCCCAGCTTCCCCACCCAGTGGGCCACATTGCTGGTTGATGGAGATATCTTCCCCATTAGTATTTTTAGTTTTCTTCCTCTCAGCTTCAGCTGTTAAAATCACAAATCTGGGACTTGTGTTTCGAATGCCAAAATAGCCTAATGTCGACTGATTTTGAGTCTACTTTTCTCTGCGTTAGGAATATCATGTCATAAGATATTACATAATCCTATGGGTGCAGCACATACTATAAACTACATTACATGCCAAACTAAGTCGTATGTTCTATTGTGTGTATAAAACCTATGTACAAAAGTGTTCTCCTCCAAGTCACACCGTGCATCTTATAGTGTGTCATAGAGGTTAAATTGTTTTATTTATATTATCACATGCCTTCTATTTATATAGCATTTTAATCTGTAAAGTACTTTATTTTATCTTATTTGCTTTTAGTCCTGTCATAACCAGGAAGTTGATACCTTTGTTATAAAGAAAAATGGGAAAACAATGATGAGGGAAAATTACCAACTGGTCAGATCCTGCCAAGATACCCAGAGTGGCTCAAGCTTAGGATGGGTGCAGGTGAGGCAGGAAAAGGGGCCTGGCAGACTCAAGGCTGCTGACCAGGCGGGCAGATTCCTTCAGCCTGACCTGCTAGGCAGCCCCTGGGCCAAGAGCTCCCATCTTTTGTGGAATAGAGTTACCCACAACACACATAAACCTGTCCTAAGTTAATCACTGAATGCATCGCCTTTTGAGACATCTTGGGAGACCATGCTCCTTGAGTAACATGAGTCTGTCTTCTCCTTCTGCTGCCTGCGAGTTCAAGTCACATTGCTCTGCAGTGGTTTGGACTTTAAGAAAACAGCAAACATCACTGTGAGTCAAATTCTGTAAAGAAGATGAATGATGAGGCTAATGAATCTGTCTCTGGATGTCCACAACCTATGGACTATTTGGGAGGAGAGGAATCCGATTAATGCCACCTTCCAATTCCTGTGCAGCGCCCTGATCCATGTGCCTCTTCACCAGATGACCTGAGTTGTCTGGGGCTCATTTACAGGCTTCTCCCATTTGGGCTGGACAAGTAAGAGGAAGCCTGGTCACAGGGCCTCTGGAAGCAGACATTTTTAGGTGTTCTGGACAGGACCTGCTGTAGGGACAGCTGGTGCACACAGAACGCCCTGTACCCAAGACCCAGATGTCTGCATCCTTGCCCATCCTGCCTCTGCTTCCCCAACCAGGGGCCCAGTCCCCTTCTCACTCAGAACTTCAGTTTCTCCTCTTTTATGTCACGATATTGGAACCTCTTCGACCCACCTCTTAGGATCACAATCAGAGTCAAATGAGGAGGGGAAAATGCAAGCTCGTCGTCACGTATTAAGAGCCAGCACCACCGTCAGACCACTGAGCAGCTCTGCCCACTCTTAAATCAGGATGCAAAGAGACAGGTCAACAGTGGGGCTGAAAGGTGGAGAGGAAGGAAGATTGACAGTGCACCTACTGTGCAGTACAGTGCAGGCAGCTTCTCACCCACTTTTCTCACATGAAGTCCTCATAACAAAACTTCAGCAGAAATGGCACTGTGCCCCCTTTGAATGCCAGGCAAGCAAATGGAAGCACTGAGAGAAATAACCAGACCGAATTTCAAGCCCCCCAATCTGTCTGTCATATTCTCAAGCCCACCATACTTCTACGGCTGCACACTTCCTTAATGGAAGTAAAAAGGTCGTCTCTTCCATCGTTGTCCTTTTGCAGATGGGGAAACTGAAGTCCTGCGTCATTACTAGCTAATGTTCTTACATCATCCCATGCTGCCCTGTGCGGGGGATCTGAAAACACTGGTGCACACACAGAAATATGTTCACCTTCATGGCCACAGAGACAACTCACACTAGCACGCCCACAAACACTGACACACACATACATGTAGACTCACAAATAAGCATACACAGACATATGTAGGAACACACTCTGATATGGACACATATGCAGATATCTATAGACTCAAAATGCAGCTACATTCACACTTTGACGGACATACACACATATGGAAACATTCAGGCACACACAGAGACACACCAGAAGAAGCACACAGACACAGACACACTTGCACACTCACACATCACTCCTTAGTCACAAGACCTAATTAAACACAAGGCCAAGACAACTGAGCCACCTATCTCCTTAGCAGGAAAGGTAAAGCCAGATGATTTTGAGAAAGGAATGACAAGGGCCCAGCACCAAAGGCAGGCAGGAGCAGACAGGAGCCTCTGCTCACACTTTGCAGAGGCCAGGGGCCAGAGTCCTCTCCCGGTATAGCTAGGGACACCCTAAAGGCTGAGGCCAAGTCCTCATTAGAAATCAACAAACACCCACAAGGCCATCTCTGAAATTCCCTCTGCAATCCTCCCACTGCATCAACCCACAGGAGCCCAGGCCAATTTTCTGTTCGTCTGAGAAAGACCAAAGGCAGGTTCTGGAGAGATGTGGGGCAGACCTTCCAAGGGCCACCCAGCCCTATGAACTGGCATAGAAAGCTCTCAGAAAGATAAACTGAGATCTGTAGGCAGAAGCAATGTCCTCCAGGAGGTGGAAACTGAGAAAGAGAGGACAGGAGTTTCTGGAGCTGCTTCAGGCTGCCTGCTGCTATGGCTCAGAGCAGGAGAAACTTCACACCCAGTGCCCTGCAGTCCACCCAAGCCTATTCCCAGGCTGCTGGGCTCCAAGAAACGTACTTGGCAGAGAAAGTGGTCCTGCTCAGCTGGAATAAGAGAACACACACACACACACATCAAAGGATTAACAATGGCCAGAAGTTCATCAGGAACCCCCAACCTCTGGTTTTCTTTTCTTTAAGATAAAGACTGGGAATGTGCTTGCTGTGGTTTCCCCACCTGATAGAGATAGATGAACAGACCATTTGAAATTTACTCCATGCCCAGTAAGCACACTGTGTGCACACGTGTGTGCTGGTCACTATGTGTTGGATGTGGGAGAGCTGTTTGCTACCCTAGTTCTAGAGAGAGAAGGGATACAGACAGAGTTCTCTCCGTTTTTCCAAGACTGCAGGTCTCTACCCTCTGGGCCTTGCTGTTCTGTAGAGCCCCACGCTTTGTCATCCAGCTCTAGGAACAGGTTTATCCCATGCCAAGATCACATCTGCCCCAAGCCTGAAGTTGTGGATCTAAACAGAGCTCCAAGGTCTGCAGCTCCTCACTGCAACTGCAGTGAGAAGTTGTGTGCATGTCCATGGGAGGTGGGTGTGCAGTGTCTACATGCATGCATGCCACATCCATGTGAGCACACTCCAGTCTTTCTGTACAAGCCAGGCAAGGAGATATGTGGATGTGTGTGCTCATACGTGCTGAGTTTATGCAGGCGTATGTGGGCTGTGATGGCCCGGCTGGGCCAATTTTTAGTGACAGATTGTGTGTACGTCTATGACTACAGTTTCTACCAAGTGCATGTAAAAAACAGAAAAGATGAGTCCAACTCCCTGGGTGGGCACTCCTGCCATTCCCTGAAGATGTGCACGAGCGTGGGTGTCTTTTGGGGGTCCTCTGGCCAGGGATGGAGAAGAACTGTGGGAAGATATGTGGGGAGACAAAGTCCCGCTCACACGTGGATATGGGCAGTTTAATCAGGTTATGCGAAGTCAGACAGTGTCCTCCAGAGACCAAGCTGCTTTCCTGGATGTGCAGCTGGGCCATCTGTGGCATCTTCTCACACTCTGCCCACAGATTCCCTGGGAGACCGGAAAAAGCGGGGGTCGACTTCCAACAAGGTGGCCCTGCGGGCCCAGCTCTACTTGGAGATGAATACATAGCCATGTGCAGGTGCACACACGTGTGTGTGTGTGTGTGTGAGTGAATGACAGAGACAGGCAGCTAGGGGAAGAGAGAGGCCCCCACCTCACAGCCTCCATCTGGGCCAGAGCAGATGGTACTCAGACCAGACCAGGGAGGCCAGAGGCTACACTTGGAAGCCACGTGTTCTGGGGAAGGACAGTGCCCAGGAGGGCCAAGGTGGAGCCTGGGAAATGCCCTCAGGCTAAGTGCATCACTCTTCTCCTGGGCAGCTCCTCCTGCCCAAATGCAGTGCCCCTGAGTCTAGTTACAGGTGTCCTGGTCCTGTTCCTTGGCCTCATCTCTGGCCCCTTGGAGGCTGAATCCAGACCTTGGGGTACAGACAAGAAAGGCAAACCTCACCAACCAGGCCCCAGCACACCTCTGGCCTTTGCATGAACCCCTGGCTCCTCAGGAGAAGAGGGAAAGCCAGTCCTGCCTGCTCAGTACTCCTAAGAGCTCAGGCACAGAGAGAGTAGTCACCACGTCCCTCATCTGGAGGCCCCAGCACTCTGGCCCCTGAGACGACTACTCTGTGTCTAGGCCCAGGTTTTTCTTCTGCACTTTACCTATGCATTCTCAGCAGGGTGCTCTCAGGCACACGGTACAGGACCTTTTCTTCCTGCAACTAACGCTGGATGCTGGCACTGCTCACACTGTCTCAGGAGCCTGCATCAGAATCTCCTGAAGTCTGGGGAAAATTAAGGTCCTGGCCTCAGCCCCAGACTTTTGCATCTTCTAAAGACAGAAACAGAGGATCTGCAGTATTTTCACACTGTAAATCCTCCTGATCCTCAAAGCCCCAGTCTCCTCCAGGGGAATGTTGTGGCTCCCTCTTGCCTCTAACCTGGACACCTCGTGGCTGTCCCCTAGCTTTCTATGCCCTGCTTCCTCACCACCGGAGCTCAAGCTTCTTCCTCAGGGAACACCCTCCCATGTTCTCACGACTATCTGCTTACACCATGAAACTCATCCCTTGGGCTGTTGCCAGACTCTCATAAGAGACCTCTCTTCCCCAGCTATATGAAGTGGGTCCAGGTCTCATATGCTTACTTTCTTGGTCTCACACAGATACACTCTTTCTCACACCACTCTTATACACACCAAACCAAGCCCTCTGGTAATACATTCTTGCAAATCCCATGTCTCCGTGGATGAAGCTACTCTGACCCCACTCTGTACCTCACACAGATCCCGGGGCTCCACAGACCCTCCTGAGAGAGAGAGGCTTGGGGTAGCACAAAGACGGTGAGGCTGGCGGCACAATGGTCAGCCCCAGCCACCCCAGGAGTGAGCAGCGTGACATTGGGCAAATCATGTTACCTGTTGGGCCAACCTCAGTTTCCCTGTATAGCCAGTAGGAATATACACAACAGCTAAAAGAATTTATCATGAGTGTGAAATGCAGTAATCTAGGTAGAGCATTGGCACGATGCCTGGAACACGGTGAGCCTGTGATAATTGTAGCTACGGAACAAATGAAAAAGAAGTCGAAAGAGTTCACAACCCAGGCACCCTGTCTTCTCCGCCTTTGCCCCTGCCTTCCCCTCTCTTCCCCGGAAGATTGGAGGCAGCTCTGCACCTCTCTACTAAGCCTCCTTCCCTTCCTGGGGCACCCTCTTTACTTCTGCCTCCGCCAAATCAAAGCCTCTCCTTTCCATGGAGCCCTGACTCTCCTCTGGGAAGCCTCTCACTGCTGCAGCTGCAACACTTCTTGTCCCTCTGAGAGTCCTCGAGCCTGCATCTCACAGCCCAGAGCCTCAGACCCATTGCACTACCCAGCCGCACCCACATGTCTGGCCAGCTTTCCTCAGACTGGTTCTCAACCCGGCACGGCAACACATGGCCCTGTGCATTCAACTGACCTCCCCACCCCAACTCCACTGCAGCTGACACATTTCAGGGGGCACAGAACTCATGGTAACTCTTTTGCTCTGCAGGGACCGGAGGGATTGTCCCTGGAGCCCCCAGCAAAGTCCAGCTAGTTTTTATAGCAAGTTTATTACAAACGTGTTCCTCCATTGTGAACAGTACAAGGCATGAGAAAAACGAGCAAGACAGGAAAGCAGCAAATGGAGAAAGGCACCTCTATTTGCACTTTCCAAACAACAGTGACTGGGACCATCTTGGTGATTGTGAGAAGTCACATGCAGCCTGGGCTGGGGTGTTGCTGGCCGAGGGTGTCCCCAGGGTTGGGCTGTGCACTGTGTGAGAAGTAGATGAACAAGCCACAGCCCCTGTCCTGGAAGGCTCACAGACTCCTCAGGAGGGGAAATGCAGAAAAGCAAACCTCAGAGCAGCAGAAAAACACAGTGAAGCCCACCACATTCCGGCAAAGATGCCCCTTCTGACTGGCAGATGGACAATAAGGTGCTGGTTGGGAGGAAGCAGGTCAGGGAAGGGAGGCGGGCCCCATGATGAACACATCTGGGCCCTCTCTGGATCTCCACTGTCTCTTGGGAATGGCATGAGGCAGATGGCCTGGAGGAGCACTTCGAATCTCAGTCTCTAGCCCTCTGGTGTCCAGTGTGTGCTGCGTCTGTGTCCAGGCTGGTGCAGCTGTGAGGAACTCAGTGACCACGAGAACGGGGCAGAGGAGGGAAAGTTCTGAGACGTGGCTTGGAGATCACTCAGAACCTGAGGGTAACTGAAGCTGAGCCCCCGCCAGGACTGGAGTGTGACGAGGGCTGGCCCATGGGGTAAAATGGTGAGGTGGGAGTGATGCTTACTCAGCCCACGAGCACTAGGCTGTAACACAAAACCCAGAGACAGCTGTGGCGCATTGCTAAAGTACTAGCTCTGGAGTCCACAGACTTGGGTTTTAATACGGAGAGCTGCAGGATGACCAGGGGCAACCATTTTTATTTCATGAGCTCTGAGCTCCTCCTAACCTGGAAGTCAGGAATAGCACCGATTCCATGAGTTATGGTGGCAATTAAATGAGAATATGTAGAAACATCTAGAGCAGTCTTGCATAATGCTAATAATCATAATAATGATAAGAGAGGAATTGTTAACGTGTATTTATCGTTTACTATGCACTGGCTCCATGCCAAGCACTCTAATATGCTATCTCATTTAATACTCCCATTTTTCCTAGGAGGAAATCTCAATTTCTATTTTATGGACAAGGAAACAGAGACACAGGGAGTTTAAATGACTTCCCAGGACACAGAACAACTAAGTGGTAAAGCCAAGAGCTAGGCTGCGCCTGGAGAGGCGTGTGCATGGTTGAGAGTGCTCCTGCCTATTGTGGCTAAGCACCCGCATCCACGGATGGGAGAAGCTTCCTAGCTCAGCCCCAGGTGTCATGGGTGTAAACGCCAGGGTGGAGGATCAGAGCAGCCTGCTCATGAAGTTCAGGGGATGCACAGTAAGCATTCAATAACAAGTGTTTATTTATTGCTTCCGTTTACAGCTCTATTCCCAAAGTGAACTGTTTGTTTAAGTAAGGAGCATTTACCTTTATTACAGTCGTTGGTAAATAAAATTATATTTGCATTTCCACAAATATGTATGAGTTTAATTAGTCTTGCAATTCGTACACAAGAGCCAGTCCAGGAAACACATTCATGAGCTCACACTTCTACCCTAGGCAAAAAGCCTTCTCAGACAAACACCATCAGGATTAAATAATTCATTCATTCACAAATAGTTATTGATCACCCACTCTGTGCCAGGCACGGGTCTAGCTGCCGGAGTCACAACAATGACCAAGGCAGATGAAGCCCTGGCTCTCCTTCAGCTTCCATTTCCATGAGAAGAGTTAGATAATAAATTAAGAATAAAAATTAAACACCTGATCCTAAGTGCTGTGCTGAGAATTGAAAGAAAGGGATGAGGTATGGAGTGAATGCAGCTGCTATATACTGGTTGAATAGGGATGATCCTCCTCAAAAACTGACAGTGAAGCCAAGATCCAAACAAGCCACACAGAAAGGAAAGCCCTTCAGGCAGAGGGAAGGAACATCAGGTGCAAAGGCCCTGAGGTACTAATGGACTCCATAAGCTCAAGAATAGGAGAAATACCGGAGTGTCAGGAGCCCTGAGGGACCATGGAGGAAGGAAGCTTGTGGAAGCAGGTTGGCTCAGGCCTGGCAGGTCACCAGGGAGGGGCATCCAGACTATATTCTATTGATAGCAAGAAACAGTAGAAGAGGCATGGTCCACACTTCCATAGAGATCTGTCCAGCTATTTCCTGGAGTCAGCTGCATGAGGAAGAGCAGACACAGAGGTCGGTGGGTGCCAGGGAAGTGAGAATGGTAGGTGGACGAGGGTGCACAGTGAAGGCGTGAGAAGTGCATGGGGTTGGCATGGCCGGGAGCTCAGAGTCCTTGCACCTGTGGAGTGCGGAGTTCAGGGAAACAGAGGAGGTGAGAGATGGCCTGCACCGCTCAGCAGTGCCTGCTAGCATCTGCTGGGAAGGAGCACGTTTCAGCAGTGAGCGATGAAAACTCCCACACTGCCATGCTAGGGCCGGAGGCCTGTTAGATGTCCAGGGAGAGGCATGGAGAAGGCAAGTAGACGGTTGGCCCTGGAGCTCAGTGTGATGATGTGGGTGGGAGGTATATATCTGGGAGACCCGGGTGTAGGGCACTGAAAGCCATTTCTGTTAGAACAAGTCACACAAGGCTTCTTGGGTGTGGTTATGGGTCTACAGCAGTGTGAACTGAGCACCCGCTAGATTGCAGACTGGGCTGCGTCACACCTGCGTGGATGCTGGCAGCCCTCTGCTCTCTGTGCCCGGTACCCTGCCCCACTCACCTGTGCCCACCCACTGACCCAACCCTCAGGTAGTCCTTAAGGAATCCCCCTTGCACCAGGGCACAGAATCCAGGCCAAGGCTGTCCCCCTCTGCTTCCACCTGCATTCCTACTGTGGTAGCTTCATTCTCTCCAGCTTTTACAAGGGCCACTGCCACCACCCTCCCTTGAGCTCCTGTTTCCCAGGATGCCCGGAGAAAGAGCCAGAGCGGCTGTCCGCTGTCCGGGGTGAGTCAGCCAATTCACGGTGGAGGTGGAGATGTAGGTCGCTGAGCTCCCTCCTCCCGGCCCTGCTGCTGCTGCTGCTGCTGCTGCAGCTGAAGCCACCCCAACCTGCCTGCCGCACACCCGGTGTCCTTGTGCCACACAGGCCCCTGCCCTTCTCCTGCCCCAGCTGGCCCCTGTAGCTTCCCTTGGGAAATTCTGTTTGGCCCACAAAGCCACCACCAAATGCCTGTGGCAGGCTGCTGGCCCTTTTTTCTCTCTTTTAAACTTAAAAAAATAAAACTAATAAAAGCAATGTACAAGGAGAGAAGCTGACATTTTAGTTACACATTAGAGATGCAGTTAGTCCTCCAGGGAGCTGGGAGGCTCTGGGTGAGGGAGGGAGGGAAGGAGTGTGTGGGCAGCCGCAGGCACTCTCTCCACCCCCTGCGGGGTGCAGGCCAGTGAGACCTGTGGAGGGGGGGCTCGAGGCTGGGGTCTCCTTCCTGGAGACCCCAGAGCCCCAGGCTCCTTCCATGCCGCCATCAGAGACACTTCCAGGTCAGAACCCACTGTCAGGAGCGTGGTCCTCAAGAAGTTCCATGAAGAAGGACAGGCGGCTGGGTGGAAGGACAGACGAAGACATGCATTGCTCCATGCAGGTAAACAGGCATTGTCAGTCACCGCACACAACAATAAAACTGCGTCTATGGTTTAGCACTTGAACATTCCAGGCCTGCGCAGCTGCCTAGGGAACTTTATCACCTCTCACCATCCTGCCCACAGTTCCAGGACATGGCTCATTTGGTAATCAGCACAATGTGTGCTTCCTTACATTTATATTTCTATTCATTTTATTTGGAATGCAATTAAAATTTTGCTTCCAATGTTTGGTGGTCAAAAGTAACTAAGGATGCTCCTCCCCTTCTTAAGTGGGGCTTTGTCTCCATAAGCCCTCTGTGAGTTGAAACTCTTCTCAGTGGAGCACGCCTTTGGTGCCCAGACCCACCACAGCTTAGCAGCACAGCAGACCATAGGGTTTTGAAAGTTTCCCCGTGTGATCACATCACTAGCACCAGAAGAGATCAAAATTTGAAATCTGTTTATGATTGCTACTGAACGCACATGGCCTTGGCTCCCTCGTAAAGTCCAAAAATCCCAAATTGATCCATCCCACGTTTGAGGTCCATCTGCAGAGACTCCCGTGTTCGTCTGCAAAGTCTGTGTAGCATGCTTTCTACATGCAACAGGCTCTCAGTCAATGCTGCTTTCGTTCACGGTGAGCGGGGAAGGCCCTGAGAGCCTTGCGCACGCGCACACTGACCCAGTGCACACGTGACAACTCTCACGTGGTGGGTGAGGCATCACTGGAGTGCAGACGTGTCCACGGTGCACGGGCAATGTATGTGCATGTGCTTTGGCTGTTGGTGCATGCATGCCTAACAGAGGCTTGCTTTCCTCCTCCACTCCAGGCACCCTCTGTCTGAAGCAGTGTTGTGAACATGGGCTCTGGAGTCCAACTGTCGCTGGCCTTTGCCCTCTTTATCTGTGTGACCTTAGGCAAGTGGCTTGACTTCTCTGTGCCTCGGCTTTCTTGTGATAAAACACAGATACTAATAGAGCCGGCTCAAAGGGTTATTAGGAGCATTACATGAGATAATACGTGTGAAGTGCTCAGCGAGCCTGCAGCACACTGAGCTATTAATAAACGTTAGCTGTTACTGTTGGTTCCAGAAGGCACTGTGTTTGCGGCACTGGGACCGCCTTGGAGATGAGTGTGCATGGACCAGAGTGTGTGGAGAACAGTGATAAGATGCACACAAGGGTTGCTGCACACTCGAGCCTGCCACTGTTTGTCCAGGACATCATGAGAGGCAGGGAGGAGCTGGAGAGGTGCCCCCACCTGGTCATCCTCGGCCCTGGGTATTGCAAGGAGAGTCTGGGCCGCTGGAGATGCACAGGAGGGGAGGGCAGAGGAGGGCGGGGCTGAGAGTGCTGTTTACAGCCTCCATCTTCCTGTCGGGCTGCAGAAGCACCAGAGAGCCATGTGCCTAGCTGTTTCAGTGTCAAAGTCGCTTCCTTCGTTCAGCAAAACACCAACACAACCATTCCCTCACACCCTGCCCTCTGGAATCTAAAGTCTCACCTGGATGGCAAGACCCACCTACAAACAACAACTGGGGGACCAAGAGCCGAGGCAGGACCTAGGGATGTCTGTTTAGTCCAAGGCAGCCATTAGGACATAAGTCAGTTCAACAGGTATTTGTCTATGTGCATGCTACAGGGAGGTGCAAGAGAGAAAAGATGAGAAAGAGTCCCGGCCTCAGGGAGCTGAGAGCCTGGGAAAGGGGCCCAAGGCCTTGGCAGCCAAGGTATGTGGGCTCCTGTGTGGGAAGATCGCAAATAGGACGTGGTACCTGAAATGCAACTGAAAAAACTGTGAGATCTTATAGAGCAAAATGAGGTCCAGAGAGATTAGATAGCTTGCCCAAGAGCACACAGCTAATGAATACTACAGCATGGCATGCGGTCCTTCCACTGTGGAAAGATAAGAAAAGGAATGCATCTCCCACATGTATGGTACAGAGAACAGAGCCTCAGAAGTAGCAAGGCTATCCGATGCCAAAAGGGTGAGGGTGCCACTTCACCTTCCGTGGGCCAGTCTGGCCTCAAGGAAGGTTCCACCCATTTCCCCGCTTGAGGCTGCCTGTGTTTCCAGATGTGGCCAGCAGAGGGCACTAGGACTACTGCACATCCTGGACCACAGGGTTGACCGCAGAGTTCTGCATTCAGAGCCTGGCCTCTGAATGGCACTGCAGGAACGGACCGGACGGCGCTCACACACCCGCGTGGGTGAGGTCCTATGCGGCTCCAAGAGGGAGCCACCGGACAGTTTCAGTGCAGAGGGCGGGGTCCGTGGTGCATGCTTGGGTGGACTAGAAACCTCAAAGACCCTGTGGAATCACACACCCATAAAGATGGTGCCTCAGGTTGAAAAAAAAAGAGGGGCACCTCTATAGTCCCAGCACTGTGAGGAGCTGAGGCAGGAGGATCTAAAGTTGCCCAGTTTGGATAACTTAGCAACTTAGGGAGACCTTTCTCAAAATTTAAAGATTTAAAAACAGCTTGGGATATAGGAGAAACAAGTTTTCCCCAAGAGGAGCTGGCACCTGGTGTGGCATAAAATTAGTGTGTGTTTTTCTTTCATTTCCATTCAGAGAAGAAAGGGGAGGGGACCCTTCATCTGCACCACCTCTGGGGTCTATCCCCAAGCCAAGGCAGCCAAGCAGTGAACTGAAACAGAGCCTTTCTGTCAGGCCATGTGTGTGGCAGCCAGGTGGAGACTGCAACCCAAAACAGTCCCCAAAAGGCCTGCGATGCTGTGTTCCTTTCAGGTGCATGACGAAGGAACCGGGTCTTCTGACATGGCCCTGGCTGGGAACCAGCTTCCCTACCTTAACAAGGCCACTCCCTATACACACCTGGCTTGTCTCACAGAACGACATCTCCAGGACTCATCTCACCAAGCAGAGGGTACCATTCCCTTCAGAGGAGACCAGGCCTTCAGCAGCCAAGGCTAGGCCAGTCCAGCAGGGTAAAATCTCCCAGACTCCAAAGCAGTGGGTCTGAATTTACCTTTTCTTCTCACTCTGAGAACTAGCATTTGTTTGGTTTGACAGTTTGGAGATGCAAGTGATAGTGATGATCAAGGTAGCAATAACTGAGGAGATGCGAGGGAGAAAGAGATGAAGACAGGCAAGAGCTAAGTGGCCAGCAGGGTGACAGGAAAGGCAGACGGGACAGGTGACTGGCGGTATCAGTCGTCCTTCGGTGGGACGGCCCTGTTCTCAGCTTCCTGCAGATGAACCGCAGAAAGTCAGTCAGCAGCACACCCTGGCCGGGCCAGAGCCTCCTGCCTCCCCTCACAGCACATAGCTCGGGTGTCAGCTGTACCCCTCTCCAAACTGACAGCTTGGTTGCAAGAGCGTGAGCGAACCATGGCGAGCCCCAAGCCTGGGCATCTGCAGCAGAGGTGATGGTAATGGCCAGGGACCAGAGGAAGCTAAAGCACTGAGGGGGGACTTGCCGGGCTGGCTCAGGGCAAGGGCCTTTGTCCTGTCTTCTCCAGTCACTCACCGCACTGTTTCACAGCCCTCCCAAACTCCAGCTGTGCATCTGTGAAATGCACCCCACAGGCTGACCTCACCCACGGCCCAGAAGTGCCATGACACCCAGATTACACAGAAATGCCGAGAAGGGACACACACACCACACAGGTTCCCTGCACAGACCTGCACCAGGGGACAGGTGGTCCACACCGGGAAAAATGGCACTGCTCTGCCAGCTCCTCCTTGAGGGGAGGTGGAAGGAAAACAAAAGAATACACAGACCAGAGAGTATCAGGCTCCAGGGAAGAAAGAGTTTCCAGCTGCCCAGCTTCCAACGCAGCCTAAGGCCAGTCCCCAGGGACTCCCGAGACCACCCACCCCACCCCATGCCGGGTCTGCCTGCCGTGCAGTGCTCAGCTTTCCCTGGGGAAGCCTGTTTGCCACCCCCACCGGTTCCAACACCCCTCCAGGGAATATCCTCCCACCTCCCCCGATTGCTGCAAACAGCTGTGATTCAGAGAGTCATTTCCAAGGAAACCAAAGGGGAAAAAAATCTCAGCGTCAGGGGAAATTTCAACCACAAAGCAAGTGGTTCCAGAGGAGCATCGACGGCACCCAGGACCCAGTTCTGGGCTCCCAGCATTGCCAGCACCATCCTGGAGGAAGAGACGCAGACAGGACATATGTGCAGGGGGGGCGGGGGGTGGGTGAGGAGGAATGTTTTCCAAAAGTGGAAATTAAAGTTATCAATAACATTTGTTGTTTTAGCCGCAGGGCTCCTGCAACTAAAGGAAGAGAGAGAGAGAGAGAGAGAGAGAGAGAGAGAGAGAGAGAGAGAGAGAAGAGAGAAGAGAGAGAGAGCATTAACAAGGGCCATTTTTTTTTTAACCAGGGGATGAATCCTACCGGCCCCTCTGCATAGTCACTCTGGGTTCAGCACAGAGAGCTCCAGGACCACAGGGCTTACCTTAGTGACCCTCTCTCCTGATGGACTGATTTAAATCTCACACCCAGAGTCTGGTTACTTACTGTTCCCTTGGAGTTGCAGGCATGTAAAAGTGCTCTTCAGTAATACACGTGTTTAAGTGATCCGTGTAGCCCTCATCTGCACACGGGAGTGTAAACCACACCGAGTGACAGGCCCGCTGACAGCCCCTGCGTGCTCACCAGGCTCACCATGTGGACCTGCAAGGCTGCGAGGACAGCAAGCTGGGTGGAAATCTGCTCTTCGACCCAGGGGAACCAATACTCAGAATTTGTTCTGGATGGTCTAATGTTAAAAATCTTATTTTTAATTCTCAAATATTTAAATAAACCTGATAGGTATATAGTCCCTCATATCTTTTAATATAAAGAGTCCGATTCTGCCTGATTCAGATCTCACAGAGATGTCATCTAATTCTAGAGTCACCACTATGGGCAGGAGGGCTTTCCAGAGGGGTCCCACACACAAAGACCTGGGATCAGGAAGACAGGTCACCTCTCTGCGGCCCCACGGTAGCTGGGTCCCCAGGACTAGAGGAAGTAGTGCAGAGGCAGCTTTCCACGAGCCCAAGGGGTGGGCAGCTCAAACCTCGGGTACAAGACACCTCCGCTTCCTGTGTTTCAGGCAGTGTTGTGCAGCTCTGGCCCCACTGCCCCGTGGAAGGGGCTCTGTCAACACCCAGTCCCTGGATGTGCGAGGAGTATCTCCTCCACTCGGAGGCTGAACCCATCCACACAATAGGCCAGAGCGGACAGTGTCTGCATTCTCATTCAGTCCTGTCTCCTCTTCCCTCTCTCTCCCTCCCTCTCTTCCCCTCTGGCCCTGGGGATGTTTTCTGCATCCTTTAAATGATCTTGTTTATTCTATGTGTCGGAATATAGTTATCTGAATATTAATTATGGCTTTAGTGAAGTTCATCGGTTGAATGCAGGAATTGAGAATTCCTCCTTCACTTTCAGCCACCTGCTTTGATTTCTCTGTTTATCTGCTTGACTGAGCTGAAATCAGTTTCTGTAAGTGAAAGTCGGCTGCTTGGAGCAGATGTTAATGCTCAGAAATAGTGTACGGTCTGCTATTAGCATAAGTAGCATGATGCTAATAAATAGAGGTGCACAGGGCTGGTGGCAGTGGCAGTGACAGGGACTGAGGGACAAGCAGCCTGCCCAGTGAGCGAGCCTGATCACTGCCCAGAGAAACAGGAAGCGCCCTAGCCTGGGTGCTGGGCACCTTCTGCCAGAGCTGGCCCCACCCTCCCTCGTCCCGGCACCCCAGTATGCAGCCGGCTGGGGGCCGATGATTAATGACGGCAAGGACTGTAACCAAATTGTAGTGCCATTAGCACCAAGTCACGACTGACAACTAGATACATCATCTCTGAGGTTTCTATCCAGCTAACTAATTTAACTATGTGAATACGGGAAACGTTGCGCTGATGCCATAAGGCAAATATTGCAATCCTGGGAGCCCGTCAGTAACAAATGAGAGATGGGGAACGCTTCGGGGCCAGCAGTCAGGGTCAGCGGCTCTGTCTTCAGAGTGAGCATCTGGACTTTGGAATACATACCTCCGCCCCACCTCCCACAAAGCCAGGACCCCGCAGACACCAGAACCAAGCGCGCCCCACTTCAGGACACCCCGCGGCCCCACCCCTGACATGGAGACAAGGCCTCCTTCTAACTCAGAGGAGGACAGATTGGCTCTCGAGAGACTTGCAGGCACTGTGACAAGATACAGGTGGGCCTTGCTTCTCACGGGAGGGGCTCCCGAAATAGTGAACGCAGATTGTTATTATCTTCTTTCCTGTCATCTTTTTTTTTTTTTTTACAATGAATCCTATTTGAAATGTGCTGTGTTTGCTCATCAGAAGATCCTTATAAGGAATCCTTTTAGAACTGAAAGAATCCCTCTGCCACTTGAACAGTTGCCCTTTAATTCATCTGGTTTATGAGCTTGGGGGTCCCACATGTTTCTTGAAGCCACCCCCTATGTTACTGCTGACTCATTCTCTCACTCAGAACGTCCCCACTCAGGTGTCCCCATGTTGCTGGCTACTGTATGGGCCACTGCCCAGGCTGTCTAGGGAATGGGGACACTAACTCCATGAGAGAAACCCTCCATCCCCAAACTTCCCACCTACCTGCTGAAGGTAGAAGGATGTTCAACAGGCTTCATGTGGCTCTGCAAATCTGCTCCCCTGCTTGGGGCTCCCAACTTATGTCCAGGGAATTAGGACAAGCTCATGCAACAATGTCTGAAAACAGACATTTTGGAAAACTCCAAGCACTCCACCGATGGGAGAGACGTGTGCAGGCTGTGATGTGTGGTTCCACAGTACACCTGCAGCTGTACCTGTGGAAGTCCACAGGCACGGTATCGGGGCCAGCCAAGCTAGCTTGCTGGAGAGCTCAGAAGACAGTAGTGGCAACAACCCAGATAATTCTGGTAAATTACATTTCCATGAGAGGTATGCAGGTAGTGGAGATGGGAAAAAAGACTTTGGTGCCTGAATAGTTGTGTGATGCCCCTTTTTCCAAAGCCAGAACTAAGCCAATAACTTTAGGCCATTGCCAGTTACCTAAACAGCTAATACACATCTCATGTGCACAGTACTGCCCCTTTGCAAAGTTCTCTCTTTTTTCTCTTGCACAACACACATCACTGCCTTACAATTGTCGTAGAAAAAGAAGTGTGATCCCAACTGACAGATGAGAAAACTGAGTTTAAATAGAGTTGCTAAGTTTGACTATATATAAGTATATACATATTTGTACGGACAACCAGCTAGGTTCATTTTGTCAGAAAATTAGCCATGACATCTGACTTTTTTTTTTAATTTCCTGCCTTATCTCTTAGAAAATAAAAAGTGAAATATTTGACACGTGCCGTCTAACCCATCTATCTCAGGTGGCAGGTATTCCCTCTTTTTTTCTCAAATGAGCTATTAGCGTTCCTTACAGGTCTGCTTTTTAATCTGAGAGCTGTTCCAGATGTAGATGGTTGCACTCTCCCCACAAGATAGTATGCATCGCTCCATGCATTACTGCACAAACCCTGAGCCAGGGTTACAGAGGTGACCGGGAGGCAGGCCCTGCCTTAAAATACCTACAAAGAAATAAAGAACAAAGCCACATTTTCCCACACTGCCACAGGAACACACATTCAAAGTGCTGGGGATGCTCAGAAGAAGAAAGGCTGTCTCCTGAGGGGATGACTTGGGGAGCTGCTGCACGGGGCGTCCTTCGATCCTGGCCTTGATGAATGGATATGATTGTGAAATGCACAGATCAGCAGAAGTGCCCTAGCCAAGGAGAAAGCAGTTTGAGTAACGGTGGAGAAGTGCTGGGGAATGGCGTGGTGACTGTCCATGCTAGCACAGGCCTTGCAGTGGACACGGTGGGAGGGGAGCCAGGCTGAAACAGTGGCAGGGACCTCAGGCTAAGCCCTTCGCTTGAGATTTCCTGGGAAGGGACAGGGGAGAGCCTTCCACACTCCCTGCTCTGTCCTTCTGTTACCCTGCCCTAAGGACCTTAGCTGCCCCAGAATTCGGGCTGCTGACATCTGACTCCCCTCACTCACAGCTACATCCTACATCCAGCAAGCCATGATGGCAAGGCCCCCTCTATCAGTGGCAAAAAGGAACACCGTCTGCATGGTGGGCGTCCTGCTTTCCCAAACTTCTCCAAAGACACTTGCCCTCACCCCCACCCCCACCCAAGTCCTCCACTTTCTTAAAGGTTTTACCTTTGAAACAAACTGCTCTTATTAAATAAATAATTTATTTCCTTTCCCATTTTTTATTAATCAAAGGCTAATCAGAGCTGCAGATCGGCATGCAGCAACCAGTGTTAGCCACATGGAGTGGATATAATTCTTGCTAAAAGCAGCGAGGTGCTATTTTTGTTTTCCCCCATGCATCCTCGTCAAGAGGACATGTGCAATTTCCAGGAGGCTTGGTGAACTACTGAGAGAGGGCTGAGGTTTGGGAACACCAGGTTGGCAAACTTAGTCAAATAGCCAAACTCTCCAGGGACCCTGGAGGCATGCAGGGAGGCAGACTGGGGACCAGCTTTCTGTCCTGAGGGCACCAGCCACTAGAGTGTGGCCTGACTAGAGATCAGCAGGGGCCATAGGAGTCTGTCCATACATGAGGAAGCTGTCAGGACAAGAAGCCCAGGATGCAGCGCCTTCCTGGGAGAAGATCCAGGCTAGAACATTCCTGATCTGTGGCTGAGGGTTCCAAGGCCTTCCCACAAGGGGTGACCTCACCCTACCATATGCTGTCCCACCCACAGTCACACTCCTGGTCCCACCTCAGCAGACAAGACACTGTCTCAGTCTCAACCCCTCATTCTCCTTGCCACCTCCGGGCTTAGTGGTGTACTACTGGCAAGCAGGGTGCCAGATTCTTATCAGTCCTTTTTTTTTTAAATGTGCTGACTCCCCCGCCCCATACTTATTCATTCCAAATGAGGAAAATGTCTATTAATCCTAAACCCGGAGAAGATTAGATAGGGCCAAAAGAGCTTGTCAGGACAGAGCCACCTGGGCATTATCTTCTGGGAAGGTGACCACATCAAGAGCAGAGAAAGGGGAACAAAGGAAGGAAGCAAAAGGTGGAATAGAGCAGCTTCCCCATGAAGCACGTATGATCCCTGGTATCTGCTGGGGTGGAGCTCTCTGATTTTAGATGCTTATTAGCCTCCAAGGATACTTACAATTTATTCTGTTCTTTGACATGTTGCAGGGTATGCAGGAGACTTTTGTGTTTTTATCTCCTCTGAGGGCACAGAGATGCAAAATCTTGCCTGGGTCTCCCATAATCAGAGATGGTGCCCAGCTCATGTGCCTGGCTCCACGCCATGTGGAAACATATTTATGACTCTTGGTATAACATTCAGCAGGGAACAGAGGAGCTGGGTGACCTACCAAAGATCTTAGGCAAGTTCCTGAACCGCTCTGTGTCTGTTTCCTCTCTTATAATATGGGTTCAACTATAGAAAGTCCCTTAGAGGGCTGTGGTGAGAATTATGAGATGATCAGTAGAGAGAATCTGAGAATTCATTGGTCTTATTATGAATAAACAATGATGATTATTGTTACTCAAAGTTTAATACTGCTGGACCAGGGCTAGGGAAGGGTCTCAACAAATCACCTCCTTAGGGATGGTCTGGGGTTCTGGTCTTCAAAGGCAAGACAATGTTTGAGCAGCGTGCCCTTGTTAATGTAGTACAAAAGAAAGTAGCTCTGTGAGGTAGCTCTCATCCATGCTGTGAAAGGACCACACCACACATCTCCAGGCTACCGAGGGCAGCCTCTCAGGACTGAAGTTACAGGTCTTGACCCCCCCAGATCCCACTCTGTAGTGACAAGACCACAATCCCCCTTTGGACATGCCCATTTTTATCTGCTTCTCCATGAACTGTCTCATGCAACAGGCCTGGCATTCCATATCCAGCCAGATCTCTGCTCGCTGATGTCTTTAGGATCATTGGCTCACAGGTACCTTGCCCCATTCTGTCAGAGACAGAGCACTGGACAGCAAGGTACCCTGCGTGCTACAGACCAAGCGTGCCTCTAGAGATCAGAGGAAGAGGTCAGGGACACTCACCCTAGCACCCCTGAGGACCCAGTACCTGCAGTGGCTCAGCTATTCTCCCACGAATTCCGGGAGGCTAATATTATTACGGATGAGGACCCTGAGACACACAGCACTTGGGACATGCCCAGGAAATGTCCAACTACAAATCTTGATTCTCAGTCCTAAATTGCACCACCTCCACCTGGTTTGTCCCATCCTAATACCTCAGTCCCTGGGAAAAACAGCAATTTGGAGGTTAAAAAACAAAGGGATGAGCTAAGAGATGATGGATTGATTTGTTATTATCTACCTGAAGTTATGATCATTAGAATCCAAGTTATTAGTTTATAAAAGAATAAGAGCAAAAAAAGCAGCCTGTACAGTAGAGAAAATGCAGCTGAATTAGGAAACTGCAAATGTTGAGGCTTTTTAATTATTATTGTTATAAAAATAACACATGCACATGGTAAAAGGTGTGAAGGGGTATACAATGAAGTGTGATTTTCCCTCCCACTGGAGACCCCATCCCACTCTCCAGAAGGTACAGCTTCCTGTGTATTCTTCCAGAAATGTGTCAAGTATAGACAGGCACATGCAAACACACCCACATCTACTTTCTGTTGTGGAAACTGGAAAGTGCTCTGGGAGCAGCTGTGCACCTTGATTTTCAGTTTTGCAATATATCCTGGAATTTTCCAAATCAGCATGCACACGAATATGCTGCCTTCTGCTTAGTTGCTATTCCCATTGTCCAGCTGTTCACCAACTTACACAGCCAGTCCTCCCACTCCAGTGACAGGCATGGAAATTATCCCTAGTTTTGTGTTTTATTTTGCTCCAAACCACACAAAATCAATATCCTAGTGCACTTCCCCTGCAGACATGTCCAATTCCACCTGTAGAATAAATTCTTATGAGTGAATTGGTTTCAATAGATTTAAGCATTCTGCATTTTAGACAATAGCTCCCTCCAAAGAATTTGTACTAATTTAAGCTCCTATTGTATCTTCTTTTTTTTTAATCCTTATTTTTCCTTTTTAACATTGTGCTTTATATAAAAAAAATACTCTTTACCAAGACTTGTGTTTCCAGTCCTCCTTGACACAGCCATCTTTGTGGTCTTGAGCAAGTTTGGACTAACTGATCTGTAAGGGCCCCTGTAGCTCTACCTGGCTGTGACTTTGAGCATCTACCATGAAACCATGCTAGGACCCTTGAGTTCTCCTTGCTTAAAGAAACTGAAAATCCTCTGCGAGGACATACCTTCCCAGAACTTGGAGGAGCCAGGATCAAGCACAATGTCATGTGTTTAGTCTGTGAGCCAGTAGGTCACAAGAGTGACCGAAAGTCTGAGTAAGTGGCCAGTAGTGACCTTAGAGGATGCAGAACCTTATGGAAGCCACAGGAAAAAGCATAGACGTGGCTGGTTGGAAATGATAATGGACAAGGTCTTGCTCCAGCCCCACACAGAGCCTGGAGAAGCCCACCCACACTCCCTCCCACTCTTCCTCCCCCACCAGTGTCCAGATGGCTTATTCTCACCATAGACTGAAGCCAAGTGAAACATCACATTTGTCTCAGAGCATGGTTTGATGTTCTGGTTCAGTGAGGATCAGTTCCCATCCCAGCAGCCTCACTAAGTACTATGTTCTTTGTGAAACATTGCCTCAGTTCACTGTTCTGAGGGGGAAACCTACTACACGTAAACCTTGATTAACCCACGTTCTCTGAAAATGGTGCATTCTAAGTACTTTGGTTTTCTGGGCAAGGGAGTTTAAAAAGATTTAAGGTGTTCAGCTCCTCTCAGGTATCCATTTATGAGATGGCCCACTTGGAGCAGTCCAGGCTGATGACCCTTCTTCTTTAGTGCTGGATTCAAACTCAAGGCCAGAGCTCTCCAGTTGGGCTGATAGCGCCCAAGCTACACGAGGCACCGATCCTAGCACCTTTGGCTGTTGGACAGCCCCACAGAACATGGCATTTTCTATTTTCTTCTTGATTATTGTGCTTATTGGGGGGTGATTTGGCTCATCATCCTACAAGGAGGGGTGGGTACAATGGGAAACTGATTGCAATGGGTTGGCAGTTCTGCCAAATTGATGCTATGTTATTTGGGATTTACATAAATTAACAGTATTTGCCATGGTCCTAAAGCTGGTCCTAGCCCAAATATTCACACTATAGATGAGAAAACTGAGGCCCAGGAATTCAGAGAAGCTTGTCCAAAACTCTCAGTGTGGTGACTATACCTCATGAAACTGGGCTCTTTTATCTTAGACAGATGATGTGACTTGTCTCAGGTCCCACAGCCCCTGAGGGGCAGTGTTGGGGTTAAAACTAGGAGTAGTGGACATCAAAACTTCTGCCGATACATTTTCCAGCCCTAGAATCCCTTTCTCCCTACTTTTGAATGTTTCCATCAAGAAGCAGTTCTGGAGAACACATGTGAGAGTACCTAGCATGATCCTGAGCCCTTCTTAGAGAATTGTCCAGCTGTCATGCAGGTGGCAGTACCCCAACTCAGCCACCTTCCAAATACTGAGTATTTGCTGGAGAAACCTCCAAAATCCAGAACCTTCCGAGCTCATCCAGGTATTAGGCACTTTCACTGCCAGGCAACTGCAAATCATAATGTCTGTTTCCTTTAAGGATTGCTTGTAGGTTGAAACCAAATCAGTCCTCTAAAGCCCTTAAAGGATGCTACTCCTTGCGACCAGGAGACAGTCCTAACCTTGACCCTTCCACCATATGGCCATGTGGCACTGCTCTGCCACTGTTCCTCCAGAGGCGAAAGGAAGATACAGAGTTTTCCACCCCACCTAACTACAAGAGCTACAGGGGTAATGGAATCCCCTGGCATTCTTGTTCCACAGTGATGGCTGAGACCCATTCCAGAGTTCTGATTCCGTGATGGCTAAGCAAGGCCTAAGGCTCTGCAGTTCCAAGAGGGTTCCAGCTTCCACTGGCCTTTTCTGCAGGTGGGGCTACACTTTGAGAACCAACGTTCTGTGAGACTGTGAGCAAAGATTGTTTATTATTATTATTATTATTATTATTATTATTATTATTTGCTTTTAATAATTTTATTTTTTCTAATTTTTCTGTTTTAAAAAGATTTTTGCTAATATTTTAACTTTTGTAAAATGCATGACCCTTCTTTATTTCCTCCCTCCAACTCCATATCTGATCAGGGAAGTGTTTATAAATCCCGTGTGCGGGTCCCACTTCCGTCCACACACCCTGGAAACCCACCCGCCAAGGGCTGTCTGCCACGGCACAACGGTTCTTAATCGGGACACGGTGCTACTCTTCTACCAGGGCTATTGTTTAGAATTAGAAGGAAACAAATTTAAAATGGGAAGGACCCAGAAGTCAATAAGTATGAAAGTCCTGTTATTAGGTCCCAACTGGTGACACCGGGACACAGGGGCGCCACGTCTGGCCAGGCTGGGCGCTGTCCCCGCGACCCTTGGAGTTGGTGGGGCGGCGGGGAGGATCAGGAGCCCCCCAGGGCCGGCTCTGGAGGAAAGGAGCAGAGCAGCGGGAAAACAAAACAGGAGGGTGGTCAGACAAGACCGAGGCACCTAGGAGAGGGGTGGTTAACAAAGAGAAAAAGGAGGAGAGAAGGAGGAGAGAGAACGGGTGGGCTGCAGGGCGGAAAGCTCCCCGGGAGAAACGGGGCGCAGACAAAGAACCAACCCGGGCGACCGTGGGACGAGCCGAGTCCGAGGTTCCCTCTGCGTGGCAACAGCTCGAGTTTCGGGACCGAGTTCAGGACGCGCACGGTTAGAGCGGAGTTCGGGTCCAGCAGCGCCCGGGCTGGGGGAGCCCAGTCTTTTCCCCTTCTCTGTCCCCTCCCTTCCCCTAACGTCTCTGTACGTTCACCGCGGCCAGAGGTCGGTTAGCATCCATACTTCCCACGGCTGCTGCGCGGTATGGGATCTTCCCGGCAGGCGAGAATTTACCTTTGCTTTAACAGGAAGTAGGAGCTGAGTCGGGGATTAGGGCGCTTGACGTCAAGTCAACACAAATAAAAAGAGAGGGGGCTGGGGACTGGGAAAGACGTTTGTCAGCGCGGGGACATCCGGACAGCTGGGGTTAATTGTGTGAAAGAGGAGGCAGAGGGAGGTGGGAAGGAAGGGAAGACTTGATTGAGGACAGAGAAAGAAAAGGGGATTTTTTTTAAAGACTCTAGAATCCTTAATTCCTAAGGTTGGCATCTGAAGCCATTTGCGATCAGCCATTTTCCTTCTCTTCTTATTCTCACTGTCACCCCCAACCCACTCCTAACACCACTCCCACGGTCACCCCAGCAGCGGAGGTCACCCTGCCCTCTCTCCCCTGCATTATTATCTGAGACTGTTTCAGGTGGCATTTTTCCCTCCATCCGGATGTGACTCATTCAAAGCAGGGAGATGAACTACGATTCATGGAGGTAGATATGCTGGGCACTGTGCCAGGTGACACTCAAATATTGTCTCCTTCCTCAACAGCCTCAGAAGACAGGCTCCACGGGTGCTGTGCAAGGAGCCCCTGGGTAGCCCACAGAAGCTCTGCTGAGAGAGCATGCTGTGCCCCAGAATGTGGCTGACACACTTGTGGCTGGTGGCAGGGATGCTCCTGTGTAAACTGCCATAACTCTCTCCTCTCCTTCCGTCCTCACCTCTGTTCACTCATTATAGGTGGATTGGTGGGGGCTCTTCACTATAGACAGTGTAGAGATTCAAGTTTCATGCCAGGATGAAGGACCGAAGGGGACTGCTGGCTTGAGAACATGTGAGCAGAGGGCTGGGAAGCCAAGAAAGCTCTGTAGAAGGGCTCCTCTCTGCAGCCCGCTGGTTCTCCACCCCTCCCTAGAGCTCTCTCTGCTTACAGTCTGAGCTGTAGGACGCAGCTGATGAGCATGCTATGATGGGCCCGAATTTCCCAGAACCAAGCCTGGCAGGTACCTCATGGCCTGCTTGCCCGGCAATGCCAATCCTGCAGCAAATCTATCTTCCAGCCTGTGTCACCAGATTCTTTATCCTGCTTTGGGACTGCAGATTCATGGCTCAGGATGCCAGAGCTAGGGGTAGCCCAGCTCTAGGGACATATAGCAAGCACCACAAGGTAAACAGTGGATCTCCTTCTTCTAGGAGCCTGGCCTCCCATGTAGGGGAGATAGGAGGTAGGAACAGATTTTCTGATATCCCAGAAGAATATCTGGGATTCCTGTAAGTTCTGTTTCAGGCTCCACAAGAGACCTACTGCGGCATGAGAGTGGATCCATCAGCTCTCATCTTGACAGAGATGCCTAGCAAATGCACCTCTTATCACTTCTCCCCATGTATGTGGTCCCTGTCTTTTCCTCCTTTGAATCTGACTACTGAAGAATTTGAATCAAACCCATTTGAACATGGCCCAGCCACGTGCTGAGCAAACAGAAAAATAGAAGGAAGCACAGCAGTGTCTACCGCAAACTCTTGGTCCAATTGTGAAGAACGAGCTTATCCTGTGCTTAGCAATCACAGAACAAGGCAAGGAGTTATGACAGCACAGTCCAGGCCTTTACCTGGAAATGCTGCAGAGTTCAGACACAGGAGCACTCCTGTGATGGGGCCGATGCAGGACAGTGTCACAGAGGAAGGTGGGTGAGGAGGAAGAGAACACAATACCAGAAACCTGAGGCAGAGCGAACTGAAGGCCAACCTGTGAGAGTGAGTCTCGCCCCCTAGAGTGGTTTCAGACAGGATGAGAGGAAGTCAGTGAGCAGAGATGTGGGCCTCAGCTAGGCCCTGCTCCAATAGCAGGTATGAGGGAGCATAAGACCCCCTAAACAGCCTGAAACTCATCTCAGACCAACAACTGTCAGCCAATGAAAAGTTCTCTACACCCTCGAACAGCTCTTCCTTCAACCTCCCATTAATGTGAGACTCAATTCATTGCCCCCATCCAGGACACATCAGTGAACACAGCGTCTACACACACACACATGCACACACACCGACACATACACTTACATACCATCTAGTCAGACCTGGTGGAGCCTCAGTGGAGAGATGACAAGATTTTTTCCTTAAGATCAATTCTTCTGTCCCAATCAGTTCGTCTCCTATCTCTGTGTCATCTGGGTACTGAGCTGAAGCTGGGGCAGAGGAGAAGACGTGTGGTCTCTGTCATCTGGAGCCCACAAGTCAGAAGCAGAGAAGAATGCAAAATGACCCCTGTGCTGAGTTACAGATTGTGTTTAGTATAGGGAGGGGGGTAGATATAGGGACAGGAAGGAGCACGACATGCTACAATGGGTCAGGAGGAAGTAGGACTTTTTAAGAAAATAATGTAAAAGCTATCCTTTCCTGAGGAATCATTGTATGCACTGGGCACCTGGCTTCCATTATCTCCTTCAGTCCTGTAACACCCACCAGGAGCAGGATACCATCTCTCTCTCTCCTGCACTCGCAGATACAAATCAGACTATGGGAGCTCTGAGCAGGCGTGCACTAGAACCCTTAACTCTTAAACTCTCTGAGTGCTGAGTGACAGTAACTGCTGTAACCAGGTGGGATAGAAGGGACAGCAAAAGTTCTTCTGAGACTCTCAAAGTTCCTTTGAGAGAAATGCATTTCCCTGTGCCTACCCCAGAGAGTTTGTATAACACTCTCCTCTGTCCTCTGTGGCTGTCACTGCTCAAGCCCTCCCTCCTGCTTGGCAGAATGAAGGACAGGCTTTCACAGGCAGACAGGAGAGGCCAGGGTCACTGCTGCCAAAGGTTCACCCAGAGCTGCTCCTGGGGCCCAGACGGCAGCTCTGATCCTCCACTGAAAATGTCACATGGGAGACAGGCACGCTGTGATCTTCAGAGAGCCGTGGTGCATCTGTGATGACATGTGGGCATCAAGATTTGCATATTTATTATAGATAAGCTGTCAAAATGTATGTTGTCAATTTCACCTTATACTCCAGATTTAATGGTGCGCGTAAAGGACAGAAAATCTTTAATATTAATATTAATATGATTTTAGATTATAAGACTGCATTGTAGATATCAATCAGCCAACCCTTAAGGACATGTCACTCAAGTTGATATAGTTTATAGAAAATTAATGTAATCTATCCTGTATGATCTATTACGGGAGCATGAGGAGAGAAGAGTATGGGTGCATGGGGTGGGGGCTGGGGGGCCACTATTACTACATTTCTCCACACGTGCTAATTTGTGTTCATTCCTGAAACATCAGAGAAGGGAATCTGCATATTTTAGACTTGGCGTGGACCTCAGAGATCAGCTGCACCAACTCCTTTCCTTTCCTGTGAGAGAATGAGGGCCTGAAAAGGGACATGACAGAGCCACAGTCACACAATTAGTAGGGGACAAAGGAGAGGCTCCAGGCTTCCTTGATACACCCACTGCCCCTCCCCATAACATCGTTTCTTCATCTGTTTCCAAGGATCCCAGGGAACTCCTCCCATGACCAAGTAGCTGGAGGGCCTGAGGGGCTTTCCTGATGATTGCAGAAGTACCAGGAAAACCCAAAATTCCCACTGTCCCTTCACCAGCGTTCTGACGTTTGAAGCTCTGACCTTGGTATTCTGCTCCCTAAAATCATGGATGGAACAGCTGCTTTGGGCAGGACAGTAAAGTGGGGACAGAATGACAGCTAAGAGAGACGTGATATCATAAGATAGCTCCCTCTGGATAGGGAGCAATAATCCCTAGAAAGTCTTAGGACCTGAACCAAAGCCTCACCCCAAGCACTAGCAAGCCCCAGGGGTTTCTGAAATGGGCTTTTTAGCAGTAGGGAGCGAGCAAGGCTAGACTGGACTGACCAGAGAGCACCAATGCCCATCAGCCTCATATTTGCTCTGATATCCTGCTATCCCTCCACCCAGGCACCCATCCACACCTCGCCTGTTTCAACTGTGCAGAAGGGGGAAAAAAAAACTTTCTGTTCCACACTGTCACTGAGAGTCTATATGGTTCTCTGCCAGTTGGGTCAAAAGATTACCCAGGGGCCTCCCAGAACAGAGAGAGCAGCTCCAAAACCTGCTCTCTTAATCCCTCAGCCAGAATGCAGAGTCTAACCAGATCATCCCTCCCTGGGCCTTCACTGATATCCCCGTAAGATGGAATGAAAACATTCCTGCCTGCTGCACACCTTGCTGGGAATGTGTTCCCTGCAGTGTCTGCAGTGGTCTCTGCAGCTCTGGACTGGCCCAAGGGCCTGGATGTGAGCAGGAAGAAGTGTCCCCAGGAACATGGGGACAGCAGGAAAAGGAGTTTCCTATTCTTCTGTAGTGCAAATCAACCAATATAAGTGCCCTGGCTCAAGGGTGAGAGAATACAACAGGAGAAACAGCCTCTGTAATTAGCAGGCCTCCCTCCTTGGGGACTTCAATCTTCCAGGAAGCCCTAGTCCAGTGATGGTGAACCTTTTAGAGCTTTTAATGATACCAACAGCCCACTGTGGCATGCATGCCATAGGTTCCCCATCAGGGCACTATTCTTACCCAAGAAGCAGTGATATCCTGGTGCCGGAGGGACCAATAAACCTTTCCACTACAGTTCTCCCAGGTCTTAACAAAGAACACTTTGTCTGCCAGCTACAGAAGCAGCTGCTTTCTCAGGCCCTGTCTCTGTGCTCAGGTCCCCTGTCTGGCACTCCGTCCAAAGGACAGGGATCAGGAAAGCTGTGGGTGCATAGCACCTCTCAGCTGGAGTTTGTATCATCACCTGTGCTGCATACCTGAAATGTGACAAGGCTGATGCGCTCTGCAGATCACAAAGGTACAGAGAGCAGGACAAGCGAGGTCAGAATCATGGTGGTTGTGCTGAGGGGGTTGCTGCTGGCAGCAGGGCTCCTCAGTGATCCTGATGGGCCTGACCAGCCAGATGCACCCTGGGCTGCACAAAGATCTCAGCATCTTATTTACATACTGCTGCAGCCTGAGGAACACCTGAAGCATTTTTCATTCTGTTCGAACTACAAAAGCCTCCTTGGGTACTTCTGTGTTAGTGCTTCTACACAATGGCAAAATGCTGATAGGAGGGTTTTTTTTCTTTTTTAATCTTCCACTGAAGCCTCCAAGAAAGATGACCTGCAGAACAGGGAGGGGGCACAAACAGAGCCAGGCAGAATGAGGAGGGCACTCCACCCTTGAGGATGCCTCCCTGTCCTGGGAGGGCTTTAGTCTGGCAGTGGAGCCATCACCATCCAGTCACCTCAGAACCCCCCTACTCCACCTCCTCCTACATCCCAGCCTCTCCCTAACCACTGTCCTGGATCATTGTATTAAAGGCTTAAAGCTGGTAACATGGACCAGCATGTCCAGAAAGAAAGGAAAAACAGGTGGGGCTGGAGGGGTTTGGCCAGCTGTTGCCAGGCCCCATGGGGCTGCCCATCTGTCCAAGGCTCTCAGGACCTCCCTGTGAGAGCAACAGGGAAACGCTTAAGTTCAATCCAAGCTCAAGAATTCTTACCAGATGCTTTCAGTGCTTCTGAATCTGTAGGCAAAATCATTTGTGTGTGGGTGTGTACATACATGTGTACACATGCAGGGGCAACACTTTGCCAGGATGAATGTGTGTTAGTGTCTATCAAATTCTCAAAGGGCAAAGAATCCGCCAAAGCATAAAGGAACTCCTGGTCCAACAGCAATGCTCAGCTGGGAGTCCAAGGCCTTGGAGGCAGTGGGTCGCTAGGTGGGAGAAGCATATAAGCCAGATTCCGCACTCCTCCTGGAATAAGATGACCTCGGGTGGGCCGTGGTGGGGCCCCGGGGTACTCCTTGGTCCAAGCTGCCTCCTGGGGTCTAAAGGGCTTCATGCTTTAGGAGGGAAGCCAGGAGGTGTCTAAGGTCCCTATGGCTTTGAGCATGCCGGGTGTTTTTCCTCTCCTGACCCTTTCTATCTCTGTGGCACCAATATCTGTTTTTATGTATTCTCGAGTCCCCTTTCTTTCCTTTCCTCCATTAACACTTCTCGTTCAGGGAAGGATAAACAGGGTCATAATTGTGCTATAAAGTGAGCAACGGGCTGTGTGTCGCTTATTGCCCAGGGGTCTGCTAATTGGAATTTATAAAGTTCAATAAAAACTATAATCCAATAAGAGCTGAAACTCTTCTTCATTTATCTTAGGGGTAATATTGCATCTGCTCGCCCACTCTCTTGTCTCCCAGCCAGCCGTATAAGGCCAGGCAACACCACTAAAAGGGCATTTCCCAGGGCTCACAGAGATTCTGATAGCAGCTATCACCAAATCAAGGGCTGGACTCCCAGGGGGAGCCAGTGCTGGCCAGCCAAAGTCTCCCCATGACCCAGTACCCACCAGCTGTGGCTGTGCCTTTAAGTCTAGGGAAAGGTGGAGACCCCCATCCCAAGCATTATCTTGTGTAGCATTTGAGACTCAACCCAGTTAAGGCCCTTACCCCAGTGTGTGCAATGACATCATACACAGCCCACACAGACCTTAGGGGAGCTCCAGTGATCTACTATATGGAACCTGGCATAAGTGTGATGGATCCCAAATCTAAGATTAAAGGTGCCTTCCCAGGAGGTCGCACAGAGCAAGGTCTCATCGAGGTACATATTTAGTTACTCAGCTATGCTGTACACCCACACCATGGGCCTTTTCCCAGAGTCCACAGTGAAGGAGACAAGAGAAGGTAGAGGAAGGGATACCTACAGCCAGGTGAAGTGCCCGCTCCTAGACAGTTACAGCATTGGCAGTGCCAATCGTCCTGGTTTCCCAGACATATGACTTCCAGTGCCAAAATCTGAACAATACAAGATGAGCATGCCAGTACCCATCCATGCAGTGGGTTCAGTGTGAGGAAGGTGGGTGCAGCTTACCCTCTCAAGGCAGCTTCTGGAGGACCCTGCCCAGACCCTGCTTGGCAGTCACTCTGGCAATGGCATCAGTGTATGCCAAATATCCACCTGTGAAAGAACATGTTATTTCCCATTGCCTTTCACAAATCCCTTTCGTGAACACTAAAATAAAGCCTTTGAACAGACAGCACACCAATTCCAAGTGTAAACAGCTGACCCTTTGCTTCGAGCTGCCAGAGCTCTGGGAACTCTGAATGGGTAGGAGAGCCAAATGCTCCACCAGCCCAACACAAGCCTTCACCAAGGGCAAGAAGGAACAATGAACCCCACAGTATTCCTGGCTCCCAAGGCAAAGGGAAAGACAGAGGCCTATATATCCAGCTTCCTTCATCAACCTCCATGCTGATATTGGGATATGCACATGCATGGAACCATATGTGAGGAGTATGTGGAACCAAGAGTAGAAGGTACATTCCTCACAACCTCTTAAGACTTCCCAGTCTGACACAGAGACATACAGGTCATGTTGTCCCACAGAAACTTCTAGGAAAGAGAAGTTTGGTCACAGGGTAAACTAGGAAGAGATCACTTCCAGTGGTATACCAGAATCTGAGTTCCACAGCTCAGGAGCACAGCTGATAGGAGCCCACTGTCCCATGCCAGTTGTGGGGTGAGCCACCCTCTTCAAGCCCAGGGCTTGCAAAGAGTTAAGGCTGTGGAGTCAGAGCTGCCTGGATCCTAAATCAGCTTCCTGACACATATGTGGCATTTAGGCTTGAGTAAGTCATCTATCCAAGCCAAGTCTGGACTGAGGAATAATGCTGCAACTTATACAAAGTGCTGACCACAACCCCTGGTCCATAGGTAGTTAATTCTAGCTACTATTAAGCATCATTTATATTGTGTTTGAAACACCCAAATGGAGAAAGGGTCAGACCCTGGCCAGGGAAGGTGGGGCCAGTCTTCCTGAGCTCCACTTGCTGGCCGTGAGTGGAAGAGTTGGTGAGGACTGAAGCCTACAGAGCACTGGTCTGGGACTTGAGGATCAAGAAGGAATTCCAAGGGAAAGTGATGCCTATAAGAGGTGGGAAGGGTGATCCAGGTAGATGTGGAAGCCTCTTGCAAGAGGAAAGAGCATATGCACAAGCCTGCATGGGACCAGAGAGAGGGCCAGGGTAAGGTCTGTCCACCAGAAGGCAGAGAGGGGCTGTTGGGCTCCAAGCTTACAATAATGGGAAGGCATTAAAACACTTCTATTTTTTTACCAGAAAAAGTCAGGTTGTCATCTGAAACTGGAAAGGTCTAACAGCCTAAACCCTTCTAATGCACCTCCAGCATCTCCACCCATCTCCCTCATGTCCTCACAATTCATTCATTCATTCGTTCACTCACTCGGGTGCCTCCATGCACCCAGCCCATAGGATGAAGGCCCTGCTTTCACAAGATAAAATGCCCCCATCCTGCCTGTGCCCCTGCCTTTGCTTTTTACCCAGGCCAGTCTCTCATACTCTGGCTGAGGGCTCTTGCCATCTGTCAAGTTACACCTGTTCTTCCCAGTCATCACCTCCTCACTCTTCTTGATAGAGAACCCAAAGAGACAAGAGGCCAAGCCCACACTGCAGTGCTTCCCATACCCCAGCTGGGGCAGCAGCAGAACTCCCAACATCCTCAGCTTACTTTAGAGGTACCATCCTTGCTTCCGTACCCTTCCTTCTCCTGGTCAGACTCTGAGCTCTATAATCGGGGAGGCCCGTGGTGTCTGTTGGGCACTGTGGTCTCCATACCATGCCCACTACTCAGAAGATAACAGAATGTGGCCCTTGCTTTAGATCTCTGCTAGAGTATGAGGCAAGAAATGCCAATTCTTACTGCTTCGATTCAAGAAGCCTTGGTCTATGAGAGATGGGATGATGCAGAGAGACCTCACAGGATGGAACCCTTCAGGAAGCCACCACTGGAGGTGGCCTAGCTGGGAGGGACTTGGGGACCAGCTGGGAATGAAATCTTGTTGCATGAAGAAATTATGAAAAGCAAAAACAAAAAAAGGAATAAGGATGAAGAAATTATGAAAAGCAAAAACAAAAAAGGAATAAGGAAAGACATTGGGGAACAAGAGGCAGTATCATCTGAACCACAAAGCCCCCTCCTTCAGGCTCCAGAAGGCTTTTACTGTACTATGAAAACCACTGCCAAACAGCAAGCTTGCCTGATGACAAAGAGAGATAATTGGCTCTCATGCAGATTTAAGCCCAAAGTTATCAAATAATAATAGCACTCAGAAAGAGATGCAGGCAAATGGGCCTGGAGAGCCCCTGTCCTCCAAAGGATGAGGATGTGTTAAATGTATCTAAATTACTCTCCTGCAATGGAACAGGGAAATGGCGCATTCTTTTTTAAAAATTTTTTTCCTTTAATGCCTGGATACATTTTTAAAAGTTCCTTTATAATTAGGGCTGTAATTTATATAATTTATTTTTAAAATATCCTTTTTCTAATTTCCACCCGGTCCAGTTAAAGTTGAACTAAGAAGCCCATAGTAAATGATCTTTTTAATAAAACAGTTTAAAGGAAGCCCAACCTGAAGTGGAATAGATACGTGGATTTTCAGAAGAGAAGGGGAAAAATCACATATTGAAAAAATACATTTTCTAACCCATTTTATACCCCAGATTTTATTACTACTAGAAGGTTTTTAAAATTCTAATTCCCTTTGCTTTCCTTAGTCTATTTGTTTACCTCTGGGGTTCCTTGGGCTTGGGACCAGGAACTCAATGGGTCAGTTTTACCATGAGTGGTCAAAAATGGTTTCATTTCCCTCTGATTCCTTCTATGATTTGTTGATTTGTGTGTTGCCTCCCCCTTCCGGGCTCTACAGGCTCCCTGAGGTCACACACTATGGCAAGGGGAGAAATTGCCTTTCCCCTCTGGCTAGCATCCAGTACAGCACGATGCATACAGCAGGTGCTTGGTAAATGTTGGCCACTTACATGCCATACTATAGAGAAGCCCTAACTCACTAATCCAGTAGGTTGAGGCTCTGGGCCAGAAAACACTGCTACCTTCACAAGAATCTTTGGTTCCTGTTCAAATACCCTAGTCGTAGGAGCGGGAGGGGAGGATGCCCATCTTCACCTGTTAGTCGAGGACACCTTAGGCAAGCAGTAGGGGAGGCAAAGAGCAGACTATCTATAACACTAGAGCTGGATAACAGAAGGATTCTGGTTGGGGAAAATGGACGTAGTTACCACAGTGTTATAGTCTGGATATATCTGCTACCATCTCTCTAAGGAATTGCCCTAACATCTCTTACATATGCAGAAACCATGACCCCAGACGTGCTTATTCCATACCTGTCCTAAAGTGAACACGTATATCACCCATTTGGAAGGGAAGAGGCACAAACGTGGGATGCGTGAACCCATTTGAGGACAGTGCCAGAGAGCTAGTGAGGATTGCAAGGGCAGTGGCAAGACAACAGGTGGAAAAGTTCAGGAACACTTCAGGGAGTTCCACCAGGGAGACAGCATTTGCACTTGGCTTGAAAGTTCAGATTGGATAAAGATAATCCGAAAGGATTAGGAAACGTATTTTATGTGCTGGAATCCATGCAAGCCCAGGTATCTGGTGATAATGAACAGGATGTATCTCAGGGACAGTAAGAAAAGGGGTTTAGCAGGAGCTTAGTAGTAAAACTGGAAAGTGAAGGTAGGTCCAGGTTAAGGAGGAGCCTGGAGTATACAAACAGGGAAAATCAAATCTGTTGAGTAAGAATGGTTTGTGTCCCTACCCAGTAGCTCTCCAAGCCTTTCTCTTTGGGAAATAAATTTCAACCTAGAGGAAGCCCACACTTCTATCTACCCATGAATATATTTGCCAAGCACCATGTGACCTCAGAGAAGCCATAAGCACAAGTGTCTTTCCATCCTCAATTGTTCACACCCTCTCTGGAGGTCATCCCACCTCCAAGACGACTGAAGGAGAGGTCCTGGCAGGTGGCAGAGGAGAAAGAGGCCATTCAAGTTGGCACTGCCAGGGAAGCTTCCTAGAGGAGGGGAAGGGATCCATAGTGAAGCCACTCTACTCCCTACTGAGGGACCTCATGTGACCTGTCCAAGTCAACAGGAGGGCACTGGAAAAGGTGCAAATTTCTCCCCTTCTCCTGAACCTCTGGGAGGCACTTTACTGTGTTCACTAGGTCTCTTGTACCAGTGAGATAGCATCATCCTTCTCCTGGCCTGTGAGATACCCACTCTCCTCAAATGCCCATTCCTCTAGCCCTTTGCTCTATTGGTGCATGCCATGGGGTCCCTGAAGAATCTTCAGGGACAAAGGTAGAGAGGAGGAGGAGAAGAGATGAAAAAAGAGGAAGAGGGGAAGGAGGAAGAGTATGGAGAGGAAGAGAATGACAAAGAGAGGAGAGAGAGAAGAAAAGAAAGAGGTCACAGGAGAGAAGGAAAAAAGAAAAGGAGGAACAGGAGGACAAGAAGGAAGAAGATAAAGAGAAAGAAAAGGAAAAGAAGGTTGCAAGGGAGGAGAGCAAAGGAAGAGGAAATAGGGGAAAGGGGAGAAAGGGGGAAAAGAAGGAAGAAAAAGCAATAACAATTGTTTAACCATGGGTATTCCAACTTTTAACTTACTTGAGCCACCTTGCATGAAGAGGAATTATCTTAGGCAACACATAAAATCTGTAATATGCTAACAAAACTTCCCTCTTTTAAAGTATGTTTTATTATAAAATTTTAAAAAGAACAGGGCAAGTGGCACACAGACCTCGGGTTGAAGAGATTTTTTTCAAAGGACACCATGGTTCATTGGCAGAACTCTACCATGTTTACCACCTAGAGGGCTGGCTCTGCCAGCCTGGGACATCACTCTGGGTATTAAAAATTATAGCTAACAGACCAGTGAAAAGTAAGAAAGGTGCTGAGAGGTGACCTGAAAACAGATCTTGCAAATGCCACAGAAGGATGGGAAACACTCCCATCCCTCCCTTCCTAGCCCAGGGAGGATGGTGAAGCATGGGCCCAGGCTGCTGCTCTGTTGCCAAGGAGACAGCAATTACTCCTTGAGTTGTGTAGATTTTTTTTTCCTGCCTTTCTTTCTTTCTTTCTTTTTTTTAAATTCTGGGCCTGATGAACTGCAGTCAGCCTGGCTGCCCCCTCCTCTACCCCACCCCCAGCTGCTGACTCTGCACTACAGGTCGGGAGGGCTGCAAACAGTTACCTTCCAAAATGACAGATGCCCCTGCTTAGGGTAAGCATGGCAGGAGAGAGACTATTTGTCAAAGTATTTATAAAGTGGGTGGAGATGCCCAAATTGTATTCCCTCCAGGTTTAAAAAAAAAAAGCAAAACAGAAAGAAAAAGGGCAGAGAGCCGCAAGGGAAAGAGTAATCCAGCAACTTATCTCACAGGCCAAGTCTCCTTTCTTACCACCCCGAGACATTTATTGACTGCTAAGTGCTGTTGTGGATGCAGAAGCAGAGTGAACACTCCTCTTGCCCACCCCCAGCTCCCTGCTGGGGGAAACGCACACCTGGGCAGTGTGCTACAGTGAGGGGAACTTATCCGTCCAGTGGATGTGCTAGACCCAGAGGGTCACAGGCAGAGCTTGGAGAAGGGAGGGTGGGATATGGGAAAGCCAGTCTGGTGCTCAAGTCCTGAGTGAGGCTCTGAGAGGAGAGCACGGAATGTACAAATTGATGGCGATGGGGTGTAGAGCACACAGAGGTGGGGAGACCCAGACTCCCCCCGTTGTGCCCAAGTAATGAAGGCTCACACCATCCCCTGTATAGTGCATGGGGGGGACATAGCCTAGAGCTCTGCCTGCTTGCAAGGACAGCTGATGTATGCCTGGAAAGAGGGACCAATGACAAACTGGGGTTCCACTTCAAACACAGTCATATCAGGGATGGGAGAGTTTGGTGAAACCTGACAAAGGCCACCTGCCCTTTTATCGATTCATCATGCACTCATTCAGCAGGTGACTACAGAGTCCCCAGGGGGATGCTGAGGTGGGACCAGTGAGGACGGGAGATGGGTGGCGAGTAGCAAGTGCTATTCCTGGGCAAAGGCCTAGAGGCTGCATATTCTGCTCCAAAAGAGATGGAAACAGAAAGCGAAGATCAGCCAGCAAGGCAGACCCTTCTTCAGCAAGGCACCACTAGCTCTTTCTCAGGACCAGCCCTGGGTCTGTTCTTCCTGTTGACCTGTGCTGCTGGCTATCTCTGTTCTCTGGTGGAAAGGCTGGCATGTGCACAGGCTAACGTACACAGCGTACTTCATGTAGAGGTAATGTGGGAACACTTGAGAAGGAGAAGGTGATGTCTCCTTGAAGGTGCCCAATGGTACTACTGTGCCACCTAGAGATATGGGAAGATGAAGCCTCCCCCTTGGACCATCAGGCACATAGAACAAGTCAAGCCTCACCCCCATCAGCCCCAGCTCCTGTGGGCTTCACACAATCCCCACAGTGCCGAAAGCAGGGCAACTCCAGCAGGAAGGATGGCTTGTACAGGGCTTCCCCCTAGAACTGGGGCAGTGCCTCTGAGGCCAAGGGAGGCCTATGTGGGTCTCCAAAGAAGCCCAGAAGACAAGAGGGCCTAGAGCAGAGACACCCAACTGCCAAGAGTCATTCCTGGACAGGGGGCTGACGCTGGCTTCTAGGGGAAAGGTTGGTAGACCCAAGTAACATCTGTCTGGACAGGTCTATTTTCTTTACTTTTTCTTGTAACCATTAACCATATTAAATTCAGTAGAATTTAGCACAATCTCTATGCTGTGCTATCATCACCTCCTTTATGTTCCAAGACATTTTCATCACCTCAACAGGAAACCCCAATATGTATTGGGCAGTTACTCCCCATTCCCACTCCTACAGTCCCTGGCAACTATTAGACACCTTTCTCTTACAAAGGGCTTCATACAATGTGGCTTTTCAAATGGTTTCTTTCACTGAGTATAATGTTTTCAAGGTTCATCCATATCTAACATGTGCCAGAATTGTCTTCCCTTTATGGATGAATAATATTCCATTGTATGGATACCACATTTTGTTTATCTATTTACCAGCTGATGAAAATGTTGGTCTTTTCCACTTTGGGACTATGGTGAAAAGTGTTGCCATGACTATGTATCCACAATATTTGTTTGAATAATTATCTCTGGTCCCTCAGGATACATGCCTAGGAGTGGAATTGCTGGATCAGATGACAGAAACCTTCTTATTGTTTATAAATTTCCAAGCTACCTTGTCAGTGTCAAGCTCTCCAGCTTGATTTAGAAGAACACAGCACCTACCAAATGCCTGCTATGTATTATGTGTACTGTCACTAATTCTAGGAGTTACTCTAGCTGATAAATTTCACTCCAGTTTTACAGATTTCAAAGCTAAGGGGTTGGGATTAGCTTTGGTAGATAGATCTGGTTTGGGATCAACCAGCTGTGAGGTATGAAAAACTTAGATGCCAGTGCCTGCATCTCACATGTAATTCACATGGTCTCCCATGTGGCCAGAGGACCCAATACCTGGATGCTCCAGCTTCATAGCACTTTTTGCAGGAATGAATGAATATATATAT
>NW_022900942.1:46295209-46316019 GCF_012274545.1 Fukomys damarensis
ATATATATATATATTCCAAATATTAACTCTATGTGAAAGCAATAACTTCTAGATTGTATTCTAGACAAATGGCTTTAGGTCACTAGTCAGTTTTTAATTAGCAGGGGCCATAAATTGATAGCATCCCTTCATTAAATTAGTTTTGTATAAGTGAACTCAGGAAAGACAAGCTGAAGTCCATTTTAACAGCCACACCTTGAGTCCCACAGATGAGAGAAAGACTGGTGTTATCCCAGAGCAATCAAGACAGGGCTTTGGGATGAGGAGACCCAACAGGAGGGGAGCAGTAAAAGCAGAAGTCTTCGGAGTCAAAAGAACAGGCTGGGACAGAGAAAGGAAACTTTGGACAAATGAACTACAGATAGCAGAGATGGCCCCTCTTCTCCAACATGGAGACTCCAGATCGCAGGGCTGTGTCAGCACGCACACAGTTAAGCTGGCTTGGCTTAGAAGGAAAGACCCTCCCTAGCTCTCATCCCTTCTTTCCCAGCCAGGGAAAGTTGTTTAACTAAGGGCACTAACCAATGGCAGTGAGGTGGAGGGAGGGTGTTCAGCCTCTAGTCCACCAGCCCACTTGAGCTCACAGCATGACCTTGAACAGCACACAGAGATGTGAGGGGAGCAGCTGGCTCACGTCCCCTGCAGCTGCACCTGTGGTATTTGTCAGCCTGCAGAACAGACATGCCCTACCCATGTGTACCTAGTGCCATCCATTAGCCCAGTGGGAGGTGGGGGGTGCCACTCGATGCTCAGCTCCCTAACAGTGTGCCAGACTCCTACCCCCACCCCACAGAAGGCCTCAGCTGCTGAGTATGATGAGACCATAGCCCAAGACCTGGACACCTGCCCTGGAATTCTGTCAGGCAATTAGCCCAGCAAATGGGCCCAAAGGGGCCTGTCTCAGGGGAGTCAGTCTTCTGCCTCCAGACGTTCTCTCCGAGCTCATCCTGTGTGCTGATTCCAGACTGATGGTGCAGACATTCTCATCCCCCTGGTGTTTATGAGCCAAATCTTCACTGGCTTCTACAGCCTCCTGTGTCTCAGGCTGGCCATGGAGGGGCCCTGATCCATCTCAGCCCTGCTCATCCACCATAGAAACAGCTCCAGATTTTAGCCAAATCACATGAAAGAAGTAGGTAAAAGAAGGATAGGCCCAGAAAGGGCCCGGCCTAAGGAAACCAGGGAAGAGGTGGCAGCCTGATAGAGCTGCAGGAGGGAAAACCTTGGGAAGTGATAGCAAGGTCTGGCCTGAGCAGGGTCTGGGACAAGAACAGGCTAGAGAGGAAGAAACTACTTTGGAGGTGGCTGTGGGATAGGTGAGGATGAGGAGGAAAACACATGGAATCCTGAGTTTCTGGCTTAGGGATGCTGATATGCAGTGTGGAAGAATCCAGGAGGACTGGCAGATGTGGGCAATTCCAGACGCCCTGAGCCACACAGGCACGATGTTCAGCAGATAGTGGCATGTCCAAGAGATGAGCCACAAGCCAGGCCACCATGGCCTCAGGCCATCTGGGTGGTCCTGTTGATTCCTGATGAAAAGAGCAAAGCAGGGAAAGAACCCCAAGCATAAACTCAGGTGAGCTCTCAAAGAGCTACTTTTTTGCCAAGGATCTAGGATTCAAAGAGACCAAGGGGGACGACAGAGACCATCGTCACACAGGAGGCCAGAGTGAGAAGTGTATGTTGATTTTAGAAAAAATGGGAAGTCACAAAAGATTTCAAAACAAGGAACAGCTTACAATTGACCATAGGACAATCACTGCTGGCCTGAGACTGCAATGCTGGAAGCCAGGGGACAAACTAGAAGGTGATCTCAATGGCCCAGACAAGAGAAGAGTGAGGACAGAGCAGACAGGTGCTTACAAGGAGAGGAGATCTCTGTTCCAAAGAACAACCTTGTAAATCAGTTCTGGACAAATGCAAATTCTGCTCACATAAGGAGCAGGGGGATATGTGGGGGACTGAGGGGTCCAAGGCCAGTGGGGCAGGTTCACAGACCTCCTTTCACCCTGGGCCCAGTACTCATTTAGATGAGAGTGTGAGTATTGGGGGCCTTAGGCAGTGTCCTAGGGGAGCAGAAGAGACTGCAATATCAGCCAGGATCCATGGCAGATGTCCAGAGAGATCAAACCAGCTGTAGCTGTGTAGCAGAGTAAGGAAGGATAAAAGCAGCACAGGACAGGGAGTCAGCCCTTGGCCCCCCATGACCCCCCTTCCTGGTGACTGTGACCTTTGTCCTATTACTTCATTCCTCTCGCCCCTTGTTCTCTCCACTCAGGAATGTGGTGGCTTCTGCACTCTTTCTCATTTGTCACATGGTAACAAGGGCACCTGACCCTCACCTGCTGGAAAGGGAGGAGCAAATGAGATGGAGGATGAGACAGAGCTTAGGAGGTGGAAAAGTGCCCAAGGAGGAAGCAAACTTTTCAAAGAGAGAAGAGCCATAAAGTGTAAGGCACTGGATGTTTTCCGCCATTTCCCAGGGAAGCACCACATTGTGTTTAATGATGCCCAAGCCGCTGTGCCAGTGTGTAGTGGGCGTCTGTTGGGGCTGGAAGTCTGATGGAAAAGACAAGTAGGCAAGGGAAGAAGAAACTTCCAGGACTATTGGCTGCCTCTAGCTCAAATTTAGGCCCAGGTCATCCTATGAGCCCGTTCCAGGTGACCTGACATCCTTCCTCATCTGCCTTCCTGGGAATGGGGTGTAAATGTATTTTGGGAAGTCACCTCTGTGAAGGAATCACAGCTGTGCTGGAGGACAGGGTCCAGGGAAGATACCCTAAAGGGCCCTTCCAGGTGCCCCTACTCTGGGCTTGGCCTATAGGGAGCTGGTCACTCTGTCCACTTCTCTCCACATGGTAGGTTTTTTGGTAGGCTGTGTTTTCCCCAAACAAGCCTATACAATTAGTTTCTTCTTGTTTCCTAAATTATTTTTGCCACTGCTAATTATTTCACACTCCATATACAAGAGTTATTGGGGTGGGTAATGGGAAGCAAGGGATTGCTTTGCAGGAACATCACAGGCTCCAAGACATGAAGGCGACTTTGATATGTTTTTCTGCTCAGCCTCCTGCCCAAGAGAAGGATGAAAGAATGCCCAAAGAATGGGGAGGGGGGGTGCCAGGGTGGACAGAAGAGCATGAGAAACAAATGTGGGCTGAGACTCAAGGGCAGGGCCTGACCACTGCTCCACCTAAGCCTGGCAGGGGGCACCCATCACAGGGCCAAAGCCATCACCCTCTCATCCCACAACCAGGATGTGTCCCATTGCCAGCCAGGGGAAGCCAGACAATCCAGGACATACCTTTGCTCCATGGCGTCACAGAAGGGACGTGTGAGGCCTGGCACTGCACTGAGACCTTCACCCATATCACAACAGGCCTGTGACAGGGTTAACACTATGGATCCATCCCATCGCATAATTTGGAAATTGAGCCTTAGAGAGGCTAAGGAACTTGCCTGACAGGACATAGCCAGGGAGTAGTAGAGCCCAGATAGAAACCCAGGTCTGCCTGATGCCAAAGCTCACATCGTTAATGCCCCACTCCCCTGACAGCCACAGCAGTCCTTTTGTGTGTTCCTTCGAAAAGATGCCCCTGGCAGGAAAGGCCTGGCCTCCACACGCACCCCTACTGGATTCTTGGCTTGCTGAGTCTCGCCCCCACCAAAAGTCCTCTGTCCCTGAGCCCCAACCAGGATAGATATGCCCATCGCCAGCCACACTGCCTTGCAGGCAGCCCCATGGCTGGTGTGGCACTTTCAGTTTAACGGGATTTACCTGAGTTTGGAATTTTTCTAAAGAAAAGTGACCAGGAATCTAAGTAGGGGAGCAAATTTGGACAATGGAAGAGCTGCAGAAAGGAGACATCTGCATAACCTAAACTGCTTCCCAGATGCTCTGGGTTGGCCTGGCCAGCCCAGGTCACCAGGCCCATAGATCTCAGCCAGATGAAGCCACCAGATCACTTAAGCTAACAATCCATCTGGCACCAGCCATGTGAGGACCTCATTTCCTGTAAGCACAGCTGCCCCTGTGCTTCTCCAGACCAGGGATCCCCATGGTACTTCTGCCTCCACCAAGCTCAGCTACGGCATCCCTTGGTGGCCTGAGGAAGGCATGCTGCAATCATTCCTTGGACTTCTCTTGAGCTTTCTGCCCTCTATCCCTGGCTGGCTCTCAGGGCTCAGGCTCATTCCTTAGTGAGGAAGCCTCCTAGAACCTAATCTGTAGATGCTAACTGATGTCCGTAATCCAGGGCAGCACTCTAGTCTTGCCTCTCATGCTCCCCACACTCTTCACAGACACACAAAAGATGAAAGCGGAACCAGTTAACTAAAAGAGAATATGCATACACGGTGCTCAGCAACATCCCTGGTACATGGCAAATGCTCCCCCGTGCTGACGGGAACTAGCAGTATCAGTGCACTACTCGGAGCTCACACTTGCCACAGGTGCACAGCCAAGGTACCTGCTTTCACATCTGGCACGTATATTCTTGGTCAGCCCTCAGTGCCTCAGGAAGGAGATTCTTAGATACCCATTCACAGGCAGGGATGCCCAGAGAGAACTCAGTGAAAAATCTTGCCTCAAATCACACAGCTAAAAGGGGACAGAGCTAGGCAATGTGCAAGCCTCGGTCTTACCCACTACCCCACACCATCTTCACAAAGGAGCTGACTGGATAAGCTTATCCAGCTCCATTGTCACTGACAAGGCTGAGTTGTACAGAGAAGGTAGGTGGCTTATCTTATACCTAGGGAGGTATAAGATCTGTTTTCTTGGTTTCCAGCCCATGTCTCTATAAGAGAAAGCTGTTTCCAGGACTCTTGTCTTCGTCCCCCTCAGGGAAGAGTTCTCTGGAAGGCACACTCTCAACCCTGGGAGGAATTCTCTGATTCTGGTTGCTCCTTGGTAGGGGAGAGCTGAGCTCTTGCCTTATAAATCTACCCAGAATGGAGCTGGGTAGGTACAGGAGAATCCAGATTGAACATTAAGTAGGGAAAATGGAACAGGAACTTTGGCAGACTCCCAGTACAGTAGCCCTCTGTTCAGTGCTTGCTACTGTCCGCACCACCCACCCCAGCAAGGGAGTTGTAAGACAAGGATCATCATGACCAGTGCATACATAGAGTCCCTGAGACTCAAGGAAGGGATTCACCAAGCCATGAGGGTAGAGTACATTACACTGGTTTTAGCAACTTTGCTCAGAGTGCCCTCTTGGAGGTGTGGGTGTCTGGAAACAGATGAGTGGTAAACTGGGCCCTGGTGTGGAGTCTCTGGGCATACAAAATGTGGAGGGGACTCTGCAGATGGAGCGAGATGCTCTTTTGCCAAGTGAGTGAGGTTGATACAGCATTTATGACCCCACAGCAGGATCTAAGGGCTGCTCTATTTTGTTGGCTGGAGAGCCCGGAACCTGGCAAACAGCCAATGGTCATAAGAGCTCACTGAGCCGGCCCTGGGCCTTGATAAACCTCCTGGGGAAATGAAATCTCCTGTTCTTTGGATGCAAGTACTCCTGGCACAGAGGCTGAGAGCAGAGCCCTGGGCTGAACTTTGAGGCAGACGGCAGTGCGGGGAAGCAGGCACTGGCCCAAAAACAATCCTGGGAGAGGCTGGAGGAGAAAGAGCAGCATCTGGCCTGTGGTGGACTCACATTCTCAAACCCCCGGCCTGGCTCTTCTTGGGTTCTAAGGGGTCAGGAACATCTGTGTGGCGTCTCTGAGCCTCAGCCTCATTCCCTCCAAAAGGGTGAGAATGGCACCTACTGAGATGTGTGGTGATACACCAACCCTACCTGGCACTTTGGGGCTCATTCCCCACAGAGCCTACCCTGCCTGGGGCAGCTGATGCACTCAGTTAGAGAGCAAGGACAGAGCAGATTCCATGGCTAGACACCCAGCACAACCTTGGAGGTCAGAATGGAAGGGACTGGTGTACCTAGACAACTCAGGAAAGGCTGCCTAGCCCAGGTGAGATGTTACCTGGGCTCTGGCTGATGAGTGTGAACTCACAGGCCCCAGAAGGAGACTGAGACTGTCCTCTGGCCAGAGTCAAGGATAGAAGAGGCAGGAAGAAAATCCTGCCCAAGAGGACTGTAAAGGGGACCAGGCCAAGCTCAAGCAACCAAGAGTAGGAGTAGTCTTGGCAGGTGGCTTGGGCCCTTCTCCTGGGACACTGTACTGTCTTATGAGATGCTCTGTACCACCTTCCAGGGAGAGATGATTACATCCTTTCTGAAATAAAGAATAGGAGGGAGAAAAGACGCCAGAGCTGCCGCCCTCCCCTCCTCTCTCTCTCCCTCCCTCCCTCCCCACCTCCTGCCTGCTCGTGCTCTCTGTTGCTAAGTAGATGGTAGGTTTATTTGCGGCTGTCGGTTCCCAGTAGAAAAATTTCGTCTTGGAGAGCCGCCTGGATGGAAATGGCTTCAGCACCGATTTCATGGAGAAGGTCTGTGCGGTAATTAGTGTTCATGAGGGAGGAATTGGACTGGCAGGCTCCCAAGAAAACTACTCCCCAAAAGTTAGCTCGAGTCCAGAGGGCTACATCAAATCCAATTCCAGAGTATGCATCTCGATCGCTATATATAGACCCGCAGACACAAATGGGAGGCACAGTGGCTCGAGGTTCATGGGGGGACCAGTGGGAGCGGGGAGGCAGCCTGCACTGCTGAGACCAAAAGAGACAGAACGTGATTCCACCCATGGCTACTGCTTCTCACTCAGCCCCCTTCCTACTTCAGCTCTCCGGAACAGAGCCATGAGGAGGGAGCGAAGGAGAGGAGACAGAAGGAGGAGAGGAAGGGTGGGCCACCCCTGTGCTGGTGGCACTGGAGTGCATTTCTGAAGACACAGCCTGAGACTGCAGATCTCTCCTGTTCATCCCGGCTCCCAGTCACTCCAGCCGCCAGGAAAGCCCTCCTCAGCCTGTGCTCTTCTTTCTCTCTCAAAACCCCAGGTGGCTCACTGTCTCCTGGAAGGCTCCCTGGTTTCCCCCTCCTGTCCGTGGCCCCTTCCCCAGCCCCCTGAGGTCTGAGAACCAGTCACTGGGCCATGGTTGCCTTCAGGTTCTCTTTATCCCAGCTCCTCCCCAGGCTGAGTGCCAAACAGCCTTTCTTACTCTCCTGTTCTTCCTTCTCTCTCCAGTCCAAGGCTGAGCAAAGAGCAGGTGCTCCTGAGTCCTTAAGGGAGGAACCCAAGGTTGCAGGCGCCAGTGTCCTGCCAGGGGCTGGGGTCTCCACCTGGCCCCACCTAGCCTTCCACCAGAAGGAAGAACAAGGAGCAGCAGGATTCACATCCAAGATTCTGATTCTTGCTTCCCATTTTCAGTTGCTGGGATTTTTACAGACTAATCTGTTGCTTAGGTAAGGATTTAGATAAGGAATCCAGAGCCCCAGAAGTTCATTGGCTCCGCAGAAGGGGACCCATCCTAGCCTCAGATCTAAGTCATCACCTCCAACACGATGATGTTTGGGCACAGTTCTTAGCATGGGGATTTTTCATTCTTGCACATTCTTGCTATTTCCACCTCCCTTCTCTACAGCCCTGGACCCTCTGCTCCCAGCGGGCCAGGCCTGTCTCCCACAGCCTACATTTCTGATGCCGCAGGGGAATTTTGAGGTCAGCCTCACATCTCCAGGTGTACAATGCTGGAAAAGGGGATCATTTTGTTCAGCCTCTAGGGAGGATCCCAGCTGCCTGGGAGCAGCAATTCCAGGACAAGAGGCCAGCAGTCATGATCTATATCCACCCCACTCTGCTTGGTCTCAGCCCCCTCAGCTGGCTTTCCTGGCCATGGAGTAAAATCAGCTCAGCCAAGACAGAGAAAGGGTCTAAAAAGAATCTACTAGGAAGCTAAGAGAAAGGATAAATACAAGGTGTGTGGAGACCAGGTCAGCTTTGGGAGTCAGACGTATCAGAGAGGTGGTAACATCAGACTGAAGGTTGGAACGGCTCACAGACCCTGTCCTGGGTGCCACAAAATCCTTCTCAGTCCACTGCTCTCCACCCCTGAGACCCCACCAAGGTCAGTGAGAACAAAGACGAGAACCCTACACATCACCAAGAACACATGTGAACCTCAAACCTGAGCCTACCTTTCCCCCAGCCCCATCCACTATTGCTGTCCACCCAGGAAGGGGGCCTGACTGAATTTGACTCAAGGTGCTCACATGAGTCTGTTCCCCACTCCCATTCCCTTCTTTTGACACAACGCCATGAAGACACACCCTTGTCTGTTGGCTGACTGTCTATTGCCTGCAATTCAGGGCCCTTCATCCCGACCATGTCAGCTTGCCTCTCAGAGGTCCATTCTTCTCACTCACCCCAGCAGGCCGCAGTGGACTCGACCTGTGTTCCTCTTGCTGACCAGATGATTGCTTCACCCTGACCCCTGCACACATCCTTGCCCTCATCTGGAAAGAGTGTATATACAACCTACTCCCTCCCTCCCCTCACTCATCCATTGATAAATAGGTACCAAGGACCCACTTGACAGGACTCTATGAGATTCAGGAAACAGACTTATGGACCAGGAGTATCAAGCCCATTTCACAGAAAAGGAAACTGAGATTGAGAGATTTGTGGACTTGCTGCAGGCCTCTAGCCACATGCAAACTAATGTACATCCCCTGACCATCTTCTGACCTCAAATCAGGCCCTGTGCCAGGAACAGGGCAAATGAGGATCCACAATAGATGGGCGCTCCTGCCATCCTGGAGCTCACAAGGTCCTCTGAAAACTGACAGGTAATGTGGACAAGGGCACACAATCATTGTTGGCTCCCTTCCCATGAAAATTTTATTCCTTCTGCTCTACCATGGGCCTGTTGGGCCACCCTGCCCCTTGTAGGTGTCCCTTCTCAAGGCCTCCAGCCTTCTGCCCCACTACTGAGTGGGAAGTCTGACTCTTCAAGCCTCGCCCTTGTCTGAATCACTTTCATTTTCCTCCCCACCAGCTTCCCAGCCATGGCCTCAGGTCTTGATGATTCCTCACAACAATCAACACTGCGTGACTCTATAGGGAAGCATGAAGCCAGCTCTTTGTCACCCAGGTCCCTGCCAGCTCATTACGGCCTCCCGTCATTAGCATATTAGATACACAAGGTAAACAAAACACACTCGCATCTAAGACTCTCAGTGCAAACCCTCCATAGCTCTGAGCCCCATTTGTGCTGGCCTGTGCTGTGCAGGAAATACAGAGAGGGTCCCTGTCCCAGATGAGTGTGTATGTGGGTGGGTTACAATCAAGTGACATGTGCAGGTCCTACAAAGGGAAGCAGACAGCCCCAGACAGAACAGAGGCCAAAGCCATTTTTCACACTGGAGGGATTTTAAGTATCACACCACAACTACTACTACAGTCCTACTACTCTCCCCCCATTTATTGCATCCCTGGTGCTCTGCTGGGCACCTGCAAAACCAGCAGGTGAGTCTCATTACCCTTCTCTTTCCAAGCTTAAGTAAAGGCTACTTAAATAGCCCAGAAACCCCTTTAACAAAGCTGATGCTACAGTCAGATTTGGACTCCTCCCTCCAACGTCTCAGCCCTGCCCATGTCTCTAGACATCCTGTGGATGGTAAAGATCAAGCCACAGGGACTGGGTAGTATTCCAGAGTCCCCACCTGGCTGGAGACAGAAACCTCAAGGCCCACATCACTGTCATCTTGGGACTAGAAAAAAAAAAAAAGGTGTATCCCTGAGCAGTCAGGGGGGAGAATTGGTGAACAAGAATAAATGGGGTTCTAGTCATGAGTCAAAAAGAGGGAAGAAGGGGGAAAGGAAAGGAAAGAAAAAAACTGAAAAGAGAAGGTCAGGGAAAGGAATAAGAGGAAAGGAAGAACAGAAAGCACATAATCCAAAGAAATATGCTAAGGAAGATGTTGGAAGGTTTGATGGGGATGGTGGTCTTCTGGGCTCCAGCCTTCCAAATCACCCCAAGATTACTGCTCTGCCTTTGTACGTGCAGATCTCTTTTCTAGTACATCTTTCCTTAAAGCCATTCAGAGGCAGGAATTCCATCAGGCAATCCTGCACTAAGTTCTCCCCCAAGCAGAGTTGAGCAACCTCTTTGGTAAGACCTTGGTGACTAGGGTTCAGGACACAGGCCTGAGGCAAGATGCCCTGGCTCATGAGCTGGCTCTGCCACAAGGTGGTGGCCACAAGAATTTGGACAAGCTTCTAATCCTTTGCTGCCATAGTCTCCTCACCTGTTAGACGGGATGATAGTCATTCTCCTTGATAGAGATGCAATAACTGAGCTAGTTAATATAAAGTGCTTAGAACAATGCGTAACATATAACCAAAAGCCTGTGACTATTTATCACTTTCATGTGGGCCAGCAGTAGGCCTTTGTAGGTGTGTTTATTGTATACTCATCAGATGGCCTTGCTAGTATGTTTACTTAGGGTCTTCTTTAAGGAATGAGGCATGTCTATCATCATCTTGTAATAAGTGGTTGTGAAATGAATGAATGAATGATAATAATCTCTCTATCCACAAACAGCAATGCCTCCAATCCTAATCTGATGGATTATTGGGCCCTCTGTACCAGTCAACTGATAATTTGGTTTATTTTCTTCCTTAGTAGGCTCTTCGGTCATCTGGGAGGGGAGTCTTCTGGGAAGAGAAAAACAGAGGAGGGTGCCAGGTTCTATTGCACCCCATGGTCACCCACTCCTTTGTCAAACATGGCCCCCCAATCCATGAGCACTGCTTGTTAGTGAGCAATGAGTGGAGAGTGACTTAGAGTAGCTCTAACTTTTCCTATAATCAGGCCAGCTGACCATAAGGCAAAAGCCAGAGCCTTCACCCCTCTGCAAAATGTGAGTGACACCTCCACTCAGGCTCTGAGGCTGGAGAGAGTGACTTATTGGACAAGCACCCTGGTCACATTTGTTGACTCCATCTTTGCTGAAGCCCTCACATGTTAAATATGACTAAATCTCTGTAACTGAACTTATTGAATTGATGTTGGGTGAATCCAAAGCCCAGCCAGGAAAGTGGCTTACATGGCAAGATCATGGGAGAAAGACGCCCTCCCCTGAGAGCTGGGCCATGGCCTGCCAGAACTGTGTGAGGTTGTTTTTCTGCTTTTAAAAAGAAAATCACATTTTCCAAACATTGATCCTATAATTCTTTGGGACTCTTGGCTATTGGCCTTTTCAAAATAGCCTGTCTTGGATGCTCAGGTTGGGATCTCTTGATTGGTGTGCATAATATAGATATTTTAACATTTTTTGTTCTATTCTTTCAGTGGATAAGAGTGTGATTAGGAGGGAATCAAAGGAGAGAAGGTTAATTTACCTTATCTGGCAGGCTCAGAGCACCCTGCATGCTCAGCCTCACTGTAATCAAAAGGGAGTGGACACATCCTCCCCTCCTGATTCTGGTCATCTCCATCCAACAGGCCCATGACCCTCCCCTGGTAGGGGAGAAGCCAAGAGTCTCGGCCCCGTGGGCTGTGTTCTTGATGGGAGATGTGATTCCCACAGACTAGAAGAGCAGAAAATAGTTCAGCTCAACCACGTGCTCCTTTGAGTGTTTCAGCCATCAACAAGGGAAGGCTCATTCAGAGGAGAATGAGCAAGAGGTGGGAAGCTACAGAGGATTCCAGCAAGGAGCTGCCAGTTGAACTGGGCTTACAGGGTAGGATGATCTGTTAGAGGACCCAGGAGCAGAGAAGGCATCCTCAGAGTGGGAAGGATAAGAGCAAATGCCCAGGAGTGACACAGACATGCATTGTTGGAGGAACATGATTAGCAGTGTGACTAAGAGGGAGGATCTGTCCCATAAAGGGACTTATAAGTCCACGGTCTTGTTGATGTGATCTATTCTCCTTTCATGGGAAGAAAGGGTCAGAGCAATCTGTCCTCCTCCCATTCCAACCCCCTGTACACATGCACACACATCACAAAGGTAGAAAATAGCCTCTATAGACCTGCCCAGCAGACTTTCAGGCTTGTGGAAAGAGGTAATGGCTTCAGGAGCAACTGAAATACAGAGCCTCATGACTCTGAGGAAGGGGCTATTCCTGGGGTAATAATCCCACCTCTATTTAACAAATCCAATCACCATGTAAAGCTCCAGTTAGGGAACTCTACACAAATCAACAAGTATTCACTAAGCTGCCTCTGCAGTTTTAAGACCACTACATAACCCAGAAAATGACAAGGACACTGGAAGTTCAGATGGGGCCCCCTGTGGATCCCACACACTGAGGCATTCAGGTCATCCAGTGCTGCTCTGAAGTGACAGACAGATGAAGAGGGAAAGGAAATCCAGGACAGGAATGGAAAGCCAGGCAGGTCCCAGAAGCTGTCTGAGATGGGAAAAGTTTCCCACCCCAAATTGGTTAAGATATGTCTGGCTTTTATCAGAGATTTTGCCTGCAAGGTTCAGTGATGGTTTTGGTTACACTCAAGGAGGCCTCCAAGATCCCATGGGCAATTCCCACTGAGCTAACAAAATTCAAAATGGGAAGACTGGAGCTCCCTTGCCAGGTTAATTAGAAAAAAACACAGTGCAGTTTCTAGGCTCTTGCAAAGATTTTATCCTGGCATTGGTAAGAGTTGCAAGTGACTTCAGTGCATTTAAAACCCAACCTTGATGTCCATCTGGTGCCCTCTGTGAGGAAGCTAGGGTGTGGTGGCCACTGATATTCAAGAGGGTCCCTATGCAAGAGGAAGATCAGGCAGCCCTCGGCTGATTCCACCAGATCCCTTGAGGAAGAGAGGAGGTCATTCTGAGCCACTTACCTTAAGTGACAGCCATAAATGATGTGGAAGGGGAAAACATCTCCTATCCAGGGACCCCAGTGTCTCCCTGAGGATTGCCTACACTCACATTGTCCTCAGACACTGCCTGAAACCCCTAGAGTGGGCAGCTGGGACTAAGCCCAAAACCAAACGTTGGGAGATGTCAGATGTCTGCCCTATCACTGTGGCCATGTCACACATAGCCTCTCCGGGGCTTGGTTTCTCAACTGTCAAATGCAGATAACACCCCACACCCACTCTGAGGTATAAGGATGATGAGATCATGGATGTGTGGGCACTTTGGCAAGTAAAACACTCTGCTCAGGAAATGCATAAAGGGAGAACCCTCATGCTGTCTTGGACATTGTGGGAGCTGCTGGCTCAGAGCATGGGTGTGGGACTAGAACAAGCATGTGTGGCCAACTGAGCAGACTAGACTTCCACATGTATAGCATGGGAAAAGCTGGTACCTGCCCCTAGCCAGGCCCCACCTCCCTGAGCCTCCTGGGCCCATCAGCCCTGGCCAGAGACTGGAGGGGCTCTTTGCTGACAAACGGGAGAGGCCACCAATGTCATGCCCACTTGTCATCCTTTTCCGTGGTGCTGTAAAGATGGAGCAGCTGACACCAGACATGTAATTCTTGAGCACTTAGGGCGCAAACAAGGGCAACTGGCAGGAAGAGATACTTGGCAAAGGACAGTTGCTGGTCCTTTAACCCTCTGAGGCCCACAGCTGCTCATCCAGGGCCAATGTAATCCCTGAGTCTGAGCTTATTGCCCTGTTGCCATCAAGAAGGGAAAAAAGAGACAGGTCCCATTTCATGGGAGCTCCCAGTCTAGGTCAGGGGCAGCTCCAGCTCTTGTGTCTCTGTATGTTCATACTAAGACCAGGCAGAGAAAGACGAAACACACTTAGCACCCCAGTGAGGCCTGTAACCTTCCCACAGCATGCAAGAAACTCACTCATGCTCTTACATGAATGCTGCTCTTCTCTCGAATCTCTGATTTGAAGAGAGGAGCTCCAGAGGTAGCACTGAGCCTGGAAGTACATGGCTGGGGTAAGATTTGAGCATGTGAAGAGGTCCCAAAGGGGATGCTGAGGGGCCCACCCATCCCCCACTGCCCTCACCTCTGCAGCCATCACCCCATGCCCAGGCTGGCTCCCCTGAGGAAGATGAATGCTCCCAAAAACCAGGGGCCCGAGCCATGTGCTGACTTCCCCAGACCTAGTGTCTTTCCTCCCTTACACTCCTCCTCCTCTGCAGCTAGCCATGCTCCCCAGCCTATCAGCTCCATCTCAGCCAGCCAGAGCAAAAGGGAGTCCAGCAGTCTCTGCATTCTAGGCTTCCTGCCCCTGGGGGTGAAGGGGTGCTCAGAATTAGCAACTCCCATAATAGAGTATTTCTTCCATGGACAAACACAAATGCAAGGTAGAAAAAAAAAAAAACATGTATTTGAACTAGCAAACGAGAGGGATGATAGCCAAGGGCTCTAAGAAATGCTAAGGCTGGTGTGTGCAAGGAAGTCTTCCTGGAAAGAGAGCTTAGCCAGCCCTAAGCATACCTATGGCTGCAAAAGAGGGAGGAATGAGACCAGTTATAGCAGAAGAGTGTTTTTCTTAATCTAATAAGAAGGTACAGAAGCAAGGGGAAGTCAGAGTTATGTCCCGTGTATAAGGAATCTCTGTCCTTCTATGAAGAGGGGAGAATTACAGGAATTTTTTGGGATACCAGAAAGGAAGACAAGAAGAAAGATGATCTAGGTGAAAAGGACTAGAGCAGCAGGAATAGCCAGGAAAAGTCCAGAGAGGGTGACAGAACAATCTCATGGAGAGAGAGCAGAGGGAGGCCCAGGCCACAGTTTCTTTCTTGGGCCTGTGACACCGTCCCTCTGAGTCCCAGGGCCTAACCTCAAGTTGTTCATAGCTGGGATGGGGAATCAAGGCTCACTGTTGGGGCAGGCCATGGGCAATGGAAAATGGCAAGACCACACAGGAATCCACAGAAACTGGGAACACAGTGATCAAGGTAAATGGTCAGGGCTGCACTAAGGAGTAGGCCCCATGAGGTGGATCGTGACGGAGGTGCAGACTAGGGGCAAGCACACAGGTAAGGGGAAGAGTTCGGAGTGAAGAACTGTCTCTGCTTCTCCAGGCAGGCAGTCTTCTGCTTCAGAAGGCACCAGGGACCCCTTGCCTGGCCTGATTATGGGGTCAGAGGCTGGATAGGGGGCAGAAGTGGCCTCAGAGTACCAGTAACACTCTCTCCAGGGAAGCTGGCTGAATACCCTCCTTTCTCTGTCCCTCCGAGATGACCACACCTTCAGTTCTCTGTAAAGGGCTACATTTGTGCGTTAAATCCTCCAGGGGATTCTCATGTGCAGTCTGGATGAAAACACAGGAGTGATGCTTTCAGGGTGGAACATTAGACACTTTGGTGGGTCAGTGGAGATTTGGGCACCCACCGCAATCTTCCTGGACCCCCTAAGAAGACTGCACTGATCAGGTATGCTTTAAAGCACTTGCCCTGCTTTAAAGGAGACCTTGGTAACCATGCTTGCAAGGCCTGGATACTCACACAACCAACACACTGCCTCAGGCCCTAGGTCTGGCTGGTGGGTTTCCTGCTTCCTCTCCTCCCCATCCCCCAGCTTTTTCGCACTTCCTCCAGGCTAGCTGATTCCAGGGCCTAAAGGGTCTGATGTTTTATTAAAGTCCAGATCTTCCTATTCTAAGGCCACCTTCCTCTGGCTAATTCTGTAATTCAATTAGTAGGAAGCCAAGGCTGGTCTGGGACGGGAGGAGGGAGCACATCGCATCGGGAGCCTTCCCTTCCGTGATGATTACACCCCAGGCTTCATCCCTGTGCAGAGTTGGGCAGGAAATTGTACTTCCTTCACTTCACAATAACAAGGGCCTTTTATCCCCGCACACAGGGCTTTGTAAATTACTGCCATCTCCGTACAATTAATTCTGCTGTGCTGTTTTTCCCCCACATGCCCTAGGGTGGGTCTCCTTCCCCATGGATCTTCTTTTCTCTCAGCCCCGAGACCTGAACTAGAAGCTCAGCTCTCCACTGACTGGGCCTGGAGATCAGGGAGATGCTGTCTCCACCCTCACAGCACTGAGTCTATTCACAGACACAGGACGTGAGACTGGAAAGCAGAAGGGACGAGTAAATAAGGATGGAAAGCAAGAAAAGGTTACAGCTATATAAGGAAGTGCAAGTGCGGGTCGACGTGTTTGGTACACACAGCAGAACTGAGTGTCAGGGGAGAGGCAGGTCAGTGTGGGCTGCAGGAGGTGGCATGGGGGTCTGTCTCATGCTGTAGGGAGCGGGAGCCCAGGCAATCAGCTGCTGACAGCAGCACTGTGGTGTGACTTCTCTCTAATTATGTCATCCCTCTGCCCCCCTTCCCAGATGATTTCCAAAGTCGACTGCTGCTCTAACAGGCTGCAGCTCTATTCTTCTCAATCCCATGATTCAGGAGGGGCTGAGCTACAGCACGAAGGATAGGAGTCCAAGTCATGGGGTGGGGGAGAACCATCTAAGACAGTGGTTCTCACATTTATAGCCTGCTGGGTAGAAAGAATCTACTTCAAAGCCCAGAGTGGTACCACTCAGTTCAAGCTCTGAGGAGGTTTGAGATGGAGCACAGCAACCCCACCAAGCAATATCCCCCTCAGGAAAGATGTGCCAGGCAGCAGGTGCCCAGCAATCTTTGTCTGTCTCGTTAAAACAGACTTGTGGGTCCCACATCTTGTCGGGCTCACCCACTTTCACCCACCCTCTTTTCATTCCATTCTCCTCTTTTAGCACAGATTTTTTTTTCTTTAAACTTAATTATGCAAGTGATCCATGAATACATTCTAGGTCTAAATGTGTCAAACCAAATGAAAAAGTGAAAGTCATGGGAGACTTCCGCATCCCCCACCCCTGCTCCCTCTCTGCTGCTCCGTGTGACTTCTAGACCTTGTCCTTTGCGTGTAAATACAGACACATGTACATATGGAAGGAAGGAGTGTGCTTCTGTCATGTACACTCAGAGCAGATTATTTTACAGCTCAAGTTTCCCATCTGACAGTGCGGTTTTCTGTGTCGGTACATTGAGGATCATTTCATCTTTTTAACTGCTGTAGAGTATTCACAGTTTTAAAATAAAAAACATTCCTGCCCTGAGGGACATTTGGATGGTTTTCAATGTTTTGCTATTCTAGAGGACCACAGGGGACACTTGTTCAGGCTGAGAACAAGTACATTTACTTGTAGAATCAGAACTTGGGAGACACGGCCAGGCCTGAAGGCATGGAGAGGTTTCTGGCTACCAGCCCCTCCACAGAAAGACACTTCTTTCTCACATCTTCAAGGGCCCCCAAGTTGGAGTCACTTCCACTCTGTGTATAACCTTGAGGTTACACCATGATGCCCTGAGAGGATTCCGTCCCCCTCCTCCACTGTGAATTCCTGAAGGGCCCCAGTAGGGGCACCTCTGGGGACACCTCAGTGCATCCTAGGACGGTGAGTCTGGCAAATGAAGTAGCGCCCCAGCTGAGGCTGACACTGCCTATCTTCTTTCTAGCTGCATGGGCCTCTCAGCCCTGGGGACCCCCCTACAGTACCCTGTGAGGAGCGGCAATGAGTGTCAGGAGGTCAAAGCTGGGCTCTGGGCGCCCAGCCTCAGTCCCTAATATGACAGCCCAGCATATGTCCCATGTCTGAGGTTCGGGCACCTTTCCTCCCAGGGTAGGCTCCCATGGTGGCCCCACCCCAGGCCCAGTATCACCTAGGACTCACATGACAGGAAACTCCTCCTACAGCCTCTCCCAACAACCCTCAGTCTTCACAACCTGTTTATCCCTACTTGCCTTTCCAGAGAGCCTTACATGAGAGGACTCATCTCTGCTGGTGGAAAGTCAGACTGCTCAGAAATGGTTGGAGAAGGATCTGGGTGGGTTTGGCCAGATGGTCTCTGTGTAAGGCTGGTCTCCCCTAAGAGAAGGGCAGAGAGGGCTGAAGGTAGAGTCCTGGCACCTCTCTAACCTGGTTCCTAAGAGGGAATCTTTCCCTCTGTAATCAGTGGACTCTGTGGAAGTCATTAGCAAATGAGGGCTAGTAGGCCTCCCCACAGGCTTCTGGGAGGAATTATTACCTCGTTTTACAATTGAGGAGGCTGAGGCTCAGAGAGACAAATCAGGACACACCCTGTAGCCAGTATAGGGTTCCTCTGGACAGAGCTATACATCAGCCTTTTCAGGGAATGACGGAAGACTCAGAGAAGGACAGGAAGAGGACACTGTCCAGCTGGAGGCTCCTGAGGAAACCTAGGGAGAAAAGCCACCTGGAGCAACACACCTATCAGTTCTCACAGGCAACTTCGGACCCTCACTCGGGAAGTCAGCACAACTCAGGTCCACAGAGCCATGGTGAGCTCTCAACAGCACTGACCACCTTGTGTGTATTTCCCCACTTATTGTCCTGTTGCCAAATTAGCCAGATGTTTGGCATTCGGTGCTGTCAACCAATAAGCATGCAGCCCCTTCCACTGTTCTGGGCACTGAGGCCCATGCAGGAATAGAACAAAATCAAGTTCCCACTCTCATCAGAGCTTCCAGAGATTGCCAGTCAATGAAGACATTTATATTAACATGTCAGGGAATGGTGGGTGCTGAACAGAAAAAGGAAGCACAATGGGTCAGAGGGCATGTGTTAGGGGTGGGTGAGGCTGCTAAATGAGGTGTCAAGAGAGGTGACGCTGAGAGTGTCACATTTGATCGGAAAGCTGAGGGAAGTGAAGGAGCAAGGCATGCAGGTAGCAAGGGTGGGGCAGGGGTCTTTCTGAACAAGACCCTGAGGTAGACTGTGTCCAATAGGCCTGATAACAAAGAAGAAAGCTAGGCAGTGAGCAGGAGGAAGACATGCCCAGAGGAGATAAATTCAGGGGTAGAGATGGCAGAGGGAGGTCACACAGTGTCTGGGGTCCCTCAAAGATCTCATACCCAGTGGAGTTCTGAGCTCTGCCAAAAACCATGGTAGAAATTCCTGGAAGCTGGACAAAGCAACAGATTCCCTTTTTCCCCTCTGGAATCCTTTTCTTGTTACTCTGGGCCATGGAAACAGTGTGGTCATTTCCTCCTTCTCCTCCTCCTGTTCCTTCACCTCCTCCTCTTCTCCTTCTCCCTCCTCCTCCTCTCTTTCCAAACCTGCCCCTGACCTTGTCCCAAGCTGGCTTGCCTGCATGCAGCTGAGGCAGTAGCTGCCTCTCAGTTGCAGGCAGCAGACAAGGCCAACAAGGGGACAAGGGGTGGAGAGGAAAGACGCCCCCGGGAGAGGCAGGCGGCAGCACGAGGGACAACGTCACAGGGGCCTCTGACCGCTATTCATTTGAGTCCCTGTGTCTCCATCAATAACCGTCTGCCAGTGACCAGGAGGGTGAGGGAGGAGGGTGATATGGGGTTGGACAGGGGAGGGGTGAATGGAGTGGGAGACAAGTCCTCCGCAGCTCCTCCCAGCCCTGGGCAGGAGGGGGAGGGGAGAAGCAGAGCTGGCACTGGGAACTCAGATTCTGTCTCTCTGCTTCCTTCTTCCACCTCCATGCCCCCTTCACACATATATGCTCCTCCTGCTTCCTCCCTGAAGCAAGGTGGAGAAGGGAGGTACTGCCAGGTTCCATAGTAGAAGAGGAGAAAGGGGTTTGGTTGGGCACAGTTGGGTGGTGGAGGAATCAGGTGGTATGGAGGACACTGGCAGTACTCTATCCAGACACCGATAAGCTGGGACATGCTTGGTGATGAGCAGTGGTGTAGGCACTAGTCTGTCACCACCAGCCTGTGGTCCTCAAGAGAGGACAGCCTGGGTCACAGGTCTGGCACAGAGTGGGCATCCAGGAAATAAATGGCCATGAGAAGAACCAAATGGCTGGCAATTTTTGGTCAGGAGAGGAGTTTGTTTGCAAATGGTCTAGAGCAGTCAAGGCGGGCTGCCTAGTGTAGGCAGAGCCCCATCCAATTATTGAAAGATGGATGGAGTTGGGAAAAATACAGACAGGGAGGGAAGGCAGAGCTGGTGAGCAGACTGTGAGCACAGGAATGGAAGTGTGTGAGTGCAGGTTGTGAAGTGGCTGAGAAGATCACAGAGATGAAAGAGAGGGGCCCTTAAGACCACTTTAGCCAAAGCAGGCTTTCTTAATTTCACCATAATTTCCAGGCTTTCAGGAGAACCAGCCACAGATGTGGAGCAGTGGAGGAAACTACTGCAAAGTCCCTCCTATCACCAAACATTGCCTTTTCCTTGTCACAGTGCCCAAAGGGCATTAAAAAGTGCCCTCCAGAAGCAGGTTGCCCTGTCTGATCCAGACGCCCTGGTGAGGAGAAGTGGTGTGGCCCTGTTAAACCCCCTCAGTGGGAGTACACTGGACCCTCAGTTCACAGAGGGGGAGACTGAGGCTGGACAGAGGATATGGGGCAGAGCAGCAGGCTCACTGGGGAGTTAGAGGCCAAGCAAGGGTAGGCCTCATTTCCAGCCCTGTAACTCTGGCTGGCTAGTTCAAGAAGCCCTTTGCCTGGCAGGGCTGTGAAGGCCCTTCCTGCAAATGTGACAACAGGAATTGGGCCAGGGGACACAGGCAGCATGTGACGGCCCTATTCGTTTTATTAGGGCTTCCTGGCCAGGTGTCTTCCTCACGGAGTGAGCCTTTATTTGGAAGGGGGAGGTTCCTTATTACCTCTGACGGAGCAGCAGCCTGAGTTCATGGACAGGTGTAGCAGCCCTAGGGCCAAGGGTGAAAGCTGCCCCTCTTGGGAGGTGTCGAGGTTGCTGTAGAAACAGCCCCGCAGGGAGGGGGTAAGAGGACAGAGAGCTTCAGGCACCAGGGATGGGGACAGAGAAAGACCCGTGGGCAGAGGGGGTGTGGTGGGGGGAGACTCCGCGGAGGGAATAAAATAGGAAAGCAACGGGAGGGACGAAAGGCAGTCAGGAGCACGGAGAGGCAGGAGAGCTCGGAGGAGAGGGCACCGGAGAGAGAGAGAAAGGTGGGAGGGCGACCAGGGGCAGCGAG
>NW_022900942.1:46316612-46320968 GCF_012274545.1 Fukomys damarensis
CGGGCCCGAGCTCGGCGCCTCCGCCGAGTGAGATCACCGCGGTTTATTTAAGGAGCCAACCCTCGTCTTTGATAAACTATCGCGCCTCGGCCCTGGTTTATAGCTTCTGTGCGGGGGGAGAGGAGAATTATTTATGGGCCCCCTAACTGGGTGTGATATCAGCCATGGCTATTATCGAGGCTAGTTCATCACCATAAAATAAGAAGTGTTCCTCGGGTCAAGGGTCTGTGCGGTCTCTCCTGTGGGTTCAGAGAGATGGGAGGGGGGTGGATATACGGCTGCTGAGTATCTAAAGATAAATGGAAAGATGTGCGTTTGTGGGAATAATTTAAAGAATGTATAAATATCCGGTGTTTAAGCTTATACAATGGACACTGCGGGGAAGCACGTGTGTTCTCTCTGTATGGGCCCCCATGCTTACACATGCATGTTTACATTCTTACCAAGCAAACGTATGTAAACACACGTTTCCATCTCTGCCCCACAGAGGGAAAGGTTAACCAGGTAGACGAGAGAAAATGCAACCCTGGGTGGGGGCAGCCTTCCTTTGCCTCAGAGATCTTTACCCTTTCGGCGATGGGGAGTGCTGAATCACACAACCCCCTCTTCCATTAAGACAGCCTTTGTATGTATGTTGGTATTTGTGGTTGCAAAGCACGGGACTGAGTCATCTTAATAACATACCCGCGGATGCAAATATATGGAAATGGAGCACCGCACAGATTTTGTGTGGAGCCCAGCTCTGGCAGGGTGGCCATTCCCAGTTGGTTTTTCAGTGGCGCAGCTACATGCACATATATTATAGTAATTACTTTCTGGGTGCCCTCTGTAAGATGGCAGAAATATGCTGCACATCACCCCACGTTATGGGTGAAGCATAAAGCCATATTGTAGGATAATCAAAGGCTTCTGAGAAAGGTTTGTACTGATTAATAAAGTGTTTATGGTACTTTGTTTTGGGGAAGATTGTGATAGATATTTTGGAGCCACCCAAATGGAATAGAAAATACCACATTGTTATGGGAGGCCCTTCATCAGCTGAAGGGAGATTGCTGGGGAGTTTCATGATGCCTAAATGCTGGAATCAGATGGGGAAACAAAAAGAGAGAGGGTGGGAGGGGGGAGGCTTAAGATTTTAAAAGGGGAGAAAGAAGCCTGGAACTGCGAGAATTTCAGGAGTGAGTATGGATTGTTGGGAATCTAATATTAACTTGTGGTTGTTTATTTTACATATAATAGAATAGCTAAATGATGGAGTGTATTAGTTCTTTAATAATTTATAGAAATACTTTGATGTTGCAGTAATTACATTAAAGGTCACATATCAAAGGTAATTTGGTTGAGCAGCTGTGATGGTTTCTCAGAAGCAATCAATATCACTGTCCATGGTGCTGATTTCACCAAGGGGCCTGCCAGATTAAAGAAGGCTTATTACCAGGCAGAAAAGCCCAGGGGAAATCAGGAGCACATTGGAGCGACGCGCCAGCCCCCCTTCCACGATAATTAACACTGTTCCCCATAATCTGCGCTAATCCTTCATACTGGGAGATCCAATGGCATTTTTCTGAAATCACAAAGACAAGTTGGGCAAGTTTGGGAGGAAGGGGAAAAAGAAACATGAATGTATGTTGGGAGAGGGGAGAGGTAAAGATGAGGCCAATAGCAGAACAGCACATAGCCCAGAGTCCCCATGTGCTGCCTGGAATACCAGCCTTTCTTCAAAGGCTTCTCGGGGCGATTCGTGGCTTCAAAAGCCTCATCACACAAATTCTCAGGGCAGGCACAGCCCGTCGGGGGCAGGGACAGGAAGAAAAGATAGAATTGTAGCTCTAAGTCCCGAGGGCACATTGTCCCTGCACAAGCTCACATATAGACAAATGAAAACCAAAATGACCAAACAAAAGTATGCTTTAAAGTGGAGTCATTTTGATTCTGGAAAGCAGAACTGGAGTTATTATTGCTAGTTGGTTCTGTACTTTGAGATCAGAGTATGCTGCTAGCAAATGCATGGATAGGACCAAGTAAAATGCTCTGGCCCGACCAAATAATATGCTCTACTGCCAGCTGAGGCCTTGCTTAGGGCTACCTATTTGGTGGTGGGGGTGGGGAGGAAGGGGAGAATATCTTCTAGTCTGGGTTGAGCACACTAGGTGCCCCCAGCAAGCACACTCTGTGGCTGACTAAGAGGAATGAAATTGAAGAAAGAACCCTGGAAAACTGGAAACCTCAGCAATTTAAGCATTTCTCCAGACTTCAAAATCCATTAAAATCAATCCATTAAAATCAGTCCTCCACTTTCTTACTGATGGGAGAAAGAAGAAGAAAGATAGTATAGGCAATGTGTCCTGTTACCCAGCAAGTTACAGAGCTAGCATCCTGTCACCAGCAAGAAAAATCACCCCATGATTGTCATGCACATGATCACACAAACACCACCAATATCACAGCAACAATAAAGACAGAGCTGGAGGCATCCTTAACACAGGTCTCTATCTGGGGACAGAAAAAAGAACTAACCTTCCCTTAGGGAAAAGTGGACACTTGGGTGCCAGACCACAGTGGCCATTCTCACAAGTCAGAGGTCAGTTTCCCTGGGAATCAGTCTGATCAAAGCCACTCCAATGGCAGATGGAGTCATCCTGGACCAGCCCCACAATGGATTATTTTGACTTTGGCATGATTTTAGTAGAATGAGATTAGTAAACCATGAAGTTACATCAGGATCTTTTACAGCACAGCCTTCTTCCAGAATCAAGGCAAGGTAATTCCACTTTTTCTAAAGTCTCTATCTCTATCACAATCTCTTCTCCTCACACTCTCACTCTCCCCTGGCCTCCTGGCCCTCTGCAGCCCACTCCCTTCCATTCTCAATGTTTATTCCACTATTCACAGGGTTGAGTCCACCTGGGATACTTTCTCAATCCATCAGCAAGCATTTCCTGAATGTGTACCTGGAACTGGCCCAGGCAGGTGCCCTGTAACACAGAGAAGCAAGAAAAACACATCTGCCCTCTCTCCGCTTAGAGTTTCTCCTCAAGTTGGGCATAGGACACACACACACACACACACACAAATATGACCAACAATATACGACAGAAGATGTCATTATAAATGAATAGTATGGTTACTCATTAATCACAATTAACATTGTTAATCGCTTAAAACAGACTAGTATAATGCCAAGCACTGTTACCCCCATTGCCTCCTTTTATCTTCACAACCACAGTATGAGGAAGATACCAGGATTCTCCCCCACAGGTGAGGAGACCAGGTTTGCTCAAGGTTGCACAATTTGTAAATAGCACTGGATCTGCTGTGACCACTTCTATGAACGCTGCCAGTTGCTTTAGGAGTTCAGAGGAGACTGAAATGACTGTAGAGTATGGGAATTGCTAAAAGGTTTCCCTTGGGTCATGAGCATGTGGAAATAGAGAGCTGGGCATAAGAGCAGTAAGTCAGAAACTAAGAAGCAGCACAGAAGTAAGACATACAGAGCAGGGTAGTAGCCACTTGTCTTCCAGGAAGAACCCATCTGTCTCCAAAGTTGGGGATCCAAGGTCCCAGGGAAGGACTCTGAGTACAGAAAGCCAGGGGATATGACAAGCAGTGGCCAGCACTTTCCTCCTTTGGCAGCACAGAGGGCTCCTGGGCAGGGCTGGCGACAGGAGAGCTGGGTGCGTCAGCAGGAGGCCTGCAGGTGGTGAGAGGGGGCTGTTGGGGAGGGGAGCTGCATCTGCTTGGTAAACACTAAAGTTCCAATTCACTAGTTAAAGATTGGCTTTTGTATCCTCACTCCAGCAACCCTAGAATACAAAGCAAACTAACCCACCTCCTCCCACCCTCAGCCCGTGTAGACATGCACTGTCCCTGAGGCAGCAACCACTCCCAACTCCCCACTGCCATGGGTCACCACAACTCAGGTGGGTCATTTCCATGGAAATTCAGTGTGACCTTCCTTGGGTTTACCAGGACAGATGTTAAACTGGGAGATTAAGAAAAGCTCAATCGAACTCCCAGCCCTGCTATCTCAGGGTATCTCTCTTGTCATTCCACTTTCCTTTTCCTTAATTCCATTTCTTCTTTCTTTTTCCCCTCTCCTCATCTTCTGCCTCTGTTCTCTTCCTTCTGGACAATTTCCTCTTTCCCTTTTCCCTTTCATTTTTACCCATTTTTTTTACTTTATCCTTCTCATGGTCTCTCCTTTTGGATTGTTTATTTTTATTTTTTGTTTTGAGACAGGGTCTTCCCATGTCATCTATGTTGGCTTTGAACTTGAACAATATATGTGTGTGTGTGTGTATATGTGTGTATATATATATGTATGTATATATACGTATATGTTTGTGTATATATATG
>NW_022900942.1:46321057-46400890 GCF_012274545.1 Fukomys damarensis
TATAGTGGTCTTGAACACATGATCTTCCCTCCTCAGCTTCCTTAGTGCTGGGACTACAGGTGTGTGCCATCATGCTTAGCTCCTCACTATCTCTCCTTTCTCTCTCCTCTCCTCCTCCTTCCCCCTCTCCTTCCACTCATTCCTCCTCTACCTTGACACCCATAGGCAGCTCTAATGGGACCTCCTCCAGCCCTTGGGGGCTTCCCTGCTGAGGTCCGGCTCCTTCCCAGACAGCCCTGCTATTGAAGGATTCATCTAATTTTATGTACAACTGTAAAGATGAATGATAAGTAGAAAGGATGCAGGCAAGAACAAGATGAATAAATTATAAAGGGCAAATGATGACAAGACAGGCATCCCCAGAGACAGTGATATGATAACAGAAACTAAAGATGAATTTATGGTGGTTGTAGTTAGCATGTATGGAGACTGTTAATTCTTTGTGGTAGTTTTACAACTTCTAGTGATTGATGCAATCAAAGCGTTTCATTTTAGAGACATGATGTGTTTCCACTCATCTGTCCTGTGGTCACAGCCCTGGGTTTGTCTTTGCACCTGCAACTTCTTGCCCAGAACGCTTTCATCTTCTGCATCTCACTTAGGAACAGATCATCAGGTCATAGCCACATCCACAGTTCCCCGATCCTGCTGTCCCTGCTGTTTGTATCCCAGATCAAGTTGTCCACAGGATTAGTTTCTTCTCATGGCTACAAGGAAGAATTTGCTCCATGCCTCTCTCCTAGCTTCTGGAAGCCTCAGGTGTTGATGCATTATAGATGGTGTTCTCTTCACTTCCTCACATTTCCTTCCCTGTGTACATTATGTATTTCTACAGCCAAAGTTCCCCTTTCTAAGGACATCAGTCATATTGGATTGAGGCCCACTCTAGTGACCTCATCTTAGCATGGTCCTCAGCCAAGACCCTATTTCCAATAAAGTCACTCGTTCTTCTAGAAGTAAGGACTTTGGAATATTTTTCAGGGAACACAATCCAACTAACATCACTGAGAAAGGACTTCAACACTGTGTCATGAGAGTCCTACCAGCCCTTCCTCAGTGTCTCCCATCTGGCCTCATGCTTTTCTCTTCCTGTCCTAGGAAAATTAATGACTCATCTTTCTTCTTTCCTGTATTCCCTAAAGAGAAGTATCTGTCTGTCCTTTAGGGAAGTGATTGTCAACTGAGTGATTTTGCACCCTGGGGACATTGGAAATTGCTGGAGATGCTGCCCGCACTGGGTGAGAAAAGGACATGTTAAATATCCTACAACGCACAGGAGAATCTCCCAACAATACTCTGACTCTAACGCCAATAGTGCCAAGGCAGAGAAACCTGTTTCAGGACCGAGGGTACCCTGGAAGGCAGGAGAGTGAAGGCCTGGAATAGACTGGTCCCTCTTACTGCTTATCACTCATGTGGGGACAAGACCAGGGGACCTGATAATATGAGAAGTGCCAGGTTTGGTAAAGAGGCACTTGCTCAATGGTGAGCAGCAGAAGAGGGAAAAGCCCAGATCCAGGCATGAAGGATCATACGTGGCTGGCTACTCACACCCTCATATCACAATCTGTAGGCCCAATTTGGCCCAAAGATTACCAGTTTCAGCACCACCACCAGCTTAGCTGTCTCCTTTGACCCACAAGGAATCTGTGATCTGAGTGACAGGAGATGAGAATTTGCTCACAACAGAGCTGGGACCAGAACCATGCCTCCAAGGCCCACCACACGGGGGTCCTCCAGCCCTTCCCTTCAAAAGGGCTCCCACCCCAACAGGGGCCAGGTCTGGCATGCTTGTGCCCTACACATACCTGGACCCACCACCCTGAAGGGAGCACCAACACCCCTGGAGGGCAGCAAAAAGGGATTTAAATCCAGAGATGGGACCAGATGAACACAGGGGTCTGTTCTGTGGACCCACAGGTCTTGCCTGTCCTCCTCCACACCAGCCTGCAGCCCCAACCCAGTGACCTACTGTTTCCCTTGAAGACTCTTCACTCCTTTCCCACAGTGACTTCTTGAAGTCTTCCTTCTCCTCCTCCCCTGGAGCTTTGCCCACACTGTCCCTCACTCCTAGACTGACTGCATTCTTTGACCCTGCCCTGACTACCCCATTTATGCCCGTAGGGACTTAATCTTCTCTGTGACCTCTACAGCGGAAACCCAGCCTGGCTCAATAAGGCTACCTAGCAGGTCTGTCTCAAAGAACCAGTAACTCCTGTGTCCATAGACACATAGTAGACTTGAAGGAAGGAAGTAAACAAGAGCAAGAGGGCTCTTGAGTGAATACACCAGCCTGGCCCAGAGTGAGCCATGTGGTCCCTTCAACTCAGCTCAGACCTTCCCTGGAACCACCTTGTGGGCTGGGAAGGGATGTGGGCACATTGCCTCTGGAGTCCCTTCCAGCTCTGACATTCTTTATATTTCTAAGAATAATAGAGTCACCATTACTCACACTACTTAGACAACAGGGAGAGGATGATTGTGTCTACTACTCCCTGCTGACTGCCGCCACTGATGACAAGTGTAATAAAGTGAGTGTCAGTTGAGTCCCTTTCCAATGCACACCAGTCAGACTGGCTGCCTAGGGTAGGGCTGAAACCCCAGTGGTGCACCTATTTCTGCCCTCTGCTCAGATCTCTTTCCAAGAAGACCAGACCACTGTTTCACCATTCCCTGCAGCACTGACCCTTGCATAGCTGGACCATGGTTGCCACCAGAATCAGCAGCAATGCCATGTGCAGACCTGATCCATGCAGAATTTAACTGAGGGGGTATCTAGAGTGGAACAAAAATTAGTCAGACAGTCCCTGTTGCTGAAAGTCTATAATTTGGTTTGAGAGGCAAGTGTAAAGACGGTTCATGATACAGACCGTACCTTTAGAGCCTGGAAAGTAGTTGGGAAGGTCCTGGGAGCTCCACTAAGACAAGCAAGGTGCTTTGGGGGAGCCCAACCACCAGGATGGCCTCCTGCTTCCAGGTCCTCACCTTCCACATGACCACAGTTATCCTCATGAGATAAAGTTCTCAGCCCCTCAGGCTCTGTCACCCACAGGACTCATCCAGTGGCAAACTGTCCCCTGGCTGCAAACCCTGTGGACCCCCAGGCTCTTGGCCAAACACATAGCCTTCAGCATCCTTTTTTCTCATGCTATTCCTTCTGCCTGGGCAGTTTCCCTTCATCCCTAGAGCACCAATTCCATCCGACATCACTTCCTCTATAAACTATCTGCCCCCTCGGGAGCTTTCCTATCTCCAGAGGTGCCTTAGTGCTCCTCTGGTCCCACAGTGCTCTGTAAAAACCTAGATTTTTCATCTCGGAGCCCCAGGCTCCATGCTTGCCTGTGCCCCGTACTAGTTCAGAGCAGGGTGGGCAGTGGCAGGAAGAAAATCCTCTCTGCTGAGCTACCTCACTGGCCTTGGAACCTCCTAAAGACATTTCAGCAGGTCCGTTCTCACAGCTTCTTCTCCACTCATTCTCCCTCCAGGCCCCTAGAGAGCTCTCAGCTGAGCTTACCACGAGAGGTATGTTTAGGAAGCCAAGAAGGCCCCATTTGGTGGCATTGGATGGACGAGGAAATGCTGTATGAAGGGTAATTTGACCTGGGCCATCAGAGCAGCACAGGTGTGAATGTGGGCATGTTTGAAGCAGGATGTGTATCCTCAGAAGAGAGGGTCTGAGGTTCCCATGGGGGCCAGACCTCCTTGAGTCCATGTGACGCTCTTAATGTTTCTTGACCTTTCATCAGAAAACGAGGCTCACAGGCAGAATGCTAGTATGAGCTGCAATTCAGAATGGATGTGTTTTAGGACTAGAAGGGTTTCTTCTAGAGGGCATGTGCATGGTGAGCAGAAGGCCAGACATCTGTGTTGTTGAGCAGTGGGGTTCTGGAACTGTAGGCAGCTACGTACCATCAAAGACAGGCAACCTTGGGTGATGATGGAAAAAAAGCAATGTTGTTCTCTTCTCCAATTCCTCTGGAAAATCATGGTTGTAAAGAAAAAAGGCTGAGGTTCAAGGGGTTGCTGTCTCTCTAGGGGCTCCCAAGTTTATTGTGGTTCAAGTGCATGCTCTAATCAAAGGTATTTGTGATATGTCCTTCTGTGACCACCAGGGGCACCATGCAGGTGGCTTCTTAAGGTGGCTGAGTGGGCCTAAGGCAAGTGTACAATGGTAACCAACTCTTGTGTCCAGCACAGAATAGACAAAATGATGTGGAACACTGGCATCCTCCACAGAGGACACCAGCCTGCTGGTGATGTGGGCCTGAACTAAAAGCCATATGTGTAGGCCCTTTACATGATGTGTATTACTATGAATAATGCAAGTGTTATTATTAATGATAAAACAATGATGTGAGTATGAATGACATTCTGGGTTCTCTGTCACAATAAAATCTGTGACTACTAATTTATATATGAAATAAATAATAATAAACTATAAAACGGTTCAAATATGCATCTTGGGCTGTGTGTCCTTCTATATTTCACAGAAGAGAGATAACTGTGAGCTATAATAACCAGGAAGGACTCCATGAAGAAGGAGGTACAAAATTTTGTTGCATGTGTAAGGGAGAAGGAATTGGAAAGGTAGTGTTAGTGAGCTTTCTGTTACTATAATAAAATACCTGAGATAATTAATTTATAATGAGAAAAGGGTGACTTTGGCTCACAATTTTGGCTCAAGACTGATTGGCCCATTACTTTGGGGCCTCTAGCAAGACAAGCAAAGAACAAAATCTTTTTATCGCTAGCCAGGGAACAAGAGAAAAAATAAAAAGGGACCTGGATCACCCCAGCCACTTGAAGGACAAGGCTCCAATGGCCCCGCTTCCTAACGGTGCTACCTTCTCTCAGTAATGCCACCTGATGTCAGCCCTTTACCACTCTGCCTTTGGAGGACATTCAAAGATAGCAGATAGAATACTTGAGGAGTCAAAAAAGCCTAAATGTTCCTCCAGGAGCTAGGGATACGAACGGGGACAATGTGTTTGGAGCAGGTGGAGTCTTTCTCATGTGGCTACCCCAAAATCTGGCAAAATGGATATGGCATCAGGCCGAGCAAGTCTCCAGGTTCCTTCTCCCTGGAAAGGCCCTTCCTTCCCCTGCTCACCTACCAGAATCCACCCAGGGCCTGGGAACCTAGTTCCAAGTGCCAGGCTTCCTCCCCAGAGCTCTCCCAGGCTGTTCTCTCCCTCACTGATCTCCCCCTCATTTGAGCATCTGCACGTGAACTTTGGCCAAAGTGTGGACTTTGGATCAGCACACATCAGAAATGCAGTTGTGGCCCCACTTCAGAGCATCTTGGTCGCATTCCATAGACTGTACCCACTATGTTTGAGCAAGATTCCTAGAGGATTCCTAGACACAAAAATGTTTGACAGCCTCAGCCTAAATTCAGGCTCTGGGCAATGTTGTCTTAGTTTAGTTCCCCTCCCCCACCAGCAGACTCTGTCTAGATAAGCACTTGAACAAAGTGGTGCTTAACAAATGGGACTTGGACCACAGTGACCCCAGGAAACACAGTCAGTAGTGGGAAAGGGCCACAGGGAAGAGAAGACATCACCAATGGGTGTGGTATCAGGCAGGCTGATGGCCACTGAATGAGGTGCTTAATCCCACTGGGGATTCTAGAACCATTTCAGGCACCCTCCCTGGAGCCATGCTACCCAGGCACCAGAGAGCTGTGGTCATCACACACCAGTTCCTCAGACCTGTGGCGAGTTGTGCCCGTAGATCATGAATCTCCCAGCTCTTCTGGCTTGCTGCCTTAGAGGTTGGTGCAAAAGGAGCTCCACATCCAGCCCTGAAGCCAGAGTCCAGATGCTGGCAGCTGGAATTAGGCCACTGTCACTGAGGTGGAGAAAGCGAGAGGTCAAAAAGCAAGGAGCTGAGCCCGGCACCATATTCCGAAATGGGAGGGCGCATAAAGGACTCCTCCTGTCTAACCCTGGTAACAGCTGCCACACACTGAGGACACATGATGAGCCAGGTGCTGAGCATTTATTATCTCATTTATGTATGACAGCATCTCACTTGTGCCAAAGCTAAGCAGCATTATTGGTCCTGTGGTACAGGAGAAGAAACTGAGGCAAAGGGACTTGCTTAAGGCCACAGACATGGACAGTCTGGTACCATAGCCCATACTCCTTGCACCACATCCTGAGTCACCAGCCTTATGGAAAACCAGAGCTACACAAGAACAGTCCAAGCTGGGCGTTGTGGCGCACACCTGTAATCCCAGCACTCAGGAGGCTGAGGCAGGAGGATCACTGTGAGTTTGAGACCAGCCTGCGCTACATAGTGAGTTCCAGGTCAGTCTCAACTGCATAGTGAGACCCTGTCTCAAAAAGAACAGTCCAAACACCTAACCTATCTTTATACTAGAGAATTACTGTTCTGCCTGGAACACAGAGTTGATTCCAGCCACATCTCTACCTAAAGCCTTACTGTGTGTTCTTGGGAAGTCATAATCCCTCTTAACTTTAGTTGCAGTGACTATCATATCTGATACCAATACATTTGGCAGCAATGGTTTCATCATTGATGCACTTCTTTTGCACATTACAGAGTCTGGGGTCAGGTGTTGATTCAGCAGCATAACAATCTTAGGTCGGAGTCTTTTCCCTCATGGATATAAAATGGTTGCCCCAGTTCTATGCATCACATCTGCAATCAAGCTGGGTAGGTCCAGCAGCCTCTGTCCCTTTTATCAAGAATGCACAACATTTCCCAGAGGCCCCTTCCCCAGTAGGCCTTTGTGTAAGTCTCATTGGCCAGAATAAGTCATAGAGCAAGTTTAGCTGGAAGAGAGACTGGCTAGGGGAATATCTTGCACGGGTCTGCTATGGACAAAACTGTGCTTCTGTTAGTGAAGAGGCAATTGATACTTCTGTAGGAACTGGTAGACTCTGCCACCAGCCTGGTAGAGACAGACAAGTGTTACAGAGGAGCAAACAGGGAGGAGCAGCACCCACCCCACATAGACCATGTGTGTCACCAGCTTAGACCAAGATCTGATGCTTTGGGAAACAAGAGAGAGCAGTTTCTGAAGGTGTTCCGAGGTGCTTCTTCCAGGCCACACAGCCAGCCCAGCACTTTATTCCAGCTGCAGGCGTGGCTTCTAATTCCATGGGACTCCTAGTGGGGAGAGAGTGATTCACCCTGTAGGCACCATGTTGGCGTCATCTGTATCTTTCTTGAACTTGTATTTTTCTGCACCTCTGTGTGTCGCTTCAAAACTGAAGCATCAAAAGCCACTGTGCCAACAGACTGTCCTCACATTACAGGCATTCCGTGGGTGCTTTCCACTCCCACACTTCGTCCCACCGTCATGCTGGTGGGCACCCACCCTCTGCTTTCAAGAACAGTGGTGATATGCCAAGTTTGTTTTTCAGAGATGGAAACACGACCCTTTCTATCCTGTTGTAAGGGTTATGCAGTGAGGCGCACAGCACTTGCACAATGCCTTCCTGAGAAATGAGACAGCCTCCTGGTTGCTTCTGCACAGCTGAACTGAGTGTTGGAAGGAAGGGGTAGAGATGGCCCAGGCTGGACTCTGCTCCAGAGGTCCTTACTCTGACCTCAGTCAGCTCCATGAAGAAGGCCCGTTCAGCCATTCCTGTTTCCTAAAGGCATGGGCTTCCCTCAGAGGTTGTGAGGCTCTGGTCACGCGTGTGTTTAAGCAGAGTCATAGTCATAAGTGGAAGCAATGCAGGCAATTGCTACATTGAACAAAATCAGTGAGCGGGAGCCAAGTTCCTATGATCTCACTCCAGTTTTACTTGCTTTTACATACAAGGCCACATTGTGCCAGCCCCGGCCCTCAGCCCCAAACAAAGCCAGCAGTACTACATTCCCAGCCTCCAGCCTGGATCCCTGTCTTCTCAGAAGACCCTCAGGACCTTGAGGCCAACTCCTCCACTCCATGCCACTGGGCAGTCTCAGGCACCGAAGTCAGCCGGCCAAGCTTCCAGTCCCGGTGCCACCACTCTGAGCTGCGTTCGTCATCTCGCTTCTCTACACGTCAGCTTCCTTCTCTCAGCCCTGGGATGCCAGTCGTGCCTGTGTGTGAGACCCACGTAGGCACAGCATGAAGTACTGTGCGCAGAGCACTAGGTACTGCCGGCACCTGGTAAGCATGCATGGTAACAGGCTCTCTCCTGCTGCCACCACTGCTGCCACCGTGTCTCCCCACAGAGGGGTGAGTCGCCCTCCTCAACTCTCTCCGACCCACCCCTGCCCCCTGGCTTCCCGGTGTGGAGAACAGCAGACCCTGGTGCTGAGCAGTAAGCCACCTAGCACAGGGCTGGCCACCTGGGGAGACCAACAAAGCCACCTGCTAAATGTGAGCCAGTTGTGGGAGCAGCTGGAGGATTCTAGTGGCCCCTGGACCTATTGCTGCCAAGACCTGGATGAATTTAGGTTCACCTGTTCCACTCCCCCAGGAGAACTGACAGTTACATTTATCCTAATGGTTTGGCGAACCCCACATGAGACCTTGTTCCCCACCCCTCACCTTAATAAAGGGTGGCATCCTGGAAGCTGCATAAAAGATTCCTAAAAGATTGAAAACCCCCAGCCAGTGACCATGCCCCTGACACTCACATGGATTATGTGTCCTGGAAGCCCCTTGAGGCAGGGAGACAGAGGGCTTGAAATTAATATGCATCCGACCTCTCCCCAAAGCCCCGACAGCTGGCATCTGACAGCTGGAATTGCTCAGAGCCTGGGAGAAGGTTTTTAACTCAGTTCAGTAAGTGTTTCCTGAGCACCCACCAGGAGCACAGCCCTCTGCTAGGTGCTGCTTGGCAGGTGGAAGCAAGGAGAGGGCAAAGACCCTGTCACCCCTTGGGGCTTCCCTCCTTCGGAGGAGAAAAGGTGTGCACGCCTAGCAATTAGAGGACAATGGATTGAGACTTTGGATTGGAATTTAGAGCTTGCGGGGTTTGAGAGTGCTGCGAGGTTGTGATTATTCAGTATCTTCTATAAGCTGCTCTGCACTGGACTCAAGATGGCTCCCTTGCTTCTCCTAGGAGAGCTGGGCACTAGGGCACTGCCCTTGGGGGATAAGCAAGATATGGGTGGATGGCAGCAGTTGGAGATGACATGCCAGTGAAGGGACAACATGAACAGAGGCAAAAGGAAGGAGGAAAGGATGTGGTAAGAAGATGGGGCTGGGGACTAGGAGTCAGGGGCAGGAGGTACCCACATGAGGAAGGCATTCAACATGCAGCTGTAGAAATTTGGTCACTGTTTCTGAGCACTGGGGAGCTGCTGAGGCTTCCTGAGTAGGAAAGTGAGCACCTCACCATAGTGTACAGCATGTGTAGATGGCTTGTGACAGACCAGTGAGGGGCTTGGAGAAGGGGGCAGTGCCCTCAGTAGTGGGCGCTGCAACCCTGGAGAGCTCACTCAGTTTCTCTTCCCAGGAGCAGGCACAATGCACCTGACACACTTAGGGCCAAGCTGGGAGAACACCTGGCAGAGGCTCCTCACCTGGGACTGGGTAAGCCTTGCTGGTGGAGGTGAGGGGATATTGGCTCCCTCCAGGTCCCCAAAGCTGGTGAGGGAACTTGATATTGACATTACCCTGACTGCTTGGAGGAATTGTCCTCACCGGGAGTAGAAAGTCTCTGCATGGAGCAGCCTGCACAGTGCTGGTGAGGTTCCCAAGCCACCTGACCACTACACCAGGCTCTGTTTGACTTTCAGATTAGTAATAAATGCAAAGAGAGATAGTGGCTCATTCTCCCCCGCCCACCCAGCCACTCACACACATGCACACATCCACACGCACGCGTGCACACACATAGAGTCATACAGAGCAGAGTTTGGATATGGCCTAGGACCCCTATACTTTAAGTGCCTCCCCAGATGATTTCACTGTTTCTCCACCTTTGGAAGCCCTGGGTGTCCCATATTCCTCCCATTCTCTGTCCAGCGCTGTCAGAAAGCACTGGTTCCTCCTTTCAAGCGAGAAGAGCTTGATCTATGAAGAATACTCTTGTCTGCCATTGTTTCCTTCCTGAGGGCCAGGGCACCTCAGAAAAGGAGAGAGGAAAGGGGGCCACACCATCACCCATTCTCCCCACCATATTACACGTGGCCTATGACAGCCCAGAAACAGCAAGACAGCTCTGCTGAGGTGCCACATTTGGGTCCCTGCTCATACGTAATTTGGCCTTTATCACAAAGAGGCTTCATGACTGACAAATTAAGGAAACCTGTCGTAATTCAGAAGAGCTGGGGAGGACACCCATTTCCATTAGCATCCATATTAAGGGGTGTGCTCAGCGCAGTTTTATGACTTTGGAGCAGACAATCCAACATTGTTTCCAAGTTAATGTCCTGCCAAGCCTGCTTTAATGAACAGATACAAAGCATGTGTAATTAGCACGCTGATGGTGTGATGCTGAGCACTAGTAAGCCACTGCAAACACTGCTCTCTTAGGTAGATGACATGTTCTTGAAGACAATAGTTTGTCTACACTACTTGTGTAGTGACCAAAATTTTTGACACCATTAATTTAACTTCTCTTAAAGTCCAAATTACCCTCAACTCCGACGTGGTAGATTTGAAATTCACAAAGACCTCAACCAACTCTGTTAGTATTCAGCACCTAACAGATGCAAGGAATTTGCAGTGGCCAAGGGACAGGGTATCACAGACCCAACAGAAAGTCTTTCCTGAAAGGAAAGAGCCATCTCTAACACGCCTTGAGATTTACTGGGGACCGTCCTGCATTATGGGGTGACAGTGGGCTAGGTCCCCTGATATCCCCTGATACTCAGACCCCATAGAGCTTTGCCATTTGTTATATGCTTCGGCCAGCACCCCAGCTAGATGTTCCCTGGACACTCCTCACTCTTAAGTCACTGGACAAGAATCCCGCCTATCTGTGATCTATCAGCAAACCCACACCTGACCCCTGTTGGAGCACTTCCTGGCTTCTGCCCCAAGAATTTAGGAAGACAGTATGTGCCGTCTTCCTCTGTTCTTATTAAATGGTTTATCTGGGAGAACTTAATATTTTCTTTTAGGATAAACTGAGCTAATGCGATGTGCTTGTTTTAATTTGCGAGGTTAACTGATCTAATTATCTATGGCGTTTAGTTAAATCCTTGTGCCTGGCCGGCTGCAGGTGTGGGCTTTGAATCCTGCCAACAGGAAATCTCTTAAAACAAGCTGATCTAACGCAGCAGGTCTGCCGGTATGAGGGATTTTCTAATAATGCATGAATTTATTAACATCCAAAGATAAATAGAGGATGTATTTACATTAAACAAATTTCACAAGGAACTGTCTGCTGCTTCCCAGGTCCCTGGCCCCCAGTGTGGGAAGCACCCCCAACTCCACATCACCGTCTATGCTGTGCAGGTTGAGTAGACAGCCACACTGAGGCCCCCCGTGAGAAGACATGGACATACCCCTGCCATAATTGCATAGAGAGCTGAGTTTGTCTAGCAGGAGTTAAAGGTCTGGAGTTTTAATTGACCACAGACCCCAAAGAACTAGAAGAGTTGCCTAACACTCTAAAAGCTGGCACTGCCTTGCACAGTTAACAAATACATCCCATTATGGAAGAAAAATAATGGTCCCATTGTCCTTGGGCTGGGAAGATATTCCCTGGAATCTGAATTGGAGTGTGAGTGCTACACCTCCAGGTAGTATGTCCAGGGAAACTGACAAGGGCAAGAGGAGTAATCCTCTTTTCGGAGCTAGCTGACTGGTTGACGACATCCAGCATCCTTGGCAGATGCAATGTGTGGCCCATTTGGGTGGCAAGACAAGAACCTTGGGAGGCAGGTAGAGGGGACATGGGGCAACCCATCACACAGAGTTATCACACACAGTTGTCACGAAGGGCTCCTAGCTTCCCAGCCCTGCCCCTTTCCCTAACCCCCTAAGTTTCCCAGACTCCCACTTGAGGCTCTAGGAAACCTTGTAAGGATCAGCCTAATGGTTGACGACATCCAGCATCCTTGGCAGATGCAATGTGTGGCCCATTTGGGTGGCAAGACGAGAACCTTGGGAGGCAGGTAGAGGGGACATGGGGCAACCCATCACACAGAGTTGTCGCACACAGTTGTCACGAAGGGCTCCTAGCTTCCCAGCCCTGCCCCTTTCCTAACCCCCTAAGTTTCCCAGACTCCCACTTGAGGCTCTAGGAAACCTTGTAAGGATCAGCCTAGGGTACCTACACTGTTCAAGGGGAGTGGAATTTTAACTCCAGAACTGCCACGTTGCTTGAAATCCTGCTAGCCTGTATTGTTTGAAGCATGGATCAGACCAAGCAACCAAAGCTACATTTAAAATGCTCTTTCCCATGACCTGACAGCCCAAGTCACTCAGTACTGACCTGTTTTCAAGCAGCATAGAGCTCTCCTCTTCCATATGAATGATCCTAGAAGAAACTGCACTTGCAAAAAGCACATGCAGAATATGCACACACATGCAAAGTGTATGTGTGCACACACAGATATAGCTATCTGCATGTGCACGCCTATCATTCAAAACACACACATGCAAGCACACACACACAGTAGAGCATGTGATGTAGATGTGTACACAAAGGTACACATTACTGATACACAGGCACACCTAAACATACATAGGAGGGCGTGCACTCACAAATATCCTGCAGACACACAATTGCACACACACTCTTCCTCAGGCTCAGCTGGAATTAAAAAGAATGTGGCACTATAGGGACAGCTGAAGAAAAACTCCTGATTTCTGATTTCCAGAGCAGTTTGGACAAGGTCCTCTGAAATGCATTAAAATGCTAATCACAGCATCTGTCTGAACCCTGGCAGCTGTGTGACTTGGGGTGGGGGGAGGAATCAAAGCAGAATGGATTCTGAAGCCTGGAGCTCCTCCTTGACTCTCCTTCCCTCTCGCTCTCCTTTGTTCCCCCCACTCCACCCCGTCTGCTCCCTCACAGGCTCCATTGACATGTCCTGGCCTTGCTGTCCTCAACCTGGTCCCCAGTGGCCTTAGACTCTACCTGACTGACAATCCCAACACATGGCTCTCTGGTGCGAAACAATGCTGCCACCCTTCTATCTCTGCCCAAAGTTCCCTGTCCCCTCACAGGGCATAAATGGCCTCACACCCCCTTGGGTTTCCCTGCCCTAGGCCTCCCAAGCCTTGTTACAGACTCCAGCTGTCTCCCCCAAGGTGAGAGCAGAGGAAGTGCCTAAGGTACCAAGGACAGATATTAGGACAGTTCCACCTAACCCTGGGGAAGACGCCCTAATGATAGAGTTGGGCACTGTAGAGCACTGTCAGAGAGAACGTTTTATCCAGGAAAGGTTTCTTTCTTTCCTTCCTTCCTTCCTTCCTTCCTTCCTTCCTTCCTTCCTTCCTCTCTCCCCATCCCACCCCACCCCTCTCTCTTTCTTTTCTTCTTTCTGTCATGGGAACTGAACCCAGGACGCTCACATTGAGTCACATCCCCAGCCCCATTTTTTAAAAAATTGTATTTTGAGATAGGATCTTGTTAAGTTGCCTGGCGTGGGCTCAAACTTGCATTCCTGCCTCAGCCTCTCAGAGTGCTGGGATTCCAGATGTGTGCCACCATACTCAGCCACAGTTTTCTGATACCCCCTTCATGACACTAAATATGGGCAAAGGAGTGGGATTAGGTGGGAGTCTATATCCCCACCTTTCTGCTGAACACCCTTCCCTGACTTTCCTCCAGCCACAGGTGACATCTGAGCCCTGCCACAGACCTTCACCCACCCAGCTCATGACTGCTAGCCCAGATCCTCTCCCCCACTTCCTGCTGATGCCAGGATCCAGAGAGGGCACATGCTCCTGAAGTCCCCAGTGAGGCACATGCTGCTGCACACTCATGCTTTCCTCCATCATCTTCCCTGCCTACCCTTCTTCTGTACCTGTGCTCTGTTTGCCAGGCTAGGGCTTGCTCAGTGTTCTGAACTCAGCCCAGCATCTGCATTTGCAGAAAGCCTTTTGCATGGAAAAGGCTAGGTAGGATTCCCTTTTCCCTACTCATGAGCTTCCTGTGCCTGTGTCTACTAAAGTATACCAGAACTTAGCATTTCTCTGTCTGTCACTTCCCTGAAATGTGGGCTCTCTGAGGGCAGGGGCTGGTCCTGCCCATGCCATGGACCCAGTGCTGGCACAAGGACTGGCCTGGGAAGTTCTTAGTAGCTGTGACTGTTGGAATGTGTGGATGGGTGGGTGGGTGAGATCCTGGCCTGGGGACCAGTTCTGCTTTGTGGGGGCTCCTGGGTGGACACCCTGGAGGTAGTTTGCCTTCTCTGTGGAGATCTGGGACAGGATCTGTTCAGGCTTGTGTCAGTGCAGGCCTCACGCCAGGCTCTCTGTGCCCACATTCCCCACCCCATAAGAGTAAAGCTCCCAGCACAGTTCCGTTTTTCCTCTTAAGCATCTAACTGCCATTTCACTAAACACCATCTGGAGACTCCTGGCTTCAGCCCCTCACTTCTCCCAAACTCTTATTAATGTGATGGGTGTTTATTCCTTCTTCCTCCTCTTCTACTTGCTCCAGAGCCTGTGGCCTACAAGACATTTCTCTCCTTTTGGGGAGCTTGGCTCTGTGGAGGAGGGTGGCCATCTCAGGCTTGGCCTTAAGCAGTTGACAGTGACAGAGAGCAGGCAGAAACAGCAGGAGTGAGCCTAGTCCCAGGCAGCCTGGGAACAGAAGATGGCAGAGGCAAGCAGAGGAAGGAATTTGGTTAAACTTGGTCCATGGTGGCCTTCAATTCTGGTACTCTGATCTTTCCAGAGCTCCTGGACCCTCTGTGGCTCCCTGGTGCTACCAAACAAACCTCACATCCCTAACCCCAGCCCTGGGGTGCCCACCTCTCTGCTGCAAACACCCTGTGCTCCCCCTCGTCCATGCCTATTCTGTGGCCCTTCTCTGAACACACCCCGATCCTGATTCTTGCTTGTCCTTGAAAGAGAAGCTCACATCTTCCTCCTCCACATCTCCTTTTCTAACTACTCCACCTTCCTTCCATAGCACTAACTGCATGAACCATCTCCTTTTTCTCAGTGCACTAACTCATGCAGAATCCTGTTGCCTATCATAAATTTTCTTTCCTGAAACAGACACAAGACTCCCCTGATGGTACCCAAAGCACCCACTCCACATCTGCAACCGATCCTCTGTCCTAAAGCAAAGAGAATCAGCAGCAGTGACCGCAGTTAAACAAGTCCCAGCTCCTCAGAGCTGCCCAGTTGCCACCAAAGGGCTCACTCAAAGAGCCCTCCCCCATCCACCACAAGGACAGCTGCCCATTCCAGTCCTCAACCACAGCCCAGGCTGACACTCAGAGGCCAGCTCACTCCCCTTGGTAGAGCATTAAGCTAATGTGTGTTGTGTCTCATTAGTGGCCTTCTGTTTGTGCCAGGGCCAGGCAATTTGATGGGTAGTTGATTGGATATTCTGTTTATTTATGGCAGGGAAAGCATTCTTTATTGAGGACTGGGCAGCACATTTCTGTCCCCATGGCACCAAGATCCTCTGGCAATCAAGTAATTATAAATTGAGACTAAATAAATAATATACAATAAGCAATAAAGACTACACGCCTCCATGTAAAGAGCTCTCCTCAGGCAGACCATGATGTCTCCATGACCAGGCTTGGAGATCCAGCAGAACCCCACCCTGAGAGATACCAGCCATACCCAGCTCAGGGCTAGTTCCCCACCAGGGCAAAAGCTTAGCTGCCTTCCATGGGCCTCAGTTACAAAAATATCACCCATGTTCATGGAAAACCTATAACTTTCTAATGTTACTGATCCTCACTTGGCCAGAAGAAGGGCAGGCAGGTGTCTGTATTTTCAATTGATCCGGGAAGAAACTAGGCAAGACCTGAGGTGGTGTAGAGACCTGCTGGATGCAGTACCAGTTCTCATGCATGGCAGCATCCTAAATGACCAGGAGGGCCTAAGCAGAGCCCCTGCAGACCTGTCTGCCCAGCCCCTGCCTAGTAAGGGTTACCTGGGAGAGGGTTGCATAGCCCCATGTGGAGTTTCTCACCTGGCCTTCCTGTGGGCAGTGCTGCTGAGGTATGAAGGGATGGGGTTAGAAGTCCGGTGGTGACACTGTAGCCCCAACCACATGTTAACCAGCCAAGCAGACTGCAAATGGGTCTTCTCCACTCTCCAGATACAAGATGCCTCCTTGATCTACTGCCAGAAGTTCAAAGACTCAAAGGGCTACTAGTCTCAGCCGGTCTGCCTACAGAACCTACCCTCATGCCCAAAGCAGTGGGTGAGATACAGCCCAGGCTGAACCCAGATAGAGTCGTGAGTCATGGGACAGCCTTGGACAAGGCTCAGGTGTCTCCTTGAGGGCCTGGTATAATCAAAGTGTCCCTTCATGCAGCCCCTGACAGCCACCTGGAAAGGCCTACCCAATCTCTCTACAGTCACAACACTAAGAGTGGTCAGGCAGGGATGGAAGTCCTCAAGGGTCTCAAGCTGAAGGGCTGCAGGCAGTAAAATGTCCCGCCACAGAAGACAGTGTGTGGAGTTCAGCTGTACAAACGCAGTCTACACAGGCAACCTGGGCCCCTCTCCAGCCACACCCTCCCACCTTCTCCCACCCCTTTTCTGCTTTTCCTCTTTATCCTCACAAAAACTAATTGTCTCTCTCATAGCCTGCACCCTGTGCTTTCCAGAGGTTTATTCATGAAACTAATTATGCACTGCTAATTTGGAAGCTAGCAGCTTTTCCCGTTAACATTCATTTGATTTGGGTTGTTCTGCTGAGTGGCATTTCTGTAAATATGCCATGGGGCTAGGGGCCTATCAGGGAGGGTTACCCAAGTTACAGGTCAGGAGGAGGAACCTGAGGGTCTAGGGATGGCAGGTGTGGTGTATGGACTGTGCATGGGGGAGGGGACAGGAGGGCACCATTACCATCAACCAAGGGAGCCTCATTAGCAGCCATGGATAGCTCTGCTGAGAGGTAGGAATCTAACTGTAAAATGTCACACTAGGTTGGGCTGGTGGGAAGGTGCAGGTTGGAAATCTGCCCACAGAGGTAAAGAAGTGCTAGGTTTATGGAGAGCCCTCAGTGGATGCGGGCGCTGCAGAGAAGGATGAGGCCCAGCTGGGGAGGGGCCTGGAATAGAGGAGAGGTCCTTGCCCTGGCAGACTCTCTCTAGGGAAATATCTAGGGCCCAAGTGGGTTTGGCACCACGGTCCTACAGGACTGGAGCCGTAGGGGTAATGGAAGGTAGGGTACAGGCCAGGCTCCCAAAAATTTCTTCTCTATTTCCACCTCTGACTCCTTTTGGGACCTTATAGAGGAGATAATTTAATCTCCTTAGGTCTCCAGATCCTCTTCTGAAAATTGGGAAGAATCGTTTTTCTGAGTTCATGGGATTGGTTCTACAGAGGCCCAATGAAATAAGAGTCTTAAAAAGTTCATTGTGAATGATCTGACATGGTCCCCAAAGTATCTGCACCTCTTAGCAGCACCAGCAAGGGCTCTGCTATCCTGATTGCTGCACTCAGGGTCAGTGTCATGGGTGTGTGTGTGACCTGTTCACTCCCACAAAGCCCTGCACAGAAGTGCTCACACTTGCATTAATGCTCTGTGGTCACTATGTTGAAATTCTTGATCACTTTTGAATTAATGGCTCTGGCACTTTCAACTAGTACCTGCAAATTACGTCACCTTTGCTGTCAGAACTACCAAGTCTCATGCGAACCCTATCTCAGGAAGAAGCTCTCTAGGGACTCCTGTGGATTCTTCTGTCTTCTGGAAAAAGGCTGGGTCTTCTGCACTGCATGTGCCCCAGGATACAAGCTCAACCAGGGCTTAACAGCAAATTCAGACATTTCAATTGGTTCTTATTCACTGCACACCTCACATTGTCTGAGATAAGTTTAAATCAGGTCTGTCTATCTAGCTCACTGCCCTGTTTTCTTCTACTTAATGGGTCTGGCAAACATCTCCCCACAATCCCACTCCACTTTCCTGCAGATATGTGGGCCCCAGCTTCTCTCCCATGTGGAAGCCTGGATATCAGTGCTGGCTGCAACATCACCCTGTGAGTGAGGATCGACTCCAATCTCTGGTGGCCCACAGCTGGCCCAGCTAGTCAGTAGGAGATCTGGAGCGTGTCCACAGGGGAGAGATCAGCAAAGACGTCAGGCTAGACCTACATGACCTACAAATGGCCTGCTTCACGGGAAAGCCCCTTTCCTGGGGGAGCAAAGGCAAGGTCTAGGAGAAGGGACCAGAGATTGTGGCATTAGGAGCCTGCAGTAGGAACCACTGCTTGCTGTCCAAAGGAAAGCTGAGCAAATTTCCCTCTAGGGGCCTCTGAACACCCAAGAGATCAGCAAGCTTGCTTCTCCTTTTCCATGCCCAAGGCTTCTAGGTGGTACCAAAGTAGTCTTCCCTGGATAAAGGCGGCAAAGTGTATTTAGGGGCAAACCTCTGCTGGGCTGGTGGGGTGCTTCAGGCAATCAGCTGGGCAGCTCATCACCAGCTCTGCTCCACTGCCCACATACTGTGGACCAAGTGTCAATCTCTTATTATCTCTGAGCCATACTTCCCTCACAGGTAAGATGAACCCGCCCTTCCTGGTGACCCCTGAACCATGCCTTGTACTTCTCGGGGTGTTCACCAACAGTCAGGCATACAAGGTTCTAATTCTAGACCAACTCCGTGGCTTTAGAGTGCATCTCTTAACTTCACTGGCCTCCATTTCCTCACCTGCAAAAGATGCATCACAACGCCTTCCTATGAAAGCTGTCAGAGGAGTAGGTGATGAGAGCCACTCAGCAAGCAGAAACTACTACTGCTCATTCCGCTGTTGTGAACATATCACTCCACTGATGGCTTGGGCTCCCTGCAATGCTGCTTTTCCTCTCACCTAAAGTCCCCCTGTCCTTGGCAGCAAGTCCAACCTGACTCTTACAAGGGTGCCTGATAAACTCCTGCTGGACTGCAAGCAAATCTGCCTCCATATCCATAGGTAGCCAGTTGCTTCTGTGCGGTGGCCCTTGTCTTACAAGCTATTCTTCTCTCAAGCCCCTTGCTCCCCAGCCCCACTGTGGGCAGCCAAGAAAGAGCTATTGAATGGACACCCTGCATGCCTTACAGTCTTAGTCTTCCACACACAGAATTGTCATATGGCATTTGTTGCTGGCTTTTCCTCACCCCATGGGATCTGAGTGTCATTTTCCGGCAGCCTTATTCCATTCCCACAGCAAACCTTGAGAGACCCACCTCCCACTTTGAATCAACCCACAGCTGTTGCTTGAGGTTACTTGATGTCCATGCAGGTTTCTGTTAGTTTCCAAGGCTAGCTGAGAGGCAGGCTTCATGCTGAGCCATATTGACCAGCCGTCTGTGGTAACCAATGCTGAGTAATGGTTCAAATGGTAACCAGCATTAGCAAATAGTTCCTGTGATAATTGCAGCCTAATTTGTGTGTGTGCACATGAATTAGCATGCATCTGTATGCCATTAGCACTCTGAATTATCTCCTGAGCAGCAGTGCTTGCCTCAGGCCCTGTGGACAAAGTCAATAGCTAGACTTATCTAGGGCTTGATTTCTTCTAAGAGAGAAGGATAGAAAATGGGCTTTTTAGAAAGGAAAGAATCTGCTGCTAGCTCACAGTGTGGACTTCTCCATAAGCTGAACTTCTGACCATCCCACACAAAGAAGAGAAAACTAGAAAATCCCAAAGTCCTCAGCCTGGCCTTCAAGGGATTTCTCAAGAAGAAAGAAAGCAACCTGAAGTCCCTCTCTGAGCATAACTACCTTCCAAGCTGGACAACAGGGAGAAGCATGTTCTATTTTAAATGTGGCCCAGGGAGTTTTGCTCAGTGAACTGAGATGGACTGAAAGATTATCTCCTGACTTGAGTGTTCACACCCCAGACTGCCTGAGAACATAGACCCTTCACATTAATATCCTATACAGACCACTTGTGTTCAGACATGGCAAACTCTGAAGGAGTGGTGATAACTTTAGGAAACTTCCGTACAAAACACCATAACATCAGGTTCATCCCTTCTACTCCATCGCTTTTAGCCAATACTACCAAACCTTATTCAGTATTTGAACTGTTAAGTTTCTCTAAGAAGGATCAAGAAATTGCTGCTCTATCTTTCTTCTGGTTTTCTGAAAAATCTTTCACAAACCATACCATTCAAACCATGTCTTTCGTGGACCTATGTATTTATATGTATTTATGTCTGCCCAGCATAGTGTTCCTAAATTGGTGCGGTATTAGAGATGGAATGTGTCCAAAGATGACGAGGACTGACTGGAGTATACCAGCTATGAGCAAGGCAGACACACACAAATGCTTAGGTCCCACCAACTCCCACAGGCTGAGCACAGCACACCCACAGTCAAGGCCAACAAGGCAGGGCAGCTGAAGATGTTATGCATCCTGGGCTCTGAAACCAAGGTCCCATAGCCCACAGTGCAGAGCAGGGCTCACATGTGACACCAACTCTTGTGCAGCCTTCATTTTCCTACTGCCAGAACATCATGTCTATGAATTCTAGAGATGACTGTGGCCACGACAACACTAGGTGTCTATACTGAGGACAACAGGTAGACAGAAGGGCACAGGCTGTTACTGAAACAAAGATGGAAAGAATCTAGGTGCCTGAATGGAAGCTCAAGAGCTCTCTGAGTAGAGAGGATGAGAGGGTTGGTTATGTATACTATTGGCTTGGGAAGAGAACTCAGAGCATCTTAGCGTTAGAGAGGAAACCAAGTCTAAACACAGAACCAGTGTCCTGGGAACACACTAAGACCAGAGGGAATGATGTGAAACCTGAACTCACCAGCCATCCTGCAAAGAATCCAAAACCTAAAGGGCAAGGGCACACTTCAAAACCCTATGGTATGACCCCCCGCCCTGTGACCTTGAAAATTCATCACAAGGCACAACGTCTGGCAAAGGAGGTTGAATAGAAAGTGCCCAAGGTTCTGTCTTCAAAAATGAAACTGCATGCAATGTCAGACTTGCAAATAGCAGCGGGTTCTCCAACCAAGAGTAGCTTTGCAAGAAATGAAGATTCTGAGCAGAGCCCAATTCTGCAGATAGCAGTAAGCTTTGTAGCTACTGATGAGCTCAACCTACAAAGGCAGCATCTGCAAAAGACAATGGATTCCACAAACAGTAACTGGCTCTGAAACCAGTGAAGAACTCTGCAAGCAACAAGCGCCTCTGCAAACAATAGGCTCCACAAACTGCTATGAGTTCTGCAAACTTTAATGAGTTCTGCAAGTGATATCAGGCTTTGCAAACTCCAAGAAACTTTACAAGTGGCAGCCAGCTTAGCAGACACTGATGAACTCTGCATGTGATGCCCTGTTTCGCGAACAACAGACTCTGCAAACACCATGATTCTAAAGCCAGTGACGAGCCGTTCATGAAACAGCTGGCTCTGCAAACAGCAATAGGCTCTCCAAATGTCAGCCAGCAAGCATGAGCTCTGCAAGTAATCACAGAGGTATTGCAAAAGGAAACAAGGTCTCCTATGTCTTAGTACCACCAAAGAGGCTGAAGAACCCTTGTCCATGCCAGGAGATGGAATACCTGGCCGTGTAGTATTGCTTCCACGTAAGCTTGTAGGTGAGAGTACAGTACTTTCTTCAGCAACATTTGAATGAAACGGTTAGTCTCCTTCATGGAGAAAACTAGTGGTGCATCACGGTTAGGGAAAAGAAATTCCCAAAGGCAGGGGTTTCAGTGTGCTTGGAAAGCTCAGAGGTGACTTCAGGGATGGTGTGGAGGTGACTGAAGCAGGTGCTCAGACATTCACATCTGTGGGAAAGAAGCTGGGCCCTAATGGAAGAAGTACTGTCTAGGGATTGGTCAGTGCAGGCCAACTGCACAGGAAGCAGCCACCCCTGTTCCATGACCCTACTGGCCCAGAATAGCCTGCAGTCTAGCCTGTCTTTGGTGTCTGGTCCCATCGTCAGAGCTTACACTGCTGGAATTCAAGCATGACCCTCATTAGAATGAAATCACCACCCACTCTCCCCACACCCTCAGCCTGACACTCAGTGTGAATCAGCTCCTCATATCCTCTCCCTGGTGATAGACATCGAACAGCAGTGTTTGAAGGTATGTGGGAGCCAGATTTCTCCTGAATCCTTGTAGCATCAGATATTATACCAATGAGGGCTGGAAAAGAGTGGGCAGGGATTGGGGGCAGTGGGGACAAGAAGACAACTTGCAGGTCAGGCTTCAAAGCAGAAAGGTCATGGATCACAATCCTGCCAGGCCAGAGCCTCCTGGGAAAGTTGGGATCAGAGGATAGAACAAGCCAAAGGGTGCCTAGCAGGAGAAAGCAAGAAGAGGAGGGGTTGGGGATGGTCTTCAGCTGCAGGATGTGAGGTCTGCTCCCAGGCCGATCTCCCAGACCTTGTCAATAGCAGGAAGCCTTGCTCGGTTAATTAATGAGTTATTCAGGCTGACCTTTGATCTCTGAAGCAAATCAAAAGCTTTGTATGGCTCCTATTAACTCCCTGGATTTGTACAGCAGCTGCCTGGGAAGTAGATTGGTAGAAGGCTCCTTTCCCCTCCTCCCTCCAAACTGGGCATACATTCTGGGACTCAGGGGAACTCTCATCTCTGGGTCTCAGTGTGTGAGAGCCCCAGAGACAGCTGACTGAGTGTCCAGGGGTTTTCAGGCAGAGTTGGTGTGTCTTCTAGAGACCACTCAGGGGAGAAGGGAGGCCTGCTGCATTCCACCATGACTGTGGGCTGTCTGTTGGAGATAGCACCAGGCAGGCTCTGGAGGTGACAAAAGCCACAAGAAGCCCCCTCATCCCCAAAAGAAAGCTAGAGACTCAGAAACCTTCCAGTTCTCCAAGAGACATTCAACTTTTGTGAGTACCCAGGTCTTTCTGACTCACACGGCCTCTTTGAGATGGAACAGGGCTCAGAAACTCCTTCACAAGAGACCACCTAGAGGGATGCTTCCTGCAGGCCAGGAGAGGGAGGTCTTTGGGCCAGGCTCATACTGCAGTCCTGAGGACAGGGCATGGCTGTATCCAAGTACAAAGAAAGGAAAAGACAAGATCCCCAACATGCAGCTCTAGGGCTGGAGGAGCAGTCTGGCCACACCCCTACTCTGGCGAAGGCAGTTGCTGGACTAACATCCCAGAGAATATGTGGGTCATCAGGAATAATTCCCAGAGTGAGTGTCTGCAGGCATAGTCCCGGCTCTCCTGTTCATGGAGGTGTGTCATGTCATCACCTGGATTTCAGTTTTCCAGCTATAAATGGATCCTAAGAAGACCTACCCTGTCTTTGACCCAAGAGAAGGCACCTGAAAATGGCAACATAAGCTCTCTGGACAAGGTGCAGCCATGTGGTTAAGGAGCCGAGTGGCCCTGAGCCCTCTTCAGTTCTCTTGGGGACTATGCATTGCCGAAGGTACAGGGCTAAAATGGACAGGACCAGGCAGGCTGCTCACCCAGGACCTGCCCCTCTTCAGTCTATCCAGAGAAAGCAGACCCTGGGATGGCAGAACCAGGCCTGACCTGTCTGCACTCAGACCACCCAAACAAAACTCCTTCTTAAGCACCGTGGTAAAGATGGTTTCAGGGTAGAGAGATGGAGAGGAGGCCTCAGAATAGAAGGGAAAGGCCAAGCTGTCTGCCATGGAAAAGGAGAAGTGGTCTAAGTTTCCTTAGTCAGTAGGGAAGAAGCCCAAAGAGGAAAATGCTAACACAGAAGCAGGGCCAAGGTTGTTGCGACCCTCCAGAGGTCTCAGGAAGGAAACAGAAGCCACAGAGCCCAGACCCAGCCACAATGAGCCACTCATCCTTCCCTGAAACCAACAATTCCAGCATGAAAGAGAAGAGCGAGCCCAGCCCTCAGAGCTTCCCAACTGGCCAGGAGACAGGCACCAATGGAAGGAGGCAATAGACCCCAAGGTGAAGAATCCTCTCACCTCGGCAGGGTTAGGGAGTCTCTCTTCAGAGCACTGGGGAGCTTCTTTGGCCCTAAGCTACATCTACGCCAGCTTTGAGTCTATGACCAGTCATTCTCTGTGACAGAACCCTGTGGTGAGCCACCCTGTCTATGACCTGAAATCATGCACCTGGGAATCTGCTGCTGCAGAGATCGCCACCATATCCACAGCACCGATTCCACTGGGCTGGGGCAGAGCTCCACCTTGGCTCTGCCAGCTCTGGTTCCTCATCTGAAGCCTACACTTCGGAAGAGCTCCTCAGGCATATTCCTTCCCGGCCCTCCCACAAGCCAGGCCTTGGGACCACCTCCTTTCTGCCCTGGGCTGTGCTTTCCCAGAAGGTGAGGTAACACTCAACACAGTAGTAATAAGGAAGGACAGAGGAGAGAAGAAGGAGAAAAATAAAGTAAAGGGAAAGCCTCACTCAAAAACATGCTCTGAACACATTCAATCCTAAGCATTAAAACAAAGGAAGGGAGAATTAATTCTGCCTGGGTAGAAGGTGTTCCACACCTGGTATCCTTGGGAAGATGTGAGCAGGTAGACTAAAATTCTCCACCTCCCATCCCATCCACTCCTCCCACCTCTCAGGGTGTTAAATCTATAAAACCAAATGAAAGCTGCTGCTGTTTTAAGGAAATAAAAGGCTCTCGTATTCAAAAGCCTAGAGATTTTGAGTGGAGGAGAGAAATATATATAAATGTGGATTTTTTTTTTCCCCAAAGTGCCACTTAGCAATGCAAATGCTGGGCATCTCTGAGAGAGAACGTTCTCACCAGGGGCTGGGACAGAACTTCGCAGAGCTGACTGCAGGGGATGGGGCCTGTGTCCTCATAGTGCAGCCCTGGCCACATCAAAGAAAGGGCTGTTAGCCGATGGATGGCTCTGCTCCTCATTAGGGGCCTTAGCACATCCAGAGGCACTTTCCTGAGCCTGGTAAAGTGGAAACAATGTGTTTAGTTGACTCTTTAATTCCCAAGGTTAACCATGTAATTTCAAAAAAAATATCTTTTAGTGTCTTAACAGCCCCCAGTGGAGATAGTTAATTAAACAAAGCATGATGTTGAGAGTAAAATGTCCTTCACAGTCTGACTCTATTTCTTTTTCCTAATGCCTGACGGTCTTTCCATACTGATGGATGTCCATGATACAGCCATCCTTTATATCAATGTATTTTGCAGAATGCCTTGCTTATGACTGGGGTATGAACAAAACTGTGGGGGACTACAAGGAAGATTAAGCCACATGCCCATGCCTGCCTCCACGAAGCTGACAACAGATAAGGTCAGAGCTGTACAAATGAGACTGGGACACAGAGAGCTAACTCTTCAAACACAGGTGTTAATGTGTCAGGAAGGAGATCAGCAAAGGTTGGATGGTCCTTGTCCAACCAAGAGTGGGTCACCAGAGGAGCCTGGGCATTTGACCCCAATCATTTGAATGGGGTGAGCTTTACGAGGCTCCCAGATCATAGAACAGAGCTATCTGCTGGCTAGCATGGAGCCTGAAAGATATTCAGCGTCTAAACGTGTCCTGTGTATCACCCTGAATCCTTGGGGTGAGGAGAAGCTACATTCTACCTGTTGCAATGCAAAGGAGCATGATTTGCTTTCTCTCCTTTGCTTTTCTGCTTCCCAGTGGACAATTCTTTGCAAAGCCATTTCAGTTATTTTTTGCCTGAATTGCAAATTCCCCCTTCCAAATGTGATCGGTTTGTCTGGAGGCAAGTTTTCTGGCTGGAAAGACAGATGCGAGGAAAGCAACGACTGGCAGAAGCAGGAAGGAGGCCAGGCTGGCTCATTAGAGAGCTGCCTTCCAAGGGCAAAGTGATCAAGTCCAGGCAAGACCCAAGGGTGGCCTGAGTTCAGCATCTGGGCTAAATCTGTCTGTCAGGTGGAAGGAGGAAAGAAGAGAAATCAGCCCCTAACTTTGGAGAGGTCATGATTTCTGCGGGGAAATAAGCTGCTTATTAGAATTCCCTTTTTATCACAAGAAAGATAGCACAGAAACTCATAGGCAATTGCCTTCTCTCTGTCCCTCTCTCTCTCTCTCTCTCTCTCTCTTCCTCCGTCTCTCCATATGTATCTCTCTGTGTCTCACTCTATCTCTCTCTGTCTGTCTCTCCCTCTCCCTCCCTCCCTCTTTCTCTCTTGCAGTACTGATTGACTAGTGCCTTCTCACTAAGCTGGGTCCCTAGCTCCTTTTTTATTGTTTACTTTGAAATAGGGTGTTGCTCATTTGCCCAAGCTGGGCTCCAGCTTGCAATCTTACTGCTTCAGCCTCCCAGAGTGTGCCACCACACTTGGTGATGTTCTCTTTTTAGAACTACCCCTGTACCTAGGCTGTCATCCACCCGGTGACTGCAGTCTGCATTAAGGCCCTTCCTGCCACTCATGCCCTACCCTCAGCTATGTCCACTTGCCCCCAGCCCCCAACAGGTCAGCCTCAGCACTACTTGTGCCATACTCTTGCCATTGCGCTGAGATTCCTGTCTCCTGCAGTGACCTTTCTCCTTTGAAACAGTCACAGTTCACATGTCAACAGCCTGGCTAAGCCCTTTCTCTCTAGCTCCATGGCCCTAGAGTATGGATGGCACTCTCCAGCCCAAGGGAGGGCAGAGTTGTGGCTTGGACCAGCTCTCCAGGGTAGTACACAGTTAGTACCCAGTGGAGACATGGCTCTGACCAGAAATCCCTCCCTGGGAAGCTACAGGAACCCGGCCCTGAGGACTGACCCAGGTTAAGGAATGTGCATGAGTATCAGCACTGGGCTAATGGTTAGGGGAACCCAAGCACGCAAACCATCTTCTCTGAGCTGCCTGATGGCTGATATTCACCTGTCCATTCAGGAGTGGCCACAGCACTCAGAATGATGTGGTCACTTTTGTAAACAGAGGGCAAGCTGAGAATGGGCTTCCGGAAGTGTAGCAAATACATGAGATCATGGGAGAGATACTCTACAGGCAGAGAGAAGGGAGGGCAGGTCAGAGGGAGGAAACAGACAGGGCAAAGGCCACATAGCCAAATATGTTTAGAGGCAGGAGGCGGGTTAGAGAGGAGACTTGGGGTCAGCACTTTCCTAACCCTGGAATGGCCTGAAAGGCAGAGAAATACTGTTCCACCTGCTGGAGGAGACTTTAGCACCCAGCAGTGACATAACTGCCCAGTGTTTCGCACTCCCTCAGACTATGAGGACTAGAAGGGAGTGGGACCTGGCTCAGGGATATGTTGGAGTCTCAGCCTGAGACACTGATGCTTAGAAACAAAGGAGCTGAATTCTGAAGCCATTCTGAGGTCAAGAAAAAGGAAACATTGGGGTGATTTAAGCCTATTTAGAAACTAAGAAACCTGTTTCGTAATCACTGTAGAAAGTCTCCTAACTGTGACAGAGAGGACAGCTCCTTGAACAGTGTCCTACAGACTGGGTATAAACAGTGGCAGCACACCACTGACACAGACTACAGCAGAAATCCTCCCCCCACCCAAGAGTTGTTCGGCTTCACAGAGAATGCATGAGGTGACAGTGTTAGCTCTTCAGACCTAGGGCCCTGCCTCAGGCAGAAGGTGCTGAGGTCTGGTGGCCCAGGGAAGAAGGATCTGCTTAAGAGCCTGGGGTGGGCAGACACTGGCCTCTGGGATCCCCTCAGGGTCCCATGAGCTAGGCCACCGAGAGTTGAGCAGCTAAGGTTGGGCAGGCACTGTCCATCTGTGTGGACATGATAGTTGTGGCCACAGGGTGTGAGGGGACTATGGCCCAGTGGGTTGAAGTTCCACCTACAGCACCTACCATGGTTTACCCTCCCATGGTTGTCATGACTTCTGCTGCTATTACTGCTGTTATTATATTACCAAGCATGGCTGCCCTCGCTGACTGAGAGCAGAGTGATCACAGATACTTTGTTCTAAAGTTCTCACCCCTCATCCTACAATCCCCTGCCTCCTGGACCCTGGGTGGGTAGCACATGCTGGACCAGAGAAGGCCCCTGAAAGGCTGGGCAGAGCCCTGCCTACATGCAAAGGAGACCAGACAGCACAGGAGGTGGGAGGGCAAGAAACACAGGAAACCCCCACCCCAGGATCTCCCCTGGGTTTGCTTGGTCAGAAAAGGAGCTTTGCAGGCCCAGCTCTTGCAGGATATGAGAAACCCAGTCTGTTGCAGGTCCTGCTCAATGGAAGATGGGTTTGGGCTGCCGAGAGGGAGGAATGGGTGATCCAAGTGACAGAGCCAAGAGCAGGGCTTCTTGGGCTGCTCTGAGCCATCTCACTTCATGTCTGATGGCTCCTCGGGGCATGCTGACTGGGCACTAAGTACAGTTGCCCTCCCCGAGACCCCTGTCAGGAGCCACTGAGCTGTGAACATGTACTCCAGCATAGCTCAGCGAAGATTCCAGCGAGGGTCCTGTGAGTGAGTCTGCAAAGCAGGGATGTGGGCCAGGCCATGTACCCACCTATACATGCACAGAGGCACACCACACACATACAAGACAGCTGCATGCACACAGATGCATGCCTACACCTGCACACATACAAGCAGATTCACATAGGACTACACTCACACGGACACATACACTACCACAGATACGTACACAGTCACGCAGAGAAGCACAGTACTCTCACAGGCGCATGAACACACATGCCAAACACACACATACCAAATACACATACCACAGATACATACACAGTCACGCAGGAAAGCACAGTACTCTCACAGGCGCATGAACACACATACCAAACACACCTGCAGCCACACACTCTATACACAAAGACACATCATGCACACTACACAAACACACTTGTACACATAGATACTCACTTGCCCAAACACAGAAACACACAGCCCACACCATACCCCCAGCTTCCTTTCTTCCGCTTACATTCCTGTACCACATCAGGCCAGCATCTGGGCCCCCTCCCCCAGTAATCAGGAAATCCATCCCATTGAGGTTTCCTCAGTGTCCCCTTCCTGCCAAGGGGCCCAAAGGTTGCTACCTGCTCACTCTGCCCTTCTGGTGTCTTCCACAGCTGGCTACTCATTTGCAGAACCTCTGTACTCAGGGGGGTCTGGAGCCCTTGCCTCCACAGGTGCCCATGCCTTCCTGTGCCGGGTTCAATATGTGGGCTGCCCTGTGTGGACAGAAGCCCCCCATGGCTGTGGTCTCATCCTCTGCAGTGGGTGTGACTGGCAGAGCCACAGGTGGGGGGTGGGGCCCTCTTAGCACAGCCCTCTGCCCATCCCTTCTAAACTCCGGGTTAAGGGTAGTGTCAGAGCAATGTTTTGACCCTTGCTGGGAGCACTGCACTATTACACTGGACCCAGGACCGTCCTAAGAGTGACTGAGTGGAGGAGACCCTGAAGGGCCGTGTTGGTGGTGCCCTATGCAGGCGGGGAAGGCACTTGAGGAGCCCTAATGTCCCATGAGGTGGTGAGGTGAGGCGGGTGCCAGGGGTCAGCTCTGAGGCCAGCGAAGCTGTGCTGCTTGGAGGCCCCCCGCAGGGAGATCGGAGGGCAACATTCCAGCCACGGAGATCATCAGGGATCGCCATGGCAACAGGGGTGCAATTAAGGCCCGCTTCAGCTGGGAGCAGCTGTGCACACTTTATCTGCTTTGAATAAGGAGCAGGAGAAAAAACCTGGGGAGGGAAAGGGGGTGGGGAGGTGAGGGAGAGAAGTGGCAGTCCTTCCAGGCCTCTCCCTTCTGGGAAAGAGGAGGGGAAAGGAGGAGAGATAGGGGAGTCATTCCCTAAGGCAGCTGCAAGCACAAAGAGAGGAAGAGAGAACAAACTCAGAGACCGGAGACCTGCTGGGTTGCAGAGCCCTGTCAGCCCTCTCTCCTTTCCGCGCACATACTTTTTCTAGCCATGACGTGGCTCCTTGCCTCCTCCTTTTTCCCACCACACACACACACACACACACACTCTCTCTCTCTCTCTCTCTCTCTCTCTCTCTCTCTCTCTCTCTCTCTCTCCTTCCAGCCTCTCAGCCTTTGCTCCTCTCTCAGCTGCCCCTGAAGCCCCTGCTCCCTCTCCAAAGACACACACTCCTGGGGATGTTGTCCACTCCCCAGCCCCTGCTGTGTGCGGGCTGAGTTTTCTCCTCCTTGTGGCAGGGACTGGGGTTCCCTGCCCTCGCCCAGGGCTTCCTGCAAATGGAAGAGGAACAGCAAGCAGAAGGTGGTAGGCAGTGTAGAAGACCTTGAACCTAAGGAGAGAGACACCCTAAGGCTTCAGAGCCAAGGTTTTAGCCACTACCCTCCCGGCTGGGCCACAACTGCTTTGCTGTATTACCTCTTAGCAAAGTTATCTCAGCTCTCTGGCCTGGCTCTGGGAAGGAACCCTGGTCACTTGCCCCCCTAAGTCACAGCAAAGGAATCGGCTCTGTTTGAGCACCCTGAATCCTAAGAAATGAGCTGAGAAGCTCTGGGGACTCATTTCATTCCACAGGTTGCTGATTGCTTTTCCTGCAGCCTGCCCAATCCACTCCTGCCTCTGGACCTTTGCATTTGCTGTTGCCTCAGTCTGGAAAGCTCTTCTCTCAGTTGCTCACCTGCTTCTCGCCCTCATTTCTTTCCTGTTCCTCTACTTGCCCCCTTACTCAGCCTTATCCTTTCCATGAACACCCAGCCAGTTGTGCCCTAATTTGCATGTTGACTACTGGTCTCCCTCCACCAGACTGTGTGCTTTGTGAGGCTAGAAACTCTGCCCACAGCGGGTCCCTGGTCGCTGATGGACTCCTCAGTGCACCTTGCAAGGCTGAGTGCAGGGTGGCAGAAGTTCTCCCACCAGCCTGGAATCACACAGCAAGCCTCATGGCAGACAAGACTGAGCTCCCAGCGCCCTGGTGTCCTTTGCTCTGGGCACCTCTCCCTTGCCTTGTGCCTCACAATCTTCTGTGCTAGCCACATGGCCCATCAAGGGAGCCCCTGCATTGCTATGACTCAGGATGCTTCCCCTACTCTTCTCTCAGGACCTGAGTCCCACCTGCCCATCTCTGCAGCTTTCTCTGACCTCTAATCTCAGAGCCATCTCTTCCTGGTGGACACTTAGGCTCCTGAGCAGGGGCAAAGAGCTGTGGAGTAGTGGTCTGCCTCCTCATACTATAGTAGGAGGCAGTAGGAAGTCTGCCTCCTACTACAGGGAGAGGCAAGTCCTTCCTCTCCCTGATGTGTTTTGGCCACAAAGCAAAAGAGTGCTGCTTTGACAGATGAATCTGGGAGCTCGTGAGGCCCTGTTCCAGCATCAACAGTCAGGGGGCTCTGCATCTGGGTGACTGGCCAGTGGCCGAAGCTTGTTGTCCCTAGCTGGGTTGGGTACCGCCTGCTGGATCATGTCTTGGAACAGTGACGATGCATTCTGAAGAGGCAGGTCCAAGGGACAAGCTGAGCTTCCTTCCCTAAGGCACCAGGCGGCTGAGCAATGCAGTCTGGAGACAGGGCACTCAGAGACTGCCAGACCTACGCAGGCGGCGGGGTGGCCGCATCTATTCCTGGCAGTGCCCTTGAAGGCAGTCAGAGCAGCTCGTGGCAGTTCCCTCCAGCCTCCCAAATGCCAGAGCCCTGGGACCCAGCACCTGCGTGGGAGAGAAAGGGTGGAGACGGCTGCCACTCCCTGTCTCCAGCCAGTAAACAAAGGCCTCCCAGCTGGGCATCACCCTGCTGAGAGGACTGAGGGTACAGTTGGGAGCAGGAGGAGGCAATAAAGCATCACACCATATGGGGACAAGGGGTTCCGCCAGGCCAGGACTGCATCAAGCAGGCCACCAAGGGGAGGTGGGCGAGAGCCAACCCCCCAAAGCCTGGTGACTTGTAGGCAAAGGAAATTCTTCCTCTGTCCTCTGTTAGTCCTAGGACCTCAGCCCCATACTGCGTCCTGGAAAACTGCTCACACCTCAGGCTCCATTCCAGCCATGCGGCGTGAGGCCAAAGGAAGCAGGAGGTGCAACTGAGGCCGGGAGTTCTGGTCCCAGCTCTGGTGGTCAGCACTGGAGGACTGCAAGGAACGCGTTTTCCTTCTTTGTTCAGTGTCCATACCGACACTAGGGCCTGCCAAGGGCTAAGATGCCATAAGATTATGCACACGAGCCCCCTACATAAGCCGGCATGTTAGTGTGAGGCTTACAATCCAGACAGGAACTCTCTGTGATTCTTGATCCTGTGAGTTCCAGTTCTGAGGGCCCAGAGCTCCTTGACTGGCTGTAGAGGCAGGTCCCTGTGCCATTTCATTAGCCTAACACTAAGACCCTGCCTTTTATGAGACCAGATTCTTTTTTTTTTTCTTCTATTTTCTAATATGGAAGGGTTTGCCTTCATTCCCTTACTTTCACAACTGATCACACACTGCTGGGTGTTCAATGAGGGATTATTAATTGTGAATGAGTGAGTGATTGAGTGAATGAGTAAGGTCACTCACGCGTACTTGCCATAATTATTTTTTTTTGGTGTAATTTTCCTGAGGGCAAAAGGAAGGCAGCTTCTGCTGGGCTAGAGTTTGCCCATAGAAAGGGCTGCACTGTCACCATGGCCTTCTCCAGAGTGGCCCCAGACCAGCACCAGCAGACTCTGTACACAGTCTGAGTGTAGGGAGAAGCAAGGGGCCTGAGGAGCAGAGAGAGGCAGGGAGAGGATAAAGGACCAGAAACCAGAGGAGACTGAGTGATCATCTGAATGACTAGAAGAGTCTTAGCTAATACAGTATTTACTGCGTGCCATGTGCCAGGAACTGTGCAAGGTGCATTACATAGATTTGTGTTTAATCTAATTGTATACCCTGGCAGTTAGGACCATTTCAGAGGTGGCACCGCTGTCACAAAGAAGTCAGTCACCTTAGCTAAGTGCATACAAGTGGCAGAGCCGGGACTGTGACGTAAACCTGTGGAATCAACAGAGCAAGTCTCTCCGGCCCTTCCTCACTCGGGGAGCCTGGCAGTGGGCATGCAACCTGCATCTCAAGCAGCAAGAGGTGCTCTAATCCCCACATCTCTTTGTCCACGTCTCCTCCGAGGGAGCATCCCAGGTGAGGACCCTGGAGGGGCGGCCTGGCCTCTGGAGGCTGGAGCTTCGCATTAGAAAGTTGGAAAGGAGCCACCAAGCCCACCTAATCCGATGACTTGCTGAGGAGCCCAGGAATACAGTGAGGTGCCTGCTGTCCACATGGATGCACCTTTTTCATGTGGACAGGGCGGGTTCCAAAGGGAGGCAGTGCTGCCGTATTTGCAGTCTCTCCCCAATCCCAGCCCACCCAGCCAGAGCCTCAGCTCACAGGCAGATCCCTTTCTGCTGCCACAGACCTTCGTCCCGTGGAAACTTCTCAGGAATAGTCACAGCAAGCAGGGGGGGGGCGGCACTGACAAAGCTGTAGGTCAGAGCCCTGGTCCTTGTCTCTCCAAGCCTCCCTTTCCCTTTCTATAGAGCAGAGATATTAATACCTGCCTTGAAGGGTTCTCTGAGGATGAAAGCTGTGTCCATGTGGTGCCTGCATATAGCAGACACTCAAAGGGTGGATAATAATGAGGAGGAGGAGGAGGAGGGTGACGGTGGTGCTGGTGATAGAGACAGAGACCTGCAGGCAAACAAGCATTGCTCTGCCACTGTCCCTGTGTCAGCTTCCTCTTGGCTCTTTTCCCCTCTTTTAGCTTCCCAGGGTAAGCTCTGTGGGAGACACAAAATGAAACGACACATCCCTTCCTGCCCTTTCTCTTTTGGAAAAAGTTGCCTTCTCTCGGAGTTCTTGTGGTGTGCTTGCCCCCTCCTGGTCCCATCCCTCAGCCTGGCCTTCTGCCTCTGTCTCCCATGTCTGTCACCTGGGCCCCGAGGCATTGTCTGTGTGCAGCCCTCTCTCTCCCGCCCTCCCAGCCCTCTCCTTTGCTTAATCATCTTAATCACTCTGTCCTTGTAACTCAGCCCTGGGCTGTCTGGCAGCAGCACTGCCCCAGAGGTGACAACTCTGAGTTACACACCCACTTTTGGGTGTCAGCCAAGTGACTACCAGACCCCAGGCCCTTCTCAAAAGGCCCCCACCTTCCCTGGAGGATTCAGCCTCAGAAACACCAATAAACCCTTGCAGGCTCCATTTCTGTTCCATGGGGGAAAAGGAAGGAAACCAGCCCTCCGGGCTTTGCATAGTGCCCACTGGGCTGGGGCACCAAGCTCTGGGGTCAGAGGGCCCCTGCCTTGTGGCTCCTGACTCCTGTGGCTTTGGTCTCCTGGGGCGAAATGGGGACAGGAAGATGTCTTTTCTTTTCTCACACCCAGCTTCCCTCATCCTGTCTTCAGCATCAGGCCACCTAAGCCTCAACTGACAGTGCTGATTAAAGGCAGGTTCCTCAGGTTCCTGAGGTTTCCCTATGCTAGGTGCATTTTAACAATTGCACCAAAGTTACAGTGGCACGCACATACCCTCTCCTGCCTGACCAGCACAGGCCCCTACCTGCACCTGAGCATTGCGCCCCACAGCAAGCCCAAGAAAATCTGGCGCCTGAGGCCGGCACACATGCTGAACGCTCCAACAGCACCCTCTCCTGGAAGCTGGCTTCATCTCCCAAGTGGAACTCAGTTGCTCTTAGTGTCCACACCTAATGCTTCTCAGACTCACTGGAGAAAGAAGAGGGGATGAGGGCTTAGCAGAGAGGGTCTGTTCTGAGTCTCTGGTGCCTCACACAGTGTAGAGAACTGACCAGGAACACAGAAACTGCTATTGCACCCTGCACTTCACCACCTCCTCCTTCCCCCTCTGGTACTGTGTGGCGTGTGCATGCTCAGCATGAGTGTGTGTGTGTGTGTGTGTGTGTGTGTGTGTGTGTGTGTGTGTGTGAGAGAGAGAGAGAGAGAGAGAAAGAGAGAGAGAGAGAGAAAGATTCTCCCTGAGCAGAGCAGCTTTGTTTATTGTGGCTGTAACCTTGGCTTTGGGTAGAGCAGGGCAGTGGGAATCTTTGGAGCCTGGAGCAAAGAATTTAATATTCATAAGTGACCTCACTATAAATGGAGTCCAGTGCCCCAGAGGACTCGCAGGCGATGCCCTTTGCCTTCTCTCACAGCTGCCTCTCTCAGGGAGTTCATCAAAGTCTCCAGCAGAGCTCCAGACCAGCCACCCATGGTATCCCCAGACCTGTCCAGGGGGCTCCTGCCTAAGGGGGCTCCCCACTCCCCACTCAGCGTTGCCATGCATGCATGTGAACATGGAGGGCAGGCAAGTACCCTGGGGTTCAGAGGTGAGTCCAACGCCTTACCCAGCCAGGGTCTTGCACATAGCAGGACCTTGGGAAATAGAGTGCATAGTAGATTCTAGCCTACTACTTTACATATCATTCTGTACACATGACAACCCATTTTACAGAGGAGGCCAAGTCACACAACTAGTAAGTAGCAGTGCAGAGATTAAAGGCTCATTTTACAGAGTGTCATGGATATATTTGAGTGTGTATCATTGGGCCTATATTCAGTAACAGAAACCTCTACAATTTTAGCATCTATTTTAGGGCTGGATATTCAGAATACACACACAAAATATTTGTTGAATTGACATCTTGTTGCACATTGCACAGTAGGCTTAAATATCTGGTGGATGGAAGTTAGGGGAATTGGGCCCAAAAGAAATTGAATTTGTGAGCAAAATAAGAAAGTCAAGACATCATGTTGGTAACTCCCCATGACTGAGGGTAGGGGAGCAGAAGTCTAAGTATCAGGGAGCCTCTTTCTGAAGGTTTCTGGGGAGAGCCTTGCAGCCAACCTCCAGCCACTCAGGGATCAGTGCTTTATGAGGCATGTCCTACTCACACTAGTGATTCACCTGCTGCAGCCTCTCACATTCCTCAGCACATGCACACACTTGGGCAGCAGGTCACAGGGGCCCCTTCCTGCCAACCCAAAGCCTCAGTGTAGAAGGGCTGTGCCAGAGTAGTCATGGGTTGGGCCAGGCCCCGCGTGCAGTTAGGGGTATCCCTCTCCCCTGTTAGGCTAAGCCAGCACTCTGCATCTGCTTTTTTTTTTTGAGACAGGGTCACACTATGTAGTTCAGACTGCTCTGGAACTCACTGTGTAGCCCAGGCTGGTCTCAAACTCTCAGCGATCTTCCTGCCTCAGTCTTCCAAGTGCTGGGATTACAGGCGTACACTACCACACCCAGCTTGCATCTGCTTTTAAACAAGCTGGGTGATGGCTAAAGTCTTTATTTCTTCCACTGTTGTAAGGAAAGGGAGTTGAAGAAAGAAATCCCAGGAGGCAGAGAGGGAGAGACAGGCTGGACCTTTGACCCTGGGAGGCTCTACAGTCTGGACCTCATCCACAGGAGGCTCAGCCCCACCCCCATCTCATCCTCCCCTCCACCCCACCCCACCCCCGTGGGCCACCCTGCAGCCTGGATCTCTCTGAGAACCAGATCCTTACCTTCCAGGGTCTTATTTGGGAAGACAAGAACTATACCCTGACAAGAGAAGTGCAGCTCTTCTTGTTAGCCACCAAAGCAGAAAGAAGGTGGGAAGTAAGGCTTCAGAAAGACCAGGAGGGAGATGCATGTAAACTGACCCAGGAGCAAGTTGTTTGGTGGCAGGTACTGTGCAGGAAAAGAAAGAGCACTTCACAGAACAGAGAAGAGAAAGGAAGGGAGCCCTGCCCTGGACTAGGGGCCCAGCAGGCTTCCAGAGTTCAGAGTCTGGCGGTGAGTGGGGAGATGATCTGGTTCCATTCAACTCGGGTTGTTTCTTGTGCACTTTCCCCAAGAGAGAGACCTTGTGAGATGGGCGACCAGAGGCCCACAGGGGAGATGGCCAAGCTCAGGCGTGAAATTCTGCGATTCTAAGGTGTCTCGATCATTCCTGTACAGGTGGTTAGGAGGCTTCCTATTCCTTCCACAGTCCCTGCTATTGGCTGCCCAGCTACATCATAATGACCATCCAGAGAGGCACAGCAAGATCTGTTTCCTCCAATTTCAGCCCTGTTGACTGAAAGCAGCATCCACACAGTCACCATGGAGCCTTCTCAGGGGTTCCCTGTGCTGCTTGTCAGGCTGAAGAGCCTTTGAGTAGTAGCAGCAAGCATTCTGATGACTACCACCTCACTGCCCTCCTTCCTCCCCTCCTGGAGTATTGACACCAGCCATCCCTTGCCCTTGCAGGAGGGTCTCTTGGCCCACCCAACCATTAATTTGCAAATGGACCATTTTCTGCTTCAAAAAGCAAACTTTTTTTTTTCTGAGATCTACACTTTTTAAGTACTCTCAAATGACTAACCAGATCAATCTGAGATCTAAGGGTTTGGTACATGCCTTATGTGGATTCTCAATTTCCATCTTTATTTCTTTATGGCAAGACCCAGGCAGTAGGCAGATGAATGGGAGACTGAGGTTTGGGGGCCCCAGAGAGGCCGTGTTACTCATTTTTTATGCACTCCTTCCACTAAGCGGCTGCAGCTGATTATTATCCTATCCCCCTCTGTGCACTCTCCCGAAGCACTTGTGTAATTCATTCTCTGTTCACAAGTCTGGCCGGGCCCAGCAGCATGACCAAGCCTGTGCCAGCCACCAGTAGGAAGCCGGCGAAGGCGATGTTCCAGATGGAGGGTGACCCACAGCACGACAGAGAGTCTTTGCAGTTCAGACACGGAGGTCCAGGGCCTTCGGAGGAGAAACAGGCATGAGCTGCAGGAGAGGGGCTAAACTGGGCCTTCAAAAGCAGCAGGCTTCCAGGGCCCCACATTCAGTGGTGGATGGAGAGGTGATCTGGCTTCCAGTCCTGAAACCTTAGGTGAATAGTTGTCCTCCGCTATTTCACAGCATCTTTCCCAAAAGAGGGTGACCTTGTGAGATGGGTGACCTCAAGAAAGATGGCCAGGCTTGGAATAATGGCACCTGGCTGCCACATCATCCCAAAGGGAGCTGGACCAGGCAGCCTGAGCCAAACCACCCTGGCTCTTTCTAATCTCTCCTTCCCAATTTTCCCATTACTGTAAATAATATCTTCCCATCTGAACAATTAGCATCCTCATTTCAAAGATCCTGGTTTATTCTTTCTGGTTCTGAGGCCTTGACATTGGAAAACACAAACACTTCCGGCATCTGTCTGCAGTCTCCCTGCAACCAGCCCAGCCATTAATGCACTTACAGCCCCCACAGGCCTGCTCCCCAGGATCCTGCCCATGTTTGTTTTTCCTGCATTGTTGAGTTCTGGGAGGCAAAGAGGAGGCAGCTCCAATCATCAGCAAAACCAGGAAGGGATGCTGGCTGGATCTGGCTTCCTCCAGGATCTACCCCACCCTTTGCTGGGAGGAGATCTTTAAGAGCAAATCCAAATCAATCCCCAGCTCCAAAAACAACAACAACAACAAAGCCTTCTGTTGGTGGATGTACAGAGTCACTGGCCCAAGGGGAGATAGTCTGAAAATAATCTCAAGACAGGAAGGGTTAGATTATCAGCAGTGACTGAGCCAGGCAGGGTGGTAGTGATGCTGTCTACAATAACAATACATCCACTACCTAGGATTTGTAGTCCTTGCACACTTTACAATTCATCCTCAGGTCCATCTGATCCTTTAAACAAGTTCTCAGAAGATCAGAGGAGAATTCTTACTTTTACAAGAGGAAACCAAGGCCCAGAAGTTTTGTCGAAGGTCCTTGGAGGATGAACAGGTGGATGGCTATGTAGGTGGGTAGGTGATAAGGGTGTGAGTACTCAGGTGGATGGATAGATAGATTGGCAGAAAGATTACAAGACTTCAGCCAATATTCTGTCCCTCCCCTCCAGGTCACTCCCTGCAGTAATCACCAGCCCCATAGGGTGCAGTTAGTTGTATTTTAAAATGAGCCAGTGCCATTCACTAATTATTCCCTGCGGGTCTCACCTCCTCTGTGGTAGGGGAAACAGCTTTTCCTCTGTGCCTCCCTTCACTCCATTATTATATTTTTGGAGCTAAAACCCAGGACATCTGGTCTGACAAGGAGGAAACGCTCCTCAGACAGTGGGAGAAGTAAAATCAGAGCTGCCCTAGGACAACGAGGTGAGCTTGGATGCTGCCTGCTATGTCCAGGACAAACTGGGCACCCAGCCATGGCCAGCAGGGCCTGATGGGCTGAGCAGGAGGGAAGCACAGGCCTGCCCTTCTTCCTTAGTTCTCTAGGATGTCCTCAGAGCTCCAGAGGGAAAGTGCAGCCCAGCACCCCCTCCTCCCACCTGGTTGTTAGTTCCAGCACGTTCCCCCTCACCAAGGCCCCCCAGCCAAGGCTGCCTGGAAAACTCCGCCGGGAGCATGTACAGGACACCTTGGGTCTGATGTAACATTTAATGGCCGAATCTCCCCAGGTCCCTGCATTAATACAAAACTATTTCACTCTTCTAACCAGACAGAGGCACACGGCTAATGGCTCCAGGGCTGAGCCTAGGCAAGTAGGAGACAGTGAAGGAGGCATCAGCTGCAGGCACCTTGTTGTGGCCTTGAGTTCAGCAGTGGGGCATTCCCAGAGCCCAAGGTCTGCCTGTGACCTCGAGGGCAGGTCTGGGCAGGGTTCATCTCAATATCCTGGGAGCCTGAGGCAGGAGCATATAACCATAGCACTCAATACACAGTAAAAGTGAATTATCAATGGACAGGCCTCTATGGGCTTGAGGTTCTGAGATCCTAAAGATGAATATATGCCCAAAGACATGCAAAGTCAAATATATACTTCCTGCAGCCTGGGCAAGAGATGAAGGGATGCTGTCCAACCATATGCACTGAATTCTGCCTCCCACACCTGCCTGTGTGGCCTTATTTAGACCTGGCCTGGGAATTCCATGGATTTGGAGGACCAGAGAACTGATGAGAAAGAGCTTCCTAAAGACAATGGGCTGAGCTAGGCATAGAGTTCCCCAAGGAAGCCTACAGGCACCTGGCCCTCATATCCCTAGAGCAGTCATGAAGACAAGACTCCTTCAGAAAGGATGGCACACAATGCCAAGCAAATAAGGTCCACTGGATGATGACGAGGGGGTTACAGATGTCCAGAAGGGACTGCCATAGCCCTCATGGGCTCTCAGTTGTAGCAAACATCACACACGTATACACATAGTTAGGAAAAAAGTCCTCCACATATTGCCATCACTTGATCCTGCTTTCATTTATGGAAAAGCCACTTCCATGGACACCAAGCGGCAGGAGAACTGTGTCCTGGCTGGACATTAATTTTGGGCCCCAGTCACACCTCCACTTCCCTTCTCAGGAAAGCAGAGCTCCCCTCTCCCTGCAGTACTCATGCAGCTAGCTCTATAACCTTGCACCACCAGTCCCTCGCTCCTCTGAGCCTCAGTTTTCCCATCTCTAAAATGAAGAGGCGGGCCCAGGGAGTCCCTGGTGGTGCTAGCATCCAGCCTGCAGGGCTGCTGGGCTCTCAGGTGGAGGCAATTTCCCAGATCACTGAGCCCCACCTGGCCACCATTGTGTGAGGGCCTCCCCCAGCATTAGCCGTCTGGAAACACTGCCATCCATCTTTCTGAATATCTGGTTAAAACACTCACCTAATCCTAACCTAATCCTTTCAATTTGGGGAGAGAATTGAAGAAAAAAAAATGCAAGCAGCCTGAAGCCTGAATGCTAACAGATGGGTAAAAAGTATGTATAAATTACACCCGCTGCTGTCAATTCAAGCTCTCCAGATAAAGTGATATGAAAGGTGTTTCATTTATAGGAGAAATTAATTGCCAGCTGTATGACTAGATGGTGTGAAGAAACCACAGCCACATGACGTGTCCCATATATTTTTCCTGGCTGGATTCAGCTCCTTCCATGCCAAAGGCTCCTGTTCAACTCCAGACCTGGGAGGCATCGAGGTAAACATGACCCTGAGCCAACTGTTCCCAAGTTAGGATGAAGCTGGGGAAGTTTCAAACATGGTGGGGTGCACAACATTGGCTCCTCCCCACCACCAGCCCTGACCAGGGAGATTGTCAGGGAAGCTGCTTAAACTGTGTGTGCTCCATCTGTGAAAAGGCACCTTCTGCTCTGTCGGTGCCTGAGGTACAGAATCACAGCACAGTCTTCTCTGTACCCTCACCTTGCCTTGCCAGGAGCCCCTCCATGAGAGCTCAGGCCACATCTGTGGATAGCACTGACCGCTCAGACACTCATCACATCATTCATTCCGAGACAAACCATTCTGTACCGAGTCGACCCCAGATCGGCCAGGCTTCAGCCTTCACATCTGTAAAGCATCTTTGCTTAGCTGCCGTACATAGCAAAATTTCACAGACTGGGAGGCTCTGGCAACTAGCATTAATTGCTCAGGGTTGAGGAGCCAGAAAGGCCAGTAGTCCAAGATCAAGGTGCTGGCAGATTCTGTGTCTGGTGACGGCTCCCTTCCTGGCTTATAGATAACCCCCTTCTCCCTGGGTCTCCACATAGTAGAGAGAACAAGTTCTGGTCTCTTCCCTTTCTTATAAAGACACTAATCTCATCATAATGATGGTCCCACTCTCATGACCTCAGCTACCCTCCAAATACTGTGATGTCCCAGAGTTGGGGCTTCAACATGTAAATTTGGGGGAGGCACCAATATACAGTCCATGATAGCATTGGTTCATTGGAAGGTCCCTAGCTCACTTCCTGAACTGGGCTGTAGTCTGGCTAATAAAGTTCCCACTGGCTGTAGAGATCAGGAAGCTGAGAGCACAACTCTGGGGAAGAAGAGGCATCAAGGACAAGCCTCCCTGAACATGTCGTTAGCAGAGATGATTTTTAGGTGGTGTGCCTCACAGGGAGAGCACCTGCCCATGGTCCTGGGGGGTTCCAGAGGTGGGTGGAGGTGGGGAAGCAGAGTGACAGCAAACCCCATTCTGTTTGCACATCTGCTTTCCCTGGAACCTCTCCTCACAGAGAGCCCCACCAAAAATGCTCTCCAGATCATTGGTTAAGCTACCCCTATCCCCAGAGCCTTTTCTAAGAAGGCTGAGAGCCTGCCCAGCTTTGTGCTTACCCAGCCCCGCCTGCCTTGTCCCCTGCCAGGGGGACAGGGAGTTTCCCTGCAGCTTCCAGTTTGAAAAATCACTTCTATATCCTGTTTACCCCACCCTCTCTTTTCTTTCTAGGAAGGGAGGTGGGGCAAGGTAGGGTGAGGAGTGGGCTTGCTTTGAGAAAGCCAATATGGAGATGCATTTTTGCAGCATCCTGTGTACCCACTCAGGGCCTGGAGCACCCCACCAGCTGCTCACCAGGACAGTGAGTGCATGGAATCTTTCATTCTGACTGGGGGGGCGGGGTGGGAAGACTTCCATCTCCCCCCACCTCAGCATTTATCAGAACTATTAAGACAATGAGCTAATATTCTATTCAGATTTAAATAATAAATTAATCTGCATTATACTGAGGAGGCTTCAGAGAGACTTAATTATCTGGTGTACCTTAGGGTGGAAATGAAGGCTGGGGATCGTACTGGGAATAGACAAATGTACCCATGATCACACTGATGGGCTGATGCAGGAGCTCAGACGCCAGGTTCCGGTGGTGCCCGCACTACCCTCCAGCCCCATACCTCCCTCTGGCAGAAAGGTGCCTCCCTTTCTGACGGTCCTCCAGGGAGTACCAGGAACACAGTTTCTACATCGCCTGTCCTCCTGAGCCCCCAAGCAGGCAGCAGCCTGAGGGATGAAGACCAGAGCCCTTTAAAGTCTGGGCTGCTTGCCAGGGAAGTGTTCGGCCTCATATTCCCACCAAGCAAATGGTCCAGGGTCAGTGGTGGACTAGGTGCTGTGACGTGTGCGGGTTTTAACGGGAAGTCCTCAGGGAATGGGAACAGCTGGTTATAGGCAGCACAGACCGGGTATGAATTGGGAGCCTTGAGGGCAGTGGCCTACTCCACCAGTCCATGGCTACCGTCTTAGGGAACCCAGCAGAAAATGATGCAGGAGATACTGCAGTGTGCTCTTCAGTTAAGTCAGCCAGTGCCAGGCCTGTGGTTAATTTTTTTCCTTTTAGCTAGTTCCTGCCTCTCCCTGGGAGTGGAGCTTTTCACACCCTGAGCCAGCCTGCCCAAGAGAAGATTATTTTCAGCCCAGCAGCTACAGCAACAAAGATGTGAAGTCACTGCTGCTGCCTCAAGCCCGCCCCAGCCAGAGGGAGTTGAGCAGGGAGGGAGGGAGCTACAGCCAGGCCCAGAGGCCCCATCTGACTCCCTCCAGTTCACTGCTTTCCTCCTCCCTATACCCTGGCTCTGCCATGCATGGGCTCTGCCTGAGGCCGGTGGCCCTTTGGGCTCTGTCCCTCTAGGGTGGGCTGGCGGGATGGAAGGCTGGATATCTCCTGAGGCTGCACTGCCGAGTACAGCCTCTTGCTGTGTGGTGCTGGGATGAGATGAGGTGGGGCAGGCTGAGGCACCTGAGTGATGCATGAATCATCACAGAGAACCCTGTGCAGTGGGTGTTGCTGAGATCCTGAGCAGAGAAGAACTTGATCGTTTGTTAAATTCAAGACCTATCAGTTGTCTCAGTCAGCTTTGTAAGAAAATCTAGGGATCAGGACCTTTCTAAGGAAGAAAGAAAGAGAAATTTAGTGGCCGGGGAAAAGGGACATCTGAGAAGAGTTGGAAGAAGGAGAAGAAGGGGCAACCTCCTCCCAGACCCTTGAGAGCCCATTACAGCCAGGCAGTAACATGTCACACACACCCAACAAGCCAGAAACGCACCCCAACACACACATATGCACACATGGCAGGCAGCTAGGGATGGGACTGCAGGCTGCCACCTGTCAGCCACACAAGCTCTGTGCCTCGGTGAGATATACCCCTGGCCTTCTAGGTGCTTATGCTTTTCTCTTGAAGATAGTTCAGCTGGGAAATTCCACTATCTCAGCTAATTTGAAAAGAGGGCTTGTTGACAATCAAGCCAGGGTGCTGGATCCTACAATTCAGACTAGGCAGAGGCTAGCACCACAAGGGACCAAATGAAGTCTAAGCCAGGGGCTGGGAGAAAAGAAGAGGACAGCACTGCATCCTCCCCTGCACCTGTTCCCTCTGTGTGGCCTCCAGGGTTTTGCAGAAGGTAGTAAAAGGACCTGAATCTCCCTTCTCCACGTGGTACCCGTTTTCCCTTCCCCTTCCAGGCATTGCTGGGGAGAGGCGGAGGTGTCCGAGGGTGGGTTTAGTGCTACTTCTGAAACCAAGCACTAGGGTAATGTGGGGAACCAGTAAGAGGCAGTCTCCTCCCCATACCTTCCACTGGAGGGCCACAGGTGCTCAACAGACTACCTGCTGCAAGGCCACAGCTGATGGGGAGTCCTGTTCAACCATTGAGGAGGGGAGCAGCAGCATGACCCCAGGCCCTCCTCTGCCTCCCCTGCAAACCTTATGATGTGATGAGGCACCCACACCTCACTCAGAGTCAGCTTGCCATGGACAGGTGTGTAGAGCACCCTCCATGAAGATGACTGGTAACAGCACACACCCTCTTCCCCAGCTCTGAGGAGCCTCAGCATTAACTCTGGGCTTGCAGACGTGTAGTGGGTTCTGTTGGATGATCTTGCAGTCAGGTCACAGTGGTCACAACTGCAGTTAATAGACTGCAAATGCCACAAAGCAGCCTCCAGGGCTTTCCATGAGCTCTGCATCCTGACGTGGATTCCTCCTCCTTCTCCTCCTCCTCCTCCTCTTCCTCCTCTTCCTCCTCTTCCCCTTCTTACTCTTCCTCCTCCTCCTCAAAGTGACCCAAGGCCTTGTTGTCTGTGCTCCTCATTGGGCAGCTAATCATGTATGGCCTTGAAACATCGCTTCTCTTTTTATTCTAAACTATTAGTTAACTCTTGCATTATTAATTTACTTTTTATGGTTTATGTTTCAGAGTTTATGTGCAGCTTCCTTTCTCCTCAACAAAACTATAAGCTCATTGCAGCCTTGTTATCCTCAATCTTACCCCAGGCACCTCACACCCTGTATTCACCTCTGATGGAGGGGCACTCAACTCAGGTCTATTTTAAGACTTCTAAACTCTACCTCTTAGAGGGATTTCGAGTCCTGAAGGAGCCAGCCAAAGACTGATTTCCACAAAGGAAGGCACCTTCCAGGCTCCAGACATTGTCCCCTAGTCTACTTCCCTGCCTCTCCTTTATTTTCCTGTGATGGAATAAGAAAATCTTAGAGCAAATGAGACTTAGACCTCATGTGTTCCATCATCATATCAATTCCAGGAATCCTCTCCCGAGTCTCACACTCAGTCACCCTGTCTTTGCTTATACATGCCTCTCACCAAGGAGCACCCCACTGCCAGGCCACATTTCCACTGTCAGCCAATTTGTTTACAAAATGCTCCAAGACATGCAGCCGTGGTCAAGATGGGGTATTTTCAGATAATTTCCAAAGACAAGTATTCACTTACAAAGGTTCTTATGTTAATAGCATTAGTAGGCACTATTGTGCATTCAGTTCTGTGCTGAACAGTATGGGTTATGAAGAACAAGAGATGTCATTCTTGTCCGCAAGCAACACTTGGTCTGGTTAGGGGCCAAATAAATGTCCAATAGGAGAATGATGAGCCGCACAGAAGAGAAGTCTGCAACATTGCATTGTACTGACAAGAATGGGGCATGGGACAGCTGACTGCAGTGCCTGGTTCTCTTCCCCAGGCCAACTCCAGCACAGGGAGGCCTGGAGTCTCTACATAGGAAAGCACTTACCTCTTCATCTATAGAAAGCAGGAGTGGGCCCAGTGGATCTGTCAGGCTCCTCAGGCCCTCACACACATGAACAGTGGAGAAAGGAGGGAGGCAATGAGCACAGAGGGGTAGAGAGGTGGCTGCCACTCAGGGCACAGCCCAGTCATAGTTCCTTCACCCACCCTTCACCTCCAACATGCAGTTCATCCAGTTCAATCCATGCATTTGCTGATTGTGTATCATATGGAACACGTGCGTGGCAGTAAGATTCCTGCATTGTACATAGGACAGGATTAGGACAGGAGACAGACATTCGAAAAAAACTTGGCAGTACTTACAAGCTCCCTTCTCACCAGGAGCAAACCAAAAGAGCATAAAACACAGAGTATGAAGGTGCTGAGAGAGCGTCATTAAGAAAATCAGAGAAGGCAGGGGTGGATCTAAGAAGGCTTCCTAAAAGAGGAGCATGCGGAGGAGGATATGAAACTGTACGTGTGAGACGTTGGCCGTGGCTCTGGGACAGCGGAGTGATCTCCCAGCTCCCCACGGGACCTGTCACTGATGGATCCTGGTGGCTCCCCTCGGGACACCTAGGAGACATGCTGGGCCAAAATGGGGCCTCTGGTTCTCAGGCTCGCACGGGAGGGTCTCGGTAGGGACATTTTCGCCAAGCCCTAGGAGTTGAAAGTATGTCACGTCCTCCTGGGTGTATTTTCATTTTAAACATGTTTATATAGCATCTTACAGCTCTTCCCAGTCCCCCTGCCCCTGGGATTTGCTTTGCCTGGTCCACATCCACATGCAATCTTCTTTGCCCAGTGTAGCCTTCCATGATTTCCATTGTTTTTCTCCTTTCTTTAGTTTTGTCTTTTCAAGTAAGTCATAGAAGAACAGATGCTCCCTTCCCCACCTCAGTCAGGGCAGGCTGTAGAGCCTGTGCCCCACTATGTTACCAGTCAGCCTTCCCAACAGCACCCCATCTGCCACACAGGTGAGAAGGTGGGGTCCACCGACAAGGCAGAGTTCATCGGTGCTGGCTGCTCCTCGGACACTGTGCGTGATCTGGATGTTGGGGACCCAGGAAAGGTGAACCAAAAGAAAGGACCAGATGAGAACCACAGCTAAAGCCTTCCCCACTCAAGTCTAGACAGGACAGTATGCAAGCATCCTTCACGCCCCTAAGTCTTTGCAATCAGTGGAAAATTAAATGTTCAAGGTGGGAGACCTATTTCATGCTTTTACAGCTTTTCCCACAATGGGAGCCCAGAACTCAGGAGGCCTAATTAGGAGGACATGGGCCAGCTGCCTCCTGGGACCTCAGTTTCCCCATCTCTGGATTGGGCATGATGGCCCCTGCCAGATAGCCTTACACATGCTGAGAGGAGAGGATTCATAAGACAGCATTTTGAAAAGTATAAAGGGCTGTGCTTGCCTGCCAGAGAAGATTAACAAAATTTAGTGTTATTACAGTGACTGCAGTTTACTGAAGTTTTGCTTCACTCAAAAGAAAGAAAACAGATGCCTAACAGAACAGGGCCATGAAGATAAGGAGGTGATAAGCCCAGTAGGAAAGGGATTCCTAGTTCTCAGCCTAGTGACCTTTTTTGGTGATATTTGGTATCGAACCCAAGAACTTTGCCCCAAGCTACATCCCCAGCCTTTTTTTTTTTTTTTTTAAAGACAGTCTTGCTAAGTCACTATGTGGCCCAAGCTCAGCTTGAACTTTCCATCCTCCTGCCTCAGCCTCCCAGAGTGCTGGGATTACAGTTGTGTACTACCATGCCCAGCTTTTAACGTAACAGTTTATCAGTCAATCAGCCAGTTTGGTTTGCTTTTGCCATGCTGGGGATGGAAATCAGGGCCTAGAACATGCTAGGCAAGCACTCTACCACTGAGCTACATTCACGACCCTAATTAGCCAGTTTTAATTAAGCACCTCCTACATGCCAGAAAGTGAGAAGCCAATGAATGAAGCAGTCAAGGAAGGGAACTACAGGGTGACTCGCTGCCTGCTGTCTCGGCCATGGCACCCAACCTGAGTGGCACCTGGAGTATTTTTTTCACCTTTCTGGTCCTAGGACCATGTCCTACCCAGAATCACAGAACTCCAGTAGCCAGCCCCAAGGGACAAGTTTCTAGAACCAGGGTTGAGGGGAGAAGCAGGTAATGGGACGGAGGGGAGGGGAGACGCCTCACCCAGAGACACCTGCAGCTATAAAAAGCTCCAGCCCCACCTATGGCTGAAGTGAGAGCTGCTGCTATGAGCACCAAGATCCCCTGGGGTGAGGAGCAGCAGCAGACATCCCCCTGAGGTGGGGCACCTGGAGGGCCCTACACTTTCGCTCAGCCTCCGAGGTGGTGACCTGAGGGGCCTGTCAGACCACCCCTCTGCACTAGGAGAGGCTGAAGGTGACAATGGAAGGGAGGTGGGGCTGCTACCTGTGCTTACTGCTTCCACAGCCTTTTGTCTGCAAAGGGGCACCAAACAACAGCAGCAGCTGCCAGGTCAGTTTCCAAGGGGGTTGGCTTGTGCCCAGCCTCTGGTTTCTGTCTAAAGCCCCAGCCGGCTGGAGCTTGTGGTCCTGCTGCACTGCACTCGTGCTGGCTCCAGCCCTCCCACCCGGAGGTGTGTCAGGGTGGGGGTGGGGACCCACTGCCATGCTGTTACAGTATTTGCATTTATATGAGGCACAGACCCCAAAACTCTGTCTCTGGGTGCTTTTACAGCCCTATGTATCCATAATTTATGTTGGTTGCTATTTAATCAGTCTCTGAGTCGAGATGAAAAGTTTCAAGGGGGGGCCACGTTATTATGCAACTTCCACTTGCACCAGCAAGACTGAGGGGATGGGGCCTCCAGTCCACGCTCAGCAGCAGAGATATGGGGCAGGGATGAGGCAGTGGGCCATGCAGTTCTCACCCACATAGCAAGCTCAAGCTGAGTCCCAGGCTGAGGTGATGGTACTGATCCAAGGGGACCTCCCAAGGGTCCAGCCCAGAAGGCAGTGGCGGTGACAGCCACCTCACCCATGGCAAGTGATGGTGAAAGAAGAGGGGACTGAGCAAAAGGGCCTGGTCAAGCTGGGAGTGGTGTCACGTACCTACAATTCCAGTACTCCGGGAGGCTGAAACAGGAGAATCACAAGTCTAAGCCCAGCAGATCAATTTGTGATTTATAGAGACACTGTCTCAAAATAAAAAATAAAAAGGGCTGGGAATGTAACTCAGTGCCAAAGCCCTGGATTCATTTCCCAGTACCACAAAAGGGGCAGAGAGGGTGAATCTGGTCAGGGGAAAAATACAGAGGCCCTGGAATTGGAGTTTTAGAGTAAAAAGACAAAGAGGGACTAGGCAGAGATCCAGAAGCTATTGGGAGACAGGAACAGCAGATGGGGACCCAACTTGGGAGTCAGCAATGGGGGAGGCTCAAGCGAAGGGGCTCCATCAAAGTTCAGTGCAAAGAACAGATGAGCTTGTGCTGGGTTCCTGAGACAAGCATCGGACCAGAGCTCCTGCCCAGGGCCACAGACAAGCCTTAGGCTCACCAAGATTTCTGTCCACTTCAGAGCATTTTTGGAATGTGGTGGATTATAAACAGCCAAACAAAAGAGCCAGTGGTGTGGGCTGATGCTCTTGCTTCTGCTACAGCTGAGGCTCTGATGAGAAAGGCAGACCCTGCCTGGCAAGGCACTGCCCACTTGGAAACTCCAGGACCCTTGACACAGCAGATGCACACACAGACCACCTGAATGTAAACAAAAATGCAGAGGCACACACAGTTGTGCAAAGACACAGGCACACATAGGCACAGGTACACACAGACATAACACACAAGTGCACATATGGTTGCACTGGCAAACACAGAGACACACAGTTGCACACGCTCACAGAGGGACATACCCATGCTCATAGGCACACACATACCTACAGCTTCCCAGCTATCGGCTTTCCCTCCATCGTGGCCATGCTCATGGGGAAAAAGTGCATACTATAAGGGAAAGTGGGTTGGAGATGGAGTATCATAGGAGACTGCAGTATCTGATGGCGGGGCAGAGCAAACCCTCGGAAGAACACATCCAAGGAGCAGTGATAACCCAGCCCCTGTTATAATGTAAACTACCACCACATGGTGCAACATCACTTACCAAGACGGGAGGGAGGGCTCCTCGCCATGATGCTCACAAGACGCTAAGCCACCTACATCTCCTCAAGGTCAAAGGCCTCAAAGCGCACGCACTGGGAGCCATGGCCCAGGTCCTGGGAACCTGAGTGAAGAAGACACAATCCGTCCCCTCCTCCGGCCCCGTTGAGCTCAGCAAGCACTTGCTGTGTGGCCTCTAGATGTCAAAATGCTATTAAGGGGATGGGGAAAACTGTAAGGCACAAAACCCTGCAGACCTTCCTTTTGTTTATTTAATGTGTAATTCTGAACACTAAACTCAGGACCCTGAGCTAACCAATGATCTGTCACTGAGCTATGTACCAGTCCTTTTTTATTTCCCTAAGTTGTCTCCCTACATTGCCTAGGCTGGCCTTGAACTTTCAATCCTCAGCAAATCTTTCTTTGAGTGCAGATTTAAAGTTGGTACCAATGTAATGGGGAAATTAGGTGATCTAGTCTGGGAAAATAGAAATAATGAATCCTTGTAGAGGCTATAGGTCCCTTGAACTGTCCTGAAATTGGCTAAGCTGCTCTGGATATGTGAGCTCTGGTCCAGCTTCTGCAAACACATCCACACTGTGCAGGATGCACTTGCACAGAAAACCCCTCTGCTTCGCTCCTCCTTCCTTTAAGTCAGAGGCAGTGCACCTGAGAATGGCCTGCAGGCCCATGGAGGTGAGACAGAGACGCAGAGCAGGGACGTGGCTTGCCACTGTCACCTGACCTGTCTGTCCCCTGTCTATCTATGGCTCATCACCTAGATGACAGCTGGTCAGGTGCGTGCTCCAGATCCACACAGCCTCCTCCTTCTCCTCTCCATGCATTCCTTAGGACTCAGTCACTGGCCAAATCTTTTATTTTCCTCTCATCACCCTGATTATTCCCTATTTAATTAAAATTTGTTTCAGCTAATAGGCCTTAAATTAGTATTTTCAAATATTGACATCTACAGGACCCTCATTCATTATTTTCGAAAGCTCTAGGGCTAATTGCTTTATCACCCACCAATTAATTACTCATTCACTGGACAGGTAGCCACTGCCCCTAGAACATGGATGAACATGCTGTCAGGTAGCCAAGGGGCACATAAGACAGATGTACACAAACATGCATCCACATACCTATGTGTAGATGCATGCACACACAAACACAGACACACACACATGCACACATACATCCTAGACACTTTCCCCGGCAGAAGTCTGGCCCAGTAAAATCTAGTCCTGAATATGTTGGGGGCCAGAAAGAAAGTAGAGCATGGCATCATGGGACTTTTCATCTCCCATCCACCCTTCAATCACACAGAGAATTCTACAGGACTGGGATCCTTTAGGTGTACTGTTCTTTGCTTTTGCTTCAGTGCAAGGAACAGTGGCACTCAAAAGAGATGCCCAGTACTAAAGAATGTCCCAAGCACAGCAGCTAGACTAGTGACCCTAGATTTTGCGAAAGGAAGGAAGGCCCATGAAGGCAGACCTGAGAGAGATCTCTCCGTGGGTACAAGGGTAGCCATAGGCACATGGAGATGAAGTCAGAGTCAGAGGCTGCAGAGAGGGACAGGCCAGGACTGTACGGGTCCCTAGAGACCACGACAATCAGATTCACCCTGGCTTCCCTCCAGCTTCCTGGGGGGACCCAGCTGGGGACATCAGCAGAAGCAAAACAGATCTGGATCAATCTACAGAGCAAATCTCCCTTGCAGCCCTGGGAAGAGCTGGTGTCTTTCATCTGTGGGAGTCCATTGGGAAAGGGTTCCCCATGATTTGCAGACAGCTCCCTATGCTGTTCTTTGCCTAGGCCATTAAGACCTTTGGGACTTTTTAAAAGAATATGAATGTGTTCAGAATCCCACCCTGGCATCCCTACACCTTCTACCCCAAGCCTGAGACTGAGACTCTGTGCAGCTGCTTTGGGTTGGAGGGGGTGAGACCAGCTCCAGCCTCACAAGAATAAGCACCTTCTCCTGACACCCCTCAGACTGTGCTGTAGGCTGCAGGACTATGAACCTCACCCAGGGGTGCCCAGCCTCCGTACGACTGTTCCTGCTGCTACTGAGCACTGACAACCCCAAGCCTCTGCCCCAGAGTGTGGCTGAATGGGCACAGCCCATCAGCCCTGCACAGGAAACCAGCACATCCCCCTTGACCAGCGCTCAGCTCCTTTTTTTTCTTTTCACTCCTTGTTAACAGTCTGGAGCGATTGGGATTAAAGTCTCTGCAAATCGCCAGTATAGCTTTTCGGGAGTCACGTAATCCATAGGGATTAAAGAAGCAGGTGTGCTCATCTCCCACAAATGAATATCTGTCAAAGGCACTGACCTGTTAAAATAATGAATTTAATGTGCAGCAAACCACACATGGAAGCGGCAACGCAACATGGCCTGCCAAATTGTTTTCCACGTGTCCTAATGAGACTTTTAAGGGAACAGGGCCCCTGGACAGGTTGCCCCGCCCCCAGGCCTCCACATCCCCTCCTCTGAGACCCCTTCTTGTGTCAAGAAAGGACACTGGTGCTGCAGACTCAATCTGCAGACTCAATCACCTTGCTGGTGCCACTCGGAAAAGGCAGTTGTCCCACTTGATTTTCTGCAGGTGTATCATTGGTTTTGTGGGACATCTGTGGCCTCTTCCTCCAGTGGCTCTCCCACAGCCTAGCTCCTGTGTGGCCCTGGGCCCTCTGTAAGTTTATGTCAGAGGCCACTTCTCTCCTTTTACATCAGGGAAATTGAGGCCTAGAGAGGAGCCCTGACTTACCCTTAGTTACCTAGAGTGTCTGTGCCTGGCTCCCTGCCCAGTTCTCTGGGGACACTGGAAATGGTAGTCTGCAGTGCCAGGGTACAGCAGAGTCAAGGAATTCTCCACAGCATGATCACAGAGGACTCTGGTCCAGGGCTCTGCCCAAGCATCTTTAGCCTCTGCAGATATGGGCAGTTAGACCTTTGTTGGGGAAAAGGCCCTCCTAGGGACCCTGCCCTTTTCCCCGGCCTCTGAAAGGTTCCTTCCCATCCACTGTGTCAGTGCCTGTGCCAATGAGAGGACTGAACAACTCAGGGGGAGTGCAGTGCCCTGTCTTTTCTTCCTTCCTTTTTTATGTCTTTTAAGAAATCACTTGAGTGTGAGTTTCCAGGTCTCAGGTATTCTAAGCTAAGATGAATTCATACACCGACAGCTTGATTTTGAGGCAATCTTCTTGTAGTGGTGTCTCTGAGACCCCCTTAGTCATCCTGGAACTAGCTCCTGTGTGTGGCCCACAGAGCAAGGAGAGGGTGAGAACCTGGGAAGGGCGTTGTCCTCTGTTCCAGAGCAGAGATGTTTATGGGTATGTGAAAGCTCCTCATTGTAACCCGCAGCACTGTGCTCCTGTCAGTGGTCTATACACTGGGAAGTTGGCATCATGGTCAAATGATCTGTCATTGCCAAGTACTTTCAGGTTGCCCAGCCCTGGGTTTGGTGGGATAGGAAAACCAGAGAGTTCAAATGTTATTTCTTCCCTTCAGAGTCCCATATTCTCCCACTAGGAGTCACACATTCACATGTGACAGTTGAGTCCCACAGCAAGACAAGATACGACCAAATGCCCAATCAGGTGCACCCTTTGAAACCAAGCATGTCAGGAGTGAGAACCTGCCCTGCTAAGGCACTGCAGTGAGAGCACTCCGGAGAGGGCAGGAGGGACATCTCAGGGTCTGAAAGAGCAGAGCAAGGAACAAGAAGGTAGCAGTGAAAGGATGGTGGGGTCAGAAGTGTTCACAGCCTGAGCCCCCGGGATTGGGGCACTGTTGAGAGTATGGACTATGGGCCTCCTCTTCTAGCCAGGAAGCGGGAGGCATGAGGAGGCAGAGGAAGGACATAACTAGAGCTGGGCTGATCCTAAGGCTGGTAACCCATGGCAGAGGGCACGCAAAGAAGGGCAGTTGTACTCCCTGGTCCTCTGGTCCCCTCATCCACAGTCTCCTAAATGACTGACCCTCAGTGCAACCAGGGGCATTGCTACAGAGAAGTTGGAAGGCTTACGACAGGCCCAGCGTAAGTGTATGCACCTTAGCCATGTACTGCTGGTACATGCTGTCAGACTATCAGTGCTCAGGGGACCGGCAGCAACAGGTGTTTGGGTCTGGTGCCAAGCCAGTCCCTCCAAAGCTGGCTAGCCAGGGTCTGTAAGGCCACCAGGCAGAAGACCAGAGATTCCTGCTCCTTCAATTCCTTAGCTAAGGCCAGGCAAACCACTACTCCTCCATCCCCTCCAGACCACCCTCCTTTCTTTTGCCTCCCATGATAGTCACTGTTCCTTGGTTCTGCATGCTTATGACCACAGGTGACATTTTGTCTTAGATCTTGTGGCTCAGAGTAAGCTCTACCACCAACTGTTACTTGGGCCCACTGGGTGTAAGGTCAAGAGCAGCATTCTCCCAGGCTGAGGACACTACCAGCAAATCAGACCCTGGCAGGACCTGCATATGAGAGAAGGGAACTCGCTCACTCACTCGGAATTCAGAAAGAAGGAAGTTGTCTCAATAAGCCAGGCAGCTTGAGAACAGAAGGAGATGGCACGATCTACAGCCAGTCTGTCATCCGGCTGGGGATCTGCATCCTGTGGGAGGGGATGGAGCACGATGAGCCTCCAGTGAAAGATCTGTGAGCCTCCAGCCGTCTTCCTGACACCTCCCGGAGCCACTTTCTGGAAGGTGAACAGAGATGAGGAGGGTGAGGACGGGACGCCTTTGTCCCCTTTCCCAGAGAGCTTGGCGATGAGTGGGGAGGTGGCCTCAGGAGACCAAGCCAAGACTCTGATACCTGCGCTCACACCTGCCAAGTTTGCTCCTGGGAATTGAGGGAGTCAAACAAGATGAGTGGGCTGGGGCAGACAGTCACCCTGGCAGAGGGCAAGGCTTTTCCCCGGCCCCGTCTCTGAGCACTACTGTACACCCACCTCCCAGCCTGCCTCCTCCCCGCAGCCTTCTAGCCCATTTGGGGCCCACCCACAGCCATCACCCACCTTCCCGGAATGCTCAGCGTGGCATCAAGGGTGGGAACAGGGTCCGTTCTAGCTGGAGGACCTGCAAAATAGAGGAACATTGATGCCCCATACCCTGCCCAGCCCTACCAGGCCACAGCTTTGGAGATGAGGGAGAGGGGTAGACACTGCTGAGACTCGAAAGAGAATGGAGGCTGCAGACAAGCTGTGCTCCCAGAAGATGCAAGGAGTAGGAGCCCCAGTCAGCCCATTTCTGCTGAGGAAGTAAGGTGAGGGACAATTTGGGAGAACTTTCGAGAAAATCAGGAATGGGGTGGTCTCTGGCCACTTTCTTGAAGAGCATGGTAAGGTACACCCTCCTAGTGCCATGAGTGTGACCAGGGCAATTGGACAGAAGCAGCATCTCCAAGACCATATGTGTGCACAAACTGTGCAAACGCACGCAGACTCGCCTGCTCTCTCATGCACTCAGTCCCATGTGCATAACACACATGTTCACACTCTCACTGTCTTCTTCAGGCATCGCAACTCCCTCCTCCAGGCCTGTTTTCTGTTCTGGCTCCCCGCTGATTCCCAACACACACAGGCCCAGGCCGACTTTGTCTGCTGAGATCTGCATTCATAAGGGCTGGATTTGGAGTGAAAACCCCCAGGGGTATGAGGGCAAAGGGGAACATGGAGCCCTGCAGCAAATCTCCTCCTGCCTCCCTGATTAATGTCTTGTTTCTTTCACAGACCATGTGGCCTGGCCTCAGGGATAGTCACAGGGATGCCACAGGCTGGCCATCCCAGAGGCAAGGCAGGTGACACCCCTCCTAGTCTGGCTCCACTGCCAGGTGGAAGAGGGGAGGCCAAAAGGGCATCAAGAGGCTAGAGTCTGTCCCTGTTCCAGCCTTGACCTGACTGTGATCTTGGGGAAATCAGTGATCCCTAGACGTAGTTTCCTCACCAATCTAACAGAGGTCAAAGTATTTTGCCCACATCATGAAAACTGAGCGGCGTGTCTTACAGCAAGAGGTATTTGAGTTAGACTAGAAGGATTGGGTTTTGAAAGGGAGAGTTCTTAAAAGCAAGACTCCAGGAATATCTTCTTTCCGTGTTTGCTCACATTCTGCAGCTTTCTAAAAAGCCACTGTGTGGGTGACCAGAGAGAGGTGTGAGGATTGCCTTCTGAGGAGAGAATCAGGTCATGCCAATCCATGACTGAGGAAGGCTTGCGTTGGCATCAGCTGTTTCACAGCTCCCATTCCATGAGCTCGTATGACTGTCCCGGGACTGTGTGGGCCCTCCCTTTGCCCCACGAGGCAGTTTTCTGCAGAGGTCAGGGATAAAGCTCAATCTCCTTCTTGCGTGAATCTCCCACCCACTTATCACTTGCTGGGCTCCACCAAGGCCCCTGCGTGCACAGACCACAGGATAAAAGGGGGGCACATAGCCACAGTAGCCAGCAGCAGGTCACCATCTGGCAGAGAGACACTACTCACACATGGCACAATCCTGAGAAGGGGCCACCATTCATCAGAGCAGGCGGCTGGGGCCGTACTCTAGGGCCACCTCCATGGCAGGCAGAGGCACTTGTGAGCTAACATCAGTAAAGATAAAAGCTTTATGGGGGCCCACGCTGGTGGCAGTGAGGCCACCCTGCATTTAAGAAGGCTGTGGACCCTTAAGGGCCCCAGAGCCCTGCCAGCCAGTATGCAAGAGGGAGGACAGGCAGCTGCTGAGAGGGGAAAGTTTTGTCTTGGGACCAGGGAGTCTGCATTTTGGCTATAGTTGTCTGTAATGAGCTTCTTGGTCAACATTTAGGAGCCTTAGTTTTCCACCTCTACAAACTAGGGGAGCACAGAGATTGGTGCCTGCCTGTCTCCCCTGGAGTGGAATGTGAGACTTCTGGAAGAACATGGGGGGCTCTGTGCCCCTTAGGAGTTGGGAGGGAGGGGACTGGGACAGAAGTGGAAAGTCAGCGCCACAGACTAGCAGATCCTATGCATGAGTCAAATGGTGGGAAAAGAAAAAGGAAGAAGTCAGGAGGGAAGGAAGGAACTTTGGCTAAGGAACTTGGAATGTTTCAAGTTCAAGTGCAGTTCTTACATGAGTTGGAACAGGACAATAAAACATGGCATTAGACTGAAGAGAGGTGAGGCCATTTGATCCCTCCAGGCTCCCATTTTGGACAGCCGCCTGAGAGCTGGGACTCTCTGGTCGACCAGAAGGTAGGTGCTGAGTTATTGGTGGATGTGTCTGGCTTCTGTTTATGCTCAGAACATTCCCTTCGTAGGATTCAGGAAGCCCCTGCTCTGTCCATTTTGTGGAGCAATCATACCCCTGAGGAAACAAGCCAATGTCCCAAGCTCTCCACCAGAGACTAGGCTGTCCTCCTGTCTGTGGTTTTCTGGGCAGGACATTCTTACAGCCAGAAGGCAAACACACGGCACCCCTCCTATTGGCCCCAGCACCCCAACACTTGTGCTCACACAGTACCATACACTTCCCTCCCGCCCTCCCGACATCCAGTTCTACCGGTCCTGTCCCACCTCCTACACGGAGCGGAGCCTTCCAGAGGATCCTACTCACTGCCTTTCTCGGCTCACTCTGCTTGCTGTTTCATTCACCCTTGGGAGGCAAGAGCTGGCATCCCTTTCAAAAGAAAAAGAAACTGGGCCACCAAGACTAAAGTAGCTGCCCAGGGAAGCATGAGAAGTGAGGACTGGATCAAGGACGTGTACTCCCAGGGGACGGGCTCCAGGGTCTACATGGCTTCTCACACAGCTTCCTGATCTCAGGCACTGGATATGCTTGGGCTTCACAGCTCCTTCGCCCCACTGCATGGCAGGCTGTGTTCAAGACATGTTCAAGCCAAGGCAGGGCTCCAATAGTTGGGGCCCACCCTCCCCACCCAGGGCCTCCCAGTGGGGTGTTAAAGATGTATGGCTCAATGCATTGCTGGATACAAGAGCAGATGGTTCACATGATGATAGGCTGCAGCTTCCAGAAACTCCAGAGTGGCCATTTTGTGAGTCCTTCTTGTCACCTTGTACCACCTAGGACTTATTCCATTTCTCCCTCAAGTTCCTTACTTGGGGATTTGGCCCAACTGAAACCCAGGGGAGCAGGTAGACCATGAACCTTGCCAGGATTCATTCTTTTTGCCCTTAAAAAATCCTCTAGGCCCTCCAAGTATAGACCATCCTTCTTCCCATGGAAGAGGTGACTTTAGGCACCCAAGGGTGCTCCTGAAAATGACTGGTCTTCTGTCAGCCCACCAGATGACTGCTTGACCAGCATGGACAGAACATAGGCCTGCCCACCTCTCTTGCTAGCCACCCTGACCAAAGCTTGAGGCAGCACAAGTTCTCTCCCAGTGAGGACTCCCAGCTCTCTCTCTCTCTCTCTCTCCCTCTGACTCTTATCCCCAGGAAAAGTGGGATCACAGGCTCTACTAGTCTTTCAGGAAATGAGCCAGCAAGTTCTCTCCCAGTGAGGCCTCCCCGCTCTCTCTCTCTCTCTCTCTCCCTCTGACTCTTATCCCCAGGAAAAGTGGGATCACAGGCTCTACTAGTCTTTCAGGAATGTGGCAGATTCCTTTCTGACCATGTACCTTTCTCAGGCTGGGCCCATTGTAACTCCCAGCCTTCCAAAGCAAGTGCCAGGTGAGAGGAGTCTCCCAGGTCACATGCCTCAACTCAATTCCCATCTCCTCTGCCTCTTTTCCTGTCACAAAGCACCAATAGCTCCCTGAGTAGAGCATTCTAGAAGGACAAAATCCCTTCCCATGTACATCTTTCTTGAGTTGTGACCACAAATGCACTTCTGGAATGATTGTAGCAAAATACAGTTTCATCACTTAAAAATCCAATTCATTTATGAACCCATGTAATGAAACACAGAAAAACTAAAACCAGTGTTATTAAATGTTGGCCTCTGTGTTCTGCAGCATTAATTGAGCCCTTCCTGGGTGCCAAGCTCTACATTAGGCACTAAGGAAATAAAAAGGAATGGGACAATGGCCTGCCTGTAGGCAGGGCCCTATACCATATGAGTTCCCTGCTGGACCCTCAAGCCACAGCCATGTCAAAGGAAGCCGGAAGTCCTCCCCACTTATTCCCCGAAATCCACCTGTTACATACACCAACTTTGCTAGACATAGGGCAGCATGAAGTGATGCCTGAGTGTTCCTAAAGGAATTGTCGCTGTGTCAACCTTTGCTAGGACAGAAAGCCTGACCTCCAGGAATGCATGTACTTGTAGACGGCAGGCACCCATGCCACAACTGGAGGAGCTGCAAGCCTTGGACCAGTTCCTGAAAGTCACTGAGAATTGTTTTCTCCTTTAAAAACACTGATTGGTGTTTGAGCAGTGCTTTACAATGTTTTTATTATTATCATTATCATTATTGTCCTCACCAATTCTAAGAGGCAGGCAGAGTACCTATTATTTTGGAAAATGTAAGAGAAGCCAAGTAATTTGACCCAGGTCACATAGTGAAAGGAACAGAGCCAGAACCCATATCTTCTGGGTCCTTCTTCTCTGCTTGTTCCAGGGTTGGGCTAGGCAATCTGCAAAGTCCCTTCCACTTTGCAAATGCTGTGATTCCACAGAATTGAGGCAGTGGGGATGCTTCAGAGCCTGAGTATAGGCTGAGAAGGGCAGGATGGTCTTGCATGAAAAGGGAAAGAGCCATGGGGAGACCAGCACCAGGAGGAAGTGGCAAGACTTGCAACATGCTCCTGTGTAAATCAGACCTACCCTACTTGACCAAGGTTGAAAACTCTGTGTTGCATAGTAATTAGATTTTTCGACAGCCTTCCTCCACTGGTTTATTTATCCAGTAGTAATTACTACCAGCAGAGCTCAGTACTGGGACTGCTCAGCCTCCCAGTCACATGGGCTTCAGGTTTGGTGGGGAAAGGATAGAAAAGAATCGAAGAGGAGACACAGTTGGGGCCGGAGATCAGGGCACTTTTGCCTTGAAAGAGTGGTGAGTTTCCCTAATGCCCCTAACTGAAGGTATTTTCAGAACAGTGGGCACATAGAAAGGGTGGGCAGTGCCACCCTTTAAACTCAGGGTTAAAAGCTGGGTGTGGTAGCACATGCCTATAATCCCAGCACTGTTAGAGGCTCAGGGCAGGAAGATCACAAGTTCAAGCCCAGCCTGGGGAATTTAGTCACTTAACAAAGCCCTGTATCAAAATAAAACAACTGGGAATATAGCTCAGTACAAAGGCCCTGGGTGCAATCCCCAGTGCTGAGGGAGAGGGAAAGAGAGAGAGAGATCAGGAACTTGAGGCTCTGGTGGCCCCAGAATATACTTCAGACCCAGAAGCTGTCAATCACATGATTCCATATCTTGCCCTTTCCCTCTATGGGTCATGGCTCTGAATGGAGGGAGATTGACATCTGGGTGGGGTTGACAGGGTCAAGAGTTGGCCAACATTGGGCCAGTCTAGGCTCTGTAATCCCATAAAGGATGGTATCTCTCAGCTCATCCCATTGGCTGTGCTTCTCCTTATTGTAATATAGGCTTTGTGGCAAGACCTTCCCTGATAGGTGGTTCTAGCATCTGGTTAGAGGCTGAAAGAAGCAGCTTCCTAGATTACCACAGGAGCCCTACAGGTTGCCCAAGGGAGCAACAACACTTGGCCAACAGGGGATTTCACTGGGCTGCAATATGTTGCTGGACAGTGCACTGCCAAGATGTGCACTGGGAGAAATTGGGCCAGCTACGGGACCATTGTGGCTTTGGGGAAAGAGGGTCAGGTAGCAGTCTGTCACCCTCCTAATGTACCACTGAGCCATCCCTACAATGGGATGTTTGCCCTTAGCCCAGCTCCAGCTGGCCCCACCTCTTGCCTTCAAGACCAGCCAGCTCTCAGGGCCCATGAACTATAGGGTTCAAACTGTAGCTCTGCAGGGTATCCAGGATTTGCAAACAGCTTCAGAGAGCATAGAGAGACTTTCTTCTTTGTTTTCTTTTTCTTGTTTCTCTTCTTTCTTTCCTTCCTTCATCCTTTCTTCTTTCCTTTCCTTTTTCTTTCTTGATTCTTTAATTTTTTTTATTTTCTTTCTTCTTACTTTTTACTATCCTCTCTCATTCTCCCTTTTACTCTGCTTCTCATCCTTCTTTTTTCCCTCTTCATCTGCTCACTCCCTTTCTGTCCCTTCCCCCTCTTCTCTGTTTCCCTGGGAAATGCTGCCACCCCTAGCATTTCCACCTGCCTTGCTCTGAGTCTGCGTTTCTGCCTCTTCAACACAGAGCAGATACAACAGGGAGTGAACAGACTGAGGAGGAAAAGGAAGCCCCAGCCAATTAGTGGGCTGGATGTACTGGAGTTCCCCAGCCCCTGGCTTCCTAGGGGCCATCCTGAACTGGGTACATGAGGGGACAGAGAGGCCTCCTAGGCTGACTAAAGCAGCCTGCCCAAGAATCCCTTGAGTCCTCTTGTAAAAGGCTGATTCCAAGACCCCAGCGTTCTGACTCAGGATGTCTGGGGTGGAGCACCAGCATCTTCCTTCATAAAGAGCAGACCAGGCAATGTGGAGCAGGTGTCAAAATACTTGGGAGGATCCTGAGCTAAGCAGACAAGCTCCTCACATGCCTGGAGTAGGGACAGGAGGGCTGTAGGAGTAAGGGGCTCTTGGAGGTAAAACTAAGACTGGGCTCTAACAGGAGGAGAATCTAAGGGGTTGTATGAGGAGGAAACATTTCAGGCAAGAAACACTTATCTGAGTCAGATACTTCAAGTGGCAGGCAATAAATTGGATGGATGGATGGATGGATGGATGGATGGATGGATGGATGGATGGATGGGTGGATGGGTGGATGGATGGATGGATGGATGGGTGGATAGATGGGTGGATGGATAGCCAGCCTCAAATAGCTTCAAAAGACACTGGACTCTACATTTCTCTGGTATATTGGGGTTCTATGGCTTATTCAGGATCCTGAGGGGCACGAGACCCCCCTCCCACCAGACTCTTTTACTTACCCTCTTGTCACCACCAGAAGCTGTCCTTCCACATTCCGGAAGAGACCAAACAAGAAAATGAAGGTTAAATCTGACTGATCCTCCCACCACCCCACCCTAGGCTCAACACTCAGAGAAGAGTTAAGAGACAGAGCTCCGTTCGCCTGTATGAATTAATAATTGATTCAGTCACAAATCACTAATATTGCGGTAGTCGTGGTGAATAAGATAATGAATGTGTTCTGTCCAGAGAGTGTCGTGTTGTGAGGATTCAGCTGAAATTATTCATAAATGTGCTACTTTTCCTCATCTCCAACTGCTGCTAGTTTAGCTCCTCTTTTTAATCTTCCCAACCTGTCACATTCAATGGTGGAAATCGTCAGGCTCCATATATAGCGGAATATTAAGGGGAAACTGCCAAGGCATTATGTCACATTTCAATGGGTAATAGAAACAAAGTGCTTGAAGACCCTTTCCCACTTCTCAAGAAGTTAAAAAATAAGACTATCCAAAAACTTCCTAGATGAACTTTTAATCCCATCAGTAAAAGCCCTAAGCAAAGGTCTGAAAACTTGAACTGTGTCCCACTTTGCCACAAACTTGCTTTGTGACTTTGGGCGAGGTGCACAACCATCCTGGGCAGACTTTTCCTTCTCTAAAGGAGAAGTAGTAGTGCCTTCCTACTTTTCTCCTAGGGATAACGAGGGAACTGTGAGACCATGGGTGTGGGGAGTACTCTGGGCCACTAACAGATAGCTAGGTTAGATTTTCTCTATCACCATTCCTAAGGAAGTCATGGAGCTCCAGCCAAGTCAGGTGACTCACTGTTATGGAAATATGTCTTCCTCTGGGAGAGTCCTTGCCCTGCCCTCTCACCATCCTTTTCTCCCTCCTCCTCTGCTGGACTCCACTAGGCTAAGTTTAGTCACCATCTCTCATAACACCTTTTCTGATCCTGCTGTCAGAACATGCCTGACATGTTCTCATGTTCTCTGTTCCTCCACACTCCTCTTGGAACACTGTGTCCTTTGTTACACTGTTTGTCACACCATGCTATCCCTCCTTTTAGGCTGTAAGCATTTCAAGACTAGAATTATCTGAGTATAGTAAGAAAGAGCAATATTTGCACAATGAATGCATTGGTGCACACTAGATGGAAGGATGGATGGTTGCAGAGGTAGATGAGTGGATGGATAAATGGATGAGCGGATGGATGGTTGGGCAGGTCCATGGTTGAGCAGATGGGTAAAAGGATGGATGGGTAGAAGAATAGGAAACTTGAAACTGGCACCATACTGTTCTCACTCAATAAAGCAAGTGCTTGTGGAGCCCTTGCCGCACCTTGATGTTTATCTGTGTTGTACCAGGTTGAGAGAAGAAGAGGAAATGTCAGTGGCCTGGCACTGACTGTGCTTGGAACAGGAGGACAGTGACAATACAGGGAGAGAGAGTGGAGATCATGACACCACAGCTGACAGACCCTTGGGACAGGCCCATCAAAGGCTTTTGTGTGCCCCTCTAGTCCTACAAAGGAGGCCTGGGTTAAAGAAGGCATAACATTTAGCTCATTACACAGCTGGTGGGAGGCAGGGCCAGATCTCAGATCTCCACACAGCCAGATTATTCTTCCCTCATATGACATACGAGGAAGACAGGAGCCTCAAGGAGGAGAAGAGGGGGACTGGTACTCTGGCAGTCTGTGGGACTTACCTAGGAAAAAAAGCACTGTCCCAAGGGGTTGATGCTAATTCTACCAAATCAGAAGGGGACATTGATCAGCTGGGATTTTTCTCCCTATTGGTCTGTGGAGTCACATGGGTTGGTGCTCAAACTAAAGAGAGACTCCCTGAGTAAGATGTCACAGGAGCTGAAGGGCCTAGAGGAGTGGAAACAAGTTGTCTTCTTTCCCCTTCATGTCCATCTGTCTTCAGTCCCTCTGTCCAAACACATCCCAATCAAATCCAACATTTCTCAGACACCAGACACATTCCCCACACACCCACAATGCTCACTGATGCAAGTGAACAAACTCACATAAGCATAGAAATGCACCCCACAAAGCACACATGCCCACATGTAGGTGAACACATGCAGTCACACAGACATGGAGAAACACACATGCTCATCCAAGCCTTCATTCTGAGTAAGTTATTAAAAATGTAGACATTGCTGGCTCCCAGGGTCAATATGTTGTTTTTAAATTTAAACATGAATTTCCATTTCATTGAGCCTCCAGGGCTAACAAGATGTGCTGTGACAGGAGCAGCTAGCTGGAAAAGGCATGATTGAAGATCAAGCCAATAATGTGTATGTACAGCCTGGGCCGGGAGGAAAGCCCCCTTTCCCCAGCCCCCACAGCCTGGTGTGAGCCACAGGCAGGCAGTGAGTCTCACTGTTACCACTCAGTACTGATTTCTGACCCAGGTGACTAACCCATGCCTCCCAATTTAAGAGAGCAGAGTGTAATAGCTGGAAGAAGCCATATCCAGCCAGGTAGCCATCCATCCACCCATCCATACATTCGTTCATCCATCCCTCCACATTCAGTGAAAACCCAGACCTGGGCAAGTATTGTGGAGGTAATGACAAGAACCGTGTATGCGTGGCTCCAGAAAGGTTCCACTTTGATTGGAGTAAGATGTGTGTCTTTGTGAACTCCAGCCAGGGATCTTCTGTGTCTTTAGACAGTGGCAGAGGCTCTGTTTTATAACCACACTGTAAGTGATGTCCCCTCCAGGAATTAAGTTCTGTGAAAGAAGGTATCATATCTGTCTTGTCCAGCAAAGTGCTCTCAACACCTGACCTCACTAGTGCCCAGTGAACTTCTGGTGAACTGGAATAAGATTGGCTTGAAATACAGAAGACAGACCCAGAGGTTTTGTGGGCTCATGCCCTTTCCCCTCCCAATGCCTTGCTGACACCAGTGTACATAGTTCATCAATTATAAAGGAGCAAGCGAGTGAGCGAGTGAGTGAGTGAGGAGTGAACAAATTAAAGAGAACTAACACGTGGAAAAGAAGTTGTGCTTAAGGATCAAGACTTGCTCCCAGAGGAGATAGGCAAGAAGGCCTTCCTCTTGCATGCCAGGTGACTGGAATGGGCAACAAACTCCCAGGGGGAGAAACAATGAGAATTAAACCCGTGGTCAGGACTCCTAGCAGGGAGGAAAGTACAGTCACCATCCCTGGGCCAGCCCTTGAAGGAGCTGGTCAAGGGGAGTGGGGACCTGGGCCACCTCCCTGTCCAACCCTGCCTTATGTCCCAAGGGCTAACCTTTCCTCTACAAGCTGCTGAACTGCAACTTGTCTTGGACCCTTGGGTTACAGATTGGCCTAGTATTACATGTCCTCTGGGCTTCAGAGACTCTGATGGGTCTGGACATGGTGGACTCTGTAGGATTTAAGGTCTCTCACATGCTTGAGATCTGCACACAAAGAGGGTGTGCCTGCTAAGTCATTCCTGATTCACTCCGCCGTGTATTTGCACAGAATGCAACTGCTGTGCACACACTGAGCCTTCACACACTGTATCTGTCCCCCAACAAACACACATGGCAACACTGTGTACGTCCTGTGTACAGTGACAACTCCTGCCAGTATGCATGTGCACACATGTACACACAAGTGCTCAGTCCCATATCGAATTCACCCGCCTAATGGCCTGGCAGCACAGGCAGGAGACGGGTGAGAAGCAGGGGCTGCCCACCTGCCTGCAGGCCTAACCTTTACGTGTCTAGGGAGGGACACCTGGGCCTCCAGCCCTTTAAGCATCCTTTGAAAGTCTCACCTCTCAAATAGTGCAGCAGAGGATCAGCCAAAAGGGCACACTCTCCTTTCCTTGTCTTCAGGAGCAGGAGAGGAAAGGAGACAGGGGAGAGAGGAGATTAATTGGAGCTGGAACTCTAGCCAGGGATTGTGTAAACCCAGGCTGCCAGGGAGGAGTGGTGGGGGTCCACACTCACTTCTTTCTCTCCTCTTTCTGTCCTTTTCATGTCACGCTCTCCCAGGGACCTCACTCACATCTAGAAGGGGAGGGACAGCCACGCTGTCCAGTCAACACCTGACAAGGGCTCTGGGGCTGCCTCTGCTTCCATCATTCTCACTGGCCTTTCTCATCCCAGCAGTAACAGCCAGCCAGACTCAGAGAAAGCAGCTTTCAGGCTGGGACTCGTGGTGCCCACGGCCTTGCCACTCTGTATGTGAGGGGTCACTTTGTAAAGCAAATTCTGTTCGTGGACCCAGAGGGGTCCCAGACAAGGAAGTCAGGAAACTGCTCTGTAATTCCTTTGTGCAGCAGGCTTCAAGTACAAACCCAAGTTTCTGCTCTTCTCTCCTCAGCTGATTCAGCTCTGGGAACTGCCCCAGGGTGGGAATGGGGTCTGAGAGGGCAGCACTTCCTAAGCTCTGCTGAGCAGCTTCCTCTGCCTTCCCAGGGTCTCCCTGACCCTCCACACCTGGTGGCTCCCACCCCAGCTTTCTGAAACTCTGCAGCAGACTCTGGGCTAGGGTCTGCTGGCCCCCGCTCTGTTCAGGGTATCTTAGAGTGGGCTGGGTATAAGAGGCCTGAGAGACAGGCTCGGCGTGGAGAGCTTGTTTATATCACAGGGTGTCCCCCAGTCTGGTATTTCCTGGGCAGGGACCCAAGTGTCTCCCAGGAAATCACATCACCTTGACATTTCTCCCGAGTTCAACCTCTTGGAGCCACCTCTAAGACGCGGTTGCCCTTCTGTGGGAATCTGTGTTCCACTCAGGAGGGACCGTTTCCCCGACTACTCACACCCCTGCTCCCAGTTCTCAAGTCATTCAGAGGGCAGAAGGGCATCCCCATTCCAGTTTTGGTCCAGTCCTTTCTGAGAGCCACTGGGAAAGTGTTTATTCATGTGGGAAATCAAATCTCTGGGGAGAGCCACAGTTCCTAGCACACAAGCTATGTAGGTCAGGCTTGGGTTTCTTCCACATGACCACACTTTAGACATCTGAGGACAGTAAGGGAGCTGGGCCCTTGCCCCAGGCCCCTGGCCTTTGTTCATAGTCACTTAGCCAGAGGTCCTGAGTAGAGGGGGCGGGGTCCATTTCGGACTAGGATGTGACTACTGTGGCTTCTTAATGGTGGTACTGGAGAGGGACAGGGAGCAGAGGTTTATGACCCAGACAAGCACCATGGAACAGGATAAAATCAGAAATGTGCACCAGGAAGAGCTAGATGTGAGATCACCCAGCAAGAGAGGCCATGTCTTGGGGAAGACCATGCCTTGGGGCTGGGGCAAGGTCTGAGTTCAGAATCTTCAGTCTTGAGAACCATGGAGCATGTGTGAAGAGAACTTCAGACCTGCCAAACCTAAACAAAATCTCCACACTTCCTCCTCCCTCAAGGAAACACAAGACTTCCTGGCTTTGTGAAAATCATGTTCTTAGGGTGGCTGAACAGTAGCATGTGGAGATGGGTGTCAAGGAGCCCGATTTTTGCATGCCTTGATATCTGGCCACTTGGTCCTTTGTAGAGTGCTTTGAAAAACATGACTCAGGATCTTCCTGAGGCACAGGTAGAGGCTTCAACTCCACCTAGGAGGCCTCTTGAAGGCTGACACATTGCACATACTTCTTATCGTGTGTGTGATAGAATATTCCTAAGCAGTCTGCTTTCTAAAAGGAGCCACCCGTTTCCCAGCCCATTGGTCTAAGAGCAGCAGACGCTGGGAAGGGAGAGGGAAAAGGACAGAGAGAGGAATGAGGTGAAGAAGAGAAGACAGGCCGAGCCAATGGTCCCTATATAGGTATCTCTTTCAGATTCTACTTTGTGCCCTCTAGCAGCAGCCAAGCTGCCTCACCTTGTGACACTCTGTGCAGACCCAAGTTTAGGACTCGCAGGAATGCCAGTGGAACCAGGCCTTTTAAAAAAATCTCTTCTTTCAAATCAATGTAAAAATATTCTGTGGTGCAGAGCAGATTTGATTAAAAAGGGAAAAGGTTGCCTGAAATACACCCCCAAAAATTGAGCTAATGGGAATCTCATTCATTATTTAATCTCCTGCTTATCAGAACAGGACCAAAATGGAATCTAATATGGCATGTGCGTGGTGTTGTCCTGGAGAGCAGGCAGAAGTCAGGGAGCAGGAGGAGGGAAGGACAGATCAAGACTTGCTGTTTCCCTTCATATATTAGACTAGGCTGAGGACTTTGAAGCTGATTAATAACAATAGTGTTCCTGAAAATCCCAGTAAGTGTGTATGTGCATGTGTATACACATACACACATACAGAGAAACATGATGTCTATACTTATGTGTTGTCCACTCTTGTAGGTTACACTGTGATTCATAGGCCTTTGCACTACTGGATTTGGTTAAACACAAATAAAATGTACCTCCTCCTGCAGCACCTTGAGAAGGTGAGGAGACCAAGGAATGGCAGTTGGTGTCCTGTACACTTACGCTGGGCTGGTAAAATCTTCCTTGTTCTAAAAAAGGCCCTGGCAGGAACTGGAGCAAACACCTACAGGCCCTCTCCCTGGAGTTTTGTTGCGGGGGCCACATCTTTGGAGAGTTCCCTATGTGCCCAGATGAATGTTGTCTGTGCCTTTAATCCCCATAGTAACTCTAAAGGTAGCAGCAGCATCCCTGGCTTGCACATGATAAAACTGAGGCACAAAGATGTGAGGAAACAGGGCCAGGTCCAAAGGCATATAAATGGCAGATCTATCAGACCCTAAGATTTCTAAACCTTGTAAACTAAGCCATGTTGCCTTTCCTAAAGTCTATAAAAATGAAGGCTGATGTTTCATTTGTGGGTGGATGGCCAATCCATCTTTTAACATATCAAAGACCACTCAAGTTTCATTTTATTCCAACTGATCTCCCCTAGCACCCCCTAAGACATGCGCACCTTGAATCCCTGGCTCACCCCATTTCCCCACATCCCTACCCCCATAGCAGCTCTTCTGGTCTTGCCTCCAAAGGCCCGCCTCTTCCACCTGCCCTATCCAGACTGCACTCCCTGAGGTTCTCCTGCTAAGCACCTACCCTGTAGGAGATACATTCTAAAGGTCATATCCCATATACAGCATTACTGGGTTTTCCTTTTCTTCAACCCTGCCCCACCAAGGGCAACGTTTGCTTTTCTCAACATACTTTGTGACTTTGGTAACCAATGGGCTGAGTGTGTCGGGACAACTTCCCAGCAAATGACCACCTTTAGGGCTGTCCATCCACAGGTTATTCCTCATTCAGACCTGTGGTGGCCCCATGGTTTCCCAATGTTTCCCAGTGTCCCATAGCCCAGCATCTGCCTTATTTCCTACAGGTCCATGGTGTATGATGCTGAGCCTAGGCCAGAGCGATAGGGACACATGTGGGCAGCAAAGGACTTTTTATGATAGAAGAATGTTTCTAATAACTCCTTGTGGGCTTTCACTTAGGCATCTCCTCTCCCTCTGCATGGTCCCACCAGCCAAACCTAGACTGGGATGTAATTCAGGCATGCATAGGGCATCATCAAACCTGCTAACTTCTCTCCTTCCTTTAATGACAACCAGAGACAGCTTTCCTTTACTCATCTTTGTAATTCAGTTGGAGCGGTAAGGGAGTTTAAAAAAAAAAAAAACCTAGAGCAAGCCACCAAGCACCCTACAAAACAACTCAGCCAGACAGTTTCTCCAGGAAACCCATGTCTTATATCTTCTCTGACAAAAAGATTTATAGCAATTTTTTATTAAAAAAGAGAGAGGGAGAGAGCTGCGGATAATCAGATCTGAGATGCAGAAATAGGAGCGTGGGGGTGTTATGCATGTAAGTTATTTTAAAATATACGTTAGTTGCCTGATGGATTTTCCCCCTCCCTACTGGAGGGGGCCGCCCAGTCCCCACCCCTCCCTGGCCTAAAATGATGGAATTGATGTGTGAAGGAAGCAGACAGAGATTCTGACTCAAGTATTTCCCAGGTACTGTCTCTCAAGCTTCTCTCTCAGACACTGCCCTCTTCCCTCAACAGGTAGGAAGAGGGGCTCCTGCTGTGCTGCCGATTGGAGAGAAGGGCTCAGCCACTGACCCTTAAGACAGCTGACCACACAGTGTTGAACGCTAGGCCTCCTTTCATGAATGGAGTAAATGACAGCTGGTACACAGGAAGCCATTCCCTGCCCTTGTGCCTCTCGGGCCTCCACAGCAAGGTGTACACACCTCAAGCTCTCTGAGCTTCCTCTGCCTTCCTGGACCCAAAGCCAAGTCCCCTTGGCTGGAAAAGTGAAGGCAGCAATTGGTGTGTATGCCAGTGGGAAAGAAGCGGGGCCTGGCCCCAGATTGGGCAGTCCTGCCAGGATGGTTATCCAGCCCTGAGGCAGAGCGGGCCTGGAGTGCAAAGATATGAAGTGACATGAACTGGAAGGGAGGGAGGGAGCGCCCCCCCATACACACAGGGAGGTGCATTCTGTGGGTCCTGCACAGGACCACACCGTCCGATGACTAGATGTTCAAGAGTTAGTACAATGACAGGATGGTGATAAGGAGGAAGTATATGGAAAATAAGCCCCATACTATGGGGAGTAGCAGGAGGAACTTGGGGCCTGGATGAAAAGGCAATGAGGAGGTGTGACAGCCAGCTCAAGGCAGGAAGGGCTGGAACCTGGAACCTGGAGAAGCCTTACAAAGAAAGAAAGGGAGTTTGTTCAGCTGGACAAATAGAAAAGGCAGTCAGCGGGTGCAGCAGAATGAGTGACAATGCTGGGGCAGGGAGAAGCACGGAGGTGAGAGGTATGAACCAGGCTGGAGCCCACCCTGAAGTGCATGTGTCAGGAAGTCAGTCGCCACAGAAGACTGGCAGGGGCTTTCCAGTTGCTTGGGTGGCAGTCAGGTGGCCACACCTCCTTTCTGGGCTTGGCTGTAAGTGTGCTTCCTCTACCCCAGCTCCCTAAGCTCTCTTGGGACACCTGAGTCCTCTGTGAGTGGAGCCCATCAAGAGCCAGAGCGTGTGGCAGGGGACTGGGATCTTGTCTGGGTGTAGGTACAACCCATCCAGGTGTAAGAGGTCCCATGGTTTCCGGAAGGTCCCGGACATCCACGTAGGCAGATGCCCCATGTGGCAGGTCCTAGATGCCTGCCTTCCAACCTCCCCTCACCATCTCTCTCCCAGGTCCCATTCCACTCTTTGTCAGCAAGTTAATCATCTAAGAACAAATTCCAGAGCTGCCTGCTCAGTGGAGCCCCAGATTTGGAAATGAGGCCCACTCTTCTATGGAGTGTGATCTGGACAGCAGAGCCTTCCACTGTGGGACTGGGACCTTGGATTATAAAATGCCCAAGGGAAGAAGCCAGGAGCTAGGTGGGTTTGCATGGTATGCACACGGATGCATGCACTCACCTCTCCACGTTGTCCCTGCTTATCTGTCGAACATGGTTGATGACACTTGCTCATGGGGCTGTTGTGCAGAACAACCAAGATGAGCCATTGAACACCAAGCCAGGCCCCGGGCAGGATGCATGAGCCGTGGCCAAAGATTCCACTTCAGGTGGGAGATGTTTGCTTTCAGCCACCCGCCTCCTTGCTGACCTCTCTGCAGAAGACGAGGCCAGCCACTGGTGCCTAGAGTTAGTGGGCAGCGGGCCTCAGAGAACAGGAAATGGGGACTGGGGCTGCTCCTGCATAGGCCCTACACCATCTTGGTACAGAAGGCAGAAGGCTGATTTCTGAAGAGCAGCTGTGGCCCAGACAGTCCACAGCACTCTCTGTTCCTGCTGCAGCATCTCCTGCCTGTTCACCTCACACACATATGACCCATCATGTGCTATTTCATGTGCATCTGTAAAACACTTACATGTGTCTCTCACACCTCTGCCCAGCACTCCCTCCCGACCGGTGAGGACAAACACAACAGAAAATGTACCCACATTGTCACACCAGTCACACCAGTTCACAAGCCTTGGCCCTCACCCCACAGCTAGAGGCCTGCACACACCATCAGGCATAGGTTGTCAGGCCACCCTCTGCCACCACGAACCAAAACATAGCCCTCCCCATCCTGCCCCTTGTCACCTGGTGTCACAGCCAGTTACCCTGTCCCTCCATCCCAGTGAATTTCCCAAACCCTTCTTGGCCTCACTGGACTGGGGGAGGGATGCGCAGAGCAGCAGGAGAGGGGGTGGCCTCGCCTTCATGGAGGGTGACTCCTGGCGTTATTTTTAAACATTCCCCTCATTTGCTAAATGAGGCTTTCACTCCCTTTGAAGTGGCTGCTCCTCTCCCGGCAGGGGGCGGGGAGGCAGTGCCCCGACAGATGCTTAAGAAATTATGGGTGAAACTTGCTGACTCAGGCCCCAATTATTTGCTGTCCCGGGACTGTATTTAGTCCAATAAATGCGGCTGGCTGGCTCTCCCCACCCTCCTCCCTCCGTCCTTTTTCTTTTCTTCCTGCTTCTCTCCCACTCCACGCTGCCTCTCTCAGTCCCAGTATCTTTTCCTTCCCTCCCTTTCCGAGGAACTCTCTCCTCCAGCCTCTCTCCCCGAAACTGGCCAGCCTGCCCTGCATGGGAAAAGATGCCATTTGGCACACAGATGCCGGAACTAGGACCAAGGCCAGCTTGGACACACACTGGAAGGCCCCAGTAAGGTGTAGGGAGGAGCATCCTGGGAAGGCTCCACGGAAGAGGGGCAAGTTGAGCTAAATTTGAAAGACACCTTGAACTTGGTTGGAGTTAGGAGGGCACAAGTCTGCCAAGAAGAAAGGAAGCAGCTCTGACCATTCCTAAAGACAGAGTCATTTGGGTGTGGGGGTGACCTGCAGTTCTGTTCAGAAAGAAGGAGAACCTTGCATTTTAAAAATTCCCACTGGCTTGGACTTTTGTTTGTTCTTTTATTGATGAGTATCTCTCTTCCTTGCCTCTTCTGCATCCAAACTCTGGCTTATTGCTACAACAAAGAATGACAAAAAGCCTTTCTCCCAGGTTGTCCCCATCCCAGCCCCACTGGCCTCCTCTGAGCAGGAAGAATTGGGAAGGGAGCCTGTGAAGCCCAGAGCAAGAGAGGGCAGACCAGGGGCAGCTCCTTGGGGCTCCTCTGATTCTGAGTCCTTAGAAAGAGGAGGGCTGAAGGAGGTGAGGAGCCAGCATGATTCCAGCTGGGACAGCGGAAGGAGCATTCAGAAGCAGGAACAAGCATCCTTGCATCCTCTTCTCCAGGCAACTGTAAAGACTTGAATGCAAATTAAAATGGTTCAAACCAAACACTTAAAGACTCACCTCGGCAGCCTCCTTGCTCATCCCTACCTGATCATTTGTTCCACAGCATCAACACAGAAAGGGACAAGCCCCCTCCAGGTGGCCCCAGGAAATAAAAAGGAAATGAGCCCAGAGACAGAGTCCAGACACTTCGGGATCAGGTGGGGGAAATGAAGGCCCAGAAAAGTATGCTGATTTTTTCTAGCCTGCCAGCAAACTGATGGTATATTCAGAATTAGATGTTATAGTCACAGCCAGATACCCTGATGGAGGACAGCAAGGTATGGCCAGGGAATGATGCAACTGAACTGGTGGAAGGACCCAGCACCTGGCCAGGCCTCCTTCAAGGTCACTCCAGGCCCTAGGTCAAGCCCACTCAGGCCTGGAAGTCCAATGTCCCTACTTCCTTACTGGACTAGGTAACACCCTGCAGTCTCCTGGAAGGTGAAAGACTGGGCCTGGGTGTGTGCATCTGAATTGGAAGGAACCAAGAACGATACTTTGCACTGAGCTACATCCCCAGTGTTTTTATTATTTTTATCTTGAGATAGGATTTCACTAAGTCACTAAGTTGCCTGGGCTGGGCTGGAACCTATGAACGTCCTGCCTCAGCCTCCCAGAGTGCTGGATTACAGGCATGTGCCACCATACTCAGTTTAATACAAGCATCTTAAAGGGTAAAAACTTTCTAGCCTATGGCCAGTCCCTGGGAACTTCCGCATCCGTGTCCCAAAAAGGGCAGTACAGTGTCTTAACCAGGCTCCGTGGCACACTGGTTAGTCTTAGGGTAGCCTGCAAAAGCCCTTGTCCTTTAGTTGCACTGTCTGTGGAACTGGCTCTTGAGTGTGTTCTGAGGACCAAATGAATCAATGCAGAGACAGCCCTTGTCCCCTGCCCAGGCAACACAGCCCAATACTACATACCATAAAGAGGGAAAAGCATTTCCCCCATAAGTACAGGCTCACACTACTTTCCAGGACCTGGCTGTGCTCAGCAGAAGCCAGGACAGAGCTTTCACACAGTGGGTGCTTGCTGAGTGGCCAGACACAGCCAAACCCTTGAAAGCTTTTGCCAACTGGCCCTCCAGTTGCACTCTTAAAGAAAGTGTGGCCTGGTGGGTGAAGGGAAGTACAATGAATATTGCCCTTTTCATCTCTTCTTTTTCCTAGTGAAGAAGACCCATCTTTACCTACCCAGGTGTCTAGCAGGCACCTGGCAGAGCTCAGGCATCCCAGTGGCAAATCCTGGCCTGGCCAAGGCCTGGTGGCACAGCGCTCTTGGGGCCAGTGGAGCCAACAGAAGCAGCCAAGGAAGGGTCCCCACCACTTAGACCCTCACAAGGCAGCCCCCTGGAGTCCATGCCTGGCCCAGCCCTGCATCAGGAAGGCCCAGGACCCACTGGGATCAAGCTGTTCCAACAGTAGAACACAAATCAGCCACCCTCGACCCTGCCATTTGCCAGAACCAAATTCATAAGCCTCTGATAAATAATTCAGGCTTCTCCATCTGTGGAAAAGTTGGATTTGGCCTAATTTCTCTCATAAACAAAGAACATCATCTGCTTAGAACAGTAAAGTAGACACCTGACAAATTTTTCAAAAAATATACATTCCAGTGAGCCTCACTCATTCCAAGCCTGTGATCCTAGAGTCCAGGTCACCTCTAGGGATCCAATGGACATAGCTGGTTGAGAACACAAAGTCTGACTTGAGAAACTGTAGCTGGGCATTTGGTTCAATGAAGAAGAGGCACTGTGTTTCACACACTTCCATCAGTGATTTAAAGCCTGATGCATGCACCTAACTGCAAATGATTCTTCAGCATTTACTGAAATTGGTCAACTGATTTGCTTCTAAATAGGGTTTCCTTGAAAAACATGAGAGCGAGAAATATTATTCTTTGAAAATATCCTTGAGCCCAGGTATGTCAGTCAAGGTTCTCAGAGAAAGAGGAGCAACATTTAGATGATAGATAGACAGACAGACAGACAGACAGACATGTCAAAGAATCAGCTCATATGGTTGTGGGTAGCTGCCCTGTCTGAAATCTGTAGGGCAGTCAGGCCAGCTCAGGCACATGATGCTGATGCACTGCAGTCTTAGGCAGAATTTCTTCTTCCTCAGGGAAACCTCTGTTTTGTCTCTCAACTGATTGGATAAGGCCCACCCACATAATTGAGAATAATCTCCTCTACTTAGAGTCAGGTAATTGTAGATGTAGATTTGGATGCTACTCGTATCTACCAAATTCCATCACAGCAACACCTAGATTAGCGTTTGATTGAATAACTTGAGTGCTGATGCCTAACTAACACATAAAACGTCTCACCAGTCTGCCCCGGCTTTCTCTTAGCATCTCTTCCTCAGCCAGCCTATATCAGTGAGGCTCACCTGCATAAGCAAGAGGGAGTGTCTGATTCAGGGCCAATCCTGGAGAAGGTGGGCTGGGGGACACTGCAGCCAGAGCTGAGCTGGTTTGCTCAGGATTACAGGGTTGGTTGGGTGGGCAGGAGTCCTCCTAGTATTCTCATCTGCAGAAGAAAGGACCACCCCACCAGTTTCCAGGTCCTGAACAATATTGTGCAACCAGCTATATGGCTCTGCTTCAAAGCAACCCTGGGATGTGGATAATGTCTGGTTGGTGTGTTCTGGGCATTTTGTGTTTCTACAATTTGAAGTCTTCTAGACAAACTATTTTCCAGCCTGTTCATAAAAGCTTCCACAGAATACCTGGCATCCTGGTAGTGATTATTTCTGAATGAAAAACAACTGTAAATGTCTCCTGTAAGTTGTTGAGTTTGGGGCCCTATCACCTGGCACCGTAGATATAGTAGATGCTCCAGAAACACTGACTGAGGAGGTCTCCTGAAGTGGGAAGAGGTAGGCCTTCCCCACAGGCGGAAATGTGACATCACAGCCACGTGTCCAGGGTGACAGTTTGAAATCTGTATGTACTTAGGTCTCTAAATGCCCTCTGCTGCCCAAGAGGATGTGGCCACTCTCATTTTACAGGTGAAGAGTGTGACTTGGCAGAAAGGACTTGTCCAAAGTAGCTATAAACACAGTGCCCTGCTTTTGAGCTCCTTCTCTCTCATTAGACCCCACACCTTGGAGACAAAGGCCAGGGATTTCATGCAGTGTCTGCAACCGGTGCATGTTCCTGGCCCTCTCCTGACCTGTGGATCTCCTTGTGAAGAACCTGGAGGGCCTGGGAGAAGGGTGAGGTGGAGGAAGCTGGTTTGTGCCTAGCTGGAGACTCTCAGGGAGCCTGCAGTCTCACTCCAGCCCAAAAGCAGGTCTCCCTCTTAGGCTTCCCAACTTCCAAAGCCAGACCACAGAGTGGCAGGAGCACAGGACCCACAGGCCTTGCAGGGGGATCCTTCTCTCCGAAGGTCATGGCCCCAAATAGAACAGTTTTCCTCCTGCTCATGTCACATCAACCTGTCCTCTCAGGACAGCACTGTCACTGTCATTCTGGCCTTCTTCTGCCCACATTTCCAGCCCCCTCTCCCTTCTGACCTCCAAACTCCAGAACTTTAGAGGAGGACTCAATTTGGCCTGGACTATTATTAAAAGGGGATGAGCAACAAGCCTCCCAGGCCATAAAAGCTCTCCCTGCTGGCTCCCTCTCCACAGCGAAGGGCCGGCAGCTCTGTCCCTCACCTGTATACTTGTCCTCCCTGAAGCACTGCCCTTCACACTCCAGATGGGCCCAGGGCCCCTTTATAGCTCTAGAGCCCCTTTACAGTCCTGATGCTGCTGCCACTGCAGCCTGACCCAGGCCTGAGTGGGAGGGACAAGAGAGGGGCAGCAGCCCCATCATTAGCACAGAGGGCATGGAGGAAGCCCTGCTGGAGAAAGCAGAGCCAACCTTGTGTCAAACAAAGCACATTCAAGGAGCCCCGGGATCTGGACACAGGTAGGACTCCTGGCAGGTGCAGCCATGGAGACAGAGACCTAGGTTCAAACTCCAGCTTACCTCTAGCCCAGCTAAGACTGGGCTTCTTTTCGGATAAAAATTCCAGTGACGCCAGCCCACTGGTGTACGGTCACCATTATGTGTAAATAGAGTGTGCTGGGAGATGGATGTTAATCAGGCAGTGTTTGCCCACTGTAGGCCTGGTGTGAGGGCGGCATACTTGCACAGCTGAGGAGGAAATGGTGAGAGGGAATCCCCCACCAGGACTCCTCAAGGCTCCTCAGTGCACAATTTTCAAATCCCATCTAAGCCCTCCAATGTGCAGATGAAAAATCCAAACCTAGAAGGGACAGGTGGCCTCCTAGGGCTACACAGATGGTCCTGCCCCTGCCAGCTTCAGTCTAAACTCCAGGCTGGAAGCCCTGGTCTGTCCTGCCTATCACTAGGCATTGCACAGGGCCCTGCAATTCTCCCTCTACCAGTGAGAGTTCCGCCGAAGCTCCCTGTGTACAAACTCCCCCTGGGCTCTTAAAACAGGAACATGAGGAAAGGTGTGTGAGCACTGCATCCCCAGGCAAGGAGCATGGACAGTGGCAGTGAGTGGGAGAGGGGAGAATGGCAGGTCCTGTGGCACCTGGGAGGGGCGAGAGTGTTTGGGAAGCTGGGTGACAGGGCAGTGGGGAAGCAGTCAGTCAGGGCTCCCATGCTCACCCACCCACTGGGCCCCATACAGCCTGAGCCCAGCTGCCGGCATGGCAGGCATACCCATTGCACAATGGAATGAAGACATCCAGGCCCGGGCTGCACCTCCAGAGACGGAATCCTGGCTCTTGCTAGTTTAATTAAGAAAAACAAAAGACATGAGCAGGGCGAGTCTGCCTGGGAGATGCTAGGGAGGTGGAGCAGATGGGTTTTTGGCTTCCTCTTGGGAGCTGTCTTTGAGGAATGTATGTACTGGTTTGGCCAGGCCGCTGCTAAGCCCAAGGTTAGGGGTTTACACTCCACAAGTACTGGGTCAAAAATCTAAAGGCCCCATCCCAGACCGATCCCAGACACCTACTCAAAGTCACCTTAGCTCTGTCCAGCCACCTGCTTCATCCGTACTGTTTGTTCTTCACTCAGCACTCCCTGAGCACCTACTATGTGCCAGGCTCAGTGCAGAAGACACTGTGATGAACCACACAAGCTCCTTGCCCTGTGGCTGCTTGCTCCTCCATTCTTTACCCATGGCTCTCCTGCACTTTTAGTTCTTTTTCTCATCAGTTTTTAATCTTTCCCAAAGCCCATTCACAGCCACCATCTTGAGGCATGTTCCTAATAGCCAAAAATTTACAGATGGAAAAAGGGCAGTGCCGCTAAGACAGGAATTTGGATCTCCTAGCTTGTAACAACACACTCCTCAAGTCTTGTGGCACAGTCTGTACTGACACAGACTGGCGGACGACACTTGTGGAGCTGCACAAGGGTACTGAAGCCAGGCATCAGGGTGGCATGCAGCCGCTGGGTGTGTGGGAAGCAGAGGAACTTCCAACCTCACACCCAGCAAGGTCACTCAAATGTACCTCTCCTGGCTCACAAGGAAATAGAAGTCAGAGACATTGTCTTCTTGTACTCATGGTTGGAGAGAGAGCTCACTCACATAGGTAAGCAAGGATCCAGCTGCGACATGGATTTACCTAGACAGACAAGAATAAGGAGAGAGATCCAAAAGAGGACCTGTCAAGAACAAAGATGCTGAGGATAAAACAGCGGGGGTCTCTGAAGGGAGCAGGTCCTCAGGAGGGTGAGGTGTAGGTGGGAAAGTGGAGGGTTGAATGGGTAGGATCAGCTGAAAGGGGCTGCTAGGGCCTTGAAGCACAGGCCGGGAGTAGGCTGGGAGCTTCAAAGACGGATGTTAGCCTCCTTTCTCCTCCAGCACTGTGTGGGGGGCATCAGAAGTGGGTCTGGTCCTAGTGTGTGCTATTTGGACCCTCAGCCAAGAGTGAAATTGGATTGACCTTTGGCATCCAGCACCAGTTCCTCCAGGGCAGGGTGACAGATTCGTACCTCAACCCCCCTAAGGGGCTGGATCAGTGAGATGAGGAACCCTAACTGACCCAGCCCCTTAGGGGGGTTGATGTTTTACAAGAGGAGTCCAGGAAAGAGCTACTGATCTCAAAGCAACAGACACCAGGACATTGGCTCACTGCCTCTGCACATCTGTGGGCACTCTGATGCACACAGCGAGTATGGACACACCTAGCGGAAGGATCCAGAGCAGTCAGCACAGGCTGCAGCCTGCAGGAACCTAGCAAGAGCAATGGAAACCTGACCTAAAGAGGGCAGGAGGGAATGGCAGGAGGAACACACCCAAAGTGACTCTATCAAAGGCCACCAGTCCTGAGTGCCACAAGAGAGGTGCAAACAGGATTCCAGAAGGGAAGGAGAGAGGCAGAAGTTCCATAGCGGAGAGGGCATATTTACCCCCAGAATTAGTGGGCTGAGTCCAGGAGATGTGGGAATCCTGTGGCCATGGGGCTAGAGGACTTTTTCCCCTAGGAGGACTCGCTCTGCGCAGGTGCGGACCCACACTGAGAACAGGGAATGGAGGTTAGGGGAAGTCAACAGCAGGGAGCAGAGCTGGCGCCAGAGACAGGCCTACCAGTGAAGGAATCACACGGGAGGGTCCACACAGCGCTGTCCTGGGAGATGGCCACAGCTGCCACAGCAGGACCAGGGCCCGGGACCCCGCCCCAGCCTTCAGACGGCCTGGAGATAGAAGCTCTGCCCTGCCAGGGGCACTCTCACTCTCTGCCCCCTCCCACATCTGTCTGCAGTTGTGATGGAGGGGATGCTGGGGCTGCCGTGGGAGGGCCTGGCATCATGTTATTGAGACATCTGTGTCTCTAATGAAAAGTTACCCGTTGCTGGGCAGGGGAGAGACACAAATCGTTATGAATCAATTTAGCTCCGGCCAACCATCTGGCCCGGCCTCGCGTGGGGGAGCCGCGCCCCGAGGCAGGGAGGGGCTGGTGCGCTCCGCTCTCAGCCAGGCCTTGGGCCTGGATGCGA
>NW_022900942.1:46401630-46429283 GCF_012274545.1 Fukomys damarensis
GCCCAGAGCCGCCCGAAGGAACGCGCCAGTTGTCGCGCGCGCCCTGCGGCCCCCGACAAGCTGGCAATTTGTTGTTGTTTGTCGAGTGCTTTTGTCATGCAAATCCCAGAGCCGGCCGTTGGCGCTAGCTCCGCGCTGCAAAGGAGGTGGGGTGTTTTCGCTTTCTGTTTTTTTTTTTTTTCCTCCCCTTGGCCTTTGTAGTTGAGATCGTTGGTATTCCTTACAGGTATTTTTTTAACTACAAAAAGGAATGTCTCTTATTTCATTTCATTTCATTTGATTTTAGTGTGTGCCGCACCCACCCTCAAGATTGTGGAGGTAGGGGGCCCTCTGGTAAGGAGCTGAGATAGGTAGGGGACATGGCCACACTCTTGTACCCCTTTAGGGGTGTGAGGCCTGATGGTAAAGCGCCCCCCCACCCCACCACCGCTGCTGCAGGCAATGTGCCCCCCTCAGGACTGGGGCAGCTCTGGTGCCCAGAACCACCCCCTCCACAAGTCCAGGGGCAGCTCCTTCTGAGGATGGAAGGTGGCCCCTTGCTGGTTCTTTTGTGCCAGATTCCCATGTTAGGCAGGGACAGAGCTGGTTTTCCAAGGAGAATTTCGGTGAATTCTTGGCAAAACCTAATGACCCCTAGATATTGCCCTTTGTGAAATCTTTAGCCAGTGTCATATTCCCATGAACCTCAGTGGCTCCAGGTGAGTCTCAGGGATGGTCACCAGGCAGGGCCTGGGAGGCAGCAGGAGGACACAGTCATATGGAGAGGAGTAGGGCCATCTTTGCAAGCCCTGACCAGGCTCCAAAGTGCAGGTGTACGTACAACACACAGCTACTGAGGGTCTGCCTGGTGCCAGGCACTGTACTGTACCCGGGGGCATCTCAGAGGACAAATCTTCTGCCTTGGACATGAAACATGGCAGGGAGATAATCCACAGATAGGCACAAGTTAGAGGTCAGGTGCTGTGGAGCGCTCTGAAGGAGAATGATGAGGCAGAGGAAATGAGCTTTTCGCATGCAATGGTTGGGGAGCCCCTTGGAGGTGACTTTGAGCTGGGCCTGCAGGGGCCTGAAACACACAGGAGGACAGCACACTGGCTCCCTGGTGCCTGCTCCTCACTCCAACCAGTCCTCTTTTCTTCATGGCTCACCTTCTTCAGGAAACATTTTCAGATGTGTCAACACGGACTCATGTCCAGTGTACACAGACAGTAGAAAACCCTGAGAGAGAGAGACGCACACATCTCTAACAGAGTTGCCTTGGGAAGTATGAATTGCAGCACTGGAGTCCGTTGCTTTGGGGACCAGGTATTAAATGGCCCACTAGGGAGTACTGCCGTGCTGCACGGGGAAACATCTTTACCTGGGAACACAAAGAACTTCTGAAGTATAGGAAACAGCCTGTTGTTTTAGGAAAGGCTGATGGTAGTTTTGCAGTGGGTCCTCTCAGCTCTGGGTACCTGGCTGGTCAAAGTGCTCAGCAGGCAGATTCGCAGGATGTGTATGGGGGAAAAAGAGGGTTCTGCATATCAGTGTCCCGAGGCTTTGCACATAGACACACACACAACTCAACAATGCTCTCAAGGCTTCCTCTATGCAAAACCAGTGGTCAAGTACAAACTCCAGGCAGAGGAAGCTGATGCCGGCATGGCTGTGGGGGCATTTGAAAGCCCCTCCAAGTGGATATCATAGTACTGGCTGGACAGGCAGCCTGAGGCAGGGTCCCAGCATAGTGAAGAAGCCGCTATTGCACTCAGAGAACCAGATCAGAGCTCTTCCTTGGGATCAGCCTGTGTTTGGGAAAACCTTTCTCTCCCACTTTCTTCACCACTAAGGAGCAGACATGGGCATGAGAAGCTAAATCATCATCACAGAAATACTTCTGAGGTGGAGTCCAATGTTTAATGAGCACCAATTGTACTCTGGTCATGGCACTAGGAATCACGTCACTGAGACAACTAAGGGAGGCCATGACACGGTCGGGGAGACGGATACATGAACAGATCACAGCAAAGACAGAGGCCTGGTCGGGAGGGGTGCCCAACCTAGAAGGCAGGACCTGTTACTAGTAGTGGTGTACTTGAATGAACACAGACCATTCTATCACATGGAAAATTGTCAAGCACCACTTCAGCCAGAGTTCAAAGCCAGGGACACAGGCTGCTGCTAAGATGCAGAACTTCAGAGTGGCAGGAGGTGCCTGATAGGGGATGCCGGGCCACTTCCTACAGGCATGGGAGTGGGGCTCCTAGAAAAGGGCAAGATTTGCCTGAGGATGTGTCCAGGCATCCTAAATGCTTAAGGGAAGAATTGGAGTCTCAGATCCTCTGCCCTTCTCAGTAAATTAATGTAACTTAAAATGGAGGAGCCTTTTGCCAGGAAGCCTGTCTTCCTATCTTACATTTAATCTTTACCACCTCCAGGCTAGGTTTTAGGACCCCTCCCCAGGTGGTCCAACCCTTCTTCTTCCACGTCCCCTATCTGGTAGTGCTTGAAGCCAGCCAGACCAGGCCAGGAGTGACTGGGGTAGGCGTCTCCTACATTCAGGGCCGTTGTGACAGCTGACAAAGTTATGAGGCCAAGGACACCGAGGAGGGCCACTGGCCCTCTCCCTGCAGCAGCCGCCCCTCTGCTCTATTCCTTAGCAGCGATCATGCTGGGTCCAGGTGGTGGGGCCTGGGCAGGCACCAGAGCTTTCCTGATGACTCATGGCCATGCAGTGGCACCCCACCAGCCCCACTGCACCCAGCTCTCTCCCACCCATGGTGCTTGTTCCACTCATTGGTTCACTCACCCATTCATTCATTTATGATACACCAAGTTCCACAGACTTCTCCACCCACTGCTGAATTCTGCTTGTCTTTGCCAGGCCCCCTCCAAATAAGGCACTGATTAGCCCTGTCAGTTGGCCTTACCTTAGCCAGGCTCTATATGTCCAGGAGAGAGAAAAAGAGAAACCCCAGCGACTGCCCTGTATTTGGGGAAAGAAGACTCAGATTCACACAGCTGCTAGGAGACACCACCCAGTCTCAGTATGGCAAAGAGATGGCCTGAGTGACAGAGCTGCCAGTCATCCCTGGAGGCTTCAGGAGCTATCAGGGTGTCCTGGAATGGAGAAGAGGGAGGACCATGTAGAGAAAATGACACACAGCCACACTCCTTTGGGCACCTCCCTAACCCTCTCCAGGGCTCCCACGCGGGCCACTCCCACAGACTATGTCAGCTGCGGGCATGGGCAGTGGGTGCTAAGAATCTCTCAGGACGCCTGGAGACTATAGGTCAGCAAAGGCACAAAGGCACAGTCTCGATGGGGCTGGCAGAGAGCTGCTGCTTTCTCACTCATGGGTGGAACAGGACAGGCTGAGGCCCCAAGTCCTGCACAGGGAGAGCCTGGATCCCCTCAACACTGCCTGAGTCCAACCCTCCAACCCTGAAGGATCCGTGGCATATGAGTGTGAAGGACCCAGGCCATGCACTGGCAGTCTTTAGGTGAGGCAGCCATGTGTACTTCTGTGTGTAGGTAGCAATGGGCAGGGTGGATCCACTGCGCTTGTCTGGGGGTGACAGATGGGGGGTTGCTGTGACACTGAGGCTACATCCATCAATGTGTCTCACCATGGAAGGAGGTGTACCCAGATGCACATGGTCCTAGGGCAGAGCAAGGTGTGGGTTTCAGGAAGGTGACCATTCTGGGGAGTCTTTCTGGGTGCCTCTGCTTTCCCTGGACACCCAGAGGTCTGGCAATCATAGCCCAACCCCTCCTGCACATACTTTTAGTCAATTTGGTGCTTTCTTGTCAAGAAGACAAGCTATTTGCTTCCTGAGGATCAGATGGTGATGGATGAAATATAGGGAATAATTAAATTAGCAGTGTAATGGTGGTGCAAGCCTCAATTAAAAAAATATTTCCATTGTCATAAAGTCTGGCCATAAATTTTAGGAGCCCTGCATTCTGGTGTCCTGTTGCTTAGTAGCTAGGCTGGCCACCCAGTGGACGTGGGCTCTGACCAGACCCAAGGAGGCCCAGAAAAAGCCTGGGCTGCTTGACAGCAAGCCACGGTGCCTGATAGCAGTAGCACCCTGGAAATCCCAGCAACTGATTGGCTGACAGAATCACCCTAGGCCACCCAGGGGGAAGGTCTCCAAAACAGGAAGTCCACCTGGATTTATAAATGCTGGGGTGCCCTAGGGAGAAGTACAGGGTTCTTCAGAGAGGAGTGTAGACAAGAAGAATGATGGAGGGGGAAGGGAAACCATGTTGGGGAGGAACCCTGGTGCTTCTGAGGAAGCCTCCCAAGTGAGGGGACTCTGAGCCTCCCTGCAGCAAGCTCTTTCCGCCGTGGCTGCTCATTATATGGCCCATTATGCTAATGCATTACAGCAAGCAGACCTCAAAGGCTTTTGTTGCTGCCTTGAGCTCATTAGTAGAGAGGGACCCTGTGAAACAGGACTGGTGGAGGGAGAGTGAATGATGCCAGGGTTAAGTCTGGGCCAGGCCTTGGCTGATGCTGAGGAGAGAGAAGGAAGAGAGGAGTAGCAGGAGGATGGAAGAGGAGGAGAAAGACAGAGAAGAAGGGGAGGGTGGTGGAGAAGGAAGAAGAGGAAGGGGAAAGAGAAAAGAGGAGAGGAAAAAATGTCAGAGGCAGCGGGTGGTCTGTTTGGTGAGAGGGGCAGCATCCCCATCTCTGTCTCCTGTGTGTAGCTCCTGGCACCCTTAGGATCAAGCCTGACCAGTGCTGAGGTTAGCAGTGACCTCTCAACCATACCTTTCTTTTTGCCTTCAGAGAATCTTCCTCTCAAACGTCAGTCCCTCCTCTTCTCTGTCCCCTCAAAGAAACCATTCCAAAGACCTACCCAACTTGCACTGTACTGTCCCTCCACCTTTGGGGTTGCATCCAAACAGGGAGGTGTCAGTGAAGACGTAGAGGGTCACAAAGCATCTTGAGCTGAGGGTGAGGGAGGAGGGTCTGGACAGATACGAGGGAGAAAGCTGGCTGACCCTGAAGGTAGGCCTTGGCTCTGCTCAGCTCTGATGAGAGAGGACAGGATGCTCCATGCTCTTGCATCCTTGCTAGCCTTGGCCATGGGCACTTGGGGTGAGATGGGCTCGCTCCAAATCTGCTGGGATTTGCTTACCTGGTCAGTACATATACAAAAACTATTGGGATTAGAGTTGAAAGGAGCAAAGGGTTGGTTGGGAAGCAGACCATGTTAACGATCTGCTCAGGAGGGTGCAAAATAGGTCCAGCCCATAAGGATGCTGCTGGGACAAAGAACCTGGAGCCCGGTGAGCCCTGTGCTCCCCACCAACCTCTCAAAACCAGGAAAGTCTCAGAGCAGCATCTCTGTGTTTGTCCACAGAGATTAGAAGGAATAGCTACACCCTTTCCTCTGAGGGGATGGACACTGGCTCCACCTTGGATCAGCAGCTGGGGGCTCCTGAATCCCAGCGAAATCCCTAAGGGGACTTGGAGGTGAAGGAAGGGCTTAGCAGCAGTGGTTCTAAGCACCCCAGCCTCATCCTCAAGGCAGAGAGCAGCCAGGACCCAGGGCTAGGATCCGAGGGCTCCTGCCATCCCAGAGGCCTGGGCTCAGCTCCACTGGGGGCTCAGCTGACCCTTTCTTGGGTGCCCCTGGCTGCTGGCAACTGACAACAGGTAGAGGACAAGGAAGAAGGATGGCCTCTGGGTTTCTGCTGAGAAGCCTTGAGCACAAAACAATGCCCAGAACAAAAAATAGAGGACATAGGGTCATCTTGGTGCATCAGCAGCTAGAATCTATACCTCCACCGAGGAGCAAAGGAATACCCACACATCCCCACAAATCCCCGCTGAGACCAGCCAGGGCTGGGGAGCCACGCAACAGGCTCACCCTGGGAATCAGCTTCCTAATGCCACCACTTCCGAATGAGAGTCAGAAAATCCCGGGACCAGATGAAATACACAGTCTGCCATTTTTCCCCCCTGTTGATGGCTTCTTCTCCAGGTCACTGAGACTACAAACTTATCCTATAGAAGCCAATAAAACCTTTTTTAATGCAAAGAGAATTCAAAGAACCCAGCTCTGCACACACCCCGCAGTGTGAGAACAAAGTGAAGAGGTGAGCGTGTAGTCAAGAGTTTCTTCTTTGAAACCCTACAGGGGAAACTATTTAGGAAAAGAGAAACTATTTAGGACCATAACAGTAAAAGATTATTGAGAAAGAGACTGAATTGTACCTAGGTATTTCTTTCTTTATGGGCTTGTTTTATCAGACTTTCCAATCTCTCATTTAATGGCACCATGTTCAAGTTAATTTAATTCAATCAAAAGTTCTATTTTGACTTTTTCTAAGGATAATTAGTGGGGAAGTGTGCGTTCCTTCTCTGTTAATGGCGTCATCATCGGCACTGTCTCCAAATCTGGGTGGCATAGCATCAGCCTCCCCAATTGCCACCTCACACATCCTTCATCCAGCCGTGCTGTCCTCCTCCCTGCCCCTTGCCTGGCATGGCCTTCCTCGTCCATCCCCAGGGCTGTGCAGGACCCTTTCCCATCTGAAAGCTCTCATCTTTCACCCACCCCAACTCAGAACAGCTTCTCCAAACATAATTCATTTCTGCCATTCTCCTGAGCACAACCCCTCAGCAGCTCCATGCATCCTGCAGCCAGTGTGAGGGATTCATGGCCCATGGTGACCTCCCCTGGCCCTGCTGAATAGCCCAGAGCCTCCTGTCTTCCCAGGAACTCTCCCTTCTTCAACATTGCCTCTCACCCCTCCTTCCTTACCGTCTGGGTCCTCTGCACAGTTTGGCTTCTTTATTCAGTCTGTTAAGTGTCCCTTCCTCGCCTGAACACACAACACCCAACAGAATCCTGTTTTCTCCTTGCTTACCTCATTCTAGCATCACTGGCTGTGTGAAGGCTTCTTTCTGAGTTAATCATTCTTTTTCTTAGTTTTCCAAACTCTAGGTTTCAACATGTATCACATGAGATTGTCATTCTCTTTGTGTATCTGGAGGTCCTGCCAGAGCAGATACACTTTTCAGGGGTCCAAGGGAGGGAGGAATGAACCTAGAATACAAAAACAGGTAAATAAAAATAGTATAGTAGACAATGGCCAGGGATTTGACTCAGTGGTTCCACGCCTGCCTTGCAAGCACAAGGGCCCGAGTTTGATCCCCGGTACCAAAAACATAAATAAATAAATGACAAATGACATAAAATAGTAGAAAATGAGAAAAATTAATACATTAATTTGTGGTCTAAGGGTCATATGCCTAAAAACACAAAGGATGCTGTACACTAAGGTACATATCACCACCTAAGGGCAATATCCAGAATTGCAGGTTTAGTTTATTTTGATTAAATCAATCTCTAAATCTTCACTTTGGGTTTTTGCTTGTGTTTTCTGAGACAGGGTCCCACAATACAGTTCAGCTTGGCCTTACACTCACTATGTAGCCCAGGCTGGCCTCAAGCTCACAGCAATTCTCCTATGTCAGTCTCCTGAGTGCTGAGATTACAGGGGTGCACTACCACACCCATCAAAATTTTAACTTTTGATATTATAATAATAATAAATGTTCACTTGAACATTATGAGCACAGTATCTGCACATAACAGGCTGGCAATTTCACAGACTTCTATGAATGTTAAGGATATTAACTGATGAGAATACTTTGGAAATCTGTATACTGAAAACAGGCCACAAGTGTTATCCCTGCCGAGTACTGCAGAGGAGAGAGCACCCTGTGTCGCTGGAAGAACAAGGTTTTCATGTGAAGCCATTAGAAGAGCAAAAGTGTAGGTATGTGGCACATTGTCAAAGGAAAAGCATTCTGGACAGGATGTCAGAGTGCTCCATGCCCAGGGTAGGGTTTGAAGAATACACAAATTAGAATGAAGCCGGCCAGCAGGAGGGTGCTGAAGGGGTGGGGGCTGGAGGGGAGACACTGCCTCAGTTGCCTAACCAGCTTACTGGGACGGCAGTTTAAGCCACTGCATGCATCAATACTCTTTCCCCTTGCCCTTCATTTTATTTTGTTCTGAGGTTTGAACCCAGGGTCTTGTACACTGTGCATGCAAAGTGCACCACACTGAGCTACAGGCCCAGTCCCAATGCTTCTCTTGATGTCCCTGTCCCTGCTGCCACCACCCCGCCAAACCCATTAGAGGTGATTGTATTTTGTGAACCAAAAACTCAGACACACAGTTGACAAATGTATGCATTTACAGGGGCAAAGGGAGAGAAGGTTTGGAAGAGGGATTGCCCAAGCAAATCTGAGACACACAATTCTGTACACATAGTGAATGTAATGAGAACGTGTGAGCTCATGGAAGAGCTTGGGGGCTCTGGGACAACCAAAGACAAGGATCGACTTTCTGGATGGCCTGTGAGGGGGACAGACCTGGTCCAGAGCAGAGCAAGTGGGTCGGGAGTGCTTCTCAGTATTCTGGTGCCCCCAGCTGCCCATTACTGTGAGCAGGATGGCCATTCTGTCCAGCTGAAGCAGCCCGTCGTGCCTCCTGTTCATCTCCCCCAGGCAGCTCACTTGCTATGCTTCCTGGGACCATCAACCCACTGTGGGCTCAGGCTTCTGTAACATCCTTTTTCCCTTGCATGATTCCCAGGGTGGCTCCCGGGGTCTTCGGGGTACAAGTAGTGGCCAAAGGCCAGCATCCTAGGTCTGTCTTGATCACAGACCAAACCTGTTGAGCACAGTGGCTCCCAGCTTCTCCACTGCAGATTGCCTGGGGTCCTTGCCCTCTGTTCTGGAAGGGCCAAGAGACTCCTAAGGAAGTCCCCTCCCCCATCCTGCCTCACCTGCATCCTCCTTCTCCAGTCCCTATTCCCAGGCCCACTGCCTCCCTCTCCAGAGCTGAGGCCAGCCTGAAGACAGATATTAATGTGCAAATTAGCACAACCCGACTGGGTCCAGATTGCCACTTAGAATTTGCATATTAATAAATGTTTTTGTGACAGCATTTAGCAGCTCAGGAAGGACAGTGAATCTCCCCTCCCCCACCCCATAGGCGAGATACCAAGACAGGGAAACCAAAGTGGCCCCCCTCCCACCACCAACCCGCACACTTCCTTCCATCAATCTCAATCTCCCCCACCTTTCTCTTTCACCCCCATATTGAGCATCTCAGTCTAGCCTCACAATTAGCCAAGGATGAGCCAGGACAAGCTCAGCACCCTGCCAAGCAGTCAGCATCAGAGTGGAGGGCGAAGAAGGAGCCAGCTGGGCTCCTGCTTGGGGCAGATGTGGTGGGCTTCAGGAGAATTCATGCATTGCCATGATCCTGAGGGCCAGTCACCCTCCCAGCCAGGAAGTAGAGGGGCTCTGAAGAAAGCAAGAGCCCGGGACCTGGTGTCAGAAGCCCTGGACCTTCATGGCTCAGCCCTAACTTGTACAAGACCTGCAACCCTTGGGCCTCTTCTGTGCAATAGGGTTAACACCCGATTCCCTGCTTCACAGGACTATTATGGGGCTCAAACAAGAGGATCGATGCGGATGTGCTTTGCAAAGCAAGGAGTGGTTTACAGATGCCGCCTGGCATTTGGCATGGGAGGAAAGATCCTGGGGCTGTATATTACAGACTTCTGTATTATACATGAACCATCTGGAAATTAAGCATTATGTATAATAGAGTTTTCAGCTGGCTGAGGACTGCCTCCTTCAAGCATCAAAACTTTTAAACTTTCATGTTAACTGCTTGAAGGGAACATCATCTTGAAACTCATTCCATGTGACTTGCGATCTTATTCACTATGGAAACCCATATTTCTCCAGACCCTGCTTTGTCCTCAGGAAGGGTGGTGCTGGCAGGAATGCCAGGAGAGGACTGTGTTCTGCTCCTGCTGCCTTCTGTAGCTTCTTGCTTTGCCCAATGGTGATTGCTGCCCTGGTCTGGCAGCTGCAGCCTCACTGAGCACTTCTGTGCTCTTCTGATTAAATCAGTGGCCATTTAGCTCTGATGACGGAAACCAGAGTCACTAAGCTACACCAGGTCACCCAGGACTATGTAGGCCACACACCGATCAGGCACAGTACCTGGGCGCTCACCTTTCTGCAGAGAAGAGCAGCCTCTCCAAGCTGTTTGTAAATAAGCAGTCCGTAGCCCTAGAGTGGGTTTTCTATGAGCAAAGTACCTAAGAGTTTTAATACACGGACCGTAAACATTTTACATTTGTTGACTCAATGAAAGGATTAATAAGCCTTGGGGGCCTTTATGACCTACTTCCTGGGTCTGTGTTCAGTTATGTTCTAGAGAGAGCAGCTTGTTGCTAGTCCCTTTAAGACTGCCTAGGCCCTCGTGTACACATGTGCCTCCATGATTTCACCCACCTTTCCCCACTCAGAAGGGATAAAGAGGACCCTGGAGGCAGCGGCCTGCTGGGTACCCCTTCTCTCATACCCAGGGTGCAAGGTGCCCAAGGATGGGGTTGCCACACTTGGGACAGGTCCTGCTTTGGTTACGAACCAGCTGTAGGGCTGGTATGAGCACATCTGAACTTCTCTGAGCCCCACATCCAGTCCCCACAAAGGGCTCCTACCAGGAGTAAGGCCGAGCGGCAGAAAGACCAGAGCACACTGAGGAGTCAGTCTGCACAGGTTTGACTGCTGATACCAGCTCTGAGGCCCCGACAAGCTATTAACCTGTCTGTGCCTTGACTTGGCCATCCATAAAATGGGATGGTAACTGTGTCCATCTCATTGTAAAAGATGATCTCTGGGAAAAGGTACCAGTCACTTAGAACAGTCAGTGCAAGTGCATAGGTTCTAAATAAATATTCATAGGGGTTTTTAACTTAAATTTTTATTTATTATACTGACCCTATTAATTATACTTGATTTTTTTGGTGCTGGGAAACAAACACAGGGCCTAGTATATGCTAAGCACACACTTTGCCCGTGGGCCACACCACCCCAGACCCTCTGTACCATTTTTAAAAAATAATTTATGTGTAGATTTAAGATATAAAACATATTAATATACATATATAGCAAAATAGTTGCTATCATTAAACAGGCAATTGTATCCATCGTTGCATGTAGTTACCCCCTCCTCCCTACCATGGCAAGAGCAGCTATAATCTATTGGTTTAGCAAAAAATCCTGCATACAATACACCATTATTAACTAGAGTCCTCGAGTTGCACTTGAGATCTCTAGACTTGCTCAAGTCTGCTGCTTTTCTTTTAGCTTTAACTTCCTTACCTTCACGGTAGTAAAATGTACTGTGCAGAGTGGGCGGTGTGTCAGAGCGTCTCTCCCCAAGCTAAAGCATGGGGGCTCCCTCTGCTTCCCATGGCTGCCCCCCCATCAGACTTTACCGCCCCAGACCCCTCAAAATATTCGGTCAGTCTGCCATGATGAGGAGCTCAGGCTGGCCGTGTCCAATGCATTCTCTGGGGCTGCAAAATGCAGGCCCAGCAGGAGGGAGGGTGGGAGCCCAACAGGAAACTGAGCCTTAACCCAAATGCAGCAGGGATCTGTGAGGGGCTCTCCATCAGCAAATCAGTTGTAAGACATCCTCTGAGACCCTCCCCCCACACTCCAGATCCTGGTCTGGCAGTGGGAAGAGGTGAGGAAGGGTAGAAGGCACCATCAGAGACCCCATTCTACTTCAAGGCAAGCCTGGTTCCTGTCCTAAAGAAATGCTCCTGTGACGGTGTTTTCAGTCCCTACCCTAGGGCACTTGCAAGGCTCCCACCTAAGTGAATCCATCTGCCCCCAGAGCCCCAACACAGTGCAATACCATCTCAACATCTCCAAGTTCAAAGCCCAGAGCCAGGAACCAGAGCCAAGCTCAGATGGAGAGTGAGGGTCTTATACAGTTGTCCCTTGGTGCACACCTGCTGCAGGCAGCCTGCTCTGATTTTGTGACATGCCTGTCTATTAGATCTGCTACACTCTTTACTTCAGAGTGTCTCCCCAAAGGGGAGGAGAGGTCCTCATTTCAGCACTAGCAAAGGGCCTGACATCCAGTAGGCCCCTGGAGAGTTGTTAGATAAGTAGATGGGTGGGTGATAGACAGAGGATAGATGGGTGATGTATAGATTGTAGGCAGAGACTAGATAGATGATGATACAAGGGAGATGGTGGGCATATGGATAGATGGGCAGAAGGATAGATGGTGGGTGGGTGAGTGAATGGAGAGACGACGGGTGATCATTTGTAGAAGAGCGGCAGGACAGACACAGGTCTGGGCACAGATGAGGACATGATTGTGGAGTTGGGCAAGGACATGGTGGGCAAGGATTGGTTAGAACAGTGGGAGGTACAGCTTGACACAGGCCTTCAGCTTGCAGCACAGGAAAGACACCCTCAGCACTGCATGGGCTCTGGGGAAACAAGTTTCCCCAAAGGGGTAGCAGAAAAGTGGGGGGTTGGGGACGTGGTGATGGCAGCTGGTGCAATGGAAGATAAGGGCAGGGGAGTCTCTCTGCATCTCCAAAATCACAACCCCTTTGCAAGGACCAGCCCTGCCATCAGTACCTCCCCGCTGAATTCAAATGAAATACCCAACTGGGTAGGAGAGTGAGAGCAACAAGCAGAACAGAACCCCAAATTCTGGTTTGGCTCAGTGGCACACGCAGGCACAAGTCCTTGTCTTCAATCTTTGAATCCCCTTTGAATGGGAAGAAGGCTTGGCCTCCCTCACTTGCTGAGGACTCCTAAGAGCCAGGCATTTAATCCATCCTGTGTCTCTTTCCAGTGCCATGGCTGTGCACGTAGCAAGGGAACCAGGGCCACCAGACCCGTCAGCACTCAAGCACTTTCTGGAGATCCCTTCCAGCACAAGCAGGAAGTCTATCCCTGAGTCCGAACTTCATCCCACTTGGTGCAGTTGTGAGTGAAGCTGCAGAGGAAGCTCCTGTCTGAGGTCACAGAAGACAGGTCTTAGAATTTCTTAGACGTTCTCTAGGGTGAGGAGATACTGAAAGACTTTTCAGGCTTCAGTGGGACCCCAGATCTTGCTGGCTTATTCAGGAACAAAGCTTATTCTCATGGCCTCTTATTTGTGATGCCAGAGCTGGCCATTACTGAGGTGATTAAATTTAAAGGCACTGCAGTAAACTCCAGCATACAAAAGGCAGCCAGCATCATTAACATATAATTGGAAGCTAAGCTTAATGAGGTAAGAGAGAAAAAAGTCAGACTCAGAGTCCCCACAGTCTAGGGAGCAGCCCTGCCTCAGCCTCCTTACCCTTCCTCAGTGGCACCAGCCATTGGCCTGGGGGTAGGGAGGAATTCTGAAGGCCACTCATGGCCAAAGCAGAAACCTAGACTGAAGACAGCTGCTGCCCCCGGGGAGCTCCCGCTCATCCATCCTTGCTGCCAGTCCTCCCCTCCGTGCAGCTCAGTGACAGAGGGCCCACTTAAGCCAGATATGGTTTAAGCCGGGCCCTGGGGACACAGAGGTCAGCAGCTGGACTTGGCCGTGAGCTTTGGGGCAGACCTGTATCTCAAGTGTTCTGGGAGACAGGTCCCAGGATCAGATGAGAACTGGACCCCAGGTGATGAGAACAGACAGCTTGGACACCAAGACAGGAAGACCAGGAAGGCAGAGAAGGGGAAGCACGTTGGTTAGGCTGGGTCACAGGGGGAGGCGTACCAGCCTTGCAAAGTACAACGGGCAACCCAGTGCCACCTGGAACCAGGATCTGGGGGAGGTGGCTGTCTAGGGCTGCCAGGCCTTCCTGGCTCCTCTGTACTTCTCCAGCCATCTTTGGGGAGCAATGTACCCCGCAGCTGCTCCTTTCCCTATGAACTTGGGCATGCCTTACTGGTGGTGGCACCAGTCCCACCTCTCAGACCTCCCTTCCTACATCTGTGGGTTTTAATAAAGCCCTAAGAAATAAAAGTGTGGCTCGCCCCCAAGTGCCATTTTCGTTTAATTCAGGGCCTATAATATATATGTGTTTATTTCACAGCAATGAATGCTTCTGAGGGACTTGCTCGTTGTGCGTGTGGTCTGATTTATTTCCTCTCGAAGCTCCAAGAAGAACGTGGTTGTTAATAACAATAACACCACCCATCTTACAGCACTCTCTGCTTTGGGGGGCATTTTAAAATCCATTATCCTATTTAATAGAATTGTAGACTCACAGGGAAATTGTAAAGTTGGGAAATTTGTCCTTGGCCACCCCTGAGGCCCTCTCAGTAACCTGCCTTCTCCCTGGGCTGCCTGGGACTCCAGGACTGTGCCCATGCTCCCCAAGAGGCCCAAGACCAGCCCCAATTTCCTGTGTCCCCAGCAACAAGCCGGGCAGGGCAGTGAGCATCCCTCTACCCTGGCCTTCTGCTGCTCCCAGGGTGAGGGCTGGGCCATGGGAGCCTGGGGGCTGACCTCTAGTTGAAAGCTGGGCAAGCCATGGCTACTTTCCCTGGCTCCAAACCAGGCTCTCAAACCAGGAGCCCGCAAAGGAGACTTCCTGCTCTCCACTGCTTAGTCTTACCTTATCCCCCTTCCTTATCTTTTCCTTCTGTCTCTCCTACCACTCCTTGTGTCTATCCAGTCACCCTCTGTCCCTGTCCTCCTAGGCCTTTGAGCTCTTGCCTCTCCTGTGCACACAGCAGGGGCCCTTTCCACAGCCATTGGCTGTGCCCAGGCAGAATGAGTGGGTCCAGCTGGGCCAGGCAGGATCCTAGCCCTGAGCACCTGTGCAAGCGGAATCAGGCACAGCCCAGAGGGGCCTGGGATTTAGCTCAGTGGTGCCACTGTCTGCTTCATAAGCGCAAGGTCCTGAGTTTGATCCCCAGTACAAAAAAAGAAAAAAAAATGAAACCCAAACAAACAAACAAAAAACAGACACAGCCCAGACTCCAAACAAGGCTCCTGCCCCTAACCCAGACCACAGGGGCAGAGTGTAATTTGCCTGAATTGAGCCATCTCCCCAGAAACATGTGGCTTTTCTGGGTCTGGTCCTAAACCAGATTGATGTATATTCATCTCACTTTTCTATTTTCTCTCACTGCTGTTCCCTCATGCCTCCCTTTCCTTTCTTTTGTATTTATTATTTAAATAAATTTTATTTTAATTTTATTCCATGTCCTCTCTCGAATCTCCTCCCCTCCCTATGTACAAAAGCTTTGTTTCCAATTTTTCCTTCCATTTCACTTTTTTTTCTTGTCCCTTTCTTTTCCTTCTCCTTACTGATGCCTTTAGAAATGGCCTGTCATCTGGCACCAACCCAACTTTTTTTGGCACTGAAATCACCTGAGGATCTTAATAACCCCCAGGCTAGGATCCATTGAACTTTCTGGTTGAATTGGTATGGGATGAATTCTTGGGTTTTTTCCTTTTTTTCCCTCCTTCCCCATAGCCCTTAAGTCCCTAAATTGCCCAGGCTGGGCTCAAACTTCCAGCCTCCTGCCTCTGCCTCCCTGTACTGGGATTACAGGCTTGCACCACCACACTCTGCATCTCTTTGTTTTTCTTTCAAATCCCTAGACTGTTCTAAAACGCTTCCAGGCTGCAACTCACTGAGGTATCCTATGGATTGTGTGAGCAGGAGGCTGACCCCAGCCTGGGGACCATCCGCAGGAGCACACCAAGGGCCAGCATTCATGTGCCCTGTGTTTCACGCCTCCAACCCTACTCCTTCCTTCTGCCCTCTCTTCTCTGCCTTCCTGCCTCCCAAGACACCTCTTTACTTGCCAGCTCCCTTCCACCCTTTGCCTCCCCAAATCTTTTCTCACTGTTCCCCACTTTCTCCTTGGCCCTGCTTTTGTCCTGCTCCTCCTCTTCCTCTTTTATTTTCACTCCTGGTTTCTCTTGTCTTTCTCTGTCCTCTTCCCTCCACTCCCCATCCTTTCTCACCCAGATCTTGTCCACCCTCGCCCTGCTGTGCGTCCACCTGAAGGGCAAATACCCAGTATCAAACCCAAGTGTGCCCCAGAGGAAGGAGGGACTTTGCTCTGCTTTCAAGTTGAGCAGAGCTGCAGTCACATAACCCATGCTGATCCTACCCATCAGCACAAACTGATCTCCAGTATAAGCTGGAACCCAGCTCTCACCAGGCAAGAGGAAAATGAAGCTTGCCCCCCACACTCAGGATGTAAGCCAGGCAAGTGCCACTTTGCAGGACCTCAGGGGCTGGGCCTGTTTCTAACCAAGCCAAGGCTAGATTCCAAGACTCTGTCCTCCACTCAGAGCTCCAGGCTCCTGGGGAAGGATAGTGCCTCATGGCAGAGCAGAAGTGGACGGGTCCAATGCAACCTCGTCCTCTCCACGGTCTTCTTGGAATTCTCCAGCCGCCAGCACTGTAGGGATGAAGCCCTCAAGGCCAGAAGAAGACTGAGCCATGGCCAGCAAATGGGAGAATCAGGGAGCCCACCCAGGAGAGGCAGATTTGCAGGAGAAAGCAAGTGGTGGGATGGATGTGGTATTTGCTGGGACAGCTAGAAGTTGGGCTGGCTGCAGAGGGTCCCAGCTAGGGAAAGCAAGGCTTGGGCAGATGACAGTGGCCTGAAGGCCAGGAAAGAGGGATGTAGTTGGGGTTGGGATCTGGGAGCCACAGGAGCTCTCAATAAGCAGGTGACCCCAAGAAGGACGTGGCCCTTAGAAGTGCAAGGTTGCCAGGTAAGAAAGGATTGACTGGGCATTGTCCTCACAGGGAAAGGCTGAGGACTGGCAGGAAGAGGTGGTGGCAGCCAGGATGGACACTCAAGTGCCCGCCTCATTAAGAATCCCAGCTTTGCTCTTGACAAACCTGCCCACAAGTCTGTGCTCAGTAAAGGAAATTGATTACTTTCTATTGCAATTAACATCTGGTCCTGGGTCACATCGTTAGGATAATTTGTTACAGGAAAAGCAAAGGAACTAGCTACCCAGTAATAAAGTTCTTGTGGACCCAATTAAAGAGGCCTCCTCCAGCACATAGGGAGGGGCTAGAGTAGAAAAGCCTCCCCAGGCCTGGGTCTGGGCCCTGATGGCACCCTGGCAAAGCCATCAGAAACAGATGTTTGAGGTAAAGGAGCAGCAGAGCTTGATTTTAGTTCCCCAAGAGGCAGAGTGGGTGATCATGGGGTCCTGGCAAATGCCAGGGCTCCAGCCTTACATGCCCAGGTGTGTGTGTGGGCTCCATCACGTAGGGAAGGCACTTTCTCTTTGGGTAAAATTCACAGGTTGTGGAGGATTAGACGAGCCATTCAGGGCCGGCTCTTCAGCCAGCCCTGGCTAAGTGATGTGTGTGCCCATCCCATTCTGTCCTCCAAGTGCGATCTGCAGGGCGCGCCAGTGTGTGCAGCCCTCTCCTCCTGAGGGGACCCAGCTGCCAGGTGCACCTTTTCTTTGTCATAGTAATGCTCATTTCCTCTGGGGTCTTCAATCTCAACACAGCACTTCCTGAAACCCCCAAAGTTACCTTTGCAATTCATTTGTTTGCCAGCCAGGCAGATTTATGGCAGGTATCTGTATAAATATTTATACTCTGCGGCAAGGAGGTTTTGGAGGACGCACAAGCACATGCACAAGTGCATGCACGTACACACAGGCTCTCCTGCCTCATTCCACCCAGACTCCATGCCCCTGTGTGGGCCACCCACAAGCAACAATAAGTGGCAGTCACCCCATGCACACACTCAACCAGAAGACTCATGTCAAAGGCTGGACAGGCCCACATACTGCAGACACACAGCTCACACAAACCGAAACACACACTCACAGGCACACCGTCCTCTGATTACAAGAATGCCTGCTGGGTTGGGCCTATCCCAGAAGTGCCCTGAACAGTTGATTTCACATCACATCCTCATAACCACCTGCTAGCTTGCTCCCTCCCCAATGCATAGAGGTGGGGCTACAGCACACACACACACACACACACACACAGCCACTGGAGGCAGAGGCAGATCTGAACTCAGTGCTGGGTAAGAACAATGCTTCTCTACCTGGTGCCTCATTCCCAAGAGGGATTACCCTCCACAGGGGAAGAAAACTGACAGAAAGGAACACAATAATGTTCCTTCTCCATCAAGACTATTGGAAGCAGTCTTCAGTGAGTGACCTGCCCTATGTACACACGGGGGCCAGACCAGGCACACTGGTGTGTCATTGAGCACACACAGACCCAACCAGCCTCCTCAAATGGACAGAGAGCCCCCACAGTGGAGAAAGTGGAGATCAGAGAGCAATGGCTATCAGGAGGCCTCCTGAAGGGCAGGGAACACGGTACCCACCCCACCAGAGGTCACAGGGAGAGCAGAAGAGCTAAGGGTGACAGGACAGTGGGTCAGGGCAGACCCCAGGCTGGCTGGCCATGGGCTCCCAGCCTGCCTGCTCATGAGGATTGAAGGCTGGACAAGGGTGTGGGACATGTGTGGTTGGATCTTGTAAAGAGCTTCTCAGCCCATGGGACTGGGCCATCCGGTTGGTGGGCCGGTGGCTTACAGTTGGAAATGGCCTTATTTTTAGCTTTTTAAAAACTTTACCACGCTTTAGGCTTGGTATAATTTGGGTAAAATATACCCTCCCAGCCCATGGCTCACCTCCCACATCCCCCTTTCAAATCTTTCACTTGGCGAGAACTTGGCAGCTCATCATTCCCCAATATACTGTTCCATTAAATCAGCCTTCAAGCCGGCAGCTGGAGAGCAGGGTGCCTGGAAGCCTGGGCTGTCATCCGATGCTTGGGGTTAGAAGTGTCTTCCCACCTGCCCACCTGGCCTCTCCTAGCACCCTGGAGCACATAGATATGAGCTACCCCACCGCTGTTGGGTAGGCTCATTGTTGGTAATCAGGCACCAAGGACCCACTCAGCACTCTGGGGCCTCAACACCCTACAAACCACTCCAGGCTTGGCCCCATGCATCTCAAAACTTAGTACTGCCTGTTCCTAGAATATGTGATAGATGTTTGCTGACTACATTACTGGGTAGTGATCTTTGAGGAATCTTGGCAAACGGGCATGGTGTCATGAGGCCTGAGAAGACAAATGAAAGTCTGATTTCCACCAGGAAGGGAAGGCTGGTTCCCCCAAAAAACAAGTGAAGGTGTGTCACTTGAATTGGTGAGGTCCTATAACAGATAGCACGTGAGTGCTCAGAGAAAAAAGCATGAGTGCTCAGGGCCCACCTGGGGCTCCCCCAAGAAGTCAGGCCAGGTGGCTGGTTTCCTTTGCTGACATGTCTATTTGAGTTCTGTGACCCTCAGCAGTTTTCTCAGGAGGATCTTGTGGATAACTAAGGAAGGGTGCTCTGGATGACAGAATAATCAGATTGGGCAGTAATTGCTTGAAGACCTGTTCCCAAAGTGTAGTTGCAATTACGTGAATGTCAATCCAGGGAGATGGCTCCAGGACCAAGAAGCTGCCTCTGTCCTTGGTCCTGCCTCAATCCACACTGTTATCAGTGACTTGGCTGAAGATACGTCGGTCAGACTAACTGAATTTCAAATGACTTGAAACTGAGAAAAATGGTGCATCTGTTAGATGACAGACTGGGAATGCAAATATATCTCAGCTGATGGAAATGATGGGTAGAACTCAACACAGTGATGTTCAGTGGAGAGGGATGTGGAGCCTTTTGCTAGGGGCTGAGATCCTAAGTGGGAGTACATGGACACAACAAGGCATGACTTAAAAGCAGCCGCTGTTATCAAGAGCAAATACTTCTGGTTACAGCTAGGAAATTCCAGTGTCATTGGCTGCCCTGGAACCTAAGTGTACCTTAGACAGACAAGATAACTGTGATTTAGAAAGAGACTTTTTGCTGGTCCAACCAGTTCTGGGAACCACTGAGGAGCTGTGTAAAAACTACATAAGCCTAGGTAAGAGGAGAGCACTCAGGATGGCCCCAGACTTTATGTGCATGACATGTGACTCAGGTTAAGGAGCTACCACTGTTAAACCAAGGGAGGACCCACTGGAAAAGTGGTCACTCATGGATAGTCCAAGGGAAAGGCCTTTGCCTTGTGGCTCCAAAGGAAGACATTGTGATCTTTTACGGAAATCATGAGAAGTAAGTTTTTGAGTAAACATCAGATGTGTGGTAACTTTCATTGCCCTTCAAGGGATACATAGCCACTATGATGAGGTTAAATTATTGCAAGCAGATAAACCTGACACCTCAGAGCAGGGGTCATTTAATTGGAATTAAGGTCAGGATGTGAAAAGCTTAGATGGCCTCCAAGTTCCCTTGCACAGGTATCTGGGTTTCATGATTCCTACTAGGTATGGAGAAATACCAGGACACCTCTACCTGACAACATGTTCTAACTGAGATGATTCCAGGAGCAACCAAAACTATGAACACACGTGGGGCTAGTGAGCGTTTGAGGCCTCCACATCCTTTTCTGAGCTGCAGAACAAATCCATTCATAACCTAATCCTGGGAAGATGGCCCCAGCAGGCAGAGAGAAACCTGGCCCCAGAGAAAGAGGGATTAAAGAGCTCTAAACCCAGAAAAGCTTTGTAGGACAAGGCCTGTGTTGTGTTGGGAGCTGGCCAGCCCTGAGGTCAGGATCTGGGGTCTCTCTTGCTTGCTGGCTTTCTCTGTCCCCTCTTCCTGGTATCAAGTAGCAAGTGCTTTCTGCTCTAGAGGAACACAACACTGAGGCAAGCCCGAGGACCAGGTCAGCTCTGAGACCTAAAGCAAGGGCTTTGCTCTCGCACATCAGCAGACAAAGAAGAAAACTGAGGCTTCCTGAATTTCACACACCTCAAGGCCCCAGAACTAGGAGGAGACAAGCAGGGGCTTATTCAGGGGAACAGGGCACTGGGTATTCTCTAGGAAGTATCTCTCAGGACCTGCCAACATTATGCATGTAGAAGTAGGGACATAGTCCAGATGAAGCAGAAGGTGTGGAGGGGCTTACAGTCACTGAGCTGAACTGCAGAGGAGCATGAATGCCACAGCGGGAGATTTAAAGGTCTCCTTTTGGCACTTTGGGGCACAGCATGTCTTTGAGAAGTTGAGTGGTCTCACCAGATGTAAGTGTGGGGTAAAAGGAGCAGAACTAGGGCAGTAACGGTGAGAATAGAGAGGAAGGGGCAATCCTAAAGTGTTTCAGTAATTGCATATTCTTCCCACTGTACCTGACTCTCAAGCATAGCAAGGAGAGGGAGCAGGAAGGAGGCTGCTGAGGTTTATGAAAACACATCCACACTCTCCGGGTAAAGGGGTCATCCCATACCCCTCTCCATCAGAGAAGAGGGGCCACTCAGTCCCCATCGCCACTTACAGGCCTCAGAGGGCCCAGACTGCCAGGGCTCTAGGAGATGCCATAACCCCCATGCGGGCAAGGAGGCATTTGGGGTAGGCATGGGCTTGGGTGGGAAGAGGGTGTGGGTCCCCAGACCCTGGGACAGAGAGCCCAGCTCCTCTTTAGCCCCAAACACCACAGCACTCTGGAGAAATCGTACATTTACACTTCACGTGTTGGTAATCTTTCAGTGGGGCTGCAGCTGGGACACTGAGAGGGACTGAAGGGTGGAAGTGTGCATCTCCTGGGAGGATGCCAGTCCCCCATCCTGCCCCTTCCTCCTTTCCCTGTTCTGGTACCCTTCTCAGAGCCTCTCAAGAAAGCACTCATCCCCCTCCCACCACGCAAGGCAGATGCCCTGGCGGTTCACAGGTCCCATGGGCCCACATGTGCAGCCTGTGTGCTCCAGGAACATACACGGCCACCTGAACAGGGAGCCCCAGGTGTTGCCCCAGCTCCTGCTAAGCAGACGCTCATGCTCACACAGAGATGGTACCTGCCCCCCTGCACAGCCACAAGGCAGAAGCCACACAGGTGTGCACTTGTGGCTGCTCCAAAAGAGTACTGGCCAGACCAGGCCAGCCTGGGCTCACACACTTGTCTATGGGGAGAGGAACTGTGTGTTCTGCCCCCTCCATGCCGGAGTGGCTCCAAGTCCAGTGGTCAGGCTGGACAAATGACTTGGCTGGCTGAAAGTGGTGAGGGCTGCTGGCCAACGCAGAGAAGGAGGAAGTTTATGGCAGAAAATTGGATTTGAAATCAAACTAGGCCCTTGGGCCAAGGGACAGTCAGAAACTGCTGCAGCCAGAATGGGACAGGAGCTTGGCATGGGCAGCGGGAAGGGAGGCCAGCCAGGAACCACAGGGAGGGGATAATGCCTTCCACCACTGTCCCTGGGGAGGTAGCAGGCCCTGCTGTGTGCTGTCTCACTGCTGCAGGACAGATGGACGCCCAGGCTGGACAGGCAGCAAGGGCTGGAGGAAAGATCCTACAGACATAAGTGTGAGGGTATAGGGCAGAATCCCATCTGGGCTGCGGTGAGAGGAGGAAACCCACAAGGAGGAGGGGAGGACAAGGCTCAAGAAGGCTGTAGGGTCAAGTGGTGGCCTCCTCCGTCCTGTGCACAGGGAGAAAACCTCACGTGGTGGGCGGGAGAGGGGCAGAATGAGCTCCCCGCTGAAGGGTTGGTGAGGAACGGAACCAATGCCTCCACCCTGAGATGTAGGACGTCACCTTATCCAGGGCACGGATGGAGCTGCTGAGACTGCGATGACTGACAGGCTGGGCTCTAGTCGGGGCAGGAGCCTGGCTCTGTGACCCTGACCCTGACACCTGCCCTGGAACCCCGTTGCTGCACCAAGCTCACCCTCCTCTGGCCCTACTAGAAGACTGGTAGGTGTGGGCCATGCACACAGCCAAGCAATTAACTGGAGTCACACACGGGCGTGGGGAGGGGGGTACTCTTGGCACCACATCAGCAGTGTAAGAAGAGATGGATGAACTTTCCCACTTCCCTGGCGCCACGAGCTGACAGTAAATATCAGAGGTAATGATATTGACTTTAAGGTATTATGGCTCCAAATGTCACTTGTGCTCTCCTTCTCTTTCTCTCTCTTAAGGAAAAAAAAATATCCCCTATTTGATTTACATTTTTCTTTCCTCTGCTTCCCTGTTCCTAGAGGGGGGAGATGGAAACATCACCTTGCATCTGCTGTGTCCCCCACACCAGAGAATCTGAGAAAGTCCCGTCCCTTTCACCCCAAGTGCCAGGACAAGGAAGACATCAGCAAGCGTCCCTCCAATCCCGCAGGCCGCTCCCCTCCCCCTCAGAACCCACTGCAGAACAAGGACAGGAGAATCCAATTGGGCAAGGCCTCTGGCCAGAGGTCCTGCCCAGCCTTTTTCAGCTCCATCTCTTCCCTCCACCACTAACCCTTGGACTCATCCTCCCGGTCCAGCCGCTCCACTCTCTGCGTCTCTCACCATACCGCCCGGAAGCCCCCACCGCTACCTGAGCCCTGTCTCCCTCTTCCTGCTGCAGACTCCCCAGCTCATGACTCTGCCTTGTCCCTCTTGGGGGAGGGGGACGAGAGGGTGCTGCTGCCTCTCAGGTTTCCTCTGTCCCAGATCTGCCTCTAAAGCCAGGTCAAAGCTCCTGAGAGGGCAGGATCCCAGCTCCCCACTCCTAGATCCCACCAAGCTTAGCATGTTCCCTGGGGTTTCCAGCAAATACCTCTTCAATAAGAAGCTGGGAAGAGGTCCCCCACATGAGCTCCCTGGGGCACGGGGTGGAAGCAGAGAGAAGAGAGGAGGGTGGGAGGGAATGGTGTACCAGATTTACCCCAGACAGGTATGCACCAGGTACAATGGGAAGAACAGAAGGATGAGAATCGGGCAGATCTGGGACTGGAATCCAGTAGCTCCCTGACTCTAAGGCTGCACTTCATTCTCTCCTTGTACAGTCTCTTTGTCCTCCAGGAGGTGCCTTCCACTGTGCCTCCTGACCTGGCCCTTCCTTCCTACCTGCCTGATGGAAATAAGGGGCTCAATGGATGAGTGCCCCACCTCATCCTGTCCCCTGTTGGCTCTGCCTCCACAGGAACTGAGTCTCAAGTCCCTGTGAGCCAGGAAAAAAATCCAGCAAGTATTCGCATTACGGGTGTGGGGCAGGCCATGTACCTGTCCTGGCTATGAGCCACCCACCTCTCAGTCTCCATGCTTTGGTTACTGAAATGGGAGACAGGCCTATCCTGCGGGACTTGAGTGGAACTTCCAGCCACCGGGTGGAAATCAGGTGCAGAGGGCCCTGGTCACAGCAGAGCTGGCTTTTGGGTGTGATTTGGGCACGGTCTTCTGGATGTTATACCTAGTTATAATAGCAAAGACCTGGCAGGACTGCTGCTCTGAGTCCACAGAAGGCAGATGGGAACTTAGGAAGGAGAGGGAGGCTTGGGAGGGACAAGGCATATGCACCCAGGGACTGGGCTCCCCTTAGTACAAATGGGAGCCCAGAAAATCATGCCTTATGGGAAAATCCCCAGACACTCTCGCCTATGGCCTTCTGGGTCAGCTCCACACCTTTTTCAGCCCAAGCCTGACCCTGTTGGCTACCTCAAGTTCCGGTCTAGGAATAGAGAACATCTTTCTCATGGTCCACCCAGGGCAGGAGGACAAGGCAAGAGGTGCTGCCCACTGAGGTTTTCCCTCAGGAGCATGCTTGTAAAGGGAGCTCATGGCCTCTTCAAAACACTCTGTCCCATGGTCAGTGGTTTTAAGAAAGCTCTGCCTGGCCTGGGGATTTAGCTCAGTGGTTTTACCACCTGCCTCGCAAGCACAAGGTCCAAAGTTCAATCCCTGGTAGAAGAAAGGTAGGAAGGAAGGAAAGAAGGAAGGAAGGAAGGAAGGAAGGAAGGAAGGAAGGAAGGAAGGAAGGAAGCTAGCTCTGCTGTAGGCTGCACTAAAACCTCCCTCCCTCTAAATCCCTATTGAGATTCCCAGGTCACTCAAATCGCTATCAATGCAGGCCGCTTGTTTCTTAACAAGCAGGGGTGGGCTTTTATGATTTTGAAAGTGTGAACTGTCATTTTCAAGAGTTGATCTGATATCCATCGGTGGATTTAATCTGAAATTTGCCCAAAAGGCCTCCTGGAACCAAAGAGGAAATTCTCTCTCCCTTACCCTATCCACCTCTCCTCTGCCTTTGGTCCCCAGCCCCAATTCCTAGGAGGAGGTACCTGTGCCTCCCTTCTAGCAAGGTTTCATTAACCCAGCGATGTAAGAGAGGGGTGGTCAGGAAGGGTTCCACCCACTCCCCACTTCCCAACGGGGGAAGTACCCCAGCCCATACCTCTCCCTTCCGCCGCTTACTCTGGACCGCCTGCTTGTTGCCTCAGCAAGGAGCCTTTAAGGTCCTTGGTGTTCTCACCTTCCTCAGGGTCACAGTCACTGTAATGGTCTCCATTGCCCTATCTGCAGTCTGCAGAGCTCCCACCTTCCATTCTTCTGGTACCCTCAGGGAAAGTGAGAAGAAATGATCACATTTCACTCTGGAATACCGTAGGATGACAGCATCGAGTCTTACTGTGGTGGGAGCACTTCTTCTAAGTTCTTTAAGCCCAACCAGAAATGTTTATCCGTCTGCATTTAGGACAAATTCTCCTCCATGGATTGCGTGGACCCTGAGGCTAGTGGCCGGTTCCTGTTGCTGAGGGTAGGGCTCTGGGGTGGGGTGTGGGATCCTCAATAGAAACCCCATCAGGCTCATAGTTACAGACCACAGCCACCCAGACAAAGCCTGGAGTCTCTGCTTTGGGATTCTTGTGCTGCCGGCTCTCTCCCCTAGCTGTGGTCTGAGCATCTGCTATTCCAGGGTGTGTCCTGGAGCCCAGCCCAGGGATGGTCCAATTCCCAGGTGGCTGCCAAGGAGAAAGGAGAGGTCACAGCATTAATCTTGCCCCAGGCTGGCCAACAGAACCCAAACCAAGAACAACATGCTTGCAGACAGGCAGCAGTAAAGGGAGGGAACAGAGAAGGCAGACAGGAAATTGGACAGGAGAGGAGGCTGGGAGGGACGAGGCAGGTGCACCCAATGACTGGACTCCCCTGAGTACGAATTGAAGGCCAGCAAATCAGGCCTCACGGGGAAAACCCCAGACACTCCCACCTACAGGCAACTGAGGACAAGCAATTCACAAAAAAAGAAGGCAGCTCCCTTGATCCCTCTTCATCTCCTCCCAGAGGAGCCAAGGGTTTTAGAAGCAGTGTGTTCCTGGAGACACAGTGCCACACATGATCCCCACCCAGCTGCCCATGACACTTGATGAAGACTAGCGGGCACCCAGGGACCAGCACTGGGGACCAAGCAGAGAAGGCATAGATTGGTATTGGTCCTGAGTGTGAGGCAGGGGCTGGAGGCACAGCAGAGGAAACACAGAGGTGGGAGGGAGCTGGCATGCACTGTCCCAGGTCCAGCTAGACAGGGGGGCCTTGCACCTCAGTTAGGAAAAGCCAGAGTAAATAATGTACATGGATGACCAAAGAGAATTCAGGTTCACCAATAACCCACAGTTTGTTTGCTCTGTTTGCTCTGTTTTTTTGAGACAAGGTTTCACTATGTAGTCCACACTTGCCTAGAACTTCTGATCTTCCGGCCTTAGCTTCCCCAGTGCCAGGATGACAGGACTGTACCACCACACTTAGCTGGCCCATACCCATTTATACCAAGTCTTCCCGTCCTTTCTCTTATCCTCCACACCAGTGGCCACTTGTACTAGCTTCTCTAGTGCCACCTGATACCTGCCACCCCTGCCAAGGTCCTAACTGCAGTCTCTTCTAGGAGCCAGTTTATCTGTTTCACTGTGAGTATTCTGCTTGTCGTGAGAGTTAGAGAGACTCTGAGAAGGCCTGCGAAGATGTTTCAGGGGACAAATGTTTGTATTTATTTTCATTATGCTGATTTTGGATACCCAGAAAAATGCTTCCTCCTTCCTATTTCTTGTCTAAGTCCTGGTAGGTGATGCATTTTTGTACATGAAAATACTGCCTGGGTGGGAAGTTCCCTTCTTTTGTCGAGAGGCCACTAACGGCTTCTTCAAGGCGCAGAAGTGCACTCAGCACCTGCCACGCTCACCCAGACCCAGCCCGCCCAGGACCCTGAGAGGAGGCCCCCCCATCTTTGCTCCTGTAGCCCCTCAGCCAGATCCTTGACCTTTCGATTCCACCCTGCACAGAACATGCATAAGAAGCAAAAGAGGGCCGGGGATGTAGCTCAGTGGTTCTGGTGACTGCCTCGCAAGAGCAAGGACCTAAGTTCGATCCCTGGTACCAAAAAATTTCAGGGAGGATGGGAGAAGGATGAAGACACCAGAAGAGCATAGAGAGGGTCTACTGGTACCGGCTCCTTCCTAAGGGTCCTCTCCGGATCTCCTGAGGTGCCTCTGAGTGAGCATCATCCCCAGGTACGGACAGGGAGTCTCTGTGGAGCAGTTTGTCAGATGAGGAGGAGGGGCTGGAGGCAAGCGCAGAGGGAGTACGGAGCAGACGGGGTAGGTGACAGGAGAGCTGAGTGGAAAGGCTGTCAGAGGGGGAGATGCAGGACAGAGACCGGAAAGGAGGAGGGCGGGTACGCCAGAGAGCTGGTGCCGGGCCTATTGAGACCTAAAACACTCACTGACACCCGCAGGGTAATTCTGGTCCCTGGGCTGTGGCAGTCAAGAGCCACCCCCACACATGCACACCCCCCTCTGTGCCCTGGCTCAAGGTTGTCCAGCAAAGCAGAGTCTGCGCTGCACCCCATGACCCCCAACCCCATCCCTGAGCCTTGCCCTTCACCACATCCAGGACCTAAGGAGTGGACAATCCTGAGGAGAGGGGGCCGCCTCTCAGGCCCGGCCCTGACCTTCCATTGGTGCCAGGGAGGGGTTTGACTGCAGCCTCAAACTCACAGCGATCTTCCTGCC